>NC_137790.1:28895555-30095555 GCF_963383645.1 Muscardinus avellanarius
AAAATATAATGAATACACTGTATTTATTTATTTATTTATTTATTTATTTATTTATTTACTTATTTATTTTTGGTGGTACTGGGGGTGGAACCCAAAGGCTTTCTACCTCTGGACTATACCCCCAGACCTATTTTATATTTTATTTGGAAACAGGGTCTCATTAAGTTGCTGTGAGCCTCACTGAGTAGCTGAGGCTGACTTCATACCTGCACAATCCTCCTATCTCAGCCTCCCAAGCAGGGGGATTACAAGTGTATACCGCCACGCCTAGTGAATATAGTGTTTTTAAAATAAAATCATTAATAAATCTTTGCAAAGTTCCTTAGTTTTAATACTAATACAATAAATAATAATAGGTATAGCATACATATATGCCTTTTTGAATTCATATTTATGGCAAATGAGACACTATTGCAATTCATTACCCTCTTTTAAGTCAGCATAACACTGAACAAACAGTAAAGGACTACAGAAGTCAGATCTCACTGGGCTTCCCAATAATTTAAAAAGAAAATGTGAAGCAATCTTAGAGTTCAAAAAGTATATTCCACTGCTTTTATAAGACATTTTGCAAGAACTAGAAATAAAACTGATCTGATAGTTCTTTCTTTCTATCAGATATTATATATCACTATTGCAAACCTTTAAGAAATTGGGGTATAAATTGACAAACGTTCTAGTTTTAGGAATACTCCCAGAATGGTATATGGGAACATTATGAATGTGTGCTCATAAAAACAAAGCAAAGAATGTTGTTCAACTTTCTCTCTTGTTGAAAGGATCAAAGATGAATTATTTGAAAGTACTCTGACCCAGGAGTGGTGGCGCACGTGAAAGTTAGGAATGAGCTCTGATAGATGACCATAGTGCTATATAATAATTTTATTGCTTTAACTAATATAATATTTTATATAACCATAGTCTATATTATAATAATATAACCAATAAGCATAATACATTTATAAAGATCTTAACCATGTATAAATCACTTGAAGATACAGTGTATCTCATTTAACGGTCTCCAAACTACAAATGTGAAAACTTCTACTTCAAGTAGTTGAGTGACTTGTCAATATTGCACAACAAGTAGATGGTCATGTTAAAGGTTGTGTCTACTACAATACCTCAGCACATATTTATTGAATAAAAAATAACCTGGTCCTTTACTTTTTGTTCAGTGTTTTAGCTCTGGCACACGCTGACTTAAAAGAGGGTAATGAATTGCAACAGTGTCTCATTTGCCATAAATATTAATTCAAAAAGGCATATTGTGGCATTTAGTTAGCAATTACTTATGCAGATCTTTGTCAGGAAAGCAATAAATATGAAGTTGACTTCACTCTTACATTAAAGGCTTAGGTTCAATCTTCAAATTTATTTTTTCCATCTTCAAAGATTCAGTGATGTAATGCCAACCCCTTTTCACATGGGGTTAGATTAACCTCCAAAAGATATAAAAACACATAAATGAGTTTCACTGGCATTTGAAAAGTAAAATAATATTGCCAAACAAATAGAAATTTTGTCCCCATTTTGTATATGGTGAGTCCACTTAAGACAAACCAATAGTCCCTTCTTATTGATGCCTTCAAACTTCAGTACCATGGACAAAGACAATCTAACTAGCCCCAAGGAGCCTCCAGCCAGATGGGAAGATAGATACAGAATCAATATCATAACACACAAGGTGATTTTTATGAAAAGTCAAAAATAAGGAATGCCTAATTCTCCCTAAATTATATGATACAGTCTTTACTCTGACACAGTTCACAATCTGGCAGGAGATAAGAAGTATAGATAATAGAATATAAGGTGTTAATAAGCAAATTTGTTTACAAACTACTGGAATTCAGAGAAAGGAGAAATGGGCCCAGTATGAGAAAAAATAAAAAAGCAAAGCTTCACAGAGAAGGCAACTTCTGATATAGTCTGTGGGAGAGAAAGAATGAAGTAAAAGTAACTGATAGCCTGAGTCAGGTTCCCAACCTAAAAACTTGACCTTTCCTTCACAGAAACTTGAAGTAAATGATCATGAATCCATTGTGTTATTTTGAGCCAATTACTTACATGTGATGAGCAGGAAATCCTTAGCCAGAGTCTTCACAATATTGAGCAAAGGAATAGAGTTTCTTCTTTCTTCTCCTTTCTTCCCTTTTTTTTTTTTTTTTTTTTTTTGCGGGTGTGGGGATGGAACCCAGGGGCAATTGACCTCTGAGCTACACCCCCTACCCTACTTTTTATTCTTTATTTTGAAACCGGGTCTCACTGAGTTGCAAAGGGCCTCACTAAGTAGCTGAGGCTGTCAGCGAACCACGGTCCTCTGGTCTCAGCCTCCTGAATGCTGGGATTACAAGTGTGCGCCACCACGCCCGGCTTCTTTCTAACTCTTAAGAATGACAATCGCCCTTCCCAAATATAGCAGAATTCTCATTCTACTAAAATGGAATTATCCACAACTGTGCATATAAATGGAAAATATGGGGAACCCATGAAGTCTCCAGAGCCATTTTGTATTATACTTTTCTTTTTTTTTTAATTTTCTTTTCTTATTCTTTTTTGCCACCCTGGGATTTGAACCCAAGTCCTTGTGCATATTAAATTGATAAATCAATTTATCACTAAGTTACATGTATATCCCAAGACCTTTTAATTTTACTTTGAGACAGGGCTTTGCTAAGTTGCTCAGGCTAGCCTCACTTACAATCCTCTGCCTCTCTTCCCGAGCAGCTGGGATTACTAGGAGGAGCCACCACATCTGGTTTTGTATTGTATCTTATGTAATCATTGCCAAAATCATCCTATATTTGAACTTTGAATAATCTTACTCTGCAGTTCTAGATTCCTCTGCCTTTACTTCAAGTCCTTCCTGAAACTCATATTTGCTGCACACTTTCTTTCACCAAACATATACAGCATTCTTTCATCATGCTTCTAAAAATTAAGCCTATTTCTTGACATGCCAGGGGATGTATCATGTAGTAGATGTATCAGAGGTTGTGTTTTGTTCACTATCTGAATCCTATGTTTGGAAAATTGGCCATTATCTGACTCTTGGTAATAGACCAGGCTTCACTTACTGCCAAAGAAACCAAAAATGTCAGACACTTGCTCTCTCAAGTTCTTGCAATGAACTCTGCCAACCAGATGCTCACCCAGGCCCACTGAATCTCTGGCTTGCGAGGCAGACACAAAGATAATTTAGAATTTATTCTGCTAATTGGGATGGTGGGGAGTGGAAGCTTGGTAGCAATGAGGGTTTCATGAGTTGTTTCCAGAGTTCAGCTAAGAATGTAGTCACAGACTACAATAGCTGCTAATGGACATTTCTATGACTGGAGTTCTAATTTTTCACCCACTTTCTAAACCAGATTCTCCTTTTTTTTTCTTTTTCCCCCATCTTATTATTTGCCAAATAAGTTTCCAACATGCTTCTTTCTTAAAAAGAAGAATTGATTTCTGTCAGTTATAAAAATGAAGTCTGTCTGGCCCAGTGTTCCCAAGTAACAGAACGTATGATACAGTTGTATCTTGTAGTACTTCTAATTTGAAAATTTCTATGGGAAATGCATTCTAAGAATGTCCTCACATTTGCCAAGTGACAGATGATGGCATCCCAAAGGAATAATAACTTTATGATTGAATATGAAGGAAGATATTTAATTTGTGTAGCTCACATGGACCCCCAGCCCAAAGGAATACGCTTTCAACAGAATATGCAATACTAAAATGTGCTAATTATAACCAAAATATGGCTGGTTAATTAATACAAGTTGTTCTTCAGTTGGGATTATTTAGAATAAGGAAAAAATGAAGAGGTAGAAAGAGTAATTTCTTAACAGAAAGATGAATATAAAAAGAATCAAGACACAAACTTCGCACAGTGTAATTTCCCTGTAATTCTAGCTACACAGAAGGCTGAGATGGAAGATTGCAAGTTCAAGACCTACCTGGACAATATTGCAAGACCCTGCCAGAGAGAGAGAGAGAGAGAGAGAGAGAGAGAGAGAGAGAGAGGAAAAGGGGAGGAAAAGGAGGGAGAAAAGAGAGGATAGGGCAAGGAGAAGGAGAGTGAGAAGAAGGAGAAATAGAAAGAATGAACCAAGACACTATAAAAATATTTCATTCATTAACATATTTATTTGATAAACATTTGAAGAATTTACTAAGTGAAGGGAGATACAAACAGAACCAACAGGAGATCACCCCTCAAACTGTGTATAGTGTGGGCTGACCTTTAGGCTGGAAGAGGTCTGAATTGCAGCACTGTGTCAAAAAGTAGAAAATGGCTGGGCATGGTGGTGCATACCAGTAATCTTAGTACTTGGGAGGCAGAGAGAGGAGGATTGCAAATGCAAGATTGAGGTAGAACACCTCTGAGTTCAATCGTACCACAGAAAGAAGGAAAAAAAAAAAAGAAGAGGAGGAGGAGAAGGATGAGGAAGAGGAAATTAATAAAGTGGGATGCCAGATCTTCAGGGATGCCTTGCGTATACTGAATAAGTGCATCCTTTTAGGGATGTACGAATGGATGAGGAATGTGGGAACCATGGGACTGCCCCACATCTATCACCCTAGAAATAGGGAACCTCTCTGCAAAGTAAGGTGACTCCTGTACCAGCTAACTGCATATCTCCAAGGTCTAAACTTTTAGATTTGGATTTCATCATTTGCCTTTGCAGGTATTGAGAATTTAATTAACTTCTTATTCTGGCCTACAAAAGCAAAAGATGTTAAAAATATATTGTTGGCATTTACTGTCATTTGGCTAAACAAAATTGAAAGTGAAAAATGGGAATGATCTCGTAATCCTGTTGTGTTGGAACTTACTTCCAAATACTCTTCCTCACTAAGTTAGAAAGAGATAGACAGTTATACTTCTTAACTCTGCCAACCAGGTAGCATAAACTCTCCTCTCCTAAACTGGGTGTGATGGTGCATGACTGTAATCCCAATTTTGGGAAGCTGTTTCCTCTTGAAACAGGAAAATTGATGCTTCAAGAACAGCTTCAGGAATTTAACAAGACTCTTAGAAACCTAGTAAAACCCTGTTTCAAAACAATTTAAAAAAAAAAAGAGCTGGAGGTATAGCTTGGAGGTAAAATGCCTTTGGGTTCAATTCCTAGAACCACAGGGGGGAAAAAAAGATTCCCTCTCCCCAGAATGTGCTTCTTTGGGGGGGTAAAAGTTATATTCTCCTGAGAACAGCCCTTAAGAGAAGACAGTGAATGCCAAATGAAAGTTATAGCTCATGTGAATTCAAGGGCCTCAGCCAGACCCCCGAGACCCAGACTCAGTGCTGGGTGCCCAGCACTTGTAGAGATAAAGAAACAGGTAATAAATGCATAAGGAGAAAAAAGTTTGGATTTCTAAATGGTATAGAGATGAAAAATTTCTTCCATTAAATCCTTTTGTTTTCCTCCCAGTGGAAATTATTTTTACAAATATCTTTTCTATTCTTGGAGTTACGTTCTATGCATATACAATCATATAGTATCCAGAGAAATAAAGGCAGCATCATAAACTAATCTTTATGTTTACTGTTTTTCTCATATTTTTATTCATCTTCACATTTAGTAGCATATGTTGGAGATCATTTAGTGTCCTTAAAACGAATTCAAATCATTTGTATAGATTGAATATACCAATAAAAACCTTTATTACATGTATTTGGCTTTCCCAGTATGTACAGGAGTATTTCTCTGTTAGAACCACAATGCATTCAGATGATCCCAATTAATCCACATTCTCTCTATTCTTTTGTTGTTGTTGTTGTTGTTTGGTGGGTCTAGGGATGGAAACCAGGGGCATTTGACCTCCGAGCCATACCCCCTGCCCTAATTTTTATTTTTTATTTTGAAACAGAGTCTCACTAAGTTACAGAGGGCCTCACTAAGTAACTGAGGCTGTCCACTAACTGAGATCCTCCAGTCAGCCTCCCAAAGGCTGAGATTACAAGCGTGTGCTACCATGCCTGGCTCACAATCTCTTTATTTTTACCTACCAATTAAATTTATCTCCCAATCAAAACTAAAACTTTTTTGGCATTGAAAACACAGAGTTTGAATGGTTCTTTTCCTCAGTATATGAAAATGTTTATCCTAATCAACTAAACTGGTCTGGGGCTGTAGCTCAGTGGTAGAGAGCTTGCCTAGCATGTGTGAGATCCTGAGTCAATCTCCAGTAAAAATAAATAAGTAAATAAGTAAATAAATAAATAAATAAATAAATAATTGTGGGGTTTTTTTTGTGTGTGGTACTGGGGTTTCTGGAAGCCCTTCTACCTCCGGGCTACACTCCCAGACCTATTTTATATTTTTATTTGGAAACAGGGTCTCTTAAGCCAGCGCAGCTGGCTTTGAACCTACACGATCCTCCTGTCTCTGCTTCCCAAGCGTGGGGATTACAAGCGTGCGCCACCACACCTGGTAGTAAATAAGTTTTAAAAAGCATGTGTGGTTACCTAATCAACTAAACAAAAGGATGCAGGAAATAACCATCCCTGATAAAACATTAGCATTTCAGTTACTTGTGTTTTCCACACTTGTCAAGCATACAGTTAAAAGAACTGCAAAGTGCAAAGTGTTTTGTTTGTAATTACTTGTACTTCAAAGGCTCTAAACTATGAGCTTTTTTTTTTTTTTTTTTTTTTTTTTGGTACTGGGCATTGATCCCAGTGGTATTTTCTCTCTGAGCTATACCTCCTAAGGTCTCGCTAAGTTTCTGAGACTGGCCTCAAACCTGTAATTACTGGGATTACAGGCATGCACCACTACACCTGGATTTAAAGTATACACTTTTTTTTTTGGTGGTGGTGGTACTGGGGTTCGTGGAAGCCCGTCTACTTCCGGGCTACACTCCCAGACCTATTTTATACTTTTTTATTTTTGGAAACAGGGTCCCTGAAGCCAGCATGGCTGGCTTCAAACCTGTGCCATCCTCCTCTCTCCGCCTCCCAAGCGCGGGGATTACAAGTGTGCGCCACCATGCCCGGCAAGTATACACTTCTTAAAGGCATAATATGGATCTATTTTGTAAAATAAGCAAAAGGAAACAAAACAAAACAAATTCATGACCAAATTCGAATTTGAAAAGGCTGTTAGTTTCCTCTTAAAATTTTTTATTTTACTTAAGCAAAAGTTTAAGAGTCTTTTTAATTTTCCAACTAGTTTTTGAAAATTTAAGTATTTTTATTAGCTCATATTAATTATACAGTGTCGGGGCCCACTCGGCAGGACCGAGGTGGCACCCAGGCTTGTTGCCAGCATGGACTCAAGATGGCGCCTGGGCTTGCAGCCAAGTCACGAGGCTCACGAGGCTGGCGGTGCCCTGAGCCTGCGCAGTGAGCCCTATCAGGCGCCTTATGGATAATTAGCGACGCAACGCCTCGTGCTACCACCTGCCCGCCCAGGAGGAGGTTAAAAAGCGCGCATGCCCTAGCGGGAGGAAGGAGAAGGAGAAGAGGGTTGGTGGACAGGAAGAGAGTTTCTTGGCGGACTGCTCTGGGCTCCGAGCTGGGACGGACATGTTCACAAAGCCACCACTGTGACCGGTGTGTGCTGCAGCAGAGACGTAGAGTGCCAGAAGGAGGGTTGGTGGAGTGATGAGGGAGGAGATAGAAGACTGATGTTGTTTTTACCTGAGAGAGCATTAAAGAGGAACGGGAACTGTATAAGAACCTGGGGTAATAAAACTGCTTGAGGAAGATCGTGTAAGAGTCGTCACTGCGCACGACAATACAGAATAATAGACTTCATCGTTATCAGTACAGCATATAACGTATTTTGATAATTTTCACACACTCTTCACTACCCCTTCCTTGCCTCCCTCCCTTCTTATTTAATACTCTCTCTTCTCCTTCCTTTCTTCCTTCCTTTCCACTCCAAAAAAGAAAAATAAATATGCAATATCTGTTTTTGTGAGTCTGGCTTATTTTGCTTAACACCAAATAGTTTTATTGCCTGTCCAATTTAAAATAGAATTAATCTGAAAACTACTTTATTTAAGAGACTGAAAATAATAAAACACACACACACACACACACACACACACACACACACACACCACATGAAAAACCATGAAAAACCTCATATCTGAGAATCCCCAAACTTGTAGTTACAAATATAGGAACAGTAAACTAGTTTTCATCTTCTGTTAGTTAGAACTTACCCAGCACAAGTACTTTGTTGTTTAAATATTAATTGATGTGTTTAAATATTAAATAGAAAACCTCCCTGATACTAGACAGGCACTAAAACAAATTGGAATTGTTTTCTGAGTTTCAATATTGTTATTCTCTTTGGGAATAACTGAGAAAAAGAAAACTTAATGAGTGAAAAATAAACTACATTATGTTTAAACACACATATTATATTTTGATACTACAAGTCCGGGGAATTTTGCATATTCTAATTCTTGAACTCAGCCAAAGAAAAGCTTGAAAACAGCCTAAGGATTAGCTCAGTGCAGTGCCCTTGCCTAGCATGTGTAAGGCCCTGGGTCTGATCCCCAGCAAGGGAGAAAAAAAGCTTAGTAGTGCAATTTCTTATTTTTGGATTGAGTGGTTGTAAAATGCAAGTAAAATGTACATAGATGAAAAGCCAGATGTGGTGGCACACACCTGTAATTCCAGTTCTTTGTATACTAAGGCAGCAGGATCACAGATTCAGGTTAGATTCACAATTTACTAAGACCTCAGCAACGTAACAAGACTCTTAATAAAAAAAAAAAAATGGGCTTTGGATGTAGAAAAGAGGTAGAATGCCTATGGGTTTAATTACCAGTGACACAGACAAACACACACACACAAACACACATACACTATACACAGATGGCAAAAAAGTCTTATCTTTCTAAAAGTTAAAAGATTTTTCATACCTTTTTTTGTTTTGATATTTTTGTCTTTTTATATGAAGTATGCATTTGTTAAAATTATATTTTTAAAACTTTCAAATTTTATTAGTTGCCCTTTAGATTTTGGATAAAATAGCATACTAATAGTTGTTAGTTTTTCCATATTTTATTTTTTAACTAATCCTACTCTTATGGTGATAAATATATTTTCTCTTTTTTCATATAGCATGTATATTTAGTTACCAAACTTAATCATGATGTGAGTCATGCAGTGACAATGAACACATCACAGGCCTAGAAATGGGATTTTATTTTTTTTTAGTACAATTCAAAAGAGAACTTTAACAATTTCAATATTTTAATTCAAGTGTATGATAATTGCAGAATATAATTGGTCTGGTCTGCATTTATTTATTGCTCTCATTTTTTAAAAAAAAAAGTGATAGTTTTTTAAGTCCTAAAGTTTAATTTTCATTTTATTTTATTCTTTTATTTTTATGTGAATCATTGAATATGACATACAGACAGTGCTTGGTGACCCCCACCTCCACTTCCCCTTTTTCCCCCACTCTCTACAATGAGTGTCCAGGTTGACCATGCTACATTAATACTTTTACATATATTCAAATGTAGCTTCTCCATTAATCAATCTCAGCCTTCTTCCTCTCCTAACCTTCCATTCTAGCTTTGCTGATGTTTCCCCTCCATTATCTGGAGCCCCTCTGGTATCCCCAATACTCCCTAGTTTGGGCATATTAGAGAAAACATATGTTCTTTCTCTTTCTGTGCTTGGCTGATCTCACTTAACAATCTTCTCCAAGTCTTTCCATCTTCTTGCAAATTACATGGCTTTATTCTTCTTTATGGCTGAGTAGAATTCCATTGTGTGTGTTACCCATAATTTTGCAATCCATTCATCTGTTGATGGAGACCTAGGTTGGTTCCATGTTTCTGCTATTACGAATTGTGCTGCTATGGACATGGGTATGCATATATTACTGTAGTTCTCTGATTTTAACCCCTTTGGAAAGTTACCCTGGAGTGGTATAGCTGGATTATATGGTGGTTCCATTCCCAGTTTTTTTTTTTTTTTTGTGTGTGTGTGTGTGTTTATTGGGGGGGGGGTGTCTGGGACTGGAACCCAGGGTCATTCGACCTCCGAGCCACAGCCCCTGCCCTATTTTTTATTCTTTATTTTGAAACTGGGTCTCACTGAGTTGCAGAGGGCCTCACTAAGTAGCTGAGGCTGTCCGCTAACCACGATCCTCTGGTCTCAGCCTCCTGAATGCTGAGATTACAAGCGTGTGCCACCATGCCCGGCCCCAGTTTTTTTTTTTTTTTTTTTTAAGGAATTTCCACACTGATCTCCATAGTGGCTGAACTAGATTGTACTCCCACCAGCAATATAAAAGAGTTCCTCTTTCCCCACATCCTCACCAGCATTTGTTGTTATTTGATTTCTTTATGCTTACCACTCTGGGGTTAGATGGAATCTCAGTGTAGTTTTGATTTGCATCTCCCTGATGGCTAATGATGTTGAACATCTTTTCATGTATCTATTGGGCATTTGTAGCTCTTCTTTTGTAAAGTATCTATTCAATTCGGTTGCCCATTTCTTGATCAGGTTATTTGTTTTGCTAATGTAGAACCTTTTAAGCTCTTTGTATATTCTGGATATTAGTCCTCTATCAGAGTGGTGGCTGGTAAAGATCTTCTCCCATTCTGTAGGCTTTCTCTTTAGGTTCTTGATAGTTTCTTTTTTTATGAGCAGTAACTTTTTAGATTGATGCCATCCCACTTCTTAATTATTGCCTTAATTTTCTGTGCTTTGGAGGTCTTGTTGAGAAAGAAACTGCCTGTGCCTATATGTTGGAGTGTTGAGGCTTTGCCCTCCTCTGATAACTTCCCAGTCTCTGATCTAGTTTCTAAGTCTTTGATCCATCTTGAGTTGATTCCTGTGCACATTGAGAAGTAAGGATTTAGTTTCATCTTTCTACAAATGGATAGCCATCTCTCCCAGCACCATTTGTTGAAAAGGCTGTCTTTTCTCCAGAGTATGAGTTTGGTCCCTTTGTCAAAGATCAATTAATTATAGGTGTGTGGGGTTGTTTCTATATCTTCTATTCTGTTCCATTGATCTGTATGCCTGTTTTTGTGCCAGTACCATGCTGTTTTTTTCTTTTTAACTACTATTGCTCTGTGTATAATTTGAAGTCAGGGATTGTGATGATCACATTCTGGACCATAAAGAAAGCACCAGCAAATTAAAAAGATGTAATATAATTCCCTGCATCTTTTCAGACCACAATTGAATGAAAGTAGAAATCACCAACAGAAAGACCAAAATAAACTATTTAAATACATGAAGATTGAATGATACACTATTGAACAACGACTGGATAAGATCAGAAATAAGGGGAAAAATAAAGAAATTTCTGGAATTAAATGAAAATAGAAACACAGCTTAACAAAATGTATGGGATACTTTGAAGGCAGAGTTAAGAGGAAATTTTATGGCATTGAGTGCCCACATAAGAAGAACAGCGAGTTGCAAGCAAACAACCTAATGACACATCTCAAGGACTTAGAAAGACTCCAGAAGTTTAATCCTAAAGCCAGCAGAAGACAGGAAATAATTAAAATCAGAGCAAAAATAAATTAAATAGAGAACAAAAAAATTCAAAGAATCAACAAGACAAAAGCTGGTTCTTTGAAAAGATTAAGATTGACAAACCCCTGGCTAACCTAATCGAAAGAGAGAGAGAATTAACTCAAGTAATTAAAATCAGAAGTAAAAAAGAAGACATCACCACAGACAGTGGGAAAATTCAAAGGATTATCAGAAACTATTTTGAAAATTTATATTCTAATAGACTGGAAAACATGGAAGAAATTGATAGATTTCTAAGCACATATAACCTACCTAAATTGAACCAAGAGGACATAGTAAGCCTAAACCAACAAATACCAAACAAAGAAAAAGAAACAGCAATAAAAATTCTGCCATCAAAAAAGCCCAGGCCCTGACAGGTTTCCAGCTGAATTCAACAATGAATCCTTCGATGAAGAACTAATCCCAATACTTCAAAACTTATTTTGGGAAATTGAAAGAGATGGAATTCTGCCAGGCATGGTGGCACACGCTTGTAATCCCCAAGCTTGGGAGGCGGAGACAGGAGAATTGCGCAGGTTCAAAGCCAGTCTCTCTGGTTTAAGAGACCCTGTTTCCAAATAAAAATATAAAATAGGTCTGGGAGTGTAGCCCGGAGGTAGAAAGGCTTCCAGGAACCCCAGGACCACCAAAAAACAAACAAACAAAAAAGAAAGAGATGGAATTCTACCAGATTCCTTCTACGAGGCCAGTATATCATTGATACCCAAACTAAAGATACCTAAGAAAAGAAAATTATAGACTTATATCCTTGATGAACCTAAATGCAAAAATTCTAAACAATCCAGGTGTGATTCCTGGCCAGCCTCAGCTACTCAGTGAAGCCCTCTGCAACTTATTGAGACTCTGTTTCAAAATAAAGAACAGCCGGGTGTGGTGGCACACGCTTGTAATCCCTGCACTTGGGAGACAGAGACAGGAGGATTGCGCAGGTTCGAAGCCAGCTGCACTGGCTTAAGAGACCCTGTTTCCAAATAAAAAAGTATAAAAATAGGTCTGAGAGTGTAGCCCAGAGGTAGAAGAGTTTCCAGGAACCCCAGTACCACCAAAAAGCAAAACAAAACAAAAATAAAACAAAAAACAAAAACAAAACAAAGAATAAAAAATAGGGCAGGTGTGTAGCTTGGAGGTCGAATGCCCCCTGGGTCCATCCCCAGAGCTGGAAAAAAAAAAATCTAAACAAAATATTAGCTATACGCATTTAATACCATATAAAAAGAATTGTACACCCCAAGTTGGTTTCATCCCAGAAAAGCAAGACTGGTTCAAAATATGAAAATCAATACATGTTATTCGCCACATAATTAGAACTGAGAACAAAAACCACATGATCATATCAATAGATGTTGAAAAGCATTTGCAAAATCCAATACCCATTCCTGTTAAAAACACTGCAGAAAATTGAAATAGAAGAAATATCTCAACATTATTAAGGCAATATACAATAAACCCAAAGCCAACATCATATTGAATGGGGAAAACCTGCAAGAATTTCCTCTAAAATCAGGAACAAGACAAAGATGCCCACTATCACCACTCCTTTTCAATATAGTCCTCGAGACTCTTGCCACAGCAATAAGACAAGAGAAATACATCAAAAGAATTCAAATAGGAAGAGAGGAATTAAAACTATCCTTCTTAGTAGATGACATGATCATTTATGTGGAAGACCCAAAGAACCCAACCAAAAGACTATTGGAGCTGATTAAGCAATTCAGCAAAGTTTCAGGATACAAAATCAAACTAACGAAATCAGTTGCTTTTCTATATGCCAACAATGAATCCACAATGAAAGAAATAAAGAAAATAATTCTATTCACTATAACTTCAAAACTAATAAAGTACTTAGAAATAAACCTAACCAAAGATGTAAAAGACCTCTACAATGAAAACTATAAAACATTAAAGAAAGTAATTGAAGAAGACCTTGGAAGATGGAAAGATCTTGCTCATGAATAGGCAGAATAAATATAATCAAAATAGCCATTCTGCTAAAAGTGATCTACAGAGTCAATGCAATTCCTATAAAAAAAAAATCAACGACATTCTTCATAGACCTAGAAAAATCAGTCATGAATTTTATATGGAGAAAGAAAAGATCCAGAATAGCCAAAGTAATTCTCAGCAAAAGGTGTTAATTTTTTACTATACTCTTGTGTTGTGAGGCATTCCATTTATTGACATACATTCAACATAAATTTATGCCCTATACTTTAGCATGGTAATTAATTTATATGTATTTCTTATTGCCTGTCAATTTTTCCAGGCATGTTAACCATATTTTGAAGTTTAAATTGATTTTTATAACATGTGGGATTTTTCCTGCTGTTTAATACAACATTAGAAATGATGACTAATGATATTTTTAGAAGACCAGATATCATTTGTTACAGATACATCAACATTATAAACACTCAAAGTGGACAGATATGTTTATTTTCTTTGTAAGCAGAAACTATCACTGGGATGTATGGAATTATTTTTTTTCTTTTAGCTTTTTTGTGGTACTGGGAATCAAAACCAGGGTCTAGAGCATCCTTGGTAAGTATTCTACCACTGAGAGCATTCTTGATAAGTATTCTGCCACTTGGTAAGTATTCTATCACCCCAGACCTTGAATTATTCTTAATAAAAAATAATTCTTTTGGCCAATAGAGCAGAATTTTTAGGAATGGAAGTTAAAAAAATAGATTTATTCTCAATTTTTTAAGACTTTAGAGAGTCTTCTCAGACTTTTTGAAGCAGTTGAAAAAATCACACTTAACCCTCTCATATTGTTATATACACAGTTGATACTAGTACTCACAAGTACTGACCATCTCATTCTTCTTTTTTTTTTTGTGGTACTGGGGTTCCTGGAAGCCCTTCTAATTCTGGGCTACACTCCCAGACCTATTTTTACATTTTTTATTTGGAAACAGGGTCTCTTAAGCCAGTGAGGCTGGCTTTGAACCAGCGTGATCCTCCTGTCTCTGCCTCCCAAGCGCGGGGATTATGAGCGTGTGCCACTACGCCTGGCTCATTATTATTTTTAATTGATGCCACATGTTTATCTAAGACACTTGGAAAATAGGATACAAAAGTTATTTAAAGGCCCATAACATACTAACACAATAACTTTGGCAGAGTTATGCCTTAATACAGACCATACACCTACCTTATTTTCTTTTATTAAAACCTCTTGTAATTCCACTTGGAAAGAACCATGCAGATAACTATGTATATTTATTTCTATTTATCTATATTTATTTTCATCAGCCACTGGCTGAGGTTCAAGGGCAAATAAGTAGTAAATTTTAAAAAAAGAGATAGTCAGGCATTCTGGTGCATGCCTCTAATACCAAGAGAATCACAGTTGAGTGACACAGTCCTCAACACAGTTTTGAGGATATAGCCTCAGCAACACAATGAGACTCAGTAACCTAGCCAGACTCCATTTCAAAACACAAAATAAAAATAGTCTGGGCTGTAGGTCAGAGAAAGAAAGTTCCTGGGTTCAATCCTTAGTAACACACACACACACACACACACACACACACACACGTAACATACATACACACACACACACACACACATACACACACTCATGTACACAGTCCTTGTAGTAAAAAAAAAAGCATATGATCTAATATAATGTAAATCCTAGTGATACAAATAAAATAATTTTCAGGGTAAAAATCACAGATGTTATAACTCCAATGGAGAAGGTCAATAAAGTACAAGTGGATAACAAATATACCTCCAGTTGTCTGTGTGTGCCCCTAGAGGAATGGAGAGAACAGCGCAAGCAGTGGCTCAGGAACTTGAAGTGTCCTGTGCTTTCTAAGACCCTCTAGAGCCCTGCATTGGCATTATCAGTGCATGAAGGGGTGAGAAGAGTATAGTAGACACTGAGGCTGGGAGGACTGGCAGAGGCCAGGCAAGGTTCTGCCTTGCGCTAGGCAAAGAAGGTTGAGCTTGTAAGACTCTGAATCACCTATTACTATATATATATATATATATATATATATATATATATATATATATATATATAATGTATATTTAAACTGATTTTAGAAATGGGCATTTTTTTCCTAAGAAAGATCTTGTGGAAATTTATAAAAATCTATCTAGAATGTAGCTCAGTGGTAGAGAGTATGCTTACCATGAATGAGGCTGTGGGTTTGAAGCCTGGTTACAAAAAATACATAGAATATAGATGGAGATAGATGGGAGGCTCCTCCGAAGTCAATCTGAGGTGCCCTTAGTGACTGTAGTGATACAAAGACCTGATTCAAATATTTGTTACATGAATCATATTTAAAGGGACCATAACTCGCCTTTTTTTAACCATTTAGTCAATCCTTTATTTTTAAACATTTCAGGGAGGAGGTACATCCGAATATGTGTAAAAGTATGAATGTAGCATGGTTAACCTGGACACTCATTGTTGGGAGGGGGAGGGGAGCGGGGGATGGGAGAGGGCACCAAGCACAGTCTGAATGTATGCCATTTTCAATATGATCCACATGAAATAAAAAAAAGAAAATTAAAAAAGAAAATAATTAACAATAAAAAAGTTCATATACTTTGATAAGAGTATGTTTGCATTTTGGAGTTTATTATTAGAAAATAGAGAATATATATATAAAACTAAGTGCACAAAGATGTTTATTTCATTCTTGTTTATAATATTGTAAAAGTAGCTCGCCTTTTAAATGTTAATGACGGTGCTATAGTTTGGATATCCAGTGTCCCCCAAATCTATGTGTTAAAGTTTAGTCCCTAGCTGGGAGCTACTGGGAGGTTGTAGAAACTTTAAGCAATTGGCTTTAGTGGGAGGTTTTAGTTCATCGAGGGCATGTGAGAGGACGTGTGGGACCTTGGTTTCCTTCTCCTTCTCTTTCACCTCCTGTTCTACCAGCGAGGAGCTTTGCTTTGCCCAGTGTTTTCCTCTGTGATGCATGGCCTGACCACAGGCTCAACAGCAACAGGGCCTGGACTGGAACCTCTAATACTGTAAGCCCCCAAACCATTTCTCTCTAGAATTGATTATCTCAGGCATTTATTACAGTAGTAGAAAGCCAACTGATTGACTCAAGAACATATACACTGGGCCTTTTGATATCAGGATAAAGGCATTTATATCTAGTTCTATAGAAAATATGAAGAAATACCAGCAGAGGAGACTGTAACCCAAGGAATTGTATTTCCTTAACAAAACAATTCATTCCCTACTCCTGACTAGAAGAGACCTGCTTCTGTTTGGTAGGGTCCTAAGAATGAAGTTGGATATGGTGGCCAGTGAAACCCACTAGGAGATGTTTTACTATTCTATCAATTCCCTAATTTGTCCCTAATTTATGCTACAAGCTTAAGATTAGTGTTGATGCTGGTGACAACACTCACTTATTATCTACTGCATGGGAAAAGATAGGAAAGGTTATGGTTTGGATTTAAAATGTCCCGCAAAGCTATGTGTGAAGCTTTACAGCCAAGCTCAGAGATAGGACATGGCTGAAGGAGGTGGGATTGGGGGGCCTTGGGGGCTGTATCAGCCCCTTACCCCGCTGCTCCTCTATGAAAGCCAGGCATGATGGCGCACGCTTGTAATCCCCGCGCTTGGGAGGCGGAGATAGGAGGATTGCGCAGGTTTGAAGACAGCAGCGCTTGCATAAGAGACCCTGTTTCCAAAAATAAAATAGGTCTGGGAGTGTAGCTCCCAGAAGGGCTTCTAGGAACCCCAGTATCACACACACACACACACACACACAAAAAAAAAAAAAAAAAAAAAAAAAGCTTCTATGGTGGTTCTAATACTGAAGGAGTAGTCTGATTATGCTTTAAAGGCAGGTGCCACCTTTTTTTAGCCATCTCTGCACCAGGGCAGAATTTCATATTTATGAGAGTTGTAAGTATGTGAAATACTTGATTATGAGCTTAAATACCAATTTGAGTCAACGAGCAGGAAAAGAGTAGGAAAAGCTAATCACCTTAAGAAGCTGCTGGACTCTTTTTCTATTACTACAAAAAAAAAAAAATTCCACTTAGCAGCAACTTGACCTTCAAGAGGTCAGTGTCATGAATATTTGTAAGCAAGTTACCTAAATGTTCAAACATGAGCAGCTGGACTGAAATCGACACTGACTGGAGTGACACAGAATACTGGTGTCCAAGGGAGCTAGGCTCTAACTTAGAGAGCTTAGTTCCAATATTTGACAACTGATCCTTAATCCCAGAAGGGATCAGATTAGCAGTAGGTGAGTATAAAGTACTGAACATGAAGAATGTAGGACATTTATTAAAAGGATATTTTAAAAAATTGGCCAAGAGACTATGTAAATAGTGGGGAAATATGAAATCTTGTTCCAGTTCTCCTAAATAAATAATAACTCTGCAAAACTTGGGTGCTGCATTGCTCTTTGATGGCCAAGTGATATTTGAATGAGAAAAGTTATTATAATAGTCCCATCAAAATTATTTATATTAACAATGGTCTTGAAAGCAAGAATCAGCTTCTTAGGGATTTCTTTTTTACCCTAACTAGGTCCCTTTTCCTTCTAAGAATCATGGAACCAACGAATAAGGTAGAATTAAGTGAGCAGTGAATAAAGGTTTATTGTTGGCCAAGAGTGAGAGAAGCAGGGAGACAGGCTCACAGATTACCTTTTCAACCTGTGGAAGTTGGGGAAGTCCTAGTAATAGGATAAAAGAAAGAAGGGGCCATAGGCTAATAAGGGGGTGAAATATTCTTGTCTTTTCTGGGAATGGGTAGAGATTTTTCAGGAATGTGGGTGCCACCTCTTTTTGCCTTCTGATTCTTTCTGGTCATGCACATGCAATTGTCAACTGTCTTGGTGCTGGGATGGGTGTATCATGTACCATGCATATAAGATTACAGTGAAGTTAGAGGTTGTCTGGGGTCACTTGGCAGCCATCATAGATCCAACCAGTTTTGGCTAGCCCACCTGAAAAGGAAGTCTTGGCCTACACATATTCTATTCTCAAAGGTGAACAAAATTAGGGCAGGATGGAAGTTTGGCTGGGTCACTAGGCCACACACTGGGTCACAAGATTATTATTTTTATAAGTGGTATACTACCAGAAAAGAAAATTAAATTTAATTCTTCAGAAGAAAAATTAGGGGGTATACCATATAACTTATTTTCTCTTTCAACTCTTAGATTCTTTAAATTATTACTATTATCTTGTCTTTAAGCTCCCCAATTTTTTTCCTCAGCAGTGTTTAATCTACTGATGAGCCCACATTGCTTCGTTATTTATTTAAATTAAGTGTTTCTGATTACCATTTCTTTTTGATTCATAGATTTTCCATCTCATTGCTTATATTACACATCTTGTTACCAATTTTTGATCCCAAATCCTACTTTCTTTATCACTCTTGGAACTGTGGAACCAATAACAAGACCAAGAACTCATTGAGCAGTGAAAATGTTTATTCTTGGCCCAAAATAGGAGAAATGGGAGATAAACTAAAAAAAAATCAACTTCCTCAAACTCAATATCCTGTATGGGGAAGGGGCTAGTGGGGAGGGAGCCAGAGGAAAGCCCACCAAGTGCTATGTGCTTGTATGTCACTATCACTGTGGGCTCTATTATGAGACTCTAATGTACCAATAAAAGTATAAAAATTCTACATATAAATGTATTATGGCATTAGAAAAATCAATTTCCTGCCTCTGTAGTGTCAGGAGACTATAGCTTTTGAATTAAAAATATAAGTGGGAGGGATAGGCTCATAAAGGGAAGGAATATCCATGTCTTTATTATAGTGAAGTAGAGATTGTCTAGTGTCACTCCAGCAGCCATATTAGAGCTAACCAGTTTAGGCTAGCCCACATGAAGAGGGACTTTTAGCCTTTAGGCATCTTGTTCTCGAAGATAAACAAGATTAGGATGACGCAAAAGTCCAGCTAGGTCACCTAGGTAGTACAAAGTTTAGGGTAGGATAACAATCTATTCTTAAACAAGTCTACTTTTTCCATTAGGACCCTCAGTACATTAATTAAAATTCAAATGTCTTTGTTTGACAGTCTTGAAATCTGTGTCATGTCTGAGGCTGGCTCTGACTGCTTTATTCTTGCAGACCATGCATTTTCTTGTCTTTTGGCATACCTTGTAATTTTTGTTTCTGTTGTTGTTGTTGTTGAAAGATGAACACGATATATATGAATCATAGAAACTGAGATAACATAGAAACTAGGCCTTTGGAGTGGGGATTTATGTTATTTTGGTTGCATTTAATGTTTGCTATAGTTATAGGAGCTAGAAATTTTAAATTCCTCTAGTACCTTGTTTTTTAACCTAGGGCTTCCTTAGCTATGACTTCTTGGGGTCTGTTCTTTATAGCCCTCACAAGTGTAATTCCCTGTAATGCTGGAGTCCTGTTGGTGTGGTATAGTATGGAGAAGGGGAGCGTTCTATAGTCCTGATTAAATTTCAGTGTTTTAGTGGCCTTTGCTTTTGGACCAGGACTTTCACATATTCTTCTCCAGTGGAGTAGCTTCCATGCACAGGCTCCTACTCCATTCCTTGGATGCAGCCCGTTTCCTTAAAGGCCTTGCCTCTGTTGATCATATAAACCCCTTCTCTGCAGCTCTTGTTTACATGGGAATCCTAGAGAGGTAAATGGGGTTGAATTGGGAAGATGTCCCTTCCACAAGCTGGAAGGCTCTGGTGAAGTTCTTTTCCCAGAAGAGTAGGCACACATCACAGTGATTACTCACCTCCCCCCCCCCACCACCAAAACCACCATCACTATTACCACCGCTACTACCACCCCTCTAGAATCACAAGGATCCTCATGGCGATACTGTGGAGGTGCTAGAAATAAAACCCAGGGAAAATCCCTAAAGACTACAGCCACCCGAGGAACTTCTCACGGTTACTTTAGTCCACACTCAGCCTCTGGCCATTCACAAAATTACCATGTAAATGGTTTTACAAGTCTGTGGCTCCCACAGCTTCTGCTGGGGATAATGGAGTCTCAGGTGTATATCTGATGGTACCTTTCTCTTCAGACACTGAGTGGTAATTTGCCCTGTGATCTCAGTTCTCTGATGGAAGCACAGAAGTCATTAATTGTCCATTTTGCCAAATTTTGGGGTATTGTGAAGATGATAATAACAGCTTCTAAGCTTTTTACAAGTCAGAACTGAATTCAGAAGCCTAACTAAATTAATTATTCCTACTCATAGCTCTCAACTTGTAGGCAAATATAATGCCTAAATTAAAAAATTTCAAATATTCTATTCAAACTGACTATCCTGTCACTTAGGTATATTCTGAAACTTCAAATTACTTTAGGGTCAAAGATATAGTTTAGTGAGACTTGCCTACTATGCATAAAGCCCTGAGTTCAATCCCCAGCATTGCAAAATATGTATAATATATATATATATATATATATATATATATATGTATATATAATTAAATTGTTTCCATTACTTGCCAATCATATAAAATAATTATGTAATTATGTAATTTACATATAAATATATATTTTAAAATATTTTATATACTAGATCAATATTTATTAGTATTAATATATATTAGCTTCATACTTTTTGAAGTTTAG
The DNA here is from genome assembly GCF_963383645.1 of Muscardinus avellanarius. Classification (NCBI taxonomy): domain Eukaryota; kingdom Metazoa; phylum Chordata; class Mammalia; order Rodentia; family Gliridae; genus Muscardinus; species Muscardinus avellanarius. The sequence goes on from NC_137790.1 coordinate 28,916,654, forward strand.
CAATTCAATTTTTATATTTTTTACTATTGATTTTAATTATTTAATTTAATATTTGCTTCTCAATTCATAAATATAAGAGCACCAATCTCTGAGATGTTATAGAAATTTTCTCAGTAGTACATTATTTATACTCCTATTAACTAAGAGCAATGTTTGCTCTTATTTTAGTCTCTCAGTTTATTATGAATATCAATATAATCCTTTAAATAACTTATAGCATTTGAAAACTTTGATTTCAGAATTTTTTCATTGTTTTGCTTTCTTGACCTAAATATTTTTGTGTGTGTGTGGTACTGGGGATGGAATCCAGAGGCATTTTATCTCCAAGCTATACCCTTTTTTAAAAGTTTATTTTTATTTTTATTTGAAATAATGTCTTGCTAGGTTGCTGAGAGTCTTGCTATGTTGCTGAGGCTGGCCTTGAACCTGTGATCCTCCTGTCTCAGCTTCTCAAGTACTAAGATTACAGATGTGGGCCACCACATCCACCTTGATCTAAAATATTTTTTAAACTCTGTTTACTGCTATAATCTCAGGGTTATTTTGATTATTGAATGTTTTGGGGTTAAAGATAAAGAATCATTTCAAATAAAGATTGTTTTATTTATTTATTGTTAGTCAAAGGTGGCTACTGACAGATGTAGTTACAAATCTTCAACATTATCAAAGTTTTTTTTTTTGTGGTACTGGGTTCCTGGAAACTCTTCTACCTCCAGGATACACTCCCAGACCTATTTTTATATTTTTTATTTGGAAACAGGGTCTCTTAAGCCAGCACGGCTGGCTTCGAACCAGCGTGATCCTCTTGTCTCTGCCTCCCAAGTGCGGGGATTATAAGTGTGCGCCACCATGCCTGGCACATTATCAAAGTTTAAGTGATCATACTTTGGTATAATAGAATGAAGATGTTGGGTCCACAACTCAGTTTTGCTGGGGCAGTAGAATAGGTTGCTGAGAGATCAAGTAAAATACCTGGAGATCATATGCTAGAAGGTTATTGAAACTGGCTGATGAGGAAGGTCCAGTGGTAAAGGGTTATGAAAGTAGCAACTCCGTCCTTCATTGTGCTTCACTAGGAAGTCCAGTGCTGGCTGGTTGCCTGAATAACTTTTATTCTCTCCATGGTGCTTTTCTCTACACCAGTGACCACAGGTAAAGGGTTTTATGGATTAAGCTACATAAGCAGTGGCGTCAGGGGCTTGCTTTGTTCCACTGCATGATCAGCTTCTAAGGAATAGTTCCCATGGCATCAGGGCAGAAAAAGCAGTTCCTACAGATTATATTAGTTTCCCCAGTTTATAGTATGCATGAGAGAAAATCAATGTCCTTTAAGACAATATTTATCTAGACATTTCAGTCTAGCCCTAACTCATTGTTTGCTTGACATGGCTAGGTTCTTGGGAACAGAAAGGGCATTTCTGGTACTGTCTTTTTATTTTAAAGATGACATAGAAGGTTTTTCTTATTTGAGCTGGATTATAATAATTTGAGATATTATATTTTAATTTTTAATTTATTGGTACATTGTAATCATACATCATTATGAATTACAGGATGGTAGAGGCATAAATGCACAAATCACTCATTTAGCCCTTTCCCAATTCCCACCCCATTCGTTTCCCCCCATCCTTCTGTTCAGCTTTGTGGCTGACTTTGATATGTTTGTGAATATACATTATTCCCTTCCCCTACCCCTATCCCATCTCCCTCAGGTTGCCTTCTTTACTCATTTTTCTCCTTTGTCTGGAGTCCCTCCTATGTCCTCTTTTCTCCCTACTTTCTGCCTATTAGGGGGAACATCTGACTTTTCCGTTTTTGTGACTGGCTAATTTCATTTAGCATAATGTCCTGGAGATCCATTCATTTTCTTGAAAAGGACACAATTCTGTTCTTCTTTATGGCTGAGTAAAATTCCACTGAGTACACATCCCATAGTTTTATAATCCATTCACCTGTTGATGAACATCTTGGCTGGTTCCAGTTTGCCAATTGTGAATATTGCAGCTATAAATATCGATACAGATGTATCTATGGTAGTATGATTTCACATTTTTGGGGGTAGGTACCCAAAAGTGGTATGTCTGGATCATATGGTAGATTCATCCCCATTCTTCTGAGGATCCTACATACTGTTTTCCAAAGTGGTTGCACTAATTTGCATTCCCACCATCAATGTATTAAAGTTCCCACTTCATACCCTCACTGGCATTTGTCTTTTGTATTTTTTTTAATAATTGCCATTCTAATTGACATTAAGTGAAATATTGGGTGGTTTTGATTTGCAAATCTCTGATTGCTAATGATGTTGAACATTTTTTCATTTTTCTATTGGCCATTTTGGACAAAGGGGTCAAACACACACATTGGAGAAAAGATAAGCCTCTTTAACAAATGGTGTTGGCAAACTGGTTAACTACGTCCAGTAGAATGGAAATAAGCCCTACTTTCTCACTCTGCATAAGAATAATTTCAAGATTAATCAGAGATCTAGAATTCAAATATCTCTCTATATTAGACAAGAGATCTTGCAGCTACTTGAAGAGGGGATAGGTCTAACACTTCATCACATAGGCACAGATGAAAACTTTCTCAACAAGACTTCAAAGGCACAAGAAATTAAAGTGGAGATCAATACAAATTCAGTTTAATTGCATTAAACTGAAGGGCTTCTGTGCAGCAAAGAAAACTGTCAAGAACCTCAGCAAGAGCCAACTAAATGGAAGAAGGTTTTTGTCAGCTACTCTTCTGATAGAAGACTAATATCTAGAATATACATAAAACTCAAGAAACTCACAGCTAAGAAAACAAATAACCCAATCAAAAAATGGGCAAGTGAACTAAATAGACACTTCACAAAAGAAGAAATACATTAATACACACACATATCACTTGCTGTATTTTTCTCCATATCCCACCCTGCTACCCCTTCTTCTCTTCTCATATGGGAGTGATCCCTTTATATATGAACATAATATTATTTGAACTGTTCCTTTCCTCCAGCCTCCTATTTTCCCCTTCCCATCTCCTTTCCCCAACCCTCTGCCTATAATCTATTGGTTTCTCTCTTCATTTGACTGAAGTCATTTTTTCTTTTTTATTTTTTTTCTCTAGCTTCCACATATGAGAGAAAACATTTGACTCTTGACTTTCCAAGACTGGCTGCTCTCACTTAATATGTCTTATTCCATCCATTTATAAAATAAATGTAACTCACTGACATATTTTTGGGAACACATCAATTAGGATGACAGTATTCATGTTTGGGGTGATTGCTACATTTCTATAGATGTTATAGATCCTTTGAATATTTTATCTTCACTTACAAGGATGTGGCTACAAAGTCAAGTTTCCATAGCATCTGTGGAATCTCTTTGTAACCATCAGAGTACTGCTCTATTGCCAGCTCCAGGGACTCCATTCATTCATGCTGAATTCCCTCTGCACAGAGCTCTGGAATTCCAGTGGCCTTGGCTATTTTATCTATTTAATCTGGAAGTACTTGTTTTGGCTAGCTCTGTATAAGCACCACTTTTTTTTTAAGACAAGTAACTATTATTTCTAAAGTATTCTTTGTGTGGACAGAGGGCTGTGGTAATATTTCTCAACAGCAGGAAAATATCCCTGACTTTTAAAAAAGATGTTTTCTATTTAGAAAAAAAAATCAACTTCAGTCATTGAAGAGAAAATTTGATGTTGATAATTTAATATTTTTTCTTCTGAAAAACTGCCACTGTCTACAAAAAATGGAAGTTGCATTTAAATATTGCGTGTGAGCTTATGACTTTCGATTATTGTTATGCCATTTGTTAAGTACTTTAATATGAAGTTCATAACCATAATCACTTCGTACCCTCTCCTCTCCACTGCATTGTCCCGTTCCCACACTCTTATTGAATACATTTTTCAAATAAAGTTGGATATTTTTGCTTTTACAGAAGAGCAAGAATGTAAATGTCTAGGAAAAAATGCAGCTGAGAGCTAGTACATTTCTCATACTTTATTTCTTACCAAACAGAAAAGTTTAGAATCTCTAGGCTTTATTTTTCTAATGACAGTGGCAGACCTCTGAAGCAATATTTGTATTTTAGAGATAAAGTTGTATAGGTTAAACCCTATTGATTGGATTCTAAGACACATTTTAAGTGTGTGTGTGTGTGTGTGTGTGTGTGTGTGTGTGTGTGGCTGAGGATTGAACTCAGGGCCTCATGCATGTAAGCATGAGCTCCACCAGCTATAAAACAGCTGCTTATAATCTCTATAGGCTTTATTTTTTCTAATGAGAATGGCAGCCCTCTGAAACATTATTTGTATATTTGAAGCAAACTTGTGTAGGTTAAATCCTATTAGAGTACATTCAAAGACATGTTTCAAATATGTGTGTGTAAGCTAAGGATTGAACCCAGGGTCTTATGCATCTAAGCTTGTAGTCTACCACTGATCTATACCTCCAGAACACAAGTATTTTTAAAAAAAATAGTATTTATTTCATTTAATAATCCCTAAAGTTAAAAAAATTGTCTCAGTCCATCCAAGCTACCATAACAAAATATAACAGATTGGGTCATTTGTAAACAACAGAAATGTCTTGCTAATAGTTCTGAAGGCTGTGAAGTGCAGGATCTCGGTGGCAGTGCATCTGAAGCCTGGTAAGGCTCCCTTTCCTCTCCACTGATGGTGCCTTCTTGCTGCATCCTCAAGTGGCAGAAGGGTGACTAAGCTCCCTATGGCCTCTTTTAATAAGCACACTAATCCTATTCATGAGGGTGTCACTCTCATGACTAAAGCATCTCCCCAAGTCCCCACCTTTTCATACCATTGCATGGAGGATTAGATTTCAACATAGCAATCCGGGGAGGACACAAACATTCAAATCACAACAGAAGTACATAAACAAACAATAGGAAACCGATTCCTATTGGAAGGATGAAAGCGAAGGAAGCTTAAAAGAAAAGAAGAGTTCAGGCTTGATGAGAGAAATGGAAGGAGTTGGGAATTTTGTCATCTCAGAAGACAGAGTAGGAGAACTGTCTATTAGATGTGTCTGAGAAAATGTCCATTTGATTTCAACTAAGATGTGGGTGTCTTTGGTGAAACTAGTTTTAGGTAGGTTTGGAGGGACATTTGGAACCCAGACAGCTAAAGGTTGGAGGTACATGCAATATAAGAAAGTAGAAAAAAGCAGTATAGATTGTCCTTTCAAGAAACTGGCAGCTCCGCTCACCTGGAGCTCAGAGCTGGAAAGCAGTGGCAAGGATGGTGACACCAGCTGGACCTTGCTCCGCGGCGTGTGGCGAGGCCCGGGTCTCCCTGTGCCCCAGCTACTTAGATTCTGAGGTCTTTGAGGATGTAGCTGTGGATTTCGGCCCAGTGGAGTGGACATCGCAGGGTTCTGCTCAGAGGAGCCTCCACAGAGCTGCGATGCTGGAAACCTTCCGGACCTTCCGGAACCTCACCTCCGTAGGGACTGACACTTCCCACCTCTGCTGAAATGTTCTGTGCTCAATCCTAGAGCGTGGCAGCCATGTGAAGGAGGCTTCCTCGTGATGGACACTGAGGAATCAAGATGGGAGCCAACTGTTGCTACAGCATCTCTTGCAGATCTTAAGAAAGCTCGATCAGGGGATCTGCAGTGGCGTAGATCCCCATAAAGTATGTCTAGCATTCCTTTCTTCATAAAATTATTTTAGGATTATTTGGATTAATATATATAATTGGAATTTTATGTATAAACATTATAACTAAAACTGATGGGCAGCGGCTTGTGAGAGACTCAGGCAGCAAAGATTTTTTCCCAAGGATAACGTTATTGGGCCAAACATTAAGTTCAAACTGACCTTAGTTTGAGCCACTGTATCAGATTAAGTTTGAGTCAGCCTTATAAAGTGAAACAAAGCATACTATGATTACTTAAATGTCTGACACCCTACCCTGAAGTATGTAAATAATAACTTTTTCCTGTCCTTGGCGATCCTGCTTGCATGACTATGCCCTTGCTTTTCTGCCAACAAAAAAGGTATAAAAACTATAAGAAATCCTGAATAAAATGGAGAAAGATTGATTAAAAAAAAAGAAACTGGCAGGGAAGGAAAGAAAGGAGGCATCAGTAGAATGAAGGTGTGAGGTTAGAAAAGGGATTATAACATAATTAAAGTGTGAGATATTAGAGAACTTTTTGAAGCACAGCAGCCAGAAGGGAAGGGAAGCTTGAACACTCTTGTGGGAAACAGGATCACTGGAGCAGGCGGGGACCCTTGGGTGCAGGAGTGGGTAGGATCAGATGGGAGTTGTTGTTGTTGTTGTTGTTGTTATTATTATTATTATTATTATTATTAATTATTATTATTTACAAGGAGAGAAACTCTGCACCACTGAAACAAAAGTGAAAAAGTGTTACTGGGAGACAAAGATAAAAGTGGAGTATGACCCTAGTGTCTATATCAGGACACTTGTACATATCTTGTTATTTGCTCTTCTGAAATGCCTGACTTTATTCATGTATGACAGAAATTGCCCCAAAGTGAGACATTTAAAAACTATACTAAAGACCAGTCTTCATGTCATCTACTCTTGACTGACCTTCCGTATGTAGCTGGGACATCCTTTATGGAAGGTCTTTCTCAGCACACGCAATCTGCTTTGGCAAATTCTCCTTGTGCCCAGATGTTCCCTGTGCATTGCTCTAAGTGTGCTTTGTTCCATGAGAGGCATTTTCATGTAGATTGCAAAGACCTGTAGGTTGAAAGCCCTTTGAATTTTGAAACATATCTTATTTGCCTTTGTGTCGTAGATCCTAATCCATACAAAAAATAAAAACTCCATCTGGATTGTGAAATCAAAGATTACTTCTACTTTGTTGGAATGAATTGTCCTAAGGGAACCTCCTTGAACTGCGAGTGCTGGGGCCAGGGGATGGAGTTGATCTCCCCGTCCCTTCTTGCTGTGCGATTCTACTCCTGGCCTGACTCTCAGTTTGTTCTAATGATCTTGGTCCTGCAGCTGTTGTTCTGGCTGCACTTGGCTTTCCTCCAGGCTCCATGAGCATAGCTTCAATTACCCTGTCTCTTCATTCCCCAAAGTCACCCTGCAAAACAGATTTCTCATTAAATGTTAAAGCTCAAAGGAGAAATACAGAAATGTGCAGAACAGAAATTGCCCTAAAGTGAGACATTGGAAACTATACTAAAGACCAGTCTCATTGAAAATCTATCTCTACCACAGAGAATCTCACTGTGCATCTTTCTCATGTGAACATAGCCTGCCATCTTTTGCAGGAGCTGTCTCTCCTTACGTCTGCCCAGAATTCTTTCTCTACGTTCCCTACATTTGATGGATCCCAGCTTTCCCTGAAAGCACTGTTGTAGGCAGAATAATGGCACCCTTAAAATGTCCATGTCATAATCCTCAGATCTTGTGGACATATCATGTTACAGGACAAAGGTAAATTAAAGCTCTAGATGGAATTAAGATTGCTAATCAACTGAACTTAAATGAGGGGATCATCTTGGATTATCCAGTAGGATTGTATATAATCACAAAGACACTTAGATGTAAAGAGGAAGGCAGTGGTATCAGATTAAGAGTAATGTGATATAGAAAGATTTGATCAGTCATTATTTTGGAAATGGAGGGGACCACAAACCAACGAATGCTGGGTAGCCTCTAGAAGCTACAAGTGGTTAGGGAATGCATTCTCTCCTAAATACTCAAAAAAGTGTCTCAGCCTTCCTGATATCTTGATTTTAGTCCATGGAGACCCATGTTGTATTTTTAATATACAGATTGTAAAGTAATATATGTATGTTGCATTAAGATGGTAAATTGTAATATAACAGTGAATAGGATACTAACACAACAACTAAGACAACACAACTCAAATTATAATATTAATTAATTATAATTAGTTATAATAATATATATTGTAATTAGTTATAATTATAACTCACTTTATAATGTAAAATATTTTAATTTTGTTAATTTAGTTCTGCTCTAGTCTTAACTTTCTAGTAAACTTCTTTCTCAAATTCAAAAGGACATTTACAATTTCCCTTTAAAAACATCCATTTATGACTATAATGCACCAATAAAAAACAAATATAAAAACATCCACTTATCCCTAAGACAAATGAAAACTAGCCCTCTCATGCTCTCCTTTTACCATATTTATGATCTTTTTCATTTCTATCATAAGTATACTGTTTAAAGAGTGATTCTAAAAATAACATTATTTAGTAGGTCTGTGAGGGGTTTGAGATTCTGACTTATTTATTTATTTATTTTGTATGTGTGTGGTACCGAGGATTAAACCCAGGAGATTCTACCCCCAGGCTACATCCCCAACCCTATTTTTTATATTTTTTTTTGAAACAGGGTCTCACTAAGTTGTGGAGGGCCTCACTAAGTAGCTGAGGCTGGCCACAAACCTGTGATCCTCCTGTCTCAGTCTCCCAAATACAGGGACTACACGCATGTACCATTGTGCCCAGTTATTCTGATATGCTCCTAGACAATGCTGATTATCTTGGTTATTTCTTTCTTTCTTTTTTTTTTTTCCTGGTACTGGGGTTCCTGGAAGCCCTTCTACCTCCGGTCTACACTCCCAGACCTATTTTTACATTTTCATTTTGGAAACAGGGTCTCCTAAGCCAGCGCGTGCGGCTGGCTTCGAACCTGCGCGATCCTCCTGTCTCTGCCTCCCAAGCGCGGGGATTACAAGCGTGCGCCACCACGCCCGGCTCTCTTGGTTATTTCAAGGAGCAAAGTCATCAGAGACTTCAAGGGTCATGTAGAATAAGATAACTGAGATGTGTGTATTTTATGAGTAAAACAGCCAGGTATGGTGGTGCATATCTGTAATTCCAGTACTTGGGAGGCTGAGACAGGAGGATTGCAGGTTTGAGGAGTCTCAGCAACATACCAAGACTCTCAGCAACCTAGTGAGACCCTGTTTCAAATTAAAATATAAAAACTGTCTGGGGGAATGTAACTCTAAGGTCAAATACCCCTAGGTTCAATCCCTAGTGCCGCACACAAACACACACACACACACACACACACACACACGCACACACGCGCACGCACAAGTTATATCAAAAGAACATAATCACTAAATCTCAGCTTACATAGCAAAAGATAATTTTTTTCTAATTATCATTTTTAATTGAAAAGTTTTATAATGAGACTTTAAGATTATAAATTTCACCTGCAATTGCTGATAACATCAGCAAACAATTAAATGTCAAGGACCTTGCAATCATAATAAACTCTATGTTCCTCCTAAGTGTGTACATCAAGCGTAGGCTTCTAAATAGGTTTACACCAGCTCATTGTAGGAGCTCGTTTGTGTGACAGGAAGAGGTGGGATCAAGACATCAGATGCCATGAGCTAGCTTTCTTTCCCTCTGTTAACATAGCCTGAGAGAGGCTGAGTCTTCTCCAGGAGAACACATGTGTTTGGTGGAACTTTCTATCCAGCATGTTGCAGGAATAACTCTGTAGTAAATCTGATCCTATTATCCAGCCTTAAAAATACTATGGCTCTTAAAAAAAAAAAAAAAGCTCTGTGATTCTACACCCCGTGGTCTGTCTCCAACCTCACCCCCCAGCCAGCCTCTCTTCTTCGTTCCTTCATCATCACCCATATTACTATTCTTTCAGTTCTTCCAACATGTGCATCTGCCTTCCACCTCAGGCCTGTGTTCATGTCTTTTTCTTTCCTTAAATACAATGCTCTCCAAACTACTCACTTTAATTAATTTCTAATCATTTTTCCAATCTCGACTCACAGGTTATAGTCTCACAAAGATTTCTGTGACTCCTCTAACTAAATCATGTATTCTTTTATTTTTCTTTTGTACTATGAATTAAACCCAGAGGCATTCTACCCTTGAGCTACAGTGGCAGTATCATTTTACTTTTCTTATTGAAACAGGATCTCAATAAGTTGCTGAGGCTGACATTGAACTTGCAATCCTCCTGTCTCGGCTTCCCAAGTACTGAGATTACAGGCACGCGCCACCATGCCTGACTAAATCATGTATTCTTGCAAAACTATCTCATGTATTCTTGAATGCATTTATCGCACTTCATAGTTACAAACAGAGTTCATAATGCATTTATCACAGATCATAATTACATACTTGGGTGATTGTGCTATTGTATTTCTCTCCCTAGATAACTATGTGTTCCATAAAAACAATTTCTTTGTTTCCTCACCACCACATCTATATTGCCTACCACTGGTGATGGCAATTTATAAATATTTACAAATACATGAATGTAAAATTTACTTTTTATTTTTTTGGTGGTACTAGGGTTCCTGGAAGCCCTTCTACCTCTGGGATATACTCCCAGACCTATTTTACACTTTTTTATTTTTGGAAACAGGGTCTTTTAAGCCAGCAAGGCTGGCTTCAAACCAGTGAGATCCTCCTGTCTCCGGCTTCCAAGCGCGGGGATTATAAGCGTGCGCCACCACGCCCAGCTAAAAATTTACTTTTTAAAAATTATTAATTAATTAGTTAATTTAGAAACAGGGTCTTTCCAAATTACCATGCATTAGCTTTGAACCTGTGACCCTCTGTCACAGCCTCCCAAGTACCAGAATTACAGGAATGTCATCATGTCTAACTCGAATTTTATTTTATAACGGGTTAGACATCCAACACGAAAATCAGAGACAACTTTTCCCTGTAGAAAAAAAAGGCTATCTTGAAGATAAAATTTTAAAAGCAATCATTTTTATTGATCCACAATGATCAAATGTAGGCTGGTCAGGTCTCACCTGTGCTGCCAGTTCATCTGCTACTTTATCATTGTTCATGGGGTATTTGTTTCAGGTGCTAGGAGGAGAGAGCTAGAGCTAGCCGAGTTCCTCTCCTTGGCAGCCTGAGCCCAGCGAGTAGAGCCTGTTGACTGCCATGCTCAAGTGGCCTGAGAGAGGTTTGCATAGTTTTCATCTGTGTATAAACCTATGACTACTATGGAGAATATGCAGTCAGGAGATAGTTAGAATCTGACTCATGTGGTTTCTAGGAAGAAGACCTGTGTGGATTGCCTGCCTGCCCTACATTTTCAACAATAGTGTGGATAAATATTATTCCATTGCAGTGAAGCAAGACATAGCCTTTTGTCAGCTCCTCTCTCAATAAGGGATGTTTGCAAATCCAACAATGATCAGAGCCTGCGTTATGTAAATGCTCAAAGAAAAATAATACTTACACAATTCAGAATACCAGAGAAAAGACATTTCTACTACAGCTAGGTTGAACACAAGGCAGATAGATGGACTGGTGTCTTTTCCTAAACTTGCAAATTTTATCTATTTTTCATTTAAAATTTAACAAAAATATAAACATTAAATACTTTAAATTAAAAAGGATGAATTCCATTTTAGTCTTCAAGAAATTATTTGTTAATCTGTAGTCAAAAGGCATTTTATAGTCAGTCACAGAGTTCATACCTATAATCCTAGTCCTTGGGAGATTGTGACAGGAAAAGCACAGGTTTGAGGCCAGACTTAGCAACTTAGTGAGACCGTATTTCAAAATAAATAATAAGGGCTGGGTGTGCAGCTCAGAGATTGAACACCCCTAGGTTCAATACAGAAGAAAGAAAGAAGCTGGGTGTGGTGATGCATGCTTGTAATCCCCGTGCTTGGGAGGCTGAGACAGGAGGATCCTGCAGGTTTGAAGCCAGCTTCAGCTACTTAGTGAGGCTCTCAGCAACTTAGTGAGAGCCTGTTTCCAAATAAAATATAAAATCGGTCTGGGGGAATACAGCCTGGAGGTAGAAAGTCCCTGGGTTTCACCCCCAGTACCACCAAAAGTAAAAAAGAAGAAAGAAAGAAAATGATAATAATTGAAGATTCATTCATAAAACAAGTATCAAGCCCCCTCCCCTTTTACAGTACTAGGGATGGAAGTCAGGGACATTTTATCTTCAAGCTTCACCCCCAGCCCTATTTTTTATTCTTTATTTTGAAACAGGGTCTCACTGAGTTGCAAAGGGCCTCACTAAGTAGCTGAGGCTGTTCATGAACCACGATCCTTTTGTCTCAACCTCCCAAACGCTGGGATTACAAGCGTGTGCCACAACGCCTAGCTCAAGTTTTCCTCTTACACCCGATGTTCTCCTAGGAACAGATAACACTTTATTCCCAGAATTTTTATTTTTATTAGGGGAGAAAGAAGATACATAACCTGACAAGACAATTCTAGACATTGGTAAATATTATGAAGCAAATATGTATTGAGACAGTTACAGGGTAGTTGTGACTATACAGAAGACATTTGGGCTGAACCCTAAACAATGGGAAGGATCATGTCTTACAGAGAAATGGGAGAGCAGAGGAGACAAGGAACACAGAGGACCAAGGCGGAATCCATGTTGGTATGTCAGGAAAACAGAAAGCGCCTAATGACCCAGAGCTGTAGAAGTCAGGCCATGAAGAATTTAATTTTAATTGAAAGTCACAGGAAGGTTTGAATAGGAATACGTAATGTTTCATCAATTACTCTGGTGCTCTGTATGAAGGAAAAAAGAATATTGAGCAAGAGAAGAGGCAGGGATATTTATTACTATGTTAGTACAAGTAAGAGATGGTTGTAGCTTGAACCAGAGCTGTAGTTATAGAGGCCGAATAAAGTTCTTGAATTTAAAAGGCAGCTCTGTGTATACATACTGCACATAAATTATAGTTAAGCAGACAACTTATATGAGTACTGCCATTCTTCATAGGCCATTTTATAAAAGCAGGTTTTAATTATGGCTAGAGTAAGAGATTTTTTTCCACATCTAGGTACAGTTATCAGCATTATCCTGGACTCATCTGGAACTTTGGATTCAGTCATCTTTCCAATACTTGCCTTTTCTAATAGACAGGCAAAGGCTTTTAGCAAAGAGTAGGAACGATTCTCTCATAACTTTTGGCAGCAAAGCTGAAACATAAACTCTACTATTAAGGAAAAAATACAATGACAATAATGTGTTAATGTGTTGAGACATTCATATTGGAGAAAAATGGTGATTTCATTTGTTGATAACACTTATCATAAAATAAAAGGCAACTGAAAACTAGTTATTTTAAGTTTGGGATCTAATTTTTGAATATATGTTCTATCAAATAATAATTAGAATGCAAAACATATTTCTAGTTATTGTTTCATCCCATTACCTTGTTATCTCAAATACTTGGATACAACCACACTTATTTTTCTTGCATTAGGAAACCTAATGTCTTATTATACAAGAACCTCAGGTATGATATGGTAATTCTTTCATGTCAGGCTTTGATTTTAGTCTGTTTTACTTTAATGACCCAAGACATTAAAGTTAACTACCACAGTATAAAAGCCAATAATTTGTTGATTTATTTAATTTAGAATTGTATAGTATAACTGGGTATGGTGGCACAGGCTTGTAATCCCAGTACTTGGGAGGCTCAGATAGGGAGGATTGCAGGTTTAAAGCCCTCTGCAACTTAGTGAAACCCAGTTTCCAAATAAAGAATAAAATAGGTCTGGGGGTATATTCTGAGGTTAGAAGGCCCCTGCTTAAAAAAAAAAATTGTGTAGTATATGAAAGTTTATATAACTCTAATATAAATGGTATTGAATTCATACAACTGTTGAGGAAATTTACAATGATCATGAGAAGCAGTCAGTGCTTTTTAACAAATTATAATATACAAATCATATTTTCCTCTGAAATATAATTCTTTATGGAATAATTATATTTATATATATATATATATATACATATATAGTGCATTCATATTTGGAACCATAACAATAGTTTAAAATAGTCTGACCTATTTTTGAAAAATATGTCAAGTATTTCCTTTTTAAATAACAAACTCACATTTCTAAAAATATATTCTTTTTCATCTGTTGTAATTTTTTGTTTCTGAAAGTGTAACTCACAGACACAGAATGTTTTAATTAATAATACTGAACAAATAATATTTCTGGTTTGCATGTCCCACATATGAATGAGGAATGAAAACTTAAACTATATTTTGTAAAATGTGTTATTTCTCTTGAATTATTTTCTGAGTTTTACTACACATCAAAATAGAGTTTCCAGAGAAGGATAATCATTGGATAGAATACTATCTGCTCCTTTTTGTTATATTCATTACTTTTGCCACTAAAAATATACTTAAGTGTATCTGTGCCATAATTACCTTTTCAGGTAGTATTATTCTCTTTTCAATATGAAAATGCAATATATGCAATGATAATTTTAATTGAGAATGTTAATATAAAATGATTCATGAACAGTAAGATTCACAGTATTCCTGTGAGTAAAGATGAACTAATTCACATTGCTTAATGTTCAACACAAGAATAGGACTCATGCCTCTTGACTATTACCCTTGTCTCCTAATTCTGAACACTTTTCAATTAATTTTATGCTGCTTTGTGGTTTGCAGCACTTCAAAACCTATACATATAGGCTTCATAGTAATCATAGTATCAAATAAAAATTTAACTGTGGGAAAGAGAACTCCCAAGTTAATTAGAGAATTAAATGGAGGGGTTTGTGTTGGACTACATATTTAAGTGACAGAACTATAGCTAAAATCTTGCAAAATTTTTCTACTTTCAAAGAATAAAAATTACCAGTATTATAAGAAACACATCCTAAATATTACTCTTTTGGGAAAACTATATTTTTATAAAACATTAAACAGTGGAAGTTATAGGAATCATATGAATAAAAAATATATATTCTTGGCTCAGCTTGACCACTGTTTACATTTGATCTCACTAATTCTATCTATCTAGCTATCTGCTTATTCTTTTGTGGAGAATAAAATCTTGTTTTAAAACAAAGTCTAGGTTCAAAGAAGTCACTGTGTATCTCAATGGCAGGTGCCAAAAAGCCCTATAAACAATTTAATCAATGTTTATTGCTTATCAACTATCTAGAAGGACTATAGGATAGTATGATGAGAAAGAAATGGAGATTCAACAGTTTTCCATTTAATGTGTTAACTTAAAGTCAAATTTTCTAATTTTAATATTGACTTTAAGTTTTCTCAAATTTGACCTTCAAGTTAATATAAGCTTTATTGGGAAACTAACAGATCATTTAAAGATCTAAATAATTTCAAAATGACACTAAAAAAATGCAAAAATATAAAACACATCATTAATATGTAGGGTAGAAGAAAAGGATAAAATACGTTCACGTTCAAGAGATGGAAACTATCTGGTCTTGAGATAGATGTGGGGAAATAGTATTCTGATGGACTACTGTGACTGTAAATTGTCTTTGTGCTAAAGAGGACATCTACCAAAAAATATTATCCTTGTTCTTTACAGTTATCCAAGTACATCCGAGGGAAATAAAAATTCATGAGTGTAATAGCATAAGTGTAAATTTATTAATTGCTGCAACTTCAGTCCAAGTAAAATATTAGGACCAAAAAAAATATGTATCAGTAGGGGGTGGGTTATGAATATATAGATTATAATAAGAGCCAAAGAGTAAGTTAGATTTCTATGTGCAGCAGTGGGAAGGTATTCAAATTAATTTTTTAAATGTTGCAGATTATTACACGCTATTTTTATGAAATAAAACTTCTAATATTAAAATGCAAATGCAAAGAAAAAGGTCCAGAAAAATAAACTTCATGTTTAACTCAAGACAGTGCTATGAAATTAAGGGAGTTAGGAGATTGTATTTTACTTCATATATCTTCTTGATATTTGACATTCTTTGATCTAAAAATGTTATGTATTATTTGATAAAAATGTTTTTAATATTATTGCAAAAACAGACTTTTAATCCTATCATTTTATATTACAATAAAATCCTCGGCCTTTCTCTTTCACCTCTATTATGTATTAGTACATAGGAAATTCCTCTACAACTTGGTGGATCAATGTTTTCAAGCAAGAAACATTTATATCTCACAGTTTCTGTGGGTCCAAGATTTTGAACATAGCTCTGTTGAGTTTTTCATTTGGGTTTGGTCAACCTGTTGATGGTTGCACTCTCATCTGAAGGGCAGACTAGAGGGAAAAATCTGTTTCTGAGCTCCCTGACCACAGGAGTCTCTCAGAGCAAGTGATCTGAGTGACAGGGAGAGAGAGAGAGAGCAAACAATATAGAAGCACCAGTCTTTAAAAAATCTAATCTTAGAGAAAATATATGTTCTTTTTCTTTCCCTGCTTGACTAATCACACTTAACTTTAATGTTTTCTAGGTCTTCCCATGTTCTTGCGAATGACATGATTTTGTTCTTCTTTATAGCTGTATTAGGAATACCAGAGGGACTCAAGATAATGGAGGGGAAACCTCAGCAAAGCCAGAATGGAAGGGTAGGAGAGGAAGAAGCCTGAGGTCGGTTAATGGAGGAGCTACATTCAAATATGTGTAAAAGTATGAATGTAGCATGGTCAACCTGGACACTCATTGTTGGGAGAGAGAGGGGAAGTTAGGAGGAGAAGATACCAAACACAGTCTGAATGTATGCCATTTTCTATATGATCTACATAAAAATAAAAATAAAAAATCTAATCTTAGTAGTGACTTCTCATTGCTTTTGCCATAGTGATCTCTCCTTTAAAAGGGAGTCAAGGTGTCCTGGAGGCAGTTGCCCTCCTGGCAGTTGGCCTCCTGCCTCCTCCTTCTGAAGAAGCCCCACTCAGAAACAGAATCCTTCTAAGTTTATGTATTTTAGAGTTTTTGAGAAGCACAGATCATTTTTTAATTGATTTCTTGACACATACTAAAAAGTGAAGAAAACGAGTTAATAGATCACAATTTAGCTTACCTGCTGACATTAAACAAATAAACCTTTCAAGATGAAAATATTAGTTTTAAAATCCTCAAGTTAAATCCCAACTTTACAAAAACTGCTAATTGATATCTTATTGTAGATGGTATGGTTTAAGAGGGCACACATTTAAGGTTACAAAATGCATGTTTTCTTTCCATCCTGTAGTAGTTTATTTCTTGTGAAGAATGCATTAAAAAGTTAATGCTTGAAGCCCTTCAAGAACATGGATTTCCAAACAAATGCCTCTTTTTTGACAAGCTCTAAATTACTAAAGAAAGAATGAGTTTAATGATGGTGCTTCAATATGGAATTTCAGGCTTTTTTATTACACAAACTATTGAAGACAGTTTTATATTAAATATGGTCTTTTAATATAATTCTGAAGCTTTCTTTTAGGTAATAGAACAACTATTCATATATTTAAAGTGCATATATTAAGAAAATAATTTTTAAGTCAAGCTTCAGATCCCGTAGGTTGGTGCATGCCTGTAATACCAGTACTTGAGAGGCTGAGATAGGAGTATCACCGGTTTGAGACCAGCCTCATCAACTTATCTAGAGTCTATATTAAAATTTAAAAAGGGGCTAGAGATGCAGCTTGGAGGTAGAAGGCTATGGGTTCAATATTCAGTACTAATAAAATAAACAAAACTTCAGGAAAGCTATTGTGAGCCTAACTATTGATATTAACAATAATAAAACATTATTAGTTAATAATTTATTTGTTACAACTTAATGCTAATTAATGTTTTCATTCTTTTGTTATTAATAAAATACTTTGTTGCTAACATAATATTTATACTGTTTTCTTAATTGTTATTAAGTGATAATAAATTAATTATTTTAATATATGATTAAAATACCATTAGTAAATGCGTATGCAATTTTTGTTGTGGGGAAACATTCCCTAGTCCTGATGTTTTTTTGATGTGGTGGATAGAGCTCTACTAAGATGACATTTTTGCATACTGTCCTTTTTCTTTGGCCCTTTTGCAGAAAGGCCAGTTTCCTCTGCTTCTTCAGGGACAAGTAATCCCATGAAGATAGTCCAGTGCCATTGACCAAACAGGTAAATAAATGTGATTTCAGTGTCTATGATTAGGAAGCCTATCTGCCTTCAGATATGTAAGATTTTCCAAATCAAGCTTTAGCATCAGTAAAAGTTACATTTTACTCGCCCTTCACCTTCTCTTTATATTTAATTTTGACTTGGCTCAGAACTCATACGAGAAAGAGAGGTGCTACTTTGGTAGCTTCATGGAATGGGTTGAATTGTGTCCTCCAGGAAAACACACTGAAATTCTTTTTTTAAAATATACTTTTATTAGTGCATTGTAATCATAGATCTTAATGGTATAAAAAACTTGTGGAGATATACATGCACACATCACCCAATCAGCTCTTACCCAATCCCTAACCCCTTCCCTCCCCCTCCATCCTTCCCATGCTTGGCTTCCTGATTAACTTGGATATGTTTAAGTACATCATGTGCATTAAAGAGTTTCCCTCTTCCCCCTCCCATCCCCTCAGATAAGTCACCTTAATTGCTCCTCTATACTATCCCTTCTTCATCTAGAGTTCCTCCTGTTACCCATTTCTCCCTAGTTTTTGCACATTAGAAGCATCTGATTTCTTATTTTTTGTGACATTTCACTGTGAATGCCATCAATGCACACTCCAAAGGGGAATTTTATTTTCAGCCATAAATAAATAATCTTTATTTTTATTTTTTATTTTTATTATTATTATTAATTAATTAATTAATTTATTTATTTATTTATTGGTGGTACTGGGGTTCCTGGAAGCCCTTTTACCTCCAGGATACACCCCCACAGGCTACACTCCCAGACCTATTTTTTAACTTTTTTATGTGGAAACAGGGTCTCTTAAGCCAGCACACGCGCCTGGCTTTGAACCTGCGAGATCCCCCTGTCTCTGCCTCCCAAGCACGGGGATTACAAGCGTGCGCCACCACGCCCGGCTCAAATAATATTTTCAAAAATATTTTGTCATGCTTTTGATTTAATCTCCAAGAAATATCACTAGTGAGATTTTATTAACTAAAATACATATGACAATTAAACAAGGTATGAATTTGTCAGTGTTCAACATTGCTATGCACAATAATGCATTAGTAAATATATTACATTTATAACTGTATACTGATATATATATATATATATATATATATATATATATATATATATATGGCATTTTAATAAGTTCTGTTTCTTAAGTGGACTTCTATGTTGATTATTTGGAACAGAAAACACATTGCCTCATTGTAAACATTTTAGTTCCAAGACTACTCTACAAAAGTCTATTTAACATATGTCATGGCCAAGATACTATATTTGTAACCCTTGTAATAAATACCAATTTTATACTATTCTGAAAAAGTAATGGAGTTGTTACAGCCTCTCCTTCACCCATGATTTTTTTCCTTTGACAGCAAAGTTTTTTAAACCTATAAATTATTTTGAGACTCCTCTTTGACATAATTATTTAGTTCTATCTTAAGTGGATTTTAAAAATTTATTATTTTGCCTGGCAAGGTGGTGCATGCTTGTAATCCTAGTACTTAGGAGCCTGAGACAGCATGATCACAGGTTCATGGCTAGCCTCAGCAACTTAGTGAAATCCTGTCTACAAATAAAAGAATAAAATAGGTCTGTGGGTACAACTCAGAGGTAGAATGCCACTAGGTTTTATTCCCAGTACCACACACAAAAATGTCATTTTTTCTCAATAATATGTGCATTTTTCTTCTCTTAAAAAGTCTGAGCTGGCCAGGCTGGTGGCACACGCTTGTAATCCCTGCGCTTGGGAGGCAGAGACAGGAGGATCGCGCAGGTTTGAAGCCAGCCATGCTGGCTTAAGAGACCCTGTTCCCAAATAAAAATGTAAAAATAGGTCTGGGAGTGTAGCCTGGAGGTAGAAGGGTAGAAGGGCTTCCAGGAACCCCAGTACCACCAAAAAAAAAAAAAAAAAGTCTGAGCTGGGCATGGTGGCACAAGCTTGTGATCCTAGTACTTTGGAGGCTGAGACTGGAGGATTGCAATTTCAGGGATACCCTCAGCAATTTAGTGAAGCTTTCAGCAACCTGGTGAGACCTAGTGATATTTTATAAGAAATAAAATCTGTCTGGGGATGTAGCTCAAAGGTAGAATGCCTCTGGGTTCAATTCCCCTTAACATACACACACACACACACACACACACACACACACACACACAATCTGCACAGCACTGCCTGTAAAGCACATGCTAGTGTTCTCATCAGCAATGTCACACAATTTCAGAAATATGGAAAGTTATATGTGGATGAAACCCAGTGGCATTCTACCTCTGAGTTGTGCCCACAGACCTATTTTATGCTTTTTTTTTTTTTTTTTTTTTTTTTTTTTTTGCAAACAGGATTTCACTAAGTTGCTGAGGCTTGCCATGAACCTGCAATCATCCTGTCTCAGCCTCCTAAGTACTAGGATCACAAGCATGCACCACCACGCCAGGCAAAATAATGGATTTTTAAAATCCACTTAGGATATTAGCTATTATAAGGAAAAGTATTTCATGGCTCTCTTGCAGGAACCCAGTTTTGTCTGTGGCTGGTGCCAGGTGAGTGTGGGACAATGTTAACTTTGGCAGTCAGGACTACAGCTGCCTTATCTTTTCTTCCATCTCCTCCATCCCCAATGCCCATATAAGAGGTGGGCTGAAAGGTCCAGCAACTGATGAAGGGGGGTTGAATTCTAGACATTGCCATCTCCCAAAGATTTTAGGGGAGTGTGGGGTGCCCTCAAAAAGCTATGCTTCAATTATATAACACTTTTTCAAGCATCTATGGAAAAAACCTAACTTTTCAAAATATACACTTTGATATTATTTGAACGTTTAAAAGCGAGCATATATTATTTAAAGATAATTTGATACCACATGGTTTCAACAATCTCAGAATCTCTCCAATCATGATTAATAAAGCCTAATAATATACAGAATGATGAATTTTGAATGGCAGAAATATCTGCAGTTCTTACTTGATTCCACTTAAAATGTTTTGGAAAGCAATTACTTTCCTTGCAGATGCATGTATTCAACCCAATAAGGAACCCATGTTTTGTGAAAGCATTTGATAGGTTTTTTTCTCATTAAATGTCATTACTGCTGAATCTCAAAGGTACGATGCATGTTTATGGAACTCTTGTGTATTCTACATGTGAAGTGGAAACCTTTAAATGTTTCGCTCAGGTTAGAGGGTCCATCACAAACCTAGCTAGGAGTGAAACTTGGTTTAGATAAAGTTATTATTAATTTTGTAAAACTTGGTCTTTGTATTTTTTTATCAATATAGCTAAAAGCCCCCAAATCATCTTCAATTGAAAAAATTAGTTTGAAATTTATATTTTATTTTTATGTATGCATGTATGTATATATGTATGTATTGTGATACCAGGGATATAAAATTCTAAGATACACCTTTAGTTTTATTTTGAGACAGGGACTCACTAGGTTGTTGAAAGTCTTAGCTATATTGCTGAGACTGTTTTCCAATCTGTAATCCTTCTGTTTCATCCTTCCAAATAGTGGGATTATAGGCATGAGCCCCCACATGTGACTAAACTTGTATTTTAAACAAATTCACAGCTGTTCTTTTGTCTCATAAGTCATCTCATTGTTACATAAGCTAAAAAGTTGTGGTTATGATTCAAAAGCCTGACTTTCATTATTCCCACGATTTCATTTTAGTTTTTACATGAAAGATGAGTAAAAGTATTTTATCTTTTTACTCTAAATTTTATTGTGTCATAAGATTAATCTCTTAACTCTTCTTTTAAGTAAAAGCCATTTTCTATAAAATATCATTTTAATCTATGGATTTTAAATGCAGTCTCTCTTCTTTAATCTATTTAACATATGCTGGTAATTTTTTGATAATTTTACTACACATTTATATATCTTCAAAAATTTTAATATCAAATGCATTCCCATTAAACATCTTCAGATATATCTTTGCTGTTATAAAAATAAAAGTCTTCAGGATTTCCCAGAACTATTATACAAATATAAGTCCTTAACTGCCATTTTCCCCCATAATAGATTTTTTGTTGGCAGAACAATGAGTACAAGCAAATGCTACTTATTTATATCAGCTGCTATAAGCAGTGCAAAAGATGCTGTTTTAGAAGAGTAATTATTAATTAAATATTAACTTTTTGTATTTATTCACATGTTTCACTATAGTATAATTAACATGCTTATAATACTAATATTTGGTATCCATAATCAACTTCTGGTGAGTTATCTATAACTAAGAATAGGCAGTGACACATTTTATCTTAGCACCAAATGATATAAAGTCCATGGCTGAATTTTATGTTCACATGCTCCCTTTGATTTTTATTTTCTATATATGCCTTCTAAAAAGCATTCATAGTAACAGAGAAATATAAAAGGCATGGCTGGAGAAAGGGTTTTATGATGACATCATTTATTCTGTATATTTAAGGTCTTATTTTGTTCCCAATATTTCATATTTATATGCTGTGGGAAGCATTTGTTGGTGCCTTCCCAGCACCTATGCCATCTTCCCAGTAGTATCAGTGTGTGTGTGTGTGTGTGTGTGTGTGTGTGTGTGTGTGTGTGGTGTGGATCTAAATGGTTCCAGGGAAGCTAAAGAAATATCCAAGTATGGAGCGCGTGATCCAGGCTCCTCCATTAGTTGATCTCACCTCTCTGGATACAGTGTGGTGGCAAGTGGCATCATCCACTAAAAGGAAGTTCATCTTGAGACAATTTTCTGGGAATACTGAGATAAACACACTCTCCTCCACAGTGCAAATGTATTCTAGGAAGCATGTGTTCCAGGGATCTGCTTTTAGTCATCATGGTATAACAAGAAAAATCATCTTTAGAATGAAACTAGGTTTGTAGAAGGCAAGCTAGGAAGACAAAAAAGACACATCCCTGGTGATGTAAAGGTGGCTCAAGCCCTGACCAAACAAGGGCTATAATTATTTTTCTTGGTTTAGTTATATAAGCCAGGGCATTATGTAATTTTTAAGTCACATTGATTTGGATTTTCTACTTTTTGAAAGCAAAGTATTCTAGCTTATATAAAATGGCAAGATTGGCAGACCCTTCCTCTGTTATATTCCTTCATATCGAGGAGCCCTGAGATCAATGGCTTCTTCCCTTCTTTTAATTGCTTGTTTGCTTCCTATAGAGTACTATTTTCATCTTAGATGTGTAAGAGTTTGGTTCTAATTTTCTTTCTTTCTTTTTTTTTTTTTTTTGCAGGTCTGGGGATGGAACACGGGGGCATTCGACCTCCGAGCTACAACCCCTGCCCTGTTTTTTATTTGCAGAAGGCCTCACTAAGTAGCTGAGGCTATCCGCGAACTGCGATCCTCCGGTCTCAGCCTACTGAATGCTGGGATTACAAGCATGCACCACTATGCCAGGCTTTGGTTCTAATTTTCATTCCATTTGACATCACCTTTTAAAATTTATTTAGTTTATTTCTAAAGTTCTGAAAAATTGCTCAGCATCATTTATATTTTTGCTTTTTAAAACTTAAATCATATAAAATGTTTAGGAAGGTATAAATTTTCTAATATATTTGCAATTAAGTACAAAACAGTTAAGGTGTTTAATATGGCAATGTGTAACATTCTAAGCTTAATTTCACAGATTCAATAAGCATTGAAAACATATACATAATCTTCATAGCTATTTTCCTATTTGTTACTTGACACTATCAATTCATAAATGAATAGATATATTTTGCCACAATAATTTACTGTATTTACTAAATTGGATGAAATGATCACATGAAACCATATGTAGCTAATATTGAAAAAATGCATTTAAACATCTTACATATGTAGAATAAGATATATTATTGCCTTAATAATAAGTTCAACATTGTTTTGATCTTTTGTCTTTTAATGGTAAATTTTGGTGTGGATACCTATCATAAAATTTTTTCATGATCTTATTTATAAATAAGATATATTATCTGATGTATTATCTGAACACTGACTGAACATTCAATAAAATATTTCATTACTTTACATATTAGTATCATTGATAAATGTGGCAGCCAAACTCAGAATTTTTGTGAGAAGCAACAGAATTTGTTTTGACATTATTTTCATATGAATCACAGTTTATGATAAGGAAACCATAATGAGCCAATCTTTTAATGCCAAAAGCATATAGCAAGCAAGGCAAGAACATGTGCCCCTGTGAATAAGCAGTTTCAGTTTTTAGGCAGGACATCAGATGTCTGGAAGCAGTGGCTGGTTGTGTCATCAAATTTAAATCAAAGGAAGGGCTGATATAAAGGTAGTAGAGGAAATGTTTTTCCTGTGTAGGTTGTTAAAGTAATGAAATACATGTTGAGGCCTTCATTCCCTCAGCCCCTGTTGGGTACCGCCAGACCTCTAGGGCCTTTTCTAATACTTGGATCTGTGTCTATTTTAACGGATCATTGTTCATGTTGAATAGGTTGCAAAATATTTTTATACCATCCATAGATCAAACTGATAACAGACTTTTAAAGCTGAGAACCTCTATATTACTTTTTTCAATGCAAATTTCACACTGTTAGTAAGCAAATGCTACTGTCATTCAGTCTCATACTTAGCTAGTTTCTTGTATTTTGGACAGCTCTTCTACATTATTGATATAACAATTGTTTTCTTCCTCTCTGAAAGATGTGAAGACATGGGTGTCAAGCATCTTTCCCCAAACTACCTCCTATCTCCAAAAGTACTAACTTCATACTGTCATTGGGAATAGTGGGAGGCATCCTAAAACACTGTGTAATCTATTCTCACACAGGTAATGTAACTCTCTTGAGACTGGTGATGCGAAATTCTGCCCTTTATATAAACAGTTCTCAATTCCCATGTTGGAAAGAGTTCTGCTATGGCTGCCTTTGAAATGAAATCATCAGGTTCTCAGCTCATAGCATGATTTCCTGCTACTCCTCTGAACTGGATTTACTAGTAACAGCAAAAACATCAATCCTTCTATCCTCCAATTGCACATAATCCTCAAAGTTTTTCCTATTCTACTCTCTTCCCTAACCTTCTCCCACTTCCCACTTTTCTAATCATACCCCACCACCCTCTTCAGGCTTTTAAGATAGCAAAAGTTAAATGAATGGGGAAACACATGAGTAAAAAATATGTACTTAGATATTTACAAGAGTATATCACTGGGTTCATGCATTACTGAAATTAAATGCTTTACCATCTATCTACCTATTTCCCCCATGTGATTCAAATTCACCTGTGTAATCCTGTGACCCTATCCTTTTTAATACTGATATCTTGTGGTCATTACTACATAAGTAAGGACCTTATTACCTAATTTGGAAATCTTTCCCAATTTGGAAATTTCACGATTCTAAGCAAATATAAATTATCCCCCAGATAATGAGTAAAAATAAAATTTCCATATTCTCTAGGTTGGTCACGGCATGCTTTTATACTAGATACCATTACAGTATTTCATTGGAGCAAATAGTCAAATCTTCTTGGATTCTCCAACTACACATGGACTACTTATAAATTCAGGCAGTTTATAACTTGTAGATAAGGAAAGTGTGGGAGGAGTGGTGGCAAAAATACAGAGCCTGAAGAGCTAAATAAAATGAATGAAGCACATGAATATTAATGCAGGGTTGACTACAGAACAGTAACTGCAGAAGTGTCTTTGGTAGCCATCTAAGTTTTAAATGCTACCACTAATAGTAGTCTGTTTACAAATGGAAAGTCAGAGAGAAGACTGCTGGGCTTGGGGGAACCGAATTATTCCTGAAAGGGCTCAAACTTTATTTTGGGAAAGAAAAGTAAGAAATTAGGAATCAGAGATAGAGTGCTACTAGAGTTAGAATATTGGCATAATGGACATGAGCTATTGAGATGAGTGGCACTGAGAAATTAAAATCTGTTGAGCTAGAATATTTAGCGGAGCAGTGGAGCAGGCCAGCATTCCCTAGGCCAGAGATTCCAGAAGAGTAGCAGCTAATCCCCATTAGATCCACATGAAATTTCATCCCTGCTTAATTCATAATCTATTCTCAAGTGCTTTCCTCAGCATTTGACGTAGGAAGCTATAAATTACCTATGGTTACTCACATTTATACTTACATACGAGATTTGCTGAATTCTTCAATATAACTCCTCAAATTAGAATTCAGTTCAGTAGCAGGGTATCAGTAACAATATGAGGAGTGTTGTGTGCTGTGGTGCAGAGGCGACATTTGAAAGGTCATCTGAGGAACAGCATTATTAATTTTCAGTATACTCATAAAGGAAATAAATGATTGGCTAATTATATCTTACTGGTGTAATAATTCGCAGCTAAGATGACATGATTTTGAAAATTACAGGATTGAAGCAGACCTGTGTGTGTTTGTGTGTGTGTGTGTGTATGTGTGTGTGTGTGAGTGTGCGAGTGTGTGGATGTAGTGTTTCAAGATTCCAGAGGGAAAAAACATGTCATCACAATTCCAATTTATTGGCATAAAATGTTATCATTTCTAAGTATTTAGAATAAACTTCTGTATCTCACCTGTATCTCATCTATATAGGGTTTCACTTTTCTTATGATAATAAACTTCATTCAGCATTTAAGGTTTTATTTAAAAATTGTTATTTGAAGCTAGAAGGAAAAAGATTAGAAACTGATAATATCCTAAGGTCCTGTGGCCTTGTAGCTAGACTACACACAAATCAGAACTGCTGACAATCTGTAGGTATATGAACACAACCATCATTTCTAGATTATTTTTGGACAGCTACAAGATTATCTATATGTTAGAAATTAAGACATAGACAATTTAATCCTTATCAAATTTATTTTTTAATGTTTTGTAGCCTCATATACTAATTAAATAGAAGCTTCTAGGTCTATGAAGAGATTTTTTCAACAATTATAAAAATTTCAAAGTCATATATGCCTCATTATATAATCTCAGAGCCAAACAAAAAGAAAACCCATAACTCATTTACTAAACAGTTATGATCAATCACTTTCAGTTAAATATAATTTTTCTCATTCAAGCCTTCAAATAACTTTTTGTGTCATAATGAGCATTAATCATGAAATCAGCCTTCATCATCATAGTAGCTACTCTAATTTCTTTAAAAACTTTGAAATTTCCCTCGATGTTATTGTAAGATTTTAGAACATCAATGTCCAAACATTTATATTTTTTACTTAACCCTTACTAAGCAACTGATGAGTCTTTTAAATATAAAAAATTCACCTTTTTTTTTTTTTTGGTGGTACTGGGGATGGAACCCTTCTACCTCTGGGCTATACTCCCAGACTTATTTTATATTTTATTTGGAAACAGGGTCTATTAAGCCAGCGAGGCTGGCTTCAAACCTGTGCAATCCTCTTGTCTCTGCCTCCCAAGTGCAGGGATTACAAGCGTGCACCACCATGCCTGGCAAAATTTCACCTTTTTTATAATTTATCTTTTATAATTTCTTTGGAAAAATATCTTTTACAATTTCCTTGTTCATTTTTTTTCTTTTTTAATCCTATCTTTCAGGGTTTTTAAAATACTTTTATTGGTGCGTTATAGTCTCACATCATAATGTAGTTCAGAGTGATAGTGACATACATATACACAGTACTTGGTGAGTTTTCCCCCTGGCTTCTTCTCCACTCCCCACTTCCCAAACAAGGTATTGAAGTTGACTAACATATGTATGCAATGTCAGTGGAACTGAAATAGACTTCAGATATTTTACCTGACACAATATAATATGGTATGGTGTTTCATAACTTTATCACCCCCATTCCTTTTTTCTTTATAGAAGCATAACTTTCTGCTACTTAAAACTTTTATAAAGTGAATATTTCCTGTTATATCAAGTTTTTCTTTTTTATGCTAGAGAATCAAACCCAGGACCTTGTACATATTATGCAAGCACTCTATCATTGAACTACAATTACCAGCCTCAATATCAGAATTTTTGATAGTCAACTATTATGGTTTGAAAGTAGTCTTCCACAGACCTCATGCTCTGGAGATAGCCATACTTCAAGGTGGTCCTGGGAGTGTGGCCTTGGGGGCTATATGTGTTGCTTGTCTCAATGACATGACTTTCACCACTGGGACTCAAAATACCTGCTCAAGGCCTAGCAGCAGAAAGCAGAAGGGAGGTGGTGAGGGGCGTATTAATCTCCAAGGCCAACCCTAGTGACCTATCTTCTCCACACACACCCTACCTGCCTAGTTACCACCCAGTAAATCCACTAATCCATCAATGGATTTATTCACTGATGATATTAAAACTCTCATGACTCAGTCATATCACCGCCAAACATTTTCACCAATAGATGAGGTCTTCCAGGGGACATACTTTATTCCATAGTGGCCTCTTTCTCTTTCTTGCTGAGGACCTGTAGCCTTGGCTCCTGTTCAGCAGCCGGTATACATGGACTACCTATATGGACTAAAATCTCCAGGCCTATAAGCACATAAATCCTCCTTCCTCTAAGTTTGGCATTTTGGGTTATAGTAGTGAGAATGTTGAGTAGTTGATTAAAATAATCTATATTTTTTTGACTGGGTAGATACATTGTTGATATTCAATTCTGGAACATAAATTCTTATACTTGTTATAGAAGTATATGTTATATTTTACCAGATCATTGTTTCAGTCTGTTCAGCTTGTTGTAACAAAACACTATAAACTGGGTACTTTTCAAGAGCATGATGACAGCCTGCTTTCTGGTTACCAACTGCGGTATGCCAGGAAACTAGCAGTGAGGTGGAAACCATTTTGTTTGCTTTGTGTTCTGCCAGCAGGTATAGTTAAGAAATGGAATTTCTTCCCAGCAGAGTTCCTTAGCTTCCAATATATCAGAAAGAGTTTTCCCTGGTGAGGGCAGCTGATCTCAGGGTCCAGTGCTCCATTGCTGGGAAAGTTAAGCTGCCAGTGGCTCTTCTATCCTTGAAGCATTGCAGTGGTGATGTTTTTTTGTTTTGTTTTGTAATAACTTAGTAGTTTTATCAGATATTTACATTTCTCTACTTTTCTAATCTTGGCAGAGGTCAGACCCAGAGATGCGGCCTTTAATTCATATCTCTAGTACTTCTAAGGATTTTATACAATTCCTTTATTTGATTCATATTCTGCTTAAAGAAGCTGAAGTGTTTTCCAATTCTAGTGTGTCAATGCTTTCACCAATAGTAGTAATATCAACTATCAACAATACTATCAATTTTAAGGCAATAACAAATTACTAATGATTTAAAGGTGTTCTTTTTTGTCTTTTTGAAACTGGGGATCAAACCCAGAACACCACACCAACAAAGCAGGCGCTTTGCCACTGAGCTATATCCCAACTCCCAAATTATTAGTGATTTAATGATTGGCTGAATCTGGCATTTTTTTTTTGTTTTTCAGATTATGTATCCATAAAGTAAGTTCTAGAATTGAGATTCTGAAGTATTCCATGATTTTCTTTCACATGACTAAGAAAAATATGTTTCCTTTTTTTATTAGTTGTTAATTATTCGTTATCATTTACTCCTTATTAGTTATTATTTCTCTCTCTCTTCATCTTATATTTGGACTCCCTATTTTTTCTGCTTAAGAAGTATCATATAGAGCCAGGCGTGGTGGCGCACACTTGTAATCCCAGCATTTGGGAGGCTGAGACTGGAGGATTGTGGTTCGCGGACAGCCTCAGCTACTTAATGAGGCTGTTCGCAACTCAGTGAGACTATGTTTCAAAATAAAGAATAAAAAATTGGGCAGGAGGTGTAGCTCGGAGGTCAAATACCTCTGGGTTCCATCCCCAGACCCATAAAAAAAAAGTATATAATTTTTTTATGTTTGGGAGTCACTGAAGGCCTTAATCTTAATGCTTTATGGAATAATTTTCATTTTTATGCCACAGTTGTCATTTCTACCCAACATTCATGTTAATCAATCTAGGAATAAAACAGAGAAAATGGTTTCTAAATTATTTTTGATGTGCTGCTGGACTGTTTTTTGTTTTTTTTGTTTTTTTTTTTTTGTTTTTTTGTTTTTTTTTTTTAGCCTGTATATTCTTGACAGGGTAAGAATTCTCAGATGACAACCTACAAGGTCAATGAGAACAGGAAAGACTGAGAACCTTCCTGTTGGTGAACTAAATTGAAAGACACACCTATCACATGTAAAAATGATGCCCAGAACAAACCAAAGTATATTATTTAGAGTCTTAGTCACTCACAAATACAAAGGATAGACAGGTAATTTAAGCTGGATGCATTTCCAGGTACCTTGGCACAGTTCGAATCATTAGGGCATGGTTGTTGGCTATGTCAATATGTGTCCCTTATTAAAGAAGAATTCATCAACATTGCCATTTGGTCGGCTTCATAAACCAGCAGATGGTGTATGACAATTTCTTCAAGGTGACATCAAAAACATGCCATTGCATCCCTTCTTGTTTCCTGGACAATATTTCAGAATATATTTTCTTTTTCAAAAAAAGATTACTGAACAGTTGACTGATTTTTGTGTGCTGAGATAAGTACAAGTCTAAATTTGCCTAGATGATCTTGTGTGAAATCATAGAACTGAGTCTTAAGAAGCAGAAAAAAACGAGTTAATGTAGAAGAGAAAAACTGCTGATCATCATACTTTAATCTGGCATGTTTCCTATTTAATCAGAGGTTGGATGAGATTGATAAGAGTTTGAAAATGAGATAAAAATTGATTATAAATACTCCCCCTCCAAAAGCAAGGTAGAACAAGACACACTAAGACTGCAGAATCTTTAATCTTGTGTTAGAGAAATGGTGAGATTTATGGAATTGTGAATTAACACCAGTTTCATTAGGATTTGTTAGAATTAATCAAATAAAGCCCAGGACTAGAGGCTTAATGCATCTTATGTATAAATTTATTAAAAATAATTATAGATCAGTAGTTTTAAAACCCAAGTTAAATTTGGTAACAGAATCAACATATATCATTAGCAGAAATAACTAATAAAAGTTTTAATTAAAATAAAGCCAACACTATAAAAATTAGGAAAATGCTGTCATGATATATTAAAAATTCAATATTAGCTGGGCATGATGGTGCACACTTGTAATCCCAGTACTTGGGAGGCTGAGAAAGGAGGAGAACAGGTTCAAAGACAGCCTCTACAATGTAAAAGGACTGTCAGCAACATAGAGAAACTATTTCAAAGCAAAAAATAAAGTAGGGCTAGATGAGTAGCTCAGAAATAGAATGCCTCAATGATTCAATCTCCAGTACCACAAGAAAAAAAAAATACTCATTTTCCAACCAATGTGAATCAATTTTGTCATATTTGAGTAATGAGCATATTTTTTTGTGTGAAAAGATTCCTATTTGCTAATAAATCTTTCCTGACTTTAAATGATTTGGGTCAAGTGTAAAGAGTTTGTTTTCAGTTGATCAAAATGTTTTCTTCTGTCACCATTTTCAAACAATCCAGTATCTCATTGGATAGCTACAAGGGGCCTTTTGAACAACTTTTTGTTTTTGAAAAGGCTGTAATTGTTCATTGGTGTCAAGCTGAGGGCTGTCTCCCCCACTCCTCCCATAGAGCACTTTGGGCTTGAGATCTCCTTTAGTTTCATTATCCTACCATAGAGATTTTGGCGCACTGCTGTGTTCACTTGAATATTCCACTGTTCTGAACTTGAAAAAGATTTTTCCTGCAGCTGACTCTGTAACACCAGGCTTCAGTCCTTTATTGAGGTTTTTACTGGTACTAGTCTGTCTACACATGCAGATTGCTCATGGTTTGTCCTTTTGATTTTTTAAATTGAGTCCTTGATTTGAAATGAGTTCCTCAGTCTTAAATGACTCAGGTATCAGATTTTTAAGATCTGGAAATAGTAATATAATATTGACACAATAGCTCAATGGCTGGTATTTTATGCTGTAAGATGGGAAACCAGAATTGCAAATATTGTGTGTGTGTGTGTGTGTGTGTGTGTGTGTGCAAGCCACACCCCCGCAAAAGTACTGTTAATTTGTAACCCAGATGAAATTTCTGAGAGATCAAATTAAGAGGACTTTGTTTCCAAATGAAGAGAGGAAGGAATAGGAAGATTAAAAACAAAACTGTATCAGTATTGGGAATGGCCTAGGAAGATTTGAGAAAGCTATGATTATTAATATATTCCAGAAATTGGGTGAGGAGAAAATCTGTGAAAGGACTTGGTTTCTGCCTAGAAGCAAGCAATTATTCCAATGTAAATTAACCTAGCTAAAGGTAATTAGCAAGTCTATAGGAGAGGGGAACTAGGACTTCCTCATCCTCATTCTTTTTTTTTTTTTTTTTTTTTTGGTGGTACTTGGGTTTCTGGAAACCCTTCTACCTCTGGGCTATCCTCCCAGACCTATTTTATACTTTTTAAATTTGGAAACAGGGTCTCTTAAGCCAGCGCGGCTGGCTTCTAACCGGCGCAATCCTCCTATCTCTGCCTCCCAAGCATGGGGATTACAAGCATGTGCCAGCATGCCAAATTCCTCATCCTCATTTTAAAGACAGGTTTACATAATAATTGGATAATCTAGCTAGGATGGGAGGAGGGGTCGACCTTCCTGAAAAGAGACACCTTGCCACACCTTGCTGGAGGAGGAACCTTACAGGGACGTTTACTACGTCAGTCAGAATTACGTACACAAGACGGAGGTCATGGGTATAAAAAGTCCGGTCCACATGTTGTATCTTTGGTGGGGCATTCATTTGAAACCCCCCCCCCCATGCCATTCTGACATGGGGCTGTAACTATCTTCTGTATTTCTATCTTTTTTTTTTTTTTTTTTTTTTGGTGGTACTGGGGTTCCTGGAAGCCCTTCTACCTCCGGGCTACACTCCCAGACCTATTTTTACATTTTTATATTTGGAAACTGGGTCTCCTAAGCCAACGCGCGCGGCTGGCTTCGAACCTGCGCGATCCTCCTGTCTCTGCCTCCCAAGCGCGGGGATTACAAGCGTGCGCCACCACGCCCGGCTATATTTCTATCTTTTTAATAAACTTCTTTAAATCTTCAGCAAGAGTCCGGGCTAATGTGTATTTACCCTTAGCTCAGGAAAAGAACCCATGGTTTTTCTGGGTTTTTTTTGTTTTGTTTTTTGTTTTTTGTTTTTTCTGTTTTTCTGGTTTTTTTTTTTGTTTCTTTGGGGAGTTTTCAGGAAATTATTCCCAGGGGTCTAACAAAGATCCCTGGGGACAGTTTCCCAAACCTTAACAAAAGCAACAACAAAAGCTCTGACCAATAGACTCTGTGTGACAGCAATGTTGCATTACAGACAGATAGAAAGAGGAGGTGGAGGAGATTAGGGGCTACTTTGGTGTGTTTTGTCTAATGATTATGATTGTAATAATGACACCATCTAGCATTTTTGAGTGCTTTGTTTCAGTACCCAAGAAACTGTGAAACCTACTCTCCATGAATTATATTATTTTAAACAAACTTACGTAAGTACTATTATAATAGCCATTTCACTGAAGCTTATAAATATTATAAATAATTTGTCCAGTCACACTGCTGGTAGCTCCTAAACCCAGGCAAAATATGCAGTGTATTGACTGCACAGCTGAGGAGTTAATAAAATTTCCTGGGGGGCTGTTCTCCTAATCTCTTCATTACACCCATATCACAGTATATGAAAGTAAGAAGAGAGGCCTTTTCCTATACCTTGTTTATTCTGACAGCTAAAAACTTGTATGCATTTGAACATTTAAAAAAATTTCCTAATATCATTGGAAGAACAGTTTAAATCTATTTGCAGTAACAGTCCAAACCAAAGGAAAAAAATCTAATTTGATGTGCTAAACTGAAAAGTGGTTGAAGAAGCAGCTTCTGTGTACTTTGCAAAGAATAAACGCTGCCAATGATTAACACTCACCACTGCGATTACTGCTATACAACCTACCTTGTTGAGGCTCGGTGCTGGGTCTGTCTGGTTCAGTGACTCAGCTAAAGATAGCCGGCTTCGGGATGGGTAAGCGCAAGGGCAGGGCCAGAATCAAGACATGTGCTTCATGGAGAGATTTCAGAAACAACAGTAACAGCTACTAAAGCCTGTCTGCTTTCCATTATCATCAGGCATCAGCATCTCCAAGGTCAAAGGTAAAATACTTCCAGAAAGCAGAATAATGTAGGTCTACATTCTAAACAATTGTTTTAAAACTTGCTGAGTTTTAGTAACATGCACACAAGCTTCAAATTCACACTTCTTTATTTCTTGTCAAGAAAAAATACATTTTATTTGGAACTTTTCTAAAACATTTTAGCATAGAATTACTTTCCCTAATACACACACACACACACACACACACACACACACACACGTACACATTCCTTTTGAGCTTGCAGTTCTCAATCTTAACTATTGCTGTATTTAAACAGTAGATCAAAATACTTAATGACAGGACATTGTTGTTACAGTTTCTGGACTGATATGGTTTGGGAAACTGGGGACCTTCATTAGGCTCCCCAAGACTATTCCCATAAAACCGCAGGTTCTTGTCCTGAGCTAAGTATACTTATGCAATAGCCCGGACTCTTGCTGAAGATTTAAAGGAGTTTATTAAAAAGAGAGAAATAGAGAAGATAGTTACAGCCTCATGTTACCCCTGGGTGCTTTGAATGAAATCACCGATAATTCCTGGATACAGAGTATTTTACAGCCAGTCCTTAACCAGACCTGTCCCCTCTAGGGCCCTCCCTTTTGATGTGGGAGGCATTCCTTCCTGCCAGTCTTTCCTGTTTTTAGCACTGACCCCCCAAATGTGTTACTTGGTCATCAGATTCTGGTCTTTTGAGGGCTTCAGTCATCCTCCCATGATTATAGAAGTCTGGGATCTCCTGAAGGTTTATGGCATCCTTCCACTTCTTGGAAAATCTTTATAACAGAAAAGGCCCTGAAACTATCTCTATTGTCTTGCTAATCTCCCTTGGTCCCTGGAATCCTGCAGCTTCTTTTTCTGAAGCTCTCAGCTTCTTTACTCCAAAAGATATATTTGAAAAATTGAAACTTTTCCAGTACTGGTACATTAATACATTTTGAAGCCTCTTCCCAATACTGGTACAATTGTAAAGACAAACAACCAGAATTTACTTTAATTCTAATATTGTATATGATAACTCTGTATTGTATTTAAAACTTAAAACAGTGAAAAAGTATAAACTGAAAAATGTAATACACATACTTGGTAAGTGCCTATTGTAATTCATTTTGGCATTTATATGAAATTTCTACTAAATTTAAATAATATTTTAAAATAAAATTTATTCTTTCTAATTGCTTAATTATTTTAAAATTAAATAAATCAAGAAAACATAATTATTATTATTACAGTTCTGCTTTGTTTTAAAAAATACATTAATATATAAAAGTATTAACTCATTACCATTTCTCTTATTCATACTGAGATTTTTATTTCTTAAAAATTGGAATTTTCATAAAAGAAGTT
Source organism: Muscardinus avellanarius (assembly GCF_963383645.1). Classification (NCBI taxonomy): domain Eukaryota; kingdom Metazoa; phylum Chordata; class Mammalia; order Rodentia; family Gliridae; genus Muscardinus; species Muscardinus avellanarius. The sequence goes on from NC_137790.1 coordinate 28,951,935, forward strand.
CAATTAAAGAAAAAAAATGTTGTATTTTCTTCTTTCTGGCTATTAATATGGGCTCAGGTGTTACAGTTTTGGGGGAACTGCTCCCAGGGACCTCTGTTAGGCTCCTGGAAACTGTTCCCATAGCCCCAAGTCCTTGTCCAGACCTAGGATAAATATACACTAGTCTGAACTCTTGCTGAAAACTTAAATGAGTTTAGTATTACAAAGATAGAAATACAGAAGACATTTTACAGCCCTATACTAGGGGAGTGGTCCGAAACGAAGTCACAGGAGTTCAAAATATAAAACAGCTTTTATAGAAATATAGTTCCTTGTCTTGCTCTACCACGTAATCCTAAAACCTAGGTATAAGTCTGCCCCTTAGCTCAGTGCAGACCTCTTTTGTTATACTTATGGGGATTTCTGGCCTGGCAAAAAAAAACCTTCCTACCTAACTGCAGATATAAACGTAGGTTTCTTTGTTAAGACCAGAATGACTCACAAGGTCAAGGGCCACATGGTATCTGCTCCCCTTTCACAAAGGTCAGTTCCCTCCTCCCATACTCTTGGGAAATTTTTAGCTTCTTGCTAGATATCATTTATTATGCAAAACTGTTCTTAGAATGTGAAATTCCTAGGTCCCAACTCCTCTCTCCACTTGCTAATTACTTTTAGTGAGGGTACTTTGCATTATAACAGCTACCTGAGTGCCTGGCAGTAACCAGTCCCCAACTGTTTTTCTTTTTTACACATCTGAACTCTACTTTCTATAAACCAATTATATATATATATAACCAAAACTTCTTTTTCAAATCTTTTTAGGCCATTTCCTAATTCTGGTACATCGGGCACCCATTAAAAAAAAGCACTTCAAAAATTTTACATATTTTTAAGGTGCTCTGTGGAACACCATAGAGCTAGACTTCCTGGTTCCTTGGCACCTGGAACCCTATCTTAGCTATTCTTACATCTACTTCCTTAGCAAAAGGCAGGTAAGTTATACAATGTGGCCTTTCTTTTTGGAACTTACAGTGTTAACCAATATGGTAAACATGTGCAAATAATTATGATAAAATTAAGTAGTTATCTGAATATTTCAGAAAAATGCTAGAAAGATTTCAGGACAAAAAGGCAGAGATCTTGTCATTAGGGTAATCACTACCTCTGTCATAGGTGATTATTTAATTTGCATCTTGAGAAACTTAACAAAGAACTTATGATGGAAGAAAAGGCTTACTGGAGCAAAGGTAATGAGTTTGGGCGTAGAGATATATTCAATTCTGTTCATGAACAAGAGTCTATGAATTTCCTTTTTCAGGTAGTTTAAGTGCTGGTAAATTGAATTTTTAGCTAGAACCTGAAAACAGTTTTGGACATACCTAAAAGAATGGATAATATTTTCAGCATTGCTTCATTTGAAAAGTATAGAATATTATAGAACTTGATATCAAAATAAATAACAGTGAGGTATGGAGTTGATTTTATTTTTGAAGTGGGCTCTACTTTTTCTATTCTTTTCTTTTGAAAATATACAGCACTTCATGCTTTCTTGCAGAAGGTATTATGCACAGAAGTTTAGCGATTTAGAGAATTACTACTCCTAGAGCCATGGATATCATCGACTGCTGATCACGTCTAATCTGAAGAGATGGTAGTAAACTGCTCCATGTGACTGAGACTGTGGCAACATCATATTCTCCTCTTGTTTCTAGTTCTCATTCCTCTCGCAATTTAGAATGGGTATGTATTGTTAGCTCTGAATAGTATCACATTTAAATGTAAGATTTATGCAAGGAAGGCTTTTAGCCAATTCTTTTGACTTGTGTGTGTTTATTAGTATATGTATATACAGACATGAATATATATATACACACACACACACACACACACACACACACACACACACATAACCACAAAAACATGTGTAACTTTCCCCCCCATATACACACTGTGTGTGTAGGTCAGAGGTAGAATGCCCCTGGGTTTAATTCCCCCAGTTACATCTCCAGTCTTTTTTTTATTTTCTGTTCTTTTTTATTGCTAAGTTGCTGAGATTCTTGCTATGTTACTGAGGGTAATCTCAAACCTGTGATCCTCCTGTCTCAACCTCCCAAGTACTTGGATTACATGTGCCACAATGTCCAACTTATATATTAGTATCTTTAAGTTAGTGCTTTTATTCCAACCAATGCAGAAAAAATGTGTACGTGTGTATAATTCAATTTACAATCATCATCCTCTTATTTTTTCTAGAAATTGTAATTAATCAAATTTCTTTAATCTTGATAAAGCAAGACATTGACACTCAGCTTGCCTATTTGGTTTCTCAGGCTCACAAAGTTGTAAATGTTTGTGAGCTTGGAGAGCTGCCCCATGTGCTTCTAGACCATTGACTTCCCAGGCCACTCCAGGAATTGTGTTGTGAGACCTTTGAAGGCTTTCAAACATCTGAAATTTACGCTACTCACTTTCACTAGACTTTCTACTTTTCTTACAATAATAAGAGCATACTAAGGAGTCTTGGTCAGACTACCAGAGATACCTGTGTTTTACAGACTTGAAGGCCTTGGTGGTACAGTTAAGGAAATTATTCACAAAGAATAACATATTTCCCCAGTTTGTTCTACACAATTAAAAACCGATTGGCAGTATGCGAGTCTTTTCTTTTGCCATATCAGAATACCACAGAGTAGGTAATGTTAAAAGGATAGAAATTAATTTGGCTCATGGTTCTGAATGCTAGAAAGTCAGAGTTTGACACTGGCATCTGGCAAGAGCCTTCTTGTTGTTTCAAAACATGAATGGAGGCATCCCATGAGGAGGAGCCAGCATGAGAAAGAGAGAACACATGGGGGCATATTTATATTTTCACCAGGAACCCACTCCTGTAATAATTCACCTACTCCATCAATAATGGCATTAATTTGCCGGGTGTGGTGGCTCACGCTTAAAATCCCTGCACTTGGGAGGTGGAGACAGGAGGATTGTGCAGGTTCGAAGCCAGCCGACCTGGCTTAAGAGACCCTGTTTCCAAATAAAAAAGTATAAAAATAAGTCTGGGAGGGTAGCCCATAGGTAGAAGGGTTTCCAGAAACCCCAGTAACACCAAAAAAAAAAAAAAAGGCATTAATTTACTAATGACAATTGGGTCTTCATGACCTAGTCATGCCTCAAAGTTCCCATAATTTTTGTGTTTGTGGTATTGGGGATTGAATTGTGCTGTGTGCGTCTATGTGTGTCTGTGTGTGTGTGTGTGAGTGGGGTGTGCATTCTACCACTAAGGGACATACCAAGCCATTTTTAGGTAATAATTTTATAATTTAATTTAATTTTGTCATATGGGAGATTGAATCCAGGGAGTTTCTACCATGGAGCTCTGCTTCAGCCCTAATTTATTAATTTATTTTGAAAAATGGCCTCACAAAATTTAGTGTACACTGACCTCAAATCACATATTGGGATTATAGGAATGGACTACTGAGGAGATAGAAAGGAAATAGGCAGATAGGGAAAAGTCCTTGGTAGAAAAAAGTTAATTTCCTGAGTTTCCTGAGGGGCGACAAATGCCTGAAACTCCAAAGGCTCAGAGATAAGAAGGCCAGAGCTTCACAAAGCCATCCTGAGTTTCCTAATCAACAAACCCACTGAGCAAGTCTGGCATTCCTGAAAGGAGACCCTTCAAAGGACTTGCAAATGCCCTATGCAAATTCTCCTTGGAATCCCAAAAGTCACCCTCACCAAAAACAGACTTGCAAGCAGTCAGGCAAGGCCAGTCAGATGGCAAAAGGGGGGACTTTCCCGCTCGGGACCCCCTCCCCTTTTGGGGAGCTGTTCTCTCTCTCGCAGGTCAGGTCGTGTTGGCCCTGAGAGAAGGCAGAATTCATCTGAGGGCACGTGGCTTGGGCGACTCTCGAGTAGTGACCTGAAGGCCTCTGCTGGACATCATGGCTGGCCAGACCCCTAGGGATGACCTGTACCTCTTTTCTGGCAGATCGCGTGGACTCTGGGAGAAAGTAGTTTGCAACTGATGGGCACTTGGCTCGGGCGACACTCGGGTAGTGACCCTGAAGGCAGCTACTGGACCGCCCCTATGGGGTGTTCGGCCACTTTTCTCTATTCCCTTCTGGCAGATTGCGTGGACTCTGGAAGAAAGCAGCCTGCACCTGAAGGCAGTTCGGCTTGGGCTACTCTCAAGTATTGTCCTGAAGGCAGCTGCTGGAACCAGAGTTCCAGCCCCTTTGGGGGTGTTCAGCCACCCTTGCCCCATTCCCTGCTGCTTCCAATAAACCTTTTACTCCCCTTCCTGAGGTCTGCGGGTGTCATTCTTCGCTCACCGTAGACAAGAACTCACCGGGTTTTCTCTCAAGAAACCCCCGTTTCACTATCATACTCAGCAGGTCCAATTTTCATAAATTTTTATTTTTATTTTTAGTGGTACTGGGGATTAAACTCAGGAGCATTCTACCTCTAACCTACACTCCTAACTCGCTTTTATTTTGAGTTTTGGAACAGGGTCTTGATAGGCTGCTGAGAGTCTTGCTACATTGCTGAGGCTGTCTGCAAACCTTTCATCTGCCTGTCTCAGCCTCTCAAGTACTGGAATTACAAGCATGTGCCACCAAGCTGGGCTGAGGTCACGTCTTTTAATACTGTTACACTGGCAACTGAATTTCAACACGAGTTTTGGAGGGAACAATTCAAATCATAGCAGGTAAAAACTGACTCCGTTCTCAAAATATAAAGGCAAAGTTTCTCCAAATAGCCATTGTTAGTTCAATGGACATTCAGAAACAAGTCAGAAATATCTCCTTGTTAAACACAAATGTATCTATAGTGCAGGGTTTGTGGGCCTTGGGCTACCAATATTTTTGTATACCTGAGTTCCAGTTATGTCGTTAAAAGAGAAATGAAGAATTCTCATCTTAAGTAAATATTTAGGGTCTTAAATGTTCTAACACATAAGAAGTTGCCTGGTCTTTTTATTCATTCAGTTAAATATACTCCAGTTATGCTATAACAATGCAAACCAAATTATTTACAAAGTTGATTTGAAAATTTGAGTTGAATTAAATAACATCAAGCATTTATTATAATGTATCATAAAATTATTAGTATTTCTTTTCCTTTTGGTACTAGTTTTAATTAATTCCCCTTTAATTATTGAAAAAAAACTAAGATGTGGTAAACTTTCCACTTAGATTTAATTTTGTGAGTTGAAAATCCTATATTAAATGTATTCAAAGTACTAATTTTCAATTATTTTGGGGGGACAAATTTCTCATTGCAAGTTTTTAAAAGTTTATTTTTCTAAATCATTTTGTGCTAAGTTGTCTTTAAGTGGATTTTAGACGTTTCACAACTAATATATGGAAGGAGTGAGGTTTTTTATGTCTGGTTTGTATCTGATTTCCAAAAAAACCTAATGATAAAGTGGCAGCCTACTTAACATCTGTAAATTTAAACATACCAGTTGAAATGGAGAAAAGATCGAATTATCCAGACAACTTCATCCTTTCCTATCCTTTAGAAGTACTCAAATATACTATTGCCCAGGTTTTGGTATTTGAACAAAACACTCTGTGGTCCAAGTTCTTGGATAATTACATCCATTTAGTGTAGGAGGGAACCTGAGGGAGAATAGCAAAAAACATGTAGATATGGTCTAAAATAACTGGAAACTTATAAGATATATGGCTTTACTCCAATAGATGGCTTTTAGGAAATGTACATTCTGACAGTGATTTATGGAGAACACTTTGACAATATTTATCAAAATGTAAAATGTGTGTACTCTTTGAAAAAAAATTGACTTCAGGATATTTATTTTACAGACTCATGCAAAGTGATAAGTGTAAAGAGATATTATGACACTGTTCATAGAATACAAAGAATTCGAATTAGTCTAAATGTCTGTCAATGCAGTTTGGGCTAAGACATCATAGGCCATGTGTGTTTTATTAAGAGAGGCAGTTTAGCAGAAATTGAGAGGATAGACTCTGTCTCCATGAAGCTTGGGTTCTCATTCTGGTTCCTCCACTTATTTCTATGTGGGCAAGTGATTTAGCCTCTCTCTGCTTCTATTTATGCATCTTCAAGATGGGATGGTAAGAATATCTATCTCATCAGAGACATCAAGACATACACACTAAGACACACTATTTTACAATGCAGGTTATTGATGCATAGATCATAGGAGTTTAACTTTATTCAATAGATGAAAAAAGGCATCCTAGAGGAAGAAAAACCAAAGAATTCAAATATTTATTTCTGTACCTAGTACGTGCTAATGTGATAAATTAAATTTGATTTGTGATCTATTCTCTTTTGTACTATTGTTTAGGTCTTTAGAAGATGAAAACTGTGATAAAATATAAATCAAATCAAAGTTGGGTCACCAGTCTTTTTTAAAGAAACTATGGTGTGTGTGTGTGTGTGGGGGGTGTGAGTCAATGCTGCCACTGACCCAACAATAGGATATAATGATGATTGGGAAAGAATAGTTTTCTCCACAAGAGTGATGAGTAGAGGTCATATTACATGGGTAAGAGAAAAACCATTTCACAGAGATAATGAAGTTCTCCAGATGGTGGTGACAGCTGTGATATGGACATTCTCAGGGCAGCATCAGGTCATCAGAAATATTAGAAGTCACTTGGGGATAGCTAACAAAATGACCTCTCCTGATCAAGTCCAGAAGAACATAGAAGAGGAAAGTAAGTGAGCTATTCAAGAATCCTTCTAGAATTCTTATGGACCAGATATTTAAATAACCTAATTTGTGGGTACAAAAAATGGCAAATATATTATATGTCAAAATCATCAATTTAGATTTCTGAACTCTTTGGAAAAGTAGAATTGTATCAATCTAGGAAGAGGTTTTCCTGTGAGTCTGAGATTTCTGTTCCAGAAGTATAGCATATTTTATTTCTGTAACATTTTAGAAATCTTACATTTAGATTTTTGGAACTGATTTTGGTGATGGTTGTTTTGTCCAGTGGAATATGTGAATGATGAGTGCTAAGAGAAAAAAGGATAATCATTTTTACTTTTAAAAACCTACAGAATCAATGGTATTTTTAATTTTTCTCATACATGAAAAATTATCCTGTCATATGTCTTTAAGGGTAATGATTTTTAATGATGTTTCCCCAGATATAGGAAAACTAAAACATTAAACATAACAGCTAGGAGCAGAGGAAAACATTTCTGATGGAGACCCTTGAGTTTTTTTGTGTGGTCAAACTCTTCACGTTTTCAAATAGCAGACACTGTTTCTTCTCCTTTAAACCTATCAGTAGTGGTACAAATAAATAAATATAAATATCAACTTTATGAAATCATTACTCCCTAAATTTATTATATATGTATAAAGAACCATAATTGGGGTGGCAAATATTTGTTCTCTTGAGAGGACAGCAAAGAGTAAAGATCATGTTTTATAAAATTATTAGTAGGTTTGAGAAAGGGGACAAAGGCAAATTTTGCTCCTTTAAAATTGAAAGTCTTACTGCCAGGATGGTTCTGGGTGCTGATAGGTACCTGTACATTTTAGTAGTCTCCCCTACTCAGGAGGCTGAGGTGGAGAGTATGGCTTGAGCCCAGGAAACCAGCCTGAGCAAAAAGCCAGACGTTGGAGAAAAAGAAAGGAAGGAAGGAAGGAAGGAAGGAAGAAAGGAAGGAAGGAAGGAAGGAAGAGCGGGAGAGAGAAAGAAAGTGAGAGAGAAAGAAATTAAGAAAGAGAGAGAGATAAAGAAAGAGAGGAAGGGGAGGGGAAGGGAAGAAAGAGGAGAAAAGGTAAAATAAAAGCAAAAGAAAAAACAAAAGGATAAAAGAAAGAAAAATATTTGAAGGTGTCTGATTTTTCTTGAGCAGCAACTCTCCCCCAAAACTTTATAGTTTCTGTTGCTATTTACATTTATTTTTTCCTGTATAACTGTTTTTATGTTGTTTCAGAGTCAGGTGAACCTAGCTCTCCCAAATCAAAACCTCTCGTTCGTACCAACCAATCTGATATATTTAGGCTGCTGCAAGTTTCTGAGACACCTGTTTGAGGAGATATTGGATTTGTGCATCTTTCTGTTTGCCTTAGTTTTAAGAGCATGTATCACTAACCTGTTGTAGTCTAGCATAAGGCACTATTATACTAAACCACTTTGTGTGCAGTAAGGAAACCTTATAATAATAAACTTCCATTTCTCTTCTCCCAACCTACAAACTCTTGTTGGCATAAACATTGTAAGAAAGGAAGAGGGGAAAGGATATGCAGCTCTGGATCATGAGTTTGGTTTTGTGAATGTTACTTGAAAACCTAGCTTCAGAGATGTGAGTTTAGAGTGTAAAGCAGAAATACATGGATTGCATATAAATATTTTGATATTGCTTATGTGTAGGCATTAATCAAATTATGAAGCTGGGTACAATTACACATGCTTGTAATAATCCCAGTGACTTGAGAGGCTGAGGCAAGAGAATTGCAGGTTCCAGGCCAGTGCAAGACCCTGTTTAAAAATAGAAAGAGCTGGAGGTAGAGCTCAGAGGTACGTCACACTTGGGTCTAGCTGCCAGTACCCCTAGAACCCCCCCCCCCTAGCACACATAAACAGAATGACAGTGAAGACATTCACCTAGACTGTGTAGTGAGGAAAGAAAAAGAAAAGATGCAATTTTACAGGAGTAAAATGAGATGTTCTATAAAGAGGAAGCCAAATTCTACAAAGAATTAAGAGAGCCAGTGCTGGAAGAGGAAATAAAGGACATGTGAATTACTGTGGGGAAAAAAACCCCAGAAATTTGTTTAGGGATTAGTGAAAAGTACACGCAAGGTTTTTAAATCTCCATCTATTATATTTAGAGACAGGGATTTTACAATATTATATTGACCTTTCTATATCTATCTCTAAATATTTGTATATTTCAAACACACAGATATGTTTCTTTTAAATTATTCTTTTCATGCCTTCTACATAAGATAAGGATACTATAAAACTCTTTTCATCTCTTCTCTCCTTTTCCTTTCTTTTTAGCATGGGGAATTGAACTCATAAGGATTTTATCTCTGAGCTATACCCCCACACCAGTTTTATTTCTGTTAGGAATCATGGTCTAAGTTGCTGAGAGCCTCACTAAATTGCTGAGGCTGGCTTCAAACCTATAATCCTGTCTCAGCCTTTCAAGTACTGGGATTACAGGAGTGTGCCACCAAACCCAGCTTCTTTTTTTGCATGACCTCTCTTAAATTAAACTTTAGTGGGTGTTGCTGTTGTTTCTGAAATCCTTCCATAAAGTACGTGTGTGTGTGTGTGTGTGTGTGTGTGTGTGTGTGTGTGTGTGTGTGTGTGTAGTACTGGGGAATTAATCCAGGGACATTTTGCCTCTGAGCTGCATACCCAGCCTTTTTTTAGGTTTTATTTCGAAACAGGCAGGCTCTCAGAAGGATGATAACAGTCTCTCTATGTTCCTGAGGCTATCCTTCAATCCTCCTGTCTCAGTCTACGAAGAGCTGAGATTACAGATATGCACCACCACACCAGGTTATCTATTTCTTATTAAGGAACAAATTTTGAGGCTGGTGGCCAGGCATATGACCCAAAATGTCATTCAGCCTGGAAATATTGACATCTAACAAAACAAATAGCTTCTCAGTTCAGACTCCACAAAGAATAATTTGAATGTTTAAAATATATACATGCTTGTTTTTGGGTCAGAAACAACAGATATATATTTGCTAAAGATTTTTATAATCTAAGAATTCAGCAAGGTATATCCCACACAATTTCATCACTGCCTCCTCTTAAAGTAAAATGGGTTTTAGTCTATAGTATAACCTAACTTTTCTAAGAAAATGGAGACAAAACAGAAGAGAAATTGAAATTGCAATCAATGGCTTTTCATTGGGATGGATCTGGGTTGTTGTCTATAGGTTACCTAAATGAATGGTGGGACGCCAAAAGGCAGAGCTATTTGTTTAATGCTTGCAAATAAATTTTTTTTATCCCGACATGAAAATTTAAAATTAATGACTTTACAAGGCCAGCAGTGACTAAAATAAATGATTGTGCGGACCCTTGTGTGTGTTTCCTAGAGACTAATTTTGTCAGAAATAAGAAAGCCGCCCAGCCTATTTTTAAAGAGCCAAATCACATTTCTGTACTTTTAAAGTTTAATGTATCTTAGCAACACACAGAGCAGAATATGCATGCCTGAGAACAAGAGAAGATTCACACTTCTATATGCTGTGTTTTATAGAAATGCTAAAATTTATAATTCCCGATTACATCATTTGTATGAGATAGTCCCTCAACAAAATATAAGAAAGACATTTAATTGTATTCCACAGAAAAAAGGTACTTTGAGGTTTTATTTTGTTTTATTTTATTTTGCTTTACAGGAATTATGTGGTATTTTAGAGAGACGAATCAGAAGTTTGTGCAAAATTATAGATTCAAAGTAGGCATTTATAAAGATGAGAACATTAATAGTATTTATCTAACCTCATAGAATTATTATTTTTTAGGGAGACCAAATATCCTGGCAATAGCTACTCTATGCATATAAATATATTCATTGTGTATTTAGTGAGCATCTACCGTTGCCATGCACCGTGCAAAGAACTAGAGATTTTTTTTAAAAAGCAGTTTTTGTCTTCAAGATACTAAGATTCTAAGAGAGGAAAGGAATGACACAAAGCACTTAACTTAAATTTTGCTTAAAATATATTTTTAAAATTCTGAGAGAGGAGGATGGAGGTTCGTGACAGCCTCATTTACTCAGTGAGGCCGTATGCAACTCAGTGAGACCCTGTTTCAAAATACACACTAAAAAATAGGGCTGGGGATATAGCTTAGAGGTAGAATGACCCTGGGTTCAATCCCAAGTACATAAAAAAAATTATTCCCACGTATTTTACTTGATGTACTTTTCTTGAAAATTTATTATTAGTAGTATTATACTTTTTTAAATATATAATTTACCTTGGCTGTAAATACATTTATAATTGGGAAACCAAAACATAGGCCTGAAATTTAAGAGTTCTATTTTTTTATGATCAAGTCATAAAATAAATTTAGTTGACTTCTTTCTTATATGTTTTCTATGCTGCCTTGTTCTCCTTGATAAATATAATATGGTTGAACTATGCTTTATTATAAGGATTCTCCTTTTGTTGTAAAATCTCTGTCAAAGCTACTAATTATTGATTAAAGCCGTGCCCTTTTCTCCAAATTTTTTTTATCATCATTTATATGTTTTAAAATATTTTCCCAGGAAACTCTTATAAATAGCACTAAAAGAATAAATGACCAGTGAAACAAATTTTATGAACCACATCCATGTTTCTCAGTGTATTATTTACTTTTCTCTGCTATACAACAAGAAGGATGTGAATAGTTGAAAATTGTCAAAAGAGAACCAACAAAGTTCTCTCCAAGTATAATACTAAAAATTGGTCCAATTCATGTGTAATGCTGGTAATTATAGAAAGACATGAGAAGATTAGTCATTCATTTCTTAAAGGTTTCATTAGGTTACAAGTAATAATGTTCTCTCCCTAGCTTCCTGCAGGGACTACAGAGCGTGGTACTCAATTAATACTTTTGCTCCAATTATCTGTAGCTCTCCTATGTACTCAATTTTCTGCGTACCTCATTGTAGACAATAGAGTTAGGGTTTAAAGTCTGAAATCTGTCCACCCACTGTGGTTTCATAGAGATGATTGCTCACTTTTATATAATTCTATCCACATGGCTTTTTGTTTAGTAATACACAAGGTGGTTCCAGGCAAATCTTTCTCAAATCTGTCCACTCATTTCTCTTTACATTTCTGTGTCCACTCTCAACTGGACTAGTCCATTAGTTCCTCTGCCTCTACATTTGCTCAAACCATCCCTCTGGCATCCTGAGTGAACAAAACATGCTTAAATCTAATTTGGAATCTTCATTTTTTTAACATTATTTATTGATTTTTGGTGGTGCTGGGGATGGAACCCTTCTACCTCTGGGCTACACTCCCAGACCTATTTTTATATATTTTTTATTTGGAAACAGGGTCTTTTAAGCCAGCGAGGCTGGCTTTGAACCTGTGCAATCCTCCCGTCTCCGCCTCTCCAGTGTGGGGATTACAAGTGTGCGCCACCACACCTGGCAGAAATCTTCATTTTAAAAAGAGGTCTTCTGTTGGCCACTTTTTGGGCCTGACAACTCCCTTGAACAGGACAAGAGAGAAAAGGTGTTTAAGTCAATGATTGGACTTTTAATACATTTTTTATTACCACTGTGTTAGTAGCCTTGGACAAAGTTAGGACAAAGAAAGTCCGAGAAAGGGAGGAAGAAGCAGTTCAAACAATGGGGATGAACCCTTAGCAAGAATGTATTAGAGCAGACAAAGCTCATATATGTGTACATAGAAATTCAGAATCTCTGTTGTGACCTTGGATGCTGGGGAGAAGAAAGACTGTGGCTCTACAATGCAGGGGTGGACCAGGTCGGCAACACTGTTTCATGGGAGGCTGAATGAGAGGAAGTGAAGAGTCACTTCAGTACTTTGGGCCCAACTAACTTAAATAAAAGAGATATGAGATAACAATAAAAGAGGCAGTGAAAGCTACCAAGCAAATAAAGGTAGTGAAACACTTTGGAATTCCTCTGTATATTGGGCTTGTCATGCAGCCCACTGTAGATGAAATTGCTTGCACAAATGATTACCCACACCCCAAACTCTCACCTTCCTCTTAATTTCTCTTTCTTTCTCGCTTTCATTTTCCTTTATCCATCTCTTTCTTTGTCTTTTATTGTCATTAAGAACTAAGTAGGTGGAAAATAATACTTATATGTAATATTTAAGAACAGAAATACCCACAAATCCATCATCCAGTTAAGAATGGAGAATACTGCATTTTTATACTTTTATTGGTGTGTTATAGTCTCACATCATAATGTAGTTCACAGTGATAGTGATATACATGCACATAGCACTTGGTGGGCCTTCCCCCAACTCCCTCCCCACTTCTTCCCTTCTCCATACGGGGTACTGAGATTGACATTGGTATTCTCACATGTGTATACAATGTCAATGGAAGTGATTCCTTCTCCTTTGCTATCTCCACTGGTGTTTATCCTCCATTATCTGAAGTCCCTCCGGTACTTGATTACTTCCTAGTTTTCATATATGAGAGAAAACATGACTATTTACTTTCTGTGACTGTTGTATCTCACTTAACATAGTGTTCTCTAGATCTATCCATTTTTCTGAAAATGACATTATTTTGTTTTCCTTTATTCTATAACTGAGTTACACACCCAACTCTTTGTATTTATACAAAGTCTCAATAAGTTGCTGAGGATCTTGTTAAGTTGCCAAGGCTAGCCTCCAACCTAAAAATCCTCTTGTGTTAGCCTCCCATGTACTGGGATTACAGGCATGCTCCCTGTGTGATTTTTACTGTTTTAAATACAGGGATAAAGTGGAAACTTAGTTATGAATGATTTCCAGAAAAGATGGTTTATAATTACAGTTCTCTTCAAACCAGTGTAGAAGAGAACACATCTACACTTTGGTTCTACAAATATCAATTACAAATGCTTACATATGCTCTGTTTCAAATTCTGCAAAGTATTTAAACATCACTTAGTTGCATTTTATAGTAAAATTTATCCTGACAGAAAAAAAGAGAATCCTTTCATATTTCTTTGTTGAACATTTGAACATGTGCTATATAACAATAATAGTAATAAAAATAAGACAGAGTCCCTTTGAGGCATACAATCAAAATAGTGTTTTTGGCCTATAGTAGAAAATGTATTTTACACCACAACTCAGTTTATGCACTGAGACTAAAGACTAAAACTAAACCCAAAACTTTATAAACCCTGATGTTTTCTATTCTCTTCTGGCTGGCCTCATCAAAAATGCTAAGTAGAAATGGTTAAATTGCTTTTATGATTTCCTAATGGGTTTAAAAATACTAGTAAATGAGTTGACATGTAGAATAGTAGCCGAACATGCTACATATCATAACAGAGGTGAAGATAATGACCATGGTAATTACAAGAAAAAAAGTAGTAGCTAATACCTGATTGTCTGCTACGTTCACTGTTCTCAGGGAGCAGTGAAAATTTGAAGCACCTCAATCAGCTATTCATACTTCAGAGGTAGACACATAAAAACTTTAAATAACATTATGAGAATCTATATGGAGAATGTTTTATTATTATAAGAAACATTAGAACTAGTTTATGCAATAGTAAGATGAGTTGTGCTTGAGTTATGTGATTGGGCAGGATGCATATACAGGCACCAAGAGCTGTGTGCAGTGTGGAAAGTGCTAAGTCCAGCAGCAGCTAACACCCCTGGAGCAGCATGCTAGGTTCATGGCTCCATTTGGCCAGGCATGTTTATTTTAGGAGGGATAGCCCTGTGTGACCCAAAGTAGCTGGTTGGCTGATTCTGCTCTTGGAATGTCTTAATGTTGGAACTCAAGATTGCAAGAGCAGTTGATATGACTCCTCGTGCTGGTTTGTTAGTAGATGTTAGATCTGAATCTAAAACTTGTTTTCATTATTAGCATTCCATGAGGTAGCACGATTATGTAGGAGAGACTTGTCAGCTAACGCCTACCTCTAATTGCTAGGAACTGTAAATATTTGCCAAAAGAACCTGAAGATTATTAAATGGTCAAAGTGGCTTCTTTCAGTTCTCAAAGAGACTTTACATTCTGTTCCAAAGAACTTGAATTTCCTCTCTTAACTGGTGTTTCTCAAACAGAGAAGAGCTGTCAGGAGCACTTACATGGAGCTCAGCAGGCTGTGCTTTCAACAAGCTCCCTCTCATCTCCGAAGCACCAGGTTTGACACACTGGCTGGAAAAGGGGATCTCTCGGGAAGTGCAGTGGGCAGAGGATCAGAGCAGCTGCAGTTTTATTCCTTCCTCCCTCCCCACCCCATGCTAGGAAGGCAAAGTGTCTTTATCATTGCTTTTTTTCTTTTTCTTCCTTCCTTCCTTCTCCTTCCTTCCTTCCTTCCTTCCTTCCTTTCTTCCTTCCTTCCTTCCTTCCTTTCTTTATTTCTTTCTCTTTCTTTCTTTCTTTCTTTCTTTCTTTCTTTCTTTCTTTCTTTCTTTCTTTCTTTCTTTCTTTCTTTCTTTCTTTCTTTCTTTCTTTCTCTCTTTTTTGTAGCACTGGGGCTTACACCTGGGACTGCACGCATACTGGGCACAGGCTCTACCACTGAGCTACATCCACAGATCTCTTGTTGTTGCTCTGAATTATCTAGCATGTGCCAGGTCCTAGGTTTATTCCTCGCTGCTAATGAAATAAAATATAAAATAAAAATAAAATAAGGAGCACTGATTCCTGAACCTTGCTGTGAAGACATTGATATTTCCCCGCTCATTTGGTCTTCTTGTTAACTGTTTTTTTTTTCCTTTTAGTTTGTGGCATAACATTTTTCCTTGCTCTGAAATTCTCCTAAGGACAGAATAGGAGAGAATGCAACCAAAAAAGCTTAGAGATATCTGGGCGTGGTGGTGCACTTTTAATCCCAGCACTTGGGAGGCTGAGATAGGAGATCGCACAGATTCAAAGCTAGCCTCAGCTACTTGGTGAGGCTCTCAGCAATTTAGTGAGACTCTGTTTCCAAATAAAATATAAAATAGGTCTGGGAGTATAGCCCGGAGGTAGATAAGCCCCTGGGTTCCACCCTAGTACCACGTGCGCGCGCGTGCACACACACACACACACACACACACACACACACGCACGCGCGCGCGCGCGCGCGCGCACACACACAAGCTTAGATATAGTACTATTAATCATTTGGTATTTATTATTTTAAGCCCTGAATCCTATATGAAAGGATAAAAGGCAACATTAACAGTTCTGAGTAGATGACCTATATCCTTCCCACTCTTTTCTCCCCTTCCTCAGGTTCCCTCCAGTGCTGACTGTAAACACCTTCCTGTATATTAGCCTTCATTTTCAAGGCTCCTCCATCACCATGGCGATGCCCCAGCAACTGTGCTTCCTTTGCATTGTCATGGGACCTGTGGAGTCTATACCACAGTGTGACTGCTAGTAATTGTGGCATAGATGTTCTGTGGTTAAACAAATAGGAAGATTTTCAAAGATAAAAGGAAGGACAGGATTATATAGGGCAGGACATGAAAGGGAAAGGAAGGGAGGAAGGAAGGAAAAAAGAAAAGAGGTTTTACAGAATACGATGAATCCTTCTTCCCATAATTTTGTTGAGTAAAATTTAAAAACAAGCCAGGTGTGGTGGCATACACCTGAAATACCAGCACTTGGGAGGCTGAAAGATCAGGATCTCAGGTTTGAAGATAGCCTCAGCAATTTTATTTCAAAATTAAAAAATAAAATAGGACTAGGGGCATAGTTCAGAGGTAGGATGCCCTTGAGTTCAATCCTCAGTAATCCCCCTTCAAAAAACTTAGAAACAAACAGGAATAACTTCATGATTCAATCCTGCTTGCCCTAAGTACTTGAAGAAAAATTCTTTTCAGTTTTCAGCCTAGTGCCTGAACCAGATCGAGAAGAGTCATAGTCTATACTGCTCTAGAATGTTTGAGATCTCCCTCCCTTCCTCACGCCCTATACTAAGAATCAAACCCAAGGCCTTGCACATGCTAGGCAAGCACTCTGCCACTGAGCTATACTCCTAGCGTTTCACAGTTCAACTTCTAAGGTCTCTATATGTCTATTTACAAGTGTTTATCTTTTCTCTGACGTTCTTGTTCAGTCCTTTTCTTTGTTTGGAGATGCCCCCTTGTTAAAGTTTTCCAGAGTTCCCAGAGATTATATTTTCAGGATCAGAAATCAGAAATAATTATCTTTTTCTTTGTATAGGACCAAACCTGGTACATAATAGGTGGTTACAAACTGCTGGGTAGAGCCGGGCGTGGTGGCGCACGCTTGTAATCCCCAAGCTTGGGAGGCGGAGACAGGATCGCGCAGGTCAGCCTCACTGGCTTAAGAGACCCTGTTTCCAAATAAATAAATAAAAGGTCTGGGAGTGTAGCCCGGAGGGAGAAGGGCTTCCAGGAACCCAAGTACCACAAAAAAAAAAAAAAAAAAAAAGAAAAGAAAAGAAAAAAAAAAGAAAAGAAAAGAAAAGAAAAGAAAGAAACTGCTGGGTAGGAGAATAAGTGAATTTTCATCACTACTGTGGACTTATTTTCCCACTACTGTGACTAAGTAATCTTCCTTCCTTTTGGCATGAACGCATTTTTTTTTTATAGAAATGGAAAAAAAATCATTTAATGTGAAAAGCCACTATTATGATCTATTATAATCTTCTCCCCCAAATAGAAAGGAACAATTTGTCTTTTCCATCTAGTGTCTAAATTGTGGGTGACAACTTGCAGTTTCTAAGTATACTTGCTGTGGCGATCCTATTTGTTTTCTTCCTCTTGGATCTCCCTGAAGCATTCCTCCAGCCTTCCACTCCTGAGTTTTGTTTTAAGAACACACTTGTCAGTTGAGATTAAGATAACATTTCTATGTGAACACAAAGGTGAGGAAGAATTCCAGTCACGCTGCTGCCAGAGGAACCAGCTGTGCTGTGTAGCTTCTCCAGGCAGAAAAAGACTCTGCCCCCAAACAATTAGAGATTCAACAGGTACAATTGCTGGGAGAGTAAGGTATTGCACAACATTTCCTCAAAAACAACAAACAAGGCAAGTACTGGAATTAAAGCTAGGTTCTTGTTCTAGTAAACACTCTGGAAATACCAGTGCTTAAAAAATAAGACATATAGAGTTTTAGATAGACTCTGCCCATTTTCTTTTGATTTGGTAGACAGAAAAATGAACCTAATTATGGTGTTCTTTTCACTAAAATGTTGAAGTTTTCTTGACTCTAAAATATGGTATTTTTAATAATAATTATATGAAATGTGAAATGTTATTTTTCTCCCCCCTGGAGTTTTTGTTCACATGCCTACTTTTCCTAAAGTAACTTGAAGTTGAATCTGACATTGACCCACAAAGAAAAGATTTTTTAAAATAACAGATTGCTTATGTTCATGGATAGGGTAGTATATGCCAGGAAAGACTTTCTGAACACAATGCTTTAATGTTAATACTTTTTTTCTGACGTGAAACATCATAGTTTAAAATTCTGAATAAGTTGTTTCTTGAATTTTACTGTACTGTTTTTTTCCCCCAGTGTTTTCTAAATGCTTTTTTTCTGAAAGGATAAGGAATTCTTATAAGGAATCACTTGAGATATTTGTTAAGATTTGAATTATCAGTCTTTTAAGCCAAGAGAGTCAGTTTCCATGGGCAATATTGACCTAGGAATTGATTTCTAAAAAGAAAAAAAATCTTAAGTTTCATCTATAGGTCAAACATTTACAAATCAGAAAACTTATGTAATAAAAAATTTAAGTGACTAAGCAGTTGAAAATAATTTATTCCTATTTTTGATTTGGTATGAACAGTAAATCACATTTGGGAGAATATTATAAAAGACATCTTAACCCAGTACAGCAAAATCCATGGTAAAGAATAATGCAAATCCTTTCATGACTTGATCGATGAACATTTTTCTGAATTATGTAGTACAAATGACAAGAAATAGACAAATCAGTGAAAATTACTAAGACTTATAAATAATAGGAAAGGCACTTTTATTCTGATAGGTATTATAAATAGCATTATCCTGTCTTTAGCATTTTGCATAAGATAAAAAGACCATTTTCTGTATGAATAGATACTATGAAAACACTCTATTACTGTATAATCACACAATGATATGTCTCATGAACTGACAGAGCCAAAGGCTAGGGTTTAATTTAAGTAACTTTGTTTTCTTCTTAAAATAGTCCAAACCCTTCGAAGGGGATTTATAACCAAAGCCTGTATAATTTGAGGTAGAAATTTGCCTTGCAAACATAATCCCCTGTTGTTTAAAGATTTTTAAAAAGTTTTTTATTGGTGCATTGTAGTCATATTTTATAATGGGATTAAAGAATTGTGGAAAAATACATGCACACATCACCCAATTAACCCTTACCCAGTCCCTACCCCAAGCCCTCCCCATCCCTCCTTCCCATGCTTGACTTAGTGATTGACTTTGATATATGTTTGTTTAAGTACATCATGTGCTTTAGAGAGTTTCCCTCCCCCCCCCCCATCTCCTCAGTTAGGTTGCCTTATTTGCTCCTCTATAGGATCTACGTCTTCATCTAGAGTTCCTCCTGTTACCCATTTCTCTCTAACTTTAGCATATTAGGGAAAGGATCTGATTTCTTCTTTTTTGTGACTAATCATACTTAGCATAATGTCCTCCAGTTCCATCCAGTTCCCTGTAAATGATTGTGTTTTTTCTTTATGGCTGAGCAAAATTCCATTGTGTACATATCCCACAGTTTTGTAATCCATCTGTTGATGGACATCTTGGTTGGTTCCATAGTTTGGCAATGGTGAATTGTTAAGCTATGAACATATATACACATGCATTAGTTTGGTAGTTTGGTTTCCTTTCTTTTGGATAGATACCCAGAAGTGGTATTGCTGGATCAAATGGTAAATTTGTTCTCATTCTTCTGAGGATTCTCCATACTGTTTTCCAAAGTGGTTGCACTAATTTGCAATCCCACCAACAATGTTTTAGAGTTCCCACTTCTATACATCCTCGCCAGAATTTGTTGTTGTTTATATTTTGAATGATTGCCATTCTAGTTGGAGTTAGGTGAAATCTCAGAGTAGTTTTGATTTGCATCTCTGATTGCCAGTGATGTTGAGCATTTTTTCATGCATTTATTGGCCATTTTAATTTTTTCTTTTGTGAAGTGTCTATGGTGATAGTGCTTGGTTTCTTTTTCTCTCTGGGATTTTCATTACTTAAAATTAATATTTGAGAATTCTTTCTGGAAGCTTTTACATTTCTAAAGACAACATATAAAATATTGCTCCCTGTTAGTGCTATTTTTTCTTCACCTTAGGTTTGATACAACCATTGCCAAGTTAATAAAAAGCCTCTTATGTTTTGTCTATTTTTATATACAGAACTCCTAAAGTAAAAACAAAAAAAGTAAAATATTATTTATATCAGGATGAAGATAATGTTCTAAAATTCAACTGTGATAGTATTTGTACCACTTTGTGAATATACTAAAACCATTAAGTTGTATGTTTTTAAGAGGTAAGTTTTATAGTAAGAAATTAAATATCAAAGCAATGAGAAAAATATTATAGTTTTTGTTTAACATAAAATGATTAAATTGCACTTGCTAAACTTCTGGTGGCACATCTATGAAGAAAAAAAGAGGCAACTAAAGAAGTTGATTTCCTCAAATATTTACTTTTATTTCCATTTATACTTTTTTAAACACAATACAATCAGTAATACATGCAAGTAGTACTTCTTGTAAGCATGAGAATTGCATTTAATTTGGACATCATGGGTAAGTATAACAAGAAAGCAGGTCTGGTAACAATAGTTAAATGCTTTGCTTATTTGCCATGTGTTTTCTTGTAAGATAATATGATTTGTCTTTGTCCATATATAAGCAGAAACTCCACAGATAGCACTTTGAGGGTATGCTTTAAAAGGCATAAATCTCACTTAGGCTAACATTCTCCTCTACTATGCAACTTCTTTAATAATTCACTTTTAGGGCTAAGAATGTACCTCTGTGGTATAATGCTTGCCTAGCAAGCCTGGAGCCTTAGGTTGAATACAATCCAAAATAACCATAAAAAAGAAAAATATTCTTTCTAGATTGTTCCTCCTCTCATTAAGCAATCTTCATCCTATAGGCAGTTAAGATAATTTCAGGGAAGGTGTAGAAGTCAGTATTGATACTCATCTTTGAGAATCCCATTTGGTTATTTCCTGAACTTTCAATAAGCCAAGCACATATCACCATCAATCTGTAGTTAAAATGTCTATTTGTATCAAGACATTCTGAGTAGGCTGAACATTGTTCAGAGCCATTAACATTCTCCTAAAAATCTGACATTAATGGTGAGATTGCATAGATTCTACAAAAACTAAATGATGAACACATTATTTCCCATGTTAAACTAGACCTGACATGCAAAGGGCAACTATAAAACATTCTGAATTCAAAAGATAATGAAGACTGTCAGACAGTAGCAATAATGACCCATAACCAGAGGAACAGAAAGGGAGAGGTATTTAGATGAAACTGTTGAGTATAAGCTTCAATTTTTTACTCTCTTTCTTGATTTCTTACCTTGAACCTCTGATTGATACAGATTCCCAGGAATTTTTTTTTTACCTTCCTTCTAATGGAACATTTACTTTCATCTGTCAAACATGTACTAACTACTCAAGTCAAGAGATTTTTTGGGGGTGGGTAGTGAAGTGACAGGTCATGAGATTCATGAAGAATTTTCTCAGTAGTAAGATTCTAATTTGATCTCTTTATTTGATTGCTTGGAAGTAGGAATGTGTTTAAAGAGGGAATTTATTTCAAAGCACATTAAAAAAAGGGTCAAACAATTGAACATGATTATAAAATAATTCCTACAAATTAAATATTCATAATATGCCTTGATACACCATTGTATATAGGAACAGAAATATTATACAGTGTACGTTTGAATGAATTTGGGTTAGAAAGTGATCAGCATATGATCTTTCCTTACTACCAGTAGGAAATGGACAAAGATAACAATATTTTAATATTGTTTTTAGTAATACCTAATTATTTCTCATGGTGTTACTTTCACATATCAGAGTACAAAAAACAAACAGAAAAGCATGTGCTTTGGCAGAAATTAATAACAAGACAATTGACACAAGAAATACAGAAAATAGATTATCACAGAACTGCTACTTTGTTGTTGTTATCTATAGTCATGTTTGTCTGAAAGTTTTAAGTTCATGCACCTCTTTGTAGCCACAGATCCACTGAAGGTAATCTAGACTCTTCAAACGTACCTATCATGGGTTGAGTCAGTCAACTTGAGGTTTCTGTTCTAAAAAAATTGTGAAATGATAGTTAGCTGCATAGACCTTAGGAAGTACATCTGCTCTTATGGTCTATACTTGACTTATTCTATCTCAGGGCTCTAATATGAGCTAAGTAAAGTCCTCTTGCAAATGAGGTCTACCAACCAAGAAGTATCACTGTTTTCAGATTCTTCTTCATATTTAGATTTTTTTCCCTAAAGATATCAGCAAAAAGAGCTTTCATTATTCAAGAGAGAACAGCAAGTTCACAAATAAAGAATTTCCTTCATGTCCTATTCTTTCATATGAAAAAAATATCGATGAACATAATGGAATGCCAAATCCTTTTTGGAACCAGGAAAGATAAATTAATGATGTAAAAGTGGAAATGGGAAGTGGGAGGAAGGAGAGAGGAGATGTAAATCAGGTATTTCTTTAACTGAAACATACCAGCACATTAAATTTGTACTGTATAAGATATATATCAACTTTATACTCAGAAATGTAGCTTAGAGAAAGCAAAATCAGAATGATTTGAACCAGGCGTGGTGGCGCACATTTGTAATCCCAGCAGTCGAGAGGCTGAGACAGGAGGATTGCGGTTTGCAGATAGCCTCAGCTATTTAGTGAGGCCCTTTGCAACTCAGTGAGACCCTTTTGCAAAATAAATATTAAAAAAATAGGGCAGGGGATGTAGCTCAGAGATGGAATTCCCTTGGGTTCCATCTCCATTGCCACAATAAAAAAAAAAGAAACATGTTTTGGCATGGATGCCATTTTATTTCCTAAACGGGTCTCTACCTGCAATTACCTTTTCTCATAAATTTATTCCAGGAAGGAAGTTTGCTGGGATATATAAGAAGAAACCAAGAATTGAAGGGTGAATTCTCTGTTTAATCTGAGAAGATAACTAGACTCATCTCCCCCTTCCTAAATAAGCCTTTTCTCAGATTTTAGAGAATATCTGTACTACACCAACCTGACTAAAGCTCTTCTCTAGAGTAAACAGGAAAAATACCATTTCTGCGATTGTTTTTGTTTTTGTTTGTTTGTTTGCTTATTTGTTTTGTTACTAAGGATTGAATCCAGGGATATTCTACCTCTGAGCCATATCCTCAGCAGTATTTTATTTTTTATTTTGAAACAGAGGCTTGCTAAGTTCCTGTGGCTGGCCTCAATTTTGCAGTCCTCCTGTTTCAGCCTCCCAAATACCAACATTTCAGGTGTATGCCACCATGCTCAGCTTCTATTAATGTCTTTAATGTCATTTGTGAGCAGATAAAAGACTTTTTTATTGACACTCCTCACCACGTAATAAGGTGCTTTTTTCTATTCCATGCTTTAGCTAAGTGGGGCCAGGGCTATGTAAGTAACCTGTCCAGTGGCACACAGTGCAAAAGAAATATGACAAATGGAGGCATTATAAGACTTAGTCTATATTGTTATACATTTATTGAATCAACCCATTGCCATCAAGGAGAGAAGCAGACAACAGTGGCAAGGGATGAAACATAGGCAGATAGATGCTAGGAGATAAGATATGCAAGAAAGACCCCAGGAGCAAAAGATGCATTATTGTCCAAGTGCAATAAGGTATTCAAAATGATGTAAGTTTGAGGACATCAGATCAGAAATATAGACACAGGATGGTTGTATTAGGTAGGGGTGAGGGAAGAATCATATGAAATGTGGAACAAAGAACACAGGAGTCACTCTTTGATAATGTCTAATTTTGGTCTCAAACCACCATGTAATGGTACAAGAAAATTGCTGTTGTATGAATAGTTGTATTTCTCCAACTCCATGTGCTGAAATTCTAACTCCCAAGATGATGGTTTTGGAAGGTGGGTCCTTTGGGATGTGATTAGCTCATGGGGTAAAGCCCTCATAAATGGAATTAGTGACCTTATAAAATAGACCAGAAGGAGTTTGTTTACACCTATCTACCATGTGGGACATAGAGAAAAGGAGCATTCATTGACCAAAAAGATGACCCTCACCAGAAACCAAACCTGCCAGAAGTTTTATCTTGGAGTTCTCTCCAGAATTGTGAGAAATAAAATTCTGTTGTCTATATACTACTCAATATCTTGTTATAGCACCCTCAATGGACTAAGACAAAGATCTTATGTATTTTCTTACATGGGTGATTGTCAAGTAGAGCATTGGCAATTAAGATGATTTTGACTATTGTACATATATCTAAATCTTTTACTTCACTGAGGCATAAATTTAATTACACAATGTGAATTGACTGTCTGACCTGGCAATTGACCTAGAACATCATTTCTACTTTTTTCCTTTCTTATCCTTCACTTTTGTGATAACTTTTAAAAAAGATCAAATATTGTTGTATTTATAAAATATGTCTCTCAAAGGAAAGATGAAACTTGAATGCAGTGCAGAAATTATAATGACCAAGAGAGACCATGGGTTTTGAGAGATATGAGATATTTAATAAAGCTTAGTGACTGTATAAATATAATTTTCTGAAGTTTTAAAATATTATACTTAAGGTTGATCTTACTGTATAGCAATTTATAATATATACTCAACTTCTTTGGATTTGGCTAAATTTATATAAAGCTTTTTCTCTCATACAAAGCAGAAAGGCTCCTGGATCTGCAGCAAAAGACAGAAATGAACTTCAAGGTCCTAAGACAAAGTCAAACACATACCTGATTTACTTTCAGTCACCCTGCAGAGTCTGTAATAAACACAGTATGATCAGGGAGCTGCAATTTCTATTCAGAATGACCCCCTATAGGTGATTTATTACACATTAATGTGAAAATTGCACACTACATCCAACACAAGCTGCTTTGATTCAGAAGATGACTGATTTTATCTCTCAGTAACCAGTCATGCCAACCACCCAGTTCAGTTCTGATGGATGGATGGTGGTCTGTGGCCTGACTTTGGGTCCATAAGGTCATAGAAGACTTCTTCACACTGACTGAAAGAAGGTCTTGTTGGCCAAGTTTTCTCTTAAAAGATGATCAAGTAGGTGATGGGATTTAGAACACAATATCTCAAAATATGGTGCTTTTGCATGCTGAATATTATAAGCTGAAGAAATTTGAGAAACACCGGGTGTAGGAAGCATATTCTGATCTCCCCCACCAATAAGTCATGAGGGTTGAGTATTATATTGTTAAAAAGAACTCTTTTTCCTCTTTTTGCTATTGAATATGTCTCCCTTTTAAAAAGTTCTCATTGGTCAGTTACACACATTGCATACTTGTTTGAACTCTTATACTCTAAGGCCTTTAATTATTAGAACAAAACCTACACCTAAATTAGAGGATATTTTTCTCCCCAGCTTTTCTCATGACTTTTATGTTACTTGGTTTTTGGAATAAGTTAAAGAAAATCTTAACCAATTTTTAAAAAATTATTGTACTTCTTGGGAGTTCAAGAGATAAAAGTATATTTTCTCCTCCTCATGTTGGCCCTGGTTCATCCCTCTTACCATATTCATTAGGATGTGAGATAGAGA
Organism: Muscardinus avellanarius; assembly: GCF_963383645.1. Lineage (NCBI taxonomy): Eukaryota > Metazoa > Chordata > Mammalia > Rodentia > Gliridae > Muscardinus > Muscardinus avellanarius. The sequence goes on from NC_137790.1 coordinate 28,977,345, forward strand.
TGAATTGTTCAAGGAGATGAGGGTTAAAATATGACATTTCACTTATTAACCCCTATTGATAAACTATCTGGAATGGGGTTTCTTGGCTTCCCAAAAACTAACCCCAATCATAAAGGCATGAGGTGACCTATATTACATAAGTATATGCTTTTAGCAGTGCTAATCATCTGTATCCAAGGCATACCTTTTTATCCAGATTGGAGAAAAACTACTACCCTCTGAAATTGTTAAATTATCTTACCATTTAACAAATGATAATTCACTATTATCCACAATAAAATGAATTTCCTAAACAGGTTAGATGTCAGTAATGGGCTATTGTATAAAATTAATTGGAAGGCTATTTTGTAAGTTCAAGGGTGGATGGGAACTTTAGATTATAAATGGTTAGATTTTATGCAGCTAACAAAATTTAAACACTATTTTCTTTAATGTGAGTGTTGATGGAATTGAAGCTAGCCTCATAATGACCTCAAACATCTTAGGAATGCAGAATGACTCTTCTCAAAGATAGATGGTCAGCAAGGAACATTACCACATGGTAAGAACATTTCTTATGTTCTTCCCCAGGGGATAGAAAATGAAAGGTTCATATGATTCTATTTTCAAGGATTTTATTTTGGCCCATTTTTGGGAACTCCCTTGTATAATGATGATGGCTTCTTTCCAAAATGTGTTAATCCTAAATTTACAGTTTCTTAGAGCAGGACATTATTTATATCACATCTCCTATATTATAAAACTGACTATTTACCTTAGCTGGTCCTGTGATGTCTATATTTGGGGAAAGTTTTAAAACATTAGGAGAAACCAGGAAAAAAAAAACCCACATTTGGAATAAACAGATACTGAAAAAAATCCAATCAACAAAACCTTCAATTTAACTTCCGTCTCCACAACTAAGAGGTTACTTGATTCTTGATGAATTATAATCTTCTATCTTTCCACCTCTAATTCAAATGAGAATAATAAAACATATTTAATGGTTTCTATAAGGAATCAATAGTTTGCCAAAACACTAAAATCCTTGATCATATAGTATGCTCAATAAGCCATTGTTCTTAATTTTCCTATCATCTTAAAAAGTATACATACATATATATATATATATACTTACTAATCTGCAAGTATATTTGTAATTAATCTTTGTCCAGCATATTTTGATGGATTGAGCTGCTTTATATTTACAAGAAAATCATGTAAATGACATTGAGAATAATTTTATTATTTTTTAAAACAAATTTTTATTTCTAGAGTCAATGCTACATGCATATATCAGACTTCTATGAATAAGTATTAGAGTTATTAAGAAAGATTAGTAAAAGCTTTAAAGATGTAGATTCTTCCTGCCTCAAAGAGCATCTAAGTTTAAAATGGGGTGCAACTTCCATGCATGAATCCCTTACAAACTCCCACGGAAGCCTCCCATTACGCCTTGACAACAGCTTGTCATCCATTTGGCAGAAATTTTACCCTTTAAGAACAAGCAAATTCCAAATTGTGGAGGTGTTTTATAAATTTTTTTAAAATGAGAACTCTGATTTTATTTTTATTCCACCCTGTATGCTTAAGAGTAAAATGAATTCACTCTAAAGGTAAAGGATTTAATGAGAGTAAATTTTTACCTCTTGGTCTGCTATATTTTTAAAACTTAACATTCAGAGTACATTGATTTGTGATCCCCCCCCCCAAAAAAAAAAGCTACAAACTGAATTCAAGCTGAAACATACATACTCTTTCATGGTCCTTATGACACATTTTCTTTGGGAATGATTCTGGAACGTCATGCCTCATTGTGTAATTCTTTGTTTTAAATATTTAATAACAAAAACTCACTTATCTTAGGTTTCCTTCCAATATTCCACATTTTACATTAGGAAGCATAGAAGTGAATAAAATGTAGCAGGGTGGCTTGAAACAAATTACAAAAATCTGAAAACTAGATGAGGTTTTTCATTATCTTCTCTCACCTCCCCCCACAGAGACCAGTCAAATATTTGGCTCACATAAGATCTACAGTTCTAACTTCTAAACTGAGTATAAGTATAGTTCTATATATTGTCTTCGATTGATTAGTTTATACGTATATCATTGAATTATGTTATTTATATACTTTGATGCTACTATTTAATCATCATTTCTCTGAATAACAATCATGAATTTTAAAATCTAAGCTAGGTGAATGGCTTAAGTAAGATGATAGACTATTTTGGAGGAAATTCTACTATTTTGAAGGAGAACAAAAAATGTATTCATTATGTGAATCTCAGTCTTTTATTTCCAAACAGAATCACAAAAACTTTCAAATGACTATGATAGCAAAATACTTTGTCAATGAAGCATTTGTGACAAGTGTTACTTATTTGTTTGGTTTTTGTGGTACTGGAAATGGAACTCAGGTTCATTCTATCACTCAGCTATATTCTTATTCCTATTTTATTTTATTTTACTTTATTTTATTTTGAAACATAGCCTCAGCCTCCAGCTGAGAACCTTACTAAGTTGCCAAAGTAGTCCTTGAGCCTTCAATCCTCCTGTCTCATCCTATTAAGTGTGTGTGCCACCACGCATGGCTTGTAACAAGTTTTAAATGAGACTAAGAGCAATGACAACAAAATATAAAAATTATTATGTATAAAATAATCCTTTGGAAATTTAATGATTATATATAAACCTATCTATTTGCATTTTTCTCTAACTTAATTTTTATTGGGAAATATATATATTTTATCTGCCAGTTTCTGAGTCATCCAAAATATCTTCTTTTGAATGTTTAAAAGAGAAAACAGCCGAGCCTCGTGGTGCACACTCGTAATCCCAGCATTTGAGAAGTTAAGACAGGAGGATCATGGTTCGTGGACAGCCTCAGTTACTTAGGCCCTTTGTAACTCAGTGAGACCCTGTTTCAAAATAAAGGATAAAAATAGGCCTGGGGATGTAGCTGAGATGTAGAATGCCCCTAGGTTCCATCCCCAGTACTGCAAAAAAGAGAAAATTGAATTTTGAGAAATTTGTTTTACTAAGGTCTTAGGTCACACTCTGAAAAGGGGAAGCCAGAGGGTCTGATATGTTTACCTAGCTTTCCTACTTTTATTTCAGCAAGCTCCTTGTCTTGGCATTGACAATCAAACCCAGAGCTCTCCCTTCACAAGATACTATATTAAAGGAGAGTGCAATATATAAACAATCATTTATAATACACTTAAAAAGTATGATAATTCTAGTAGCTTCATGGGAACTCTATTATGGGACCAACTTGGTCCCATCTGGAGTCTATATGGGAGTATTTCAATGAGGAGCACGCCTGAGGAGGAGCAGCTAGAACAGAAAGGAGAGCTTGATGGCAAGAGAAAATGGCAGATGTAAGCCATCTGAAACACAGGGGAGTACCTCATTCAGGATATCAAAGAGGTACAGGTGACAAGAACCTAGACAAGAAGAGGATGCATGATGTCTCGATGATTTAGACTTCATACTAAGAAATTTAGACTCCACTGTGTAGACAATTAGAAGCCAGGGAAGGGTTTTCATCATGGAGGAAACTTTACCTACTCAGTCAATATTTGAGTTCTTGTTATTCCAGGCATTAATCCCATCCATAACTTGAGTGATCTGATAGCAATACATATCTAGAATGAAAAAACTAAAGGCTATTTAAAAATCTTCAGGCAAAAATGTTGAGATAATTAAGGTAAGTTTAAGTGTAATTCACTTTGGGGTAAAATATTGTCAGAGGGTAAAATAATAACTACCATCACTGTAGAGTTTGGTCTCAGAGGTATCTGCCACCTATGAAGGCAGGGAGAGATGAGACTCCACATCTGTTGGAAGTGTGGCTCTCAGCAATTTGGTGAGATACTGTTTTAAAATAAAATAGGGCTAGGGATGTAATTCCCCGGGTCCAATCTTCAGTAAGAAAAAAAAAATAATGTACCAAAAGGGAATTATATTTTTTTTATTGGATGCATTGTAATTTTATATCATATTGGGGAAACTGAGTGTTAAAAAAATACATGCACACACTCTTGTCCTCTCTTGCCCTGAAAGTCTTTTTGAGATCGAAATTGGCAATTTGCATATATTTATAGCATTATTCCTATTACTGTATTCTTTATGACTTCCTCCTTGTCCCTTCCCTAATCACCCTCAGTCTTTCTCCTGGAGTCTCTGCTCATCTATTTCATGTTGCCCTTATTGCCAAATACCTCTCTAGCCTCCACATATATAGAACATGTATACCTTCTGTACACCTACTTGTTCTTTGAGACTGGGCTGAGTAAAATTTCATTGTGTATATAAACCAAAGTTTTGTGATCCACTCATTTATTGATGGACATCTAGGCTGGTTCCACATGGGACTTCATTATTAATTCTTTTAAACTTATAAAAAGTCATCCCAGAAAGGGTGCAGGAAGGATAATATGGAGTTCTTACTGGAAAATTCTATAGTAACAGTTTATTAACAAGATGATTTCTTTCTGTACTGGTGTAACTCTTTAGTTTTGCCTAAGAAATGGGCATATGTAGTCTTTAAAGATCATTCATTTTATAAGGACTCTTAACTTCCAGATGAAAGTTTGATCTGAAAGCAGATGCAACACCCCTCAGGTTTTGTGTAAAAATATATGATGCTTCTTTCACATTATTAGATATTTTTCTTTGCTTATAGAAACTCTGGGTCTTAACCTGGGTTGTGATGCATATATATATATATATGCATCACTATGTATATATTATATATATAATATATATTATTATATTGTATAATTTATATTATATTATATTATATATAATACAATATATTATATATATGTATATATACATATATTACCAGATATATTTGGTAATATCAAATAGAATTATAATATATTTTCATAGAATAATAAAGGCAGAAGCATTTATCTAGCAGCAGAACAAATCAAAATACTTTTTTGGAGGTTGGTTTATACTTAAATTACATGAAAAAAAACATGTTCTCTGTGAATGAGAATTGGCAGAGACGGTGACACAGGTCCACCACCACTACCACCGAAAACAAGCTCTTTCCTGTTCCTTTGTCTGTGTGTGTTATTCATTTGATATTAATTTGGACTTAATTCATTTATTGTTATGGTACTGGGGATTGAAACTGAAGCATTCTACCTGTGTGCTACACCCCCAGACCATTTATTTATTTATTTATTGAAATAGGGTCTCACTAGGTTGATGAGAGTTTCACCATTCCTGAGGCTGTTGTTTAACCTATGATCCTTATGTTTCTGCCTTCCAAGTACTGAGATTACAGGCATGTGCCACTGTGCCCAATTACCATATGATTTTTTTTTTAACTGTTAATGTATTAATCAATTTTCTTCAGTTTTATTGAGGTTAAGCAATGAATCTGATTTACTTGGTATTCTATCTTTTTTGTGTTGAAGAAACTATCATTATGTGCAGCAAAACCAAGAAAAATGTGCTATGATCATTTAAATAATTAATACATATAATACAGAAATTAAATAATTAAATCTCAGAGTTAAAAAATTTCTCCCATTCATGAGCACATACACACACACACACACACACACACACACACACACACAGCTTAGCAAACATCATCCAACAATTTCTGGAATTAAAAGATGTGGGAGGTTTGCCACACCCACAGTGTGGAATGTAGACTATCAGGAATTCAGAGATGTCAGACTCTAAGCAAATTAAGATGATGTAAACCATTGCATTAGATGTTGAAATGCCTATGAAGCAGGAAATGCAAGTTCAGATAAGATGGCCTTTTTGTAATATAAAGTAATTGTTTCAGAAACCAGTGAATAATATTATTGATGAGTCTATGATCAAAGGGAGATTTGGCTTTGGTTGTTGTGACAGCCATTTGACTGAGGTCTTGCAAGTCAACAAAGTTAATAGGTTCACAATGACTGACAACAAAAAAACTTACTATTGATACTAACTAGGAGAAAAATTGCCAAGATATATTTAGGGTAAAAGTAATTCAGTTATCACAGAAGTACATACGAATTAGCTATATTAGAGGAATTTTATTTCACGATATATAATAAATATAAAGATTCTAAAGTTGAGTACAAGGATTCTGGAAGTCAATTAATGATCATTTAGTGCCCTGGACTGGATTTTCTATCTATACATGTTGAATCTTTACTCTGAGATGCATACAAGAATGACAGCAATTCATTCTCAGCAGCAGTGCCCAAATCTTGGCCTGATGAAATACTAAGATACCATATCAGATGAGACTTCTAATATAGTGAGCTTTTGATATCATTAAAAGATTATATAAGTCTAAACTAGGTATGGTATGTTTGTTACTTATTGGAAAACCATGTCCTACTTAGTACAGAGAACACAGTGATTTGTGCAAAATAACTCTAGTAATATATGGACAAATGGAGTTTGGTTTTCTGCTCTGGATGCATCTCAAATCCTATAGTTTTCTAGTATGGGCATTTAATGATTGTGGTAAAGAATTGTACAGCTGCTAATCCAATTATTTTATGTTCACTTTGGAACAGACTCTGGGAGACAGCATTGTTATCACCAAAGTATTTTGGCAGGAATTCAGAAAATGCATGATAGCATGGCCCATTCTAATTGAATGAGATGGTTTAGAAAAAGGGAATTTTAATATCAAATATCTAAATTCAAGATCTGGAATCAAGGCGTCCCCCCCCCCCCCCCCGCCATCTATCTTTCAATAAGCACCCCTTACCTTTAGAAGCAGATTTCCATTTGTCTGATTGTTCTATCTCAGTTATTTGATTACTGCTTTCCCATAGTGATTTACCCATAGAACAAGCCCATCACCCACTTGTTTCTCCTTATCCTTACTTTATCCATACCTGTCACTTGAGTTAGATGTTAGTATAGCAAAAGAGACACGCTACAAATAAAAAAGCTTGAAAATTGGGTTGATGTCATATACATGCTGATTAGTATTGGGGAAAAATTTGAGAAAATGTATAAGAACAGATTTTAGGGTGCTCAAACAAGTTTGAGACATTTTTAGATCACTGGTACTAGTTGCTAGGATAAAATTCTCTTGCCGTATTGAGAATGTTAGTACTTATATAACTTTGTTAAATCCTTCCCATGTGTGATTTAAACTAATACAATTAATCATGATCTCCAAGTGACTATATAAAGAAACACATTTCAGAAATTACAAGTTTAATGGATTATGCAATTTTGGACATTTATCAACTGTTCTCTTTTCATTCCTTCCATCTCCTCCCTTCAGCTGCCTACATTGGGTTTATTTTTCCATCACAACTATCAGTGATATATTCAATCTGACTCAACTATAAGAAAAGACTAAGGAACAATTTTAAATGTACCTTTAAAAATTATTCCTTCTTATTGTTGGTAACTCAAGTCCTTTTCTCCCACCTGGCCACAGTGGGGTGAGACAGCTGAGCTGAAAATGTAAACTGTAGCCTTCATGCACTTGGGAAATAATTCTCTCTTCCTAATTTGCTTCTTTTTTTTTTAAACAAATTACTCTTGTTCCCTGACCACCAGTTGTTGTCCTTAGCAATGGCCCCAACACTCATGCCTTTGAAAAATTGCCCTAAATACTAATTCTCTGGGAATTGTTTTAGAGAAGCATTTATTTCTCTAGATGTAAGCATATTGATTTTGTTTTGTAAAAATAAACAAATATGAGTGGCAATAAATATTTTTATGAAAGAAAGATAAAAAAAACAAACAAAAGCAAATCTTCTCTTAGACTACACAACTAGATTGCTTTCATTTACTCAGGGAAGGAGAAAAATATAACCTTTAACATACCTTAAGAGTTAGTATGAGCCAGGCATGGTGGTACATGCTTGTAATCCCAGCATTTAGGAGGCTGAGACAGGAGGCTTGTGGTTCCCAGACAGCCTCAGCTACTTAGTGATGTCCTTTGCAACTTAGTGAGACCCTATTTCCAAATGAAGAGTGAAAAATAGGGCTGGGGATGTAGATTGGAGATATAATGACCCTGCATTCCATCCCTAGTGCTTAAAGAAAAAAGAGAGTATGAAAGTAACAGTAGGGGGAGACTAAGAAGGAAAATCTAGAACTTTCCTTCCAGAAAGTATAGAACAGTTATACACAATAAATGGTAAAAGGCTACTATCAATTTGGTTTTAAATAAAAATTGCACTCTAAAATATATGTCAGATGCATCCTATAAATTTACATAAAGTATTACAAGAAACTCTTGGGAACTTAATGCAGTCACCTTCATTCATTAAGTTGGAAGGTATATTAGTTAGGGTTCTGAAGAGAAAGACACACACACACACACACACAGAGGAGGAGGAGAGAGAATTTTAAGGACTTAACTCATGCAGATATGGGGGCTAACAATTCCAAAATCTATAGGAAATTCAGGTAAGAGTTGATGCTGCTGTCTACATCCAAGCTGTTGAAGCTCATTTTAAATTTTTTAGGAGAATCAACTGAGAACAATGACCATAAAAGAATAAGAACTGGAAGTGGTTTTTAACAATTACACATAAAATATTCTTTCCCTCCAAATCCTTTGTTTCTGAAGCTTTTACACTCAGGAAAAGTTCCACATGGCAGTCTGGAGACAGAATTCCTCCTACTTTTGAATTCTGTCTCTGCTCTCAAGGCCTTCAAATCATTGAAGGTGGCTCATACACAGTAGGTAAGATGATCTGTTTTACTTTAAGTCATCTGATTGTAAATGTTAATCATGTCTAAAAATTTACCTTTACAGGAACATGTAGAATAGTGTTTTACCAAGAAATGGGGACTATAACCATGCTGACATATAAAATTAACCATCATGAAAGTTAGGAAGAAAGATTATTTTGTATCTCATCGGTTAAAATTGCTTCCAGTTTTTTTCTTGTGTGATTATTATTCTCAATGGATTTTATTTAAAAATTGAGTATCTTAGATGTAGATTAATGTTTCATACGTGGTACTCTAAGGTTCTGTAGGGCAAATTTCACCACAGAGTTACTTGAGAATGTTACATCTGTTCTTTTCTCAAGTCAGCATGTGGTGGCTCACACTCTGTTCAGTCATTTAACACAGTGGCCCACATAAAAAAGAGCATAAAGAAGAGAGTACACAAGTCACAATTAAAATTACACAAATGAGAGCCATATTTCTCAAAATTAAAGCATGAGAACATGTTGTTCTGACATATTGAGAATTGGAAAAATGAATTAAACAGAAAGACATACCACGGCATTTTAAGTACAGTAGCAGATTACAAAACTCCATGCTGACTGTCACAAGTCATAAATCACTTCTGTAGCTGAGAACATCTTACTCTTAGTTAGATCTGGAGTGTATGTATCCTAAAATTTAAAAGCATTCCTATCTTACAAAAGTCAAACTCCATCAAAGCTAATGACACAAGGTTGACTATAGTAAGTATTTCTTTAAAAAAATATCAGATCTATTTCTCTGTGCAGTGACTTAGTAATTTACACGTCACTCAGAAATATATATATATATATATATATATATATCCCTTGTTTGGTCTTCAAAAGTAAGGCTTAACTAGCTTTTGAAGTGTACAAAGATGCAATATTATCCTTTAATATGAGAAATAAATTCCCTTTTTCAGTACACATGACACATCATTTTATAATTCTTTATTAGTTTCCTGAATATCTCTTCTCATAGGAAATCTATATCCAGGAGAAGAACACTCAGCTGAAAGAAAAATGAAATTAAGAACAGGATTTCTAATTTATTAGCAGTCCTAGAACCCCTTAATTTCAGAGGGTAAGTTGCTCTGAAACAGAATTGTAGGTGTGCCAGGAAAATTTTACTTAAAGTTAATTCTGAATGCAGCCTTTGGAACTTCAGCCTCGAACATGGTCTTAGACTCTACCTTTGATCCCTTGGTCCCTGTCAGAAGTGATGGTCAGGTTCTCAGCCACCAATGACCTCAGGAAAATTGCCCCCTAAGTGGACCACTTTTAGACTTTTATCTTCTTTTGGTTCTTGACCTGATAATTGTTTCAGTATTTTTTGAAATTTTCAGTATCAATGTAAGGATGTTGATATTTTGTCCAATGTTTGTCCTGTGGTTAGTAGTAATGCTCATTTAAAGTATACAGCCCTAACTTATCAGAACTAGAATCTATCCCCATTCCATAACTCTTTATATTCTTCCTTCTCTCTCAAATTCAGCTCAAGATGATGACCACCATATTGAAGATGCAGGGTTTTACATTACAAGTCTAATTTTGCTGACAACTAATTTTTATCATTTATTCCCTTTGAGCTTCTAGCTGGGTCTTTCTTTCCATTTCAAAAGCCTGTCAACCTTAGGACTTCTACCTGTATTTGAAGGTCCAGACGTGGATAAATCTTTTATCCTCTAAGTTTTTCTGTCGTGTGTCTAGATCACAGTGAGGACAATACTGATAGAAACATCTATATCATATATGTAGTGTTTATATATTTTATAGGTTATCTAATATGGTGGGCACTAAGACCTTGTTGGCCACTCTTTATTACAAACTCTTCTGATACGGGGTTTTCTGTTTTAGTACCTTCCTCTACATTTATTCTAGTGCTAGAGACATAATAGAGATCCTAACACTTGCTAGATAATTTAAATATTTTATACTATGTTAGTGAAGTCCTTTCTCTTTCTGGATCCCATACATGCTTCTGAACATTATCACAATGTGTTTCCCTGAGAGAATTTTAACTGGTTTGGGAATAAGTTTAATTTTTCCTCAGTTTTAAAAAGTCATGATTTTCATGCACATTAAAATAAAATCTTACAAGCAAGGTTATACTTGTGATAATCTCAAAAGTAATAATCTCCTGGATAATCAACAGATAAAATAATTTCACAAAATCCACAAAAATGAAATATAAATGAGGTAGGCCAATTGCAAAAGCCATTCCTGAGCTCTAGGCTGCCATGTCAGGAAAAAGCATGCTGCATGGGCATTAGAATTGCAGCTAGCTGACCAGATGAAGAGGACAGAAGAGAAGGGGCCCATGATGCTGCCTAAAAGGCTCTCTCCCTTTTAATTTTGCAACAGCATCTGCTGCTTTTATATCATTTTTTTAAAAAAAGAGAAATGAAATTATGGACTCTGTGAACCCTGGAGTCTGGTCCCTGGTTGAAAGAAAAGGAGTGAGAGAACAAGTAACCAAAGAGGTGAATGAGAAGGGCTCAAATAGAGCCACAATCTTGGAAGGTAAGAAGTTTAGAGCAGCTCAACAATTCTAGATATTAGGACACAAAACAGGAAAGAATTAGTTAACCTGGAACCAGCATCTGCTCCAACAACACAGCCATGTTAGGGACAGGGTAACAAGTGGAGAAAGAAGGAAAGGCAAAACTTGACAAGTAAACTTTGGAGACAGTGGTAGAAGAGAGAGTCTGAGTTAAGCTGGGACAGGAGCTGCTAAGCCACCTGCTGATCAAGAACTCTGCTTTTCTCAATTGGGCAGCAGAGAACTGTGGCTGTCAGCTTCTTGCAGTGACCTTGTCTAGGATTACAGCCTTGGGGAAGCAATTGAATCTCAACAACATCATCTCGAGTAGAGATTAGTTAATATCATGGGGAATGACTTTCAAGCAGCTGGTGGAACAAGCTGTAAACTGGAAACTTATGAGCTGAAGGCTACTGAGTCCCCTTGTAGTATCCTCCATAAGAAGGAGGTGGAGCAGAAGAGTAAAGGGCATGTCCATGGAGTGATCAGGAGCCACAGGCCCCTGCTGCTACTGCTGAGCACCTATGCTAGAAACAGGAGAGCTTAGGAAACAGCATGTATTTTTGCATTATTACCGTGGGCATCCACTGAATGTGGTTATCATGGGACCAAGATGGGGTGCATACCAATTGGGGCCATTGTTAAAAGGGTGGTATGAACTTTGGGGGCAACAGACACCATGAGTCCCTCAGGAAAGGAGGGTCACGCTTGGGGAGTTGCACCCCTGTGTCATAGGCTGCTGCCTATACCTAGTTTCTTTACTAAGAAGGGTAAGCATGGAGAGCAGTGTGATTTCTGAAGCAGCCCAGTCAAGACCACAGCCCTGAGCTCTCCCCACTAGCTACAGTCCTGCACCCAGCTGCTGTTCTGAACCCCAGCTACAGGTGGTCCCAGGCCTCTGCCATGGATCTACTAGTCCAAAGCACAAACCCCACAAGGACAAGCCTTCTGATTTCATAACCAGGAGAACATGCAAAAAAAGTCTCCATTTTTACATACCTCAGCAAGAAAAAAACCTGAATTTTTGTGTTTGTTGTTGCAATAACCTTTTACGCAATAAGATTTACTGTCTCCTTCCTCACCAATTGATTTTTTCATGAATCAACCGAGCTTGCTATGATTTTAAATTATTTTTTTCTCAATACCTTGTATTACTTTTTAACTTCCATTCTCCTTCCTTTTCTCTGTTTCTTTTATAGTTGTCCTTTTGCTTTTAGTTTTTAAAAGGAATGATCCTGTTTTATCTTTTGTCTTTTAACTAGATGTAGATGTCTTTCCCAGGCTATCTTGGTTTTCTGCTAACTGGAGTTTTCTCAGATGTGTGTTGTGTTTTGACACTGCGAACTTAAATATTAATATAAACTAGAATACCAAGGCCAGGAAAATATTGAAAAAACAATTAGCACATTCTTATCTGGTTATCATGTTTTAAAATCACATAATAATTTAAAGATTTTGGATCTCTTATGTTAATCTGAGTTCTCCAGAACCAACAGGATATGCCTACCTACCTCTATGTAACTACACAGGTTGATTATAAGGAATTGGCTCACACTTTAGAGAGGGCAGAAAATCCAGTATCTGCAGAGCTGATGTCCCAGTCCTAACACTGGCAAAGTCTGTGGGATAGGAAAAAACAATGTCTAAGTTTGAAAGCTGTCAGGCAGGAAGGGCCAATATTCTTTTTATTTTTAATTAGTGCATTGTATTTATACATCATAGTGAGGTTCAGAGTGTTATAAACATAATTCACACAGCACTGTGTGTTTCCCTCCAGGTCCCATCTTACTCCTTTCCCCTCCCTATTCATAGCATTGGTATTGATAACTTCATATATGAGCCTAAGATTATTTTTTTGTGTGATCCAGGAATGAAACCTGGGGGGATTCTACCTCTGAGCTACACCTCCAGCTCTATTTTTTTATTCTTCATTTTGAAACAGGTTCTCATTGAGTTGCAAAGGGTCTCGCTAAATAGCTGAGGCTGACCACAAACCATGATCCTCCTGTCTCAGCTTCCCAAATGCTGGCATTACAAGCATGTGCCATCATGTCTGGCTGAGCCTAAGATTATTTGAACTGCTTCTATCATCAAACCTCCCTGTATACCTCCCACATCTCTCCTCACCTCCCCTTCCACTACTGAATTAGTATATTCTCTTAGTTATCTGAAGTCCTCTTTGTTTCTCAATTTTTCTTTAGCTTCCACATAATGAGTGAAAACATTACCCTTCACTGTCTATAATTGACTAATCTCAGCACAATATTCTGTAGGAAAATGTCCATTTTCCTGAAAATGACATAATGTTGTTTTTCATGGCTGAGTAAAATTCCATTATGTGTATGTAGCATACATTTGTAATCCATTCAGCTGTTGATGGACACCTGGGCTGGTTCTATAGCTTGGCTATTGTGAATTTGTTGCTATGAATATGGATATGCATGTACCCATATACTATTCTGACTTCAGCTTCTTTGGGAAGATCCCCACGAGTGGTGATTATATGATGAGTGATATGGTGGGTTCCATTTTTAGTCTTTTGAGGAATCTACACACTGGGTTCTATAGTGGCTGCACTAATTTACAATCCCAATAACAGTGTATAAGGGTTTCTATATTCCCACATCCTTGCCAGTATTTATTATTGCTTGTATTCTTGATGATTGGAAGGGTCAATATTCTAGTTAGAAGAATTCTCTCTTCCTTGAAGGAGGGGTCAGCCTTTCATTTTATTTGGCTCTTCAGCTGGCTGGATGAGGCCTACTCACATGATGAACCTACTGATTTACATAGTAATCCTATTTATTTATTTATTTATTTTTATTTTTTATTTATTTACTTTTTTTGGTGGTACTGGGGTTCCTGGAAGCCCTTCTCCCTCCGGGCTACACTCCCAGACCTATTTTTACATTTTTATTTGGAAACAGGGTCTCCTAAGCCAGCGCGCGCGCGGCTGGCTTTGAACCTGCGCTATCCTCCTGTCTCTGCCTCCCAAGCGCGGGGATTACAAGCGTGCGCCACCACACCCAGCTATGGTAATCCTATTTAAAACACTCCAGAAACAACCAAAATAATATTGACCAAACATTTGCACACCCTGTAGCCCAGTCAAATTGATACACAGAAAATCAGTCATCACTGTCTTCATTCTTCAGATAAAGATGGAAATCCTAAAGAAGCATAAAGATTTTTTCCAGATGCAAGCAATGACACCTAGGGTTAGAACCACTGATGTGCTGACAAATGTTTTTAACTCCTATCTCCAAAAGAAAATTAAGTTGAGGAAAAAGCCCTAATTTGTAGTGCTTCCCAGTTTTCATGGTGGAAATGAGAGTAGTAATGTGAAAGAGGAGGGAAAGAATAATAAAAAAAAAAAACTAGAGCAAATTTTCAATAATACAATGTGCCAATAACTGAGCAGTGTAATTAAAGTAACTTTTGCACCAAGGGAACAAAAAGAGGAAAAAAACCTGTTTGTGAAGTTGTTCATCACAGCAATCACAGCTAAAGAGACCTCCAATATGAGACAGGGATCCGTTTCATAGTTCTAGTCATAGAGGAACTGGAGTCACCTGCTCAAACATTCCTTCTGCCTCAGCTTCGTGAGTAGTTGAGACTACTGACTTAGCCCTGGTTAAACGTTTATTTATGAAAAACAAATGCAGCCATTCTCTGCAGCTATGATGTAACACACTACCTTCAGTTAGCATCTAGGTGTGCTCCTGGGCCCTGGAAAATGGGCCTGAGCAGCAGATTTGGGGCCAGAAAGGCAGGCCACATGTCCCATCAACCTCACTAACAGGTAACAAGTACAACACAAGTTTGCTTTCAATAATATATTTTAAGAGATTGAAACTAAAAAATGAGAAAAAAATTCCAAATTTAATTCTCCACCTTAAATTATCCTTCTTTAAACTTCAAATTATTGGATATTCATCCTGGAAGTGAGAATGTTAACAGACCTTAAGAATAAGTTCTCTTGATGCTAAAGGTTTAAATGATTAAATAGCCTACCCACGAAAATTTTAATTTATATTAAAATTTTTAGTAAAGCTTAACATATAAAATCAACAGCAAATAATTAATAACCATATTTTTAGTTATTCTTCTGATTTCAAGAAATTATCCCTATATACAACATCACAAAATGGAAGCAATACTGGGAAAGTTTACCCATCTTAAAGCACTAGAAGTCTGATTTAAAAACAAACACTTAATAGCCAGGCGTGGTGGCGTACGCTTGTAATCCCACGCTTGGGAGGCAGAGACAGGAGGATTGCGCTGGTTTGGAGCCAGCCTCACTGGCTTAAGAGACTCTGTTTCCAAATAAAAATATAAAATAGGTCTGGGAGTGTAGCCCGGAGGCAGAAGGGTTTCCAGGAACCCCAGTACCACCAAAAAACAAAAAACAAAACAAACAAAAAACCCACATATTTAAGTGTGGGTATAATCAATTGTTTTGTATGTTTTTATTCCAAGAATCACCTGTAATATGAACATCTCTTATCCCAAAGCAGAGTATTCAGAGTCACGAGTGACTTAGCAAATCCATGGTCCTCAAGTGTGACCTGCCCAGTGGCAGTGTCAGCAAGTTTTTGTTAGATTTACAAATTCTCACCCCCACTGGAGACTTACTGAGTCAAAAACCCTGGGAGTGAGGCTAGCAGATTTAGAAAACCCTCCAGGTGACCTTTGAGAATCCCTTCTTCAGATAACACTTTTCCTTCATAATACCAATGCCCTTGTATGGGTTAGGATTCTCACAGGTGTGACGCGAGAAACCTGGAGAAGATTTATTTGCTCACAGTTCTGGAGATTTCAGGGTTCAGTCCATGTCAGGCTGGGAGCATGGGCAGAGCTCAGGGCATGGTGAAGGGAGGGAGAGAGCAGAGCAGCTCTCACATCCTGGAGGCCTGAAGCAAGAGAAAGTAAACTGGGGGAGGAGGGCCTATATCTAATGACCAAGGCTACACCTCCAGGACCCTCCTTAGAAAACAAACTCCACCTCCAACATGGCTGCCTTGTTTTGTGAGGTATGAAGGATCTTTTAATCAAAACCATAACAGCCCTATAGAAAGTAGTTTCCTGTTTTTTCTCATAAGGCAAACTTGGGTGGAGGAAGACACAAGGTTGTGAGGGAGAGGGTTCTATTTTAGCAAGGAGTTATGGAATAAGTTTCCAAAGAATCACTCACCATTTGACCTTTGTCCCTTCCAAATAAGTCATCCTTCTTCTTGGCATCCCCAATTTGAAGGATCACAAACTACTCTAACAGTGTTTCTTCTGAAAACTAGCTTCTTCCTCCTGAACTGGGGTCCCAAATGCCACTCTCAGGCACGGTGATTTCTTAAGAGGACTCACAGGACTTAGTAATAGTTGTATTCACAGCTATAATTTATTATGGCAAAGGTATTCATAGAGCAGTCAGCAAAGAGAGGACACCTGGGGCAAAGTCCAGAGAAAATAGATGCGAGTCTCCATAGCACACTCCCTGTGGGGTCTCACAGGTGCATCTAATCCCTGAAGAAGACTATGATGACACAAGCAAAAAACTTTCACCAAGGGAAGCTCAGAGCCCAGTGGTTTTTAATGGAAGCTGATTATGCAAGTGATTTTTGCCTAAACTGTACCCAAATTTCACACTTCCAGAAGGAAAGCAGGTGTTCATCATAAACCACATTGTTTCTATAGGTCGTTTAGGGACAACGAGGCACTCTTATCAGTCTTGAGAATGAAGAGTACTTTCTGAAAATTCAAGTTTCCAGAAACCAGCCAATGGCCAACTGTGGAAGCTGACCTTTGAAAGGACAGCAGCTTGTCAGGCCTGCCAGGGTAACACTTTCCCTCGTGTCTCCTTTCTAAATTTATTTTATCTGTAAAATGTAACGAAGGCCTATTTCCTATGGTTGTTATAAAGATTAAATGATATATATATATATATATATATACACACACATATATACATATATATACATATATACATACATATATATGTAAAACATATGTGAAAATATGTAACATATTAACATAATTAATATTAATGTAAAATATTTATACATATACCTTATAAATATTAGCTAAGGATGGTAAAATTTGGATTAAAACACATACTCAGCCACTACTAGGACCAGATGTTGCCGATCAAGGCTAGGCAGTATGCTGAGTTTTTTCTCTTTCTGGTGCCTACGATATTATCTGGCATATACTAGGTGCTCCTTAAATATCTGATAATGATGGATAACAGATGAGATGCTCCTGGAGTTCAGCTGAAGGTTTGCATTTGCCTTTTCTCATTACTTTGTCCTGCTACCTGTAAAGTGAATACCCTTAATGGCCATTCAAGTCCAAGTTCAAGGATGAGTTAAATGCTACAGATTTGCTACTGTGTGTGTGTGTGTGTGTGTGTGTGTGTGTGCGCGCGCGCGCACACGCGCGTGCACACATGCTACTGGGAATGGAACCCAGGACCTTTCTACCTCTGGCAATACTCCTAGACCTATATTATATTTTATTTGGAAAAAGGGTCTCACTAAGTTGTTGGGAGCCTCGCTAAGTAACTGAGGCTGGCTTCAACCCTGCAGGATCCTCCTGTCTCAGCCTCCCAAGTACTAGGATTACAAGCATGTGCCACCACGCCCAACTTAATCTTTTGTTTTTGAAATAAAGTCTTCTAGGTTACTGAGAGTTCTGCTAAGTTGCTGAGGCTCATCTTGAAACTGTGATCCTCATTTCTCAGCCTCCTCAGTACTGAGATTACAGGCATGCAACCCCATGCTCAGCTAGACTCACCTTTTAACATGCCCTCTCACTAGCTTCTTTAATATCCTTTTTCTACTAATGCATATTACCCATTCCTGTTCTTTCCCTCCTGCAGAAAATGTTACTCACAGCTGCTCTAGTATACATCATAGAAGATTAGAGAGTAAATCATAAGACCCCGTCTAAACTTGGTTGTAACACTACTATTAAAAGAAAAACTGAGACTCGTTAAATATAGCAAAGTTTACGAGAGCAGAAAAAAATAAAAAGGTTCTAGAACTGGGCAGCATTCCAGATTAAAGATGTTTCAGAAAGCCCCACTGCACCATGCATACGGGTTATATTTTTAACCAGAGAAATGTAAACAGCCTGATTGGCTGAGGTTGGCATTCACCTTATATGGACATAGTTTGATCAGTTGGCAGCCTGTGATTGGCTGAGACTCAGTTGCTTGGTTACAAGGGTGAACATTAGGCTAGACTACAAATTTGTTTCCACGTCACACTTAGAGTTCAGTTCAACACATATGAAGGACATTTTAGGCCAAACGTACTCAGTTTAATTCTACCCAGCATAGGCTTTTAGAAGATCACTTGACTTATAATTTCCTTATTTTTCAAGGGATTCAAATTAAATGTTTATAGGATCATCTATTTTATATCTTTCTGCCATTGATGTTTGTCTGAGACATACTTCTGTACCACCTCTCCTAACTGCTCATTCTTAACACATCTCAACTCTGTTTTCTCCTTCAGTCTCCGGCACACTCTCATTTAATGGTTAGGGTCTTGTAACCTTTTGTTCTTACCTCACTCTTGTTAATCCATTCATCTATCCAGTAAGAATCATGTCTTTTTCTTCCCTTTCCCTTGTCTTTTTGCAGTACAAGGAATCAAATCTAGGGGCATTCTTTCATGAAGTTATATCTCCAGCCCTATTTATTTATTTATTTATTTATTAATATTGAGACAAAGTCTCACTAAATTGCTCAGGCTGGCCTCCTCTTTTTTATTTGTATTTTATTTGTAGTCCTCTTGCCTCAGCCTCCCAGGTCACTGGGATTCCAAGTCTATATCACCAGGCCTGGCTCAAGTATGGGGGTGAGGTGACTGATAGCCTCCAGAGACACACCTATGACCAAGTGGCCCTTATTCTCCACTCATTCCTCATGGGGTCATGTTAAGGAAAAGAAATATTTTTCCTTTCCATATTATGATCACCGTTGAGGTCCCTAAAACAAAAGACAGCTTAACAAGGGGAAAGTATACAAATTTATGTAACACAAGTTTTACATTTCATGAGAGCTTTGGAAACCAAGACCAAAAGTGACAGGTAAACTTGCTTATTTTAGACTTAGGTTGGATGAATCGTGCACAGTTGTGCAGAAGTTGGATTGGACAAAAGGGTGTGATCTAATGGTAAGAAATTGGGGTAACTGAGCAAGGCCTGCTCATTCAGATGTCTCCTCTGTGGCCCTGTGTTTTCTGAGATAAGAATGTTCATTTCTACATTTCTTCAGGGTATAGAGAGGCCAGCACTCACACGAGGATCTGCTTGAGGGGAGAAGTGGGTTTCTGCTTCTGCTGGAGCAGCGGACTCCCTCAATCACCTGTTCCATTGTATTTTCCTCCATGTTTTCTGTAGTGAACTAGAATTCCTTCAAAGACCAGACTGGGTCGTAGGTATCACATGTGCAGCACCTCACAAAGCACAGTAGATGCTTGCCATATATGAAACTGAAGGCTCTTCCAACTCATGATTTGAGAAATATTTGAACCCCAAAGCTCTGGCTTTTGCTCTACAATGTGGGGATCTGTCTCTGGAAATAGCACTTTGTTTTTTTTTTTTTTTTTTTTTTTGGTGGTACTGGGGGTGGAACCCAGAGGCTTTCTACCTCCGGGCTATACTCCCAGGTCCATTTATATTTTATTTTGGAAACAGGGTCTCACTAAGTTGCTGAGAGCCTCACTAAGAAGCTGAGGCTGGCTTTGAACCCGTGCGATCCTCCTGTCTCAGCCTCCCAAGCGCGGGGATTACAAGCATGCGCCACCACGCCCGGCTTTGGAAACAGCACTTTGAATTAGCCAAGATATAAAGAAAAATGAAGAAACACAGAAACAAAATAAGGCCGACAAAAGTACAGGTAAAACGTATGCATTAGTCTGCACGCAATAAAAATTCAAGTTATGTCTAGCAGTAGTTTTCATCGCCCTAAGAGCAGAACACCAGTTGGGTTGGCTCAGTGTATAAATCAATCAGAAAGCCCAAACTACATGCACACAAGTAATTTTAAAATATGAGTTAATAAAATTATGCAGAATCAAATAGCTCAGAAAATTTGAAGAGAAATTCATAGTCACAGTTGCCTATGGTATATTCACTTTTTTATGTTTTTAATTTGTTTAAAGACCAACCACATTCACATCCACTTTATGACACACACAAGGTGAGTTAAATGTGTTTATGCACTCGGGAGATGGCTTGGGTCCATAGTAAGTAATAAAATTGAACTTTTCCCCAGAAATTTAACATTGCATCTTTATTTGCAGCTATAAAGCATTTATGTAGTGTAGTTACCATTAGCAGCCACGGGGCGGCAGTGATATACTACAATATCCAGCAGTGTTTGTTTCTCTTTTCCCCAGGTGTTGAATAGTATTAAGCACAAAGAGCTGAAAAAACTTCTTAGAATAAATTTCAACGACCGAATATTTTTAAAGTATGAATTTAATATAATTAAACTCTCATCCTTGAAATAAAAAAATGTTTGTTTCTTTTCCTCAGGACTAGATTTCTTCATAGTGGCCAAGAGCAAAAACCATAAACAAGACAGACATCAAATTGATTTTTCCTTCAGATCCACCAGCAAGTTTATTATAGACAGATTGCTAAATCTTTTTAAACCTTTGTTTTCAAAATTTTTATCATTATTTTGGTAGCACCAATCACTACAATGCATTAATAAGAAGGTATTTGCAAATGGATTAGGTCACATATTTCTTAATAAATGTTAAACCTAAAAATAATAATCTTATTAAAAAAATCTCAGAGCTATAACCCCACCTCTCCTTTTTTTTTTTTTTTTTTTTTTGAAACAGAGCCTTGCTAAGTTCCTGAGGGTCTTGTTAAGTTGCTGAGGCTGGCCTGGGACTTGCTATACTTCTGTCTCCGCCTCTCAAGTACTGGGATTACAGTTGTGCACCACTGGACCTGGCTCAGAAATTTTACTATTAGATTCGGAACAATGACAGGTGGAAAAGAGTTTAAACACAAGATTTCTTCATGAGCTTAGAGACAAAGAGAAAAAAAAAAAGAACTACAAAGGACAGAAATGAGGGAATAGCTAAGGTTCTTTTTGCAAACAAACACAAAGCTGTGAGTGATGTGTGCATGTATGCCTCTACCATCTTGTACTCCATTAAGATGTATGACTACAAGGCACCAATAAAATTTTTTAAAAAGCTGAGATATAGAATAAGGAAGAAAATAATTTTTACAGCCATAAATCCCTGAGCTGGAACCTGATTCTGTTGTTTACTAGATACCATCACAGGGTAGAGGAATCAGAGGAATAACCATTACCTTGTATTACTTGGCCTCAGCTCCTTTATTTGCACATTAGAACTCATAACACCTTCTTAGATAATATCTTTAAACTACTAATCAAAGAATAAATGTTCAATGTTGCTATTGCTTTCCTTTGTAGACTTTTATAAAAACCCACAAAGAACCTTTGGATACAAAATTCTATTTCCTAGCCAACCTCTATATGTTTCTCCATGTAAATGTTAATGTTATAGGTCTTGAAAATGTAAAAACTTTTAAACCTATTAATTGTCTTCAGTCTTCAGGGGCCATTTTAAGCTTCCAAGTAAGATGTTAATGAATATTTAGATGACACTGCAAGGCGACCTAAGGAATTAGAAAACATTGCATAAAAGATTAATCCACTACATGGAAGCAATACAAAAGTCACTGCATGATCTATGTTTAGAAAGATATGAGAAGTGAAGTCTTTCAAATAGGTTAAAGGAATTGAAGTATGGATTAAAATAAATCAAAAAACAAATTACATCGAGACTTGTTGATCAATGTTAACCAAACGGGTGATACAAATTATGGTAAAGGATACTGTTTTAGTCAGCTTTCTCATTGCTCGGACCCAAATACCTGATAAGTACAACTCAGAGGAGGAAAGGTTTACTTGACTCATGCATTTAGAGGTTTCAGTTCATGGTTGACCAGCTCCAAGGCAGAAATTGTTGGGGCAGGGCTTGTGGCAGGGTAAGTCGCCCTGAGTCATGATAGAGCAAGAGGAGGGGACCAGCGACACGTATAGTCTTCAAGGTTCTGTCTCCAGGGAATTGCCTCCTCCAGTCATGCTCCACATCAGAACTTTGCTATACTGGGGACCATTTTCATTTTTCAACAAATGAGCTTTAAGAGGAGGGGCATTCTAGACCCAATCCATAACAAAAACTAATAGTAGCAATGTGAGAAACTGTGTGCCCACTCTTCAACTGATTTCCATAGGATTCGAATTGGTATCTTCCATAATACAGAAATGTATAGTAATGAGATACTGTTTTCATCTATAGAGAAAGATGTATGCCCAAGAAAAGATAAATCTTAGAATAGTTGGTTCCAGTTACCCCTTCATTCTTCATATCTGTCTTAGTTGGAAATAAGTGGAATTATTAGAAATGTGAAAAAAAAAGGAAGACATCACATTGGAAAACTGCTTTAGATAAGCCAGGCATGGTGGCACACACTTGTAATCCTAGTACTTGCGAGGTTGAGACAAGGTCACAGGTTCAAAGACAGCCACAACAAGTAGTGAGATTCTGATCAACTTAGTGAGACCCTGTTTACAAATAAAAAATAAACCAAGTCTGGGGGTGTAGATCAGAGGTAGAATACCTCTGGGTTCAATTTCTAGTACAGTAAATAAAAAATAAAACAATAAAAATAAACTTTTTTCACCAGTGGAGAGAGAGAAACCTGGAGAGATTTAATGAATAATTTCTGGCTATGCAGCTTGTTGGTGACTCAGCTTGCTGAATCCAATATTTATTTTTTTTAACAGCCTCAAGAGAAACAAACCTACAATTATATTCTAATTTTTCAATTTTAATTTTTAACTAATGGGTATATCTTCATTTGTAGAGCAAAGGACTTACTGATCATAAAAAGCAAGTATACCATAAAATAATCCTGCTTATAAGTCCAAATTAAGAGGATATCTTCATTTGACCATAGTAGAGACTTGGAGGGATTCCTCCTCTTTTTGCTGCTAATTTATCATGCATTCAGGAAACAATGTTGTAAATAGCCTAAGATTTCTCAGAAAGCACATTTTAGCTGCTGCTGACACTAAAAACCAAACAGAGAAAATGGGATACTGGCCTGATCTGGGACAAACTGGACCACAAGCCAACCACTTAGCTGGATTGGTTGCCTTCTCTTTCCTGCCTGCCATTCTCAGAGTGGTGAGAAGGTGTTCAGATATCTCTGCTGTTTTGTTCACCCCTCTGGCCAAAAGGACCTAGGTTTCTCATTAATTTAATGGGAAGTTTCCCAGCCCTTTCATTCTCACCCTGGATGGCACCATAGCCAGCACTCCCTGTCTTTCCTGATTTATTGTCTGATAGCTAAAGTGCTGTTGGACTTGGAGCAACTGGAAGAATTCATGCTCTGTTGTTACACTTCGGATAGAACTATTTCAATATAAGAACAGCACTTTTTTTTTTTTTTCAGTACTGGGGATGGAACCCAGGGGCATTCTATCTCTGAGTGACACCCCCAGCCCAATTTCCCATTCTACATTTTGAAACAGAATCTCACTGAGTTGCAAAGGGCCTCACTAAGTAGCTGAGGCTGGCTGTGAACCAGGATCCTCCTGTCTCAGCCTCCCAAATGCTGGAATTACAAGCATGAACCGCCATGCCTGGAGAAAACAGCACATTTTTTGTGTTTGGTACTGAGGTTCCTGGAACCCCTTCTACCTCCGGGCTACACTCCCAGACCTATTTTTTTTTATATATTTTTATTTGGAAACAGGGTCTCTTAAGCCAGCACGGCTGGCTTCAAACCTGTGTGATTCTCCTGTCTCTGCCTCCCAAGCATGGGGATTACAAGCGTGTGCCACCATGCCCCGCATATTTTAAATGTCAAACAATAAACAAGAACATGTTAGTGGTTTAAAAATATATCCTTTAAAAATGATCTGTTGGAAAACAATCCAAATGACATTCAGAGTATAGTAAAGAAAGGAAGCTGCCTTTTAAAATTTTTATTATTTTTGATACTGGGGGTTGAACCTAGGGGCATTCTATCTCTGAGCCATAGTCCAAGCCCATTTTATTTTTTATTTTGAAATAAGGTTTCACTAAGTTGCTGAGACTGCCTCAAACTTGCCATTCTATCTCAGCCTCTAAAATACAGAGATAGTAGTGTGTGTGCCACTGCACCATTAAGTCTTTTATTTTATAGTTGTGGCAATATCCTTAGCTTGTTTACTGATTAAATGCTAATTTAAAGAAAGCTTACCCTTGCACAATAGAAAAGTCACGGATCTTTCCATGATGCTACTTGATTACGTGACTCTTAGCTTCCTCAAGTATATATAGGATAAAAACATAAACGTAAGTTTTCAAGAAGTTGTTGAGAACTAAATTTGGTAGAATTTGTAAACATGTAGCAGAACTATTCACTCATATTCATTGTTTAATGTTTAATGAATATTAATATTAATTTATTAGCTTTCCGAGGCAATTAGTGATTTAAACTAAATGTGAAATTAAAGCTAGGCATGGGGTGAGAAAACAAGAAGGAGGGTTGGCACCTGGTAATTGAAGTGGACTTCACAGGGGAGAAGAAGTAGTATCTTTTTTTTTCACCTGCCACACAACTCATGGCTGGGGTACCCGCTACAAAAGACAGAGTAACAAGAGAAAACATACAAGTTTATCAGATATGGGAGCCTAAAAACTGAAGACTCAAAAAAATGGAACTTTTTTATTTTCATGCTTAGGTACAGTGAAGAGTCATGCAAATGAAGTGTGATAGGGCAAAGGTGGGTGATCTAATGACCTAATGACAATTAACAGAGGGGAACTCTACAGCATCTGCTTACCCAGATTCTTTTCTGTGCCCATGTGACCTCAGAGATAAGGATGCTCTCTTCCTGCAGGTGCAGGGAGGGCACTTCAGGAGTGAGGGTTTTATGACCTGCTTGGGGAGGTCACTCCTGGTTTATGGCCTGCTGCAGGGGAGAAGGGCAGAGAATTCTTTCTACAGTTTATGACCTGCATCAGGAGGGAAGAGGTGAAGGGGAGGTGGGAATGACCTTCCTGCTTCCGCTCTTCTCTCAAACACCAAGGTGCCTTATTTTGTGATAGAATGTTCTGAACCCCATCAATTACAAAACTTCAAAAATATTAAGAACATATCAGTGTCCTCTTTTGTTTGTTCAGGAAATACAGCACCTTTTAAAGTTAACAAATCCCTAAGTCAATTAGGTCTGTGTTTCCTGAACATTCTATCTCATTTAGAATATCCTCACCTTAGCCACCGCTAGCATAAAATGAAAACCACCGCAGAAAGCACCAGAAAAGACTTCTAAAAGCTGTGCATTTTAACTTAAAATGCTTTTTCAACAAAACATAGATCATTATATCTTTTTTTCCTTTTGTGCTGTGGTTGGAGGCAAGACAATTTTCATCTGTCCTGTGGTTGTATTTTCTGCATATTATCGATCTGGAGCAAATAGGATTCTGAGGAGAGAACGTTTACTTTGGCTTTCGCTTCTTTCATCTACCAGGATGAAACATCAACTATACAATTTGGAGCTCTGATTGTTATTCTTCTCATTGCTTTGCCACGTGGGTGGACATTAAGAGAACACACACTCCGCTGGTCTTTAGAGAATTAACAACAATATATTTCTCCAGCAAATGTAGGCAACCTTGCCTGCCTGGTATTAGTGAGGCTCTTGGGAGACATTACTGCATAAGACAGATCGCCCTTAGGGACCTCACAGTTTAGGGCTTGTTTATTGAGCTACTACAACAATTTACAGAGCTGACTTTGTAGTCAAGAAAATGAAAGAGAATCTACAAGCAGTATTTATAGAGAAACAGGCTTCCTGATTTTAAAATGCAAAATTGCTGCCATGTAATAAACAAGGTTATTGGAAGAAAAGGGAGTGATTTAACTAATTCTGAAGGAAGTTTGATTATTTATTTTAGGAAGTTAAGTTTAGCTGAACGATATCCATGTACCTTTTTTCCCTCTTTAATCATTGATTTCCTCAGCTCGAAGTTCAGATGGACAGGCTATTAAATGTTAGACTAGAATGGTTTCTGAGTCCTTTTTTCTTCCCCATCTCCCTTGCTTCCTCTTTCCCTCCCTCTTTTTCTTTCGTTTTCATTGTTCAACAAACCTTAATGATTATTAGCTGGGGCCTGAAAAGTCACAAATTAATTAACACATAAATGCTGCTTTTGTAGATGATGAGAGATATATACATATACAAGTGTATATTAAGTGTATCGCAGGAGTATTCTCAAGGACAACAAGAAGGCAAAGGAGAGAGTAAATAGAATTCAAGTAGTAAAATTGAGAACAAAAGTGGATTATCCAACCTACAATGTTTACTTCTGGAGGTTCAGTATTGAGAGTCGTCAGTTTTGAGCAGCTGCTAATGGTAATAATTAAATTTTAATTTCTACTCAGAAAAGTGATATGCTAGACACATTAAAGTTATGAGGTGTTATGCTAGACACATTAAAGTGGAAACCCTTTGAAGGGAGAGTATTAGGAATAAGCTATAGGAAATGCCTGTGCTGAGAATATCAAAGATTTTTTTTTTGTACTGGGGATTGAACTAGGGGAATTTACCTCTTAGCTACACCCCAGCCTTTTTTATTCTTTATTTTGTAACAGGGTCTTGCTGAGTTGCCGAAGCTTGTTTTGAACCTGCAATCCTCCTATCCCAGCCTCCCAGCCTCCCAGCCTCTCAAGTTTATAGGTGTGCACCACCATGCTTGGCTTAAGGAATTTTTAAATAGAGATAATATTATAGCCAAAAAAGAGAAAAGTATAAAAAAGCACAGCCATTTGAAGGAATACTCCTTTACTAAACAGGGAGAGACATTTCAATCAAATAAAACAGGAGCAAAGTTACTGTGTATGTTTCTTCTCAAAAGAGGACATAGGCTGGGGTGAGGACCACACAAATTAAAGAGATTACAATGGTTTGCATAAGGGTGGGTTTTTTTTTTTGTTGTTGTTGTTTTTGTTTTTTTGGTAGTACTGGGGTTCCTGGAAGCCCTTCTACCTCCGGGTTACACTCCCAGACCTATTTTTTTTATATTTTTATTTGGAAACAGGGTCTCTTAAGCCAGCGAGGCTGGCTTCCATCCTGCACGATCCTCCTGTCTCCGCCTCCCTCCCAAGCGCGGGGATTACAAGCGTGCGCCACCACGCCCGGCATGCATGAGGGGCTTTGATACTACTTGATGGCTGTTTAAAAATCATAGTGGGCGTGGTGGCGCACGCTTGTAATCCTCGCGCTTGGGAAGCAGAGACAGGAGGATTGCACAGGTTCGAAGCCAGCCAGGCGCGCTGGTTTAGGAGACCCTGTTTCCAAATAAAACTGTAAAAATAGGTCTGGGAGTGTAGCCCAGAGGTAGAAGGGCTTCCAGGAACCCCAGTACCACCAAAAAAAAAAAAAAAAAAAATCATAGTGGAAATATTTGCTATTACTAAGACGATCAGAAATACTTGGGTAAAAAAGCAAATGGTGGAATAGTCCAGTGTCATTGTAAAAATAGTGGTGTCAGACAGCAGCTGATGATGATGTTTACAGTCTCTCATGAGAACCACTTTCTCAGAGACCCTGTGTCTTCTGGGATGGGCGGTTCTGTGTGCAGGATGGCACCGAACTCCTGCGAGGCAGTAAAGTCAGACAGGCCTTCACAGCTCTGATGGCCATTCTCTGGAGCTCTAACACTCTCCACTGGACAGACAGATGGCAGGAGGGCTCTCCAGTGCTGGGGAATGTAGCCCTGATTCCTTCCAATATGCATTAACTTCTAAAATGCTTTTTGGAATTTCTTCCCATCAAGTGGATGAAATTAAGAAGGGCCATAAACTCAATTGGATATGGAATTTTCTTAAACTCTGAAGTAATGATCTTTTGGCATTTAGTACTGCAGAAAAGTTGACGCCAACTTGAGCGAGGGTTTATGTTATGTTCACTGTTGTAGACAGATTAACCAGATCCGTTTGCAATGGACAAAGGAGATTATTACTAGCAAGGAGGTCCCATGGTGAGTTAGGATGTTCCTGAGAAGAGAAAGAAGGAAATATTGGCACAGTTGTAGCATGACTGAAGAAAAACAGTGTCTCTGGACACATTTCAGGACAGGGTGGGGCTTCCAGACAGACAAGAGAGTCACAGGAGTGGCATTCTTCTTGGTACCAGTAGTGATAAAGAAGCAGGTGGGGGCTGGGGAAAGTAGCCCTGATTCCTTCCAATAAGCAATAACTTCTAAAGTGCTTTTTGGAATTTCTTCCCATCAAGTGGATGAAATTAAGAAGGGCCATAAACTCAAATGGATATAGAATTTTCTTAAACTCTGAAGTAATGATCTTTTGGCATTTAGTACTGCAGAAAAGTTGATGCCAACTTGAGCGAGGGTTTATGTTTTCCTTCTGAAAATTACTTGGTCTCAGCCTCCCATATTGATGCTTGTTCTTTTTTTTCCCTTCAGATCTAAATGAAGTAGTTCAACAGAAAAAAATGTTTTAATTAATTTTACCTAACATTGAACATGTCCTTTCCATTTGTAGTTAAGTGACTTTATTCATCTCAAACAAGTTTTTTTTTTATTGCTTTTGTTTTTATTTTTGATACTCTATCTGCTAAGTTTTTTTCCTATTGGATTTCTTACAAAACTTGCCATAGGTCTCTTGACCTTGTCTTCTAATTTTTTAAACTTTTCTGACAATATTTTCTCTTTTATCTAAGAATTCTGGAAGAAGATCTTTACCTTACTTTTCTAACCTGCTGATTATAATTCTACAGAATCTCATTTTGTGCTCATGAATTCCTTTGCACTAAAAAGTTTCATGTGTGGTGGCACACACTTGTAATCCCAGCATTTGGGAGGTTGAGACCGGAGGATCACAGTTCATGGACAGCCTCAGCTACTTAGTGAGGCCCTTAGCAACTCAGTGAGAACCTGTTTCAAAAATAAAAAAGACCGTCGGGCGTGGTGGCACACGCTTGTAATCCCAGCACTTGGGAGGCTGAGATAGGAGGATCGCACAGGTTCGAAGCCAGCCTCAGCTACTTAGTGAGGCTCTCAACAATTTAATGAGACACTGTTTCCAAATAAAATGTAACATAGATCTGGGAGTATAGCCCAGAGGTAGAAAGCCTCTGGGTTCCACCCCCAGTAACACACACACACACACACACACACACACACACACACACACACACTAAAAATGTAGGGCTGAGGGTAGTATAGCTCAGAGGTACAATATCCCTGGGTTCCATCCCAGTACCTCAAAAAAAAAAAAAAAAAGAGTTCATGGTTATATTTTTCATTTCAAAGTAACTTTAAACTTTTTCTGCTCTCAGATCATTTCTCTTCTTTCCTTCTCCTACTTTTTCCTCCTTCTTTCCCCTTCTTTTTTTACAGCCATACCACCTCAAATGTGCTTGATCTTGTGTGATACTTGATTACATCTTTTTAAAAATAGCTTCCTGCTCTTACATACTAGAAAAATGTCTTCTTGATTATTTTGCAAGTGTAAATTAGGGTTTTTCTATACTTTTTACTGTTTTTCTTATTGAAAAGCCATTTACTAATGGATTTCTTTTTTATTTTCCCAGCCTAATGGTCTTTCAACTATTGACCTGTTTCAGAACTTTCTCTTTGCTTACAAACAAATAGGCATGGGTGAGGTGGGAGCAGAAAGGTGTGACTGGAAAAGGAAGGAGGAAGAGAAAATTCTAGGTTTGTTCATATTTTGAGATTTATGTGATTTCTTTCAAATATTGTTGTGGGACAGACTTTAATTAGTTTAATTAGTTTTCTTTTGTTATAACAAGACTGGATCATTTGTGAGCAAAAGGGGTTTATTTTGTCTCATGGTTCTGGAGCCTGGGAAGTCCAAGAGTTTGGGACCAAGGAGGTCTCCTGCTGTTTCAACTCATGGCAGAAAACTAAAGTGCAAGAGACAAATCTTAGGGACAGTTTGTTTTATAACAACCCACTTCAAGGGGGAAGGCTTTACTCTCTCTTAACAATGTAATCACACCTTGAAGGATATCCCCAATACACTGCCCCATTGGGAACTAAAATTCAACATGAGATTTGGCTGGAACAGATCAGATCTCAACCATAATAGACCAACTCAAAGAGAGGAAAAGGAAGGAGAGAGAAGGAAGGAAGGAAGGAAGGAAGGAAGGAAGGAAGGAAGGAAGGAAGGAAGGAAGGAAGGAAGGCAGGCAGGCAGGCAGGCTATTCTATATTTACATTGTCCTATAATAGGGTGATTACCTCTAAAGAGTGGATGGAAATTTAATAAAGCTAGAAGCAGCAACGTCAGGGAGTTTTGTCTCTATGCCAAAGAAATTTTGTTGTTGTTGTTGTTGTTGTTGGGAGAATGTCCCTGGTTCTCTGTCACCACTTTTGAGGCCAGATGTGAAAATCGGCCTACTTTTCTTGGCTTGCTGTATGATTCAGGTGTGAACTGGGAGCAAACTCTGCAGAGCAATCCCACCCTTGCTAGCTCTCGGCCTGCAGCCTCCTCCCTGACCTCTCACCACTGTTCAAGGCCCATCTTTGCTCCTTTACTAGGGGCCTTGCGTGCTGTCCATTGCTTGGAGCCCTCTGTGAGCTGTGAGTCAGTCAACAGTCATCTAAATGCAGTCATGCGCACAAGAGATTCTGCAAAAATTTCTGGACTGTTTCACCTTAGTTTGTTTCCTTCCCTGATTTTAGCACTAATAAAAAGTTTCCACAATTTTTGAATGTCTTTGGTCACTCCCTGGGGAATTTGACAGGGTAACTGCAAAGAATCATATGAAAAGTGTGTGTTTTAAATTCTAAACCAGAGTAGGTTACTATGAAGCTTTATGTAATAATTAAGGCTCTGTTAAAATCAATAGGATATATTTAGATACTTCCTAATTTTCTAGTCCTCAAATGCTACTCTACAGACAAATTGTGGTAGAAATACTTGAGGATGATTTTGTGAGGGATGATTTTCAATTCCCGCCTCATATTCTGATTCCAAAGGTATGTTGTGGGGCCTGGAAATATACATTTAAGCTTCTTTTTTTCCAAGCAATTTTTCTGA
The DNA here is from genome assembly GCF_963383645.1 of Muscardinus avellanarius. Taxonomy (NCBI): domain Eukaryota; kingdom Metazoa; phylum Chordata; class Mammalia; order Rodentia; family Gliridae; genus Muscardinus; species Muscardinus avellanarius. The sequence continues at coordinate 29,008,713 of NC_137790.1, forward strand.
TTAACCAGGTTTGGGAGCCATTTCTCTAATCTAGAATGGCCAACCCCGTTGTCAGTATGATATTATTTTTTTGTGTGTATGTGTGGTGCTTGCTGATTATTCGCTTTTTATTTTAATATTCTTTTTCTATTTCAGCTTCTAAAAATAATAGAGTATATTTTAGGCTTTTTTTTATATAACAGCAGGTCTAAATTACTCTTTTTTTCTTTAAGACTTTCATGAGAGTTGTGAAGATAACTGGAGACCCCCTGAAGTGTGGCAACCAGAAATTATTGCTTTAACTGTAGGGTGGTTGTAGCTACATCGAAACAGGGCATGATTTAAAAATGAGATAGCAATCCCCTACAAATTCTTCGCTGGAGTTCTTAGATCTGAAGAATTAATTTCACCATGTGTCTTGATTATTTGGGAAGATCCTATTGTGCCTTTTAAGGATGATAGTGTGGAATTGGTGAGGAAAATAGGAGTAAAAGCAGCTGGAGGCTTTGCAAACACTTTCATGAGAAGGACATTCCATGCCAAGAGGGAATGCATACTATAGAAATTTTTAAATAAAAATGTTCTCCCCATGAGCTCATTTCTAACCAATTTTTATTATTTGTTTGTTTATTTATTTATTTATTTATTTATTTATTTATTTATTTATTTATTTATGTTTTGCGGTATTATGGATGGAACCCAGGGGCATTATACCTCCAAGCTACACCCCCAGCCCTAGTTTTTATTCTTTATTTTGAAACAGTATCTCACTAAGTTGCGGAGGGCCTCACTAAGTGAGATTATGAGAACCATAATCTTCCTGTCTCAGCCTCCCAAATACTGGGATTATAAGCATGTACCACCACGCCCAGCTACCAATATTATTAAGAAATGTTGGTTCTGGTTTTATTTTCTGGAGTAACAAGTACAAATATGTTTATCACTAAAGATTTAGCTGATACCAAGGGGAATGGTGGCACACACCTGTAACCTTATTAGTTGGAAGGTTGAGACAGGATGACTGCAGGTTCGAGGCTAGCCTCAGCAATTTAGAAAAGCTCTCAGCAACTTAGACCATGTTTTTTTTTTTTTTTAAATAAAATAGGGCTGGGGGTGTAGTTAAGAGGTAGAATGCCTCTGGGTTCAATTCACAGCAACACACACACATATCATACATCACACACACAGATTGAGTTGACACTGTCTAGTTTTATTTGGGGTGGGAAAGTTGGCTATTTTGATTAATCCATAATTCAAATCCAATCATATCAATTAGAAACACCCATGCTTAGAATTTTATACATAAAAATGAAAGTCATTTAAAACTTTTTTTTTTTTTTTTTTTTTTACCCAGGAACTCTGCCCTTCAGCATTCAAGCATCTGTTTTTTTTTTCTTTTTACTGCTAAAATTAAGAACCAGAACCCCTGATAAAGAGATATTAGATATAAAATTCTGATAAACCCCTTTCAGTTTGAGCTCTGTACCAATAGCAGAAGAACACTTGTTGTCCATCTTTTTTTTTTTTTTTTTAATTTTATTTTATTGGTGCACTGTATTCATACATCATAGTGGGATACAAACTTTTGTAGACATACATGCACACATTGCCCAGTCAGCCCCCACCCGATCCCCACCCCATTCTCTCCCCATCCCTCCCTCCCATGCTTGGCTTAGTGGTTGACATGTAGTATTATAGCAATTTATCCAAAATTAAAAATGATAATCTCACATAACAGTTTCATTTGTCTGATACCAAGCTTTTGATGACTTAAATATAACATTTCAATATTTCTTTTTGCTTTCTTTCTTACCAGAGAATATTTTTTTCTTTTTTTTTAGGTGAAACTTTCATATATTTATTTTTCAGAAAAAAATCTATCCTGATATGGAATATGGACTCTAGATACCCAAAACAATCTCGAAGCAAAAACAAAGCTAGAAGATGTATATTTTCTGATTCCAAACCATATAAAGCTACAATAATTGAAACAGTGTAGTACTGTTCTAAAGGCAGATATATAGACCATTGGAGTTAAATACAAGCCTAGAGCTAACTTCTTCCCTATATTGTCAAGTTATTTTTGACAAGGTTTCCACGAAGATTTGGTGGTGGAAATTAATAATCTTTTAACTAAATATTGTTGAAAAATAATAATTACATGGAAAAGAATAAAATTGGACCCTTACCTAATCCCACATACAAGTATTAACTCAAACTAGATAAAAGACCTAAATATAAATCTTAAGACTATAAACTTTTAGGAGAAAATCTGGGTCATAAAACCTCACAACATTGAAATTGGCAGTGATTTCTTGGATATGATTTCAATGGCACAGGCAACAGAAGAATATACAAACTCCCTAAAAAATAAAAGAAAATATTGTATATCCAAAGACAATGTAAACAGAGTTAACAGTTACTAATAGAATTGGATAAAATATTTCCAAATGCTATATCTGAAGGTATATTAATATTCCAACTAGAAATCCTAAAAATTAACAACAATAAAGGCAAACAATACAATTTAGAGATAGGTAAAAGACTAACATAAATAATGAATCTCCACAGATAACCAATCTTAGTTGTCTGTTGGATGGAAACTCTTGTTTCTCTGGTTCTGGTGAGTGTTACCTATTTCCTCTTTGTAGTTAATCTCTTTGAGTATTTTCTCTAGCGCTGGTTTTGAAGACATAAATTCCTTCAGTTTCTGTTTGTCATGGAAGCTTCTTATTTCTCCATCTAATTTGATAGAAAGTTTTGCTGGATAGGAAATTTTTGGCTGGAAGTTGTTTTCTTTCAGAGTTTGGAATATGTTACTCCAAGCCCTTCTGGCTCTCATGACTTGGTTTGGGAAGTCTGGAGTGATTCTAATTGGTTTGCCTCTGAATGTCACTTGGCCCTTTGTTTTTGTTGCCTTTAAGATTCTCTGCTTGGCTTCCACATTGGTCATTTTGACAATTATATGGCGTGGGGATCCTCTTCTCGGATCCTGTCTAAAGGGAGTTCTATACGTTTCCTGGATCTGTGTATCAACCTCTTGTTCTATATTTGGAAAATTTTCTGCTATTACTTCCTTGAAGAGATTGTTGATCCCTTTGGTATCACTTTCTTTTCCCTCCTCTATTCCAATTATTCTTAGGTTAGCTCTCTTAAGATGGGCCCATATTTCTTCAATGTCAGATTCCAGCTGTTGGATATCTTTTTCTAGATTAGAAACTATGCATTCATTTTTGGATTGCTCATCTTCTAAGAGTGAGATTCTGTTCTCCATGTGGTCTAATCGGTTGTTTGTGCTTTGAATTGAGGCCTTTATTTCATTAATTGCATCCTTTATCTCTTTTTGGCTCTCTCTGAGTTCTTTTCGAAGCACCTCTATTATTTCTACAGTTATTTTCCTGATTTGATCTTCTAGAAATCTCTGATTTTCTGTTTTATCAGGTTCTAATGTTGTGGGGTTGTGCACATTCATTACTCCAGTGTTATTCTTCTTTCCCATGATTTCGGAGGTTTGTGCCTTCTCTGGGTTCTTCCCTTGGGTCACTATGGCTTCACTTAAGGTGCTCTGGATCTCGAGTCTGTATTATCTCAGACCCTACTACTCCTTTACTGGGTTGTATCACAGAGTCTCCGACCCAGGGAGTCGATAGAGGCTGCTTTAAACTATGGGGGGTGCCAGGTTGCACGCTCTCCTATGGTGTGATATCTCTGCCACCACCACTCCCTCACTGGGTCAAGTCCCAGGAGGCACAATACTGGGATTTCTCCTCTGTGGCCCGCAATTTGACTCACTGTTCTTGAGTACGTAGATGTAGCTGTACTGGACTCGGTGAATTCACTGCTGCTGCCGCCGCCGGTGGCAATATGGCGCCTCTGCCACGCCCTCGGCCATGAGGCTGGCGTGTTTTTTCTTCTCTGGTTTTGATTTCCACTCTGAATCCCTGCAGCGTGTGCTGAGCTCAGCCACTGGGAGCTTTAAATGCTGTCTGCGCCGAAAGATCCCGCCTGGCTGTTCCGCAGCGGCTCACCTCGGCTTGCTGTAGCCGTCCGCTGAGTTCGCCGCTGCCGCCGGCAGTATGGTGCTGCTGCCGCGTCCTCGGGCGCGTGTGTCTCCTCTGTGGCCCTGAGCTCTGTTCTCAGTCCGCTTTCTCTCTGGAGCCTGGTGGTTTTTTTGTTTTTCTGGTGATGGTGTTTTCTGGCTATGAAAGGCGCTCTTTTTGTGGTAATGGAGATTGGTTGTTAGCGGGACTCTTAAGCCCCGCTTTTCTCGGTCGCCATCTTCCCGGAAGTCTCTCTGTTGTCCATCTTTTGCTGGGTGCAGTGGGGAAGCTTGGAGCTAGCACCACTGTGAAAAGGAAGGTTTTGAGTTTACCTTGCATTGTATTTTATTCTGACTGCAATCTGATGGCAGTATACACACCATTCTGTACTCTGAGATCACCAAGATAAAACTGCCTCAGGCTCCTACCTAATTCTGTGCTACCTGAACAATGACAGCTACATCTAAATGGTCTGTGTGGTTACACAGACAAACTACAGGCTTTCTGTTAGGTGTGCCACTCCCTAGGAAGTTTAAATCTCACTGGATCCAGTCTCTAAGAATTTGCAAGGTTCAAGGATTCAGAACTTCACCTTTTGGAACAAAACAAATCAGCAAGCAAATCTCTTCTGTATATTATTGCATTGTCATCAATATGAGAGTTTAAAATATGTATTACATACAATTATAGAATGTGAGTATATGTGATCAGTAGAAAAAGAGACATTTAAAAATATGTCAAAGATAATTGCACAAAAGCATACAGAAGAACAGTAAGAGTATGTGTTAGGTCTTGCTCAGCACTTCAAAGCCACCAAATCCCCTTTGGGCACAAATGTGCATTCACACCAATATACATGTGTGTTTGTGTGCACACACATGCACATATACACCATGACCTGTGATGCTGTATTAGTTTTCTATGTTGCATAGCAAGTTGCCACAAATTCAGTGGCTCACAACAATAATAGCTTACTATCTAGCATTTGTTTATTATCAAGAATGAGCCAGCTAGGCATGGTGGCACATGCTTGTCATTCCAGCATTTGGGAGGTTTGTCATGCCAGCATTTGGGAGGTTCATGGACAGCCTCAGCTACTTAGTGAGGCCCTTTGCAACTCAGTGAGACCCTGTTTCAAAATAAAAGAATAAAAAAATAGGTCTGCAGGTTTAACTCGGAGGTAGAATGTTCCATCCCTAGTACTGAAAAAAAAAAAAAAAAAAGAATGTGCCTTTGTTAGTTGAATTCTCCACTCAGTGTCTCATGGCTGCAGTCAAGGTGTCAGCTGGACATCTTCATCTGGAGGCTCAGCTCTCTCCCCAATCCCCCCTGGCTGTTGGCAAAGTTTCCTTCCCTGTGGTGTAAGATGAGGTGAACATTTTATTTTTGGTCCTGTTTTGGGTATACTCTTGAGTTTCATAGCCAAGAGGGCACCTACCATCATAGTCCCTCCTACATGTGTCTGCTCACCTGTGCAAGACCAGCCTTCAATACTTACTCAATTTGGCCAGTTTCACCCAGAATAATCTCCCTTTTAATTAACTCAGAGATAATAGATTAGGCATCTTGATTATATATGTAAATTTTCTTTACCTTTTTCATGACGAATTATAATGTAACCTCATCATAATCACAGATTCTGCCTATGCCCCTCAAGAGTATTACATAAGGCATACACACCAAGGGGTAAGGATTTTGAAGAACCAGTGAGAATTCTATCAGAAGCACCTTAGCATTTATAGCCTCTGTTTTAATTCACATACCCTAACCTGTGATTTCTATAAACTCAAACTCATTATTTTATTTATGATTTTACCATACTTCTAACCATTGGCTAGAGCTCCTGGGTTACCATTTGTGATTCTTCCCAGCCATGATCTGAAGAACTTATTTGGCTTTATGTACTTGATAAATTTTCTCTACTAGAATAACTCAACCCTAGAAATTGGCCGGAAGTCAAGAGGTTCACTGATAATTAAATAATCTAAAGATCATGGACACATGCAGGGTCTGTGATCCAATGGAAGGGGGAGGGGAAAGAGAAATGGAAATACCTTCAGAAATAGCTGTGGGTGGCTGGAGCCCAATAGATGGCAGAGAAAACAAAAGGGAGAATCCCTTCTATCCAGTCAGTCTGAGATTCCAGAATTGGTAGAGTCCCTTGTTAAATGCTAAATGCCTTTTAAAGTTGCTGAGTGAGGTAGGCAGATTATATCTTCTTGGTCAAGTGGCTCCAGGTGCTGTGTGGGACTAGGAAATATATTTTCCTGAAATCTCTTATTTTTAACTCAGAGTATATTTCTCCATGAAAACAAGTTTTTTTTAAAATATATTTTTATTGGTGCATCATAATTATACACCATAATTAGGTTCAAAGAGATAAGAACATACATGCACATAGTACTTTGATTAATTTCCTTTGAGATCCCACCCCACCACACTTTCTTCCCTTCCCTGTTCATGATATTGAGATTGGCATTGATAATTTATACATATATAAATTATATATTTTTATAATAGAAAATATTCATAATACCGTATATCATTTGTAATGTTATATGATACTTAGAATATTATGTCATGCCATAAATATATATTTATAATATGTATAAATATATATAATACACATAGAATATATATAGGACATTATTTGAAGTGTTTCCTTCATCAAGTCTCCCCCACATCACCTACCTCCTCTAGACCCTCTCCATCACTCCACTGGGGGATCCCTCTTTTATCTCAATTTCTCTCTAGCTTCCACATATAAGAGAAAGCATATAACCCTTCGCTTTATGAGACTGGTGAATCTAACTTAGCATAATATCCTCTAGTTTCATCAATTTTCTTACAAATGACTTCGTTCTGTTCATTTTAGCTGAGTAAAATTCCATTGTGTGTATATACCATTCATCTGTTTACAGGCACCTAGACTAGTTCCATAATTTGGCTATTGTAAATTGCACTGCTATAAACATGTATATGCATGTATCACTATAATATTCTGACTTCAATTCCTTTGGAAAGATATTTGAAGGCTAATATTGAGATTTTGTCTTTGTAGGCAGACAATGTTAGTATGATCATTTGACTCACAAAATATGCAAACATTAAAGCTTCTCATTTTTTCATGCACATATATAAATAATAATCTACTTGGCTCTTCTCACTGCAGTTTTGCTCTTGTTATAGCTATCTTTTCATTTTATGTTTTATTTTTAATGCTCTTATTCATGCATTAGAGTCTCACATCGTAATACAGTTTTTAGTGATGGGGACGTACATCACACAGCACTTGTTGAGCTTCCCCCAGCTCCTTCTCCACTGCCCTTCTCCATAAATGACATTTGAGATTAGCTTTGTTATTCTCACATATGTACATAATGTCAAGGCCAGTGTTTCCTTCATTAATCCCCCCCCAACCACCTCCCTAGTCCATCTGGTATCCCAATAACTCCCTAGCTTCCACATATGAAAGAAAATATATGTTCCTTCACTTCCTGTGACTGTCTAATCTCACTTAACATAATGTACTCCAGGTCCATCCATTTCCCACAGATGATGTAATTTTCCTCTTTTTATTCCTGAGTAGAATTCTATTCAGTGTAGATTCCATAATTTTGTAATTCATTTATCTGATACTAGATACCTAAGTTAGCTTCATAATTTGGCTATTGTAAATTATGAATTGTGCTGCTATAAACAATGGTATGCATGTTTTCGTGAAATATTCTGATTTAAGTCCCTTTGGAGATACCCAGGAGTAGAGTAGATGAATTATATGATAGATCTCTTCCCAATTTCCTGAGGAATTTCCATACTGATCTCTATAGCAGCTACACTAATCTGCAAACTCACCAGAAGTGTAGATGAGTTCCTATTTTCCCACATCCTCACCAGCATTTATTGTTGTTTGACTTCTTGATGATTGCCCTTCTGATTGGGGTTAGATGGAATCCCTGTGCAGTTTTGATTTGCATCTCCTAATTGCAAATGTCACTGAACATTTTTTTCATATATTTATTGTCCATTTGTATTTCTTCTTTTGTGATAGTATTTAGTTCAATTGTGCATTTCTTTACTGAGTTGTTTTAGTGTTAAGTCTTTTAAGTACTTTGTATATTCAAGATATTAGTCCTCTATCAAAGTAGTAGCTGGCAAAGATCTCCTGTTCTTAAGGCTTTCTCTTTAGATCTATGCTTTCTTTGGATGAGCGGAAACATTTTTTATTAATACTCATTAATTAGACTCATTTATTAGAATTAGACTCATTTACTAATTCTTGTTTTAATTTCCTGAGTTTTGGGTGTACGATTGATAAAGTTTCTGTTTCTAGATGTTGGAGTGTTGAACCTATGCCCTCTTCTAGTAATTTCAAAGTCTCCAGTGTAATTTCCAGGTCTTTAATCCATCTTACATTGACCCTTGTGCAAGGTGAGTGGTATGGATTTAATGTTATTTTTGTACAAATGGATAACCAGTTTTCTCAACACCATTTGTTGAAAAGGCTCATAAAATGTGAGAATGTATATCCTCATCACTCAAGTACATTATGACATGAGACTACAATGCCCCCCCAAAGTATGTATATATTATATATATTATATATGCACAGTATTGGGGATTTAGCCCAGGAGCATTGTACCCCCTAGATATACCCTCAATTTTAATTTTAATTCTTTCTTTATATATTTGCCTTTTTTTTTTTGGTGGTACTGGGGTTCCTGGAAGCCCTTCTACCTCTGGGATACACTCCCACGGGCTACACTCCCAGACCTATTTTTAACCTTTTCATTTGGAAACAGGGTCTCTTAACCCAGCGAGGCTGGCTTCGAACCAGCGCAATCCTCCTGTCTCCGCCTCCCAAACGTGGGGATTACGCCTGGCCCTATATATTTGCCTTTTTTTTATTGGTGCATTATAGTCATACACCTTAATGGAGTACAAAATAGTAGAGACATACATGCACACATCACTTTTTTAGCCCTTACTCAATTCCTAACCCATTCCTTCTCCTCTCCTTCTTTCTCATGTTTGGCTTAGTGAGTAACTTTGATATTTTAGTGAATCTACATCATGTATATTAGGGAATTTTTCTTCACCCCCTTCTATCCTCTTCAGTTAAGTCACCTTGCTTGCTCATCTATGGTTTCATTGATTTCTGCTCTGATTTTAATAATTTCATGTCTTCTACTGGCTTTGGGGTTAGACTGTTCCTGATTTACAAGGGCTTTGAGGTGTGTCATTAGATTATTTATTTGGTGATTTTCTACTCTTCTTATGTGGGCACTCAGTAATATAATTTTTCCTCTTAATTCTGCCTTCAAGGTGTTCCAGAGGTTTTAATACGTTGTATCTCTATTTTCATTTCTTATCTTAACATCTTACTTCTTCTGTGACCCATTCCTCATTCAGCAATGTGGTGCTCAGTCTCCATGTGTTTATGTGGTCATTCTGGGTCTTCTTATAGTTGCTTTTTCTGCTGTAATTGGGTGGAATATTCTGTATGAGTCTAGTAGGTCCATTTGGTTTATGGTATTCTTTAGGGAATAAAGCCCTAAAGACTGTAGGCCTTTTGCCTAATTGGCCCTGGGGGCTGTCTGCTAAACCATGCCTCTGCTGTGTCTGACAGCAGACTCTACCCTAACTTTCAACAGGGTGAACTGCAAAGTCACAGACCCTCTGAGTCTCTATCTTGCTGTGAAAATCCCTGTGGCCATCCTGGGCAATCTCCCATGGAAATAGCTGGTTTACTTACTGTGTTGTTGAGCACTGCTCTGGACCTCTGGAGTGCACAGTGAACTAGGCTGCCAGTGCTGCAAGGGATAGCTGGGTCCAAGCAGGAGAAGCCAACTGACTGATTACAATTCTGATGAGCTTCAGCCACTTACTTTAAGTTGTTGGCTGTTTTTGTTGGAGGTCTCTAGAGGAATGGTTCTGGCAATCACTGTAATGTGAGGCAAGATGGCACCATTATGGTACCTGCAGCCACAGCCGTTAGAGACAGGCTGGATACATTTCTGCTATCTGATCTGCCTTCTAGCCTTGTTTCCACCTCACTTTTCAGTTTTGGCGCTTTTTTTTTTTTTAAACTTATGCTGATCTCTTTCTTTTGTCAAGATGCTGTTTTCTTAGCGATACAGATCAAGTGTCAGCAGTATTGATCTATACTCCTTCCTCGGTTGCCATCTTCCCAGAAGTTTAATTATTTATTTTGAAACAGGATCTCACTAAGTTGCAGAGGGCCTCACTAAATAGCTGAGGCTGGGAACAAACCTATGATCCTCCTTTCTCAGCCTCCCAAGTACTGGAATTACAAGCATGCCCCACCATGTCAGGTTAAAAATAAACCAAGCCAACCAACACCAACCTACAGCTGGGCAAACACAAAACCTAACACAAAGCCTGCTTTATACTAAAGTGTAGACTTTATACTAAAGTGTAGCATAATGAATTATACTAAAGTGTAATTATTAAATAATCCACTGCAAGTGAGAAGCGAAATGTCTGTGTGGGTGTGCTTTTGCTCCATTGTAAAGTCAAAAAGTCTTAGTAAAAGAGGGCGTCATAAGTCAGGTATAGTCTATGCATGAGAGAGATCTCGATGATTTGCATATCATTCTGGTTCTGTTTCTCAAGAAAACTCAGACAAACCATGGGAGGAGTTGGAAATGAGGGAACTGAGGAGAGTGTTTCCCACTAAGCCCAAAGCTTAATACTGGTTCCCACCACTTTAATCCTCCAGAAGTCCTGTATGGAAAAATGAAACTGAGGGTCAAAAAGGTTAACCAATTTTTCAGCAGTGCCCAGCTGTCAGGGCAGCACCAGTGGTGACAGGTGGGTCTTGGCAACTCCAAATCAGGTGCTTCTACCACAAAGTGCACATTTTTCCCAGTTTGTGATGCAAACATCACCAGAGAGGATATGATTTATTTACTTTGATACGAGGCATTGAACCCAGAGGCATGCTTCCTTTGAGTTATACTCCTATATATGTATTTTTTTAATTTTTATTTTGAAACTGGGTCTTCACTAAGTTCCTGAGATTCTCACTGTGTTGCTGATGGTGGCCTTGAACCTGTGATAGATATTTCTTTCTCAGCTTCCCAAGTCCTGGGATTATCAGGGTGTACCATCAGATCAGATTTAGAAAGGACCTTCTAGGTGAACAAATGAATGGCTTTTTAATTTCATCATTACACATATTTTAATTATTGAATATTTTAAGGTGTTTTAGGAAAATAAAACTCTAACACACACTGTTAATACTGAAGGTAAAACTCATTTTACAGAAAGTGAGTTATTTTAAAGAAAATGTAAGTAAATTCTGTTAAAAGTAGTGCATGTGAAAGGCAACATTTTTTTGGTGGCATGAGGTGAAAAAGCATTCCTGGTGAGGCCTAAAGAAGGTGGGAGAGAAAGAGAGAGCAAGCCTGAGCACCAACTGGCCTTCCCTCTCCCTCTAGTACTTGTCTTGCTATAAGTTGCCATTTTCCAATGTGTCTGCAAGAACAATGTCAGAGCAATCTCAGCACAGATGCTATAAGCTGTAGAAACAAGGCAGTCCTAACCTGATTGGGTGAAACTCCTGGAGGATTGCAGGGACTGTTGAAAGATACACATAGCCACCAAGCTGCCTAGAGACCGGCTCCATGCAGACCCCTGCCACACCAGGTCCACACGGCAGGTAATTTGAGCTCATGATGGAGTCATAAATGTAGGGCTTAGGAATACACAGACACTGATCTGAGAAGGCAGACTGCACACAGGTTGGTGGCTGAAGTGCCAGCACTGTCACCTGTACTCCACAGAAGCCATATCTTCCACCTGTCCTGCCTGATGCATCTGGATACAGAATCATGTCCTATCGGGGAAACTGAGCCTGCTTCTTCAGCTCTTTTGCTCAGAGCCCTCCTTTCCTTGCCTGCTCAATGAAAATGAATTCCAATCCTCTGCTGGCACAGGTTTTATCCTTCCCTGCATCTCAGCTGATGGTCATCACCTCTGTTCCACACTTCCATTCATAAACACTCTCTGAGGCACATAGGGCAGACTTCAGAGTCAGAAACTACACACCTTTGTTTTCCGGGAACCTGATACAAGGCAGGAAGTAGAACCTGGTGATGGCAACATGTCCTTACCCAGTCTTTCATGTTGGCATCTGCGGGAAACTAGATTTCTATTATAGAATGGGGATGCTACTCACCAGCTGTATGAGCTTGTATGAACAACCGTAACCTCCCTGGGCCTTTATCCTCATCTGCACAGTGGGAACAAAAATAATATCTACTGAAAAGAACTGGGGTGGATTCAAGGGGATAATAAATGTAAATCTCCTAGCCAGCTGTCAAGGTCAGGAAAAAAGGAGGGGGATTCCAGATGAAGGGCCTGTTTCTTCTGCAATGCTTCACACAATTTGGGTTAGAAGAATTTAGATTCTTTTTAAACTTTTTTTGTGCTGAATATTGAACCCAGGGGCATTCTTCCTCCAATATATATCCCCCAGAACCTTTTTTAAAATTTTGGAACAGTGTCTCACTAAATTGCAGAGGGTATAAGTCCCTGATGATGGCCTCAAACCTGTAATCCTTTTGTCTCAGCTGCCCAAATACTGGGGTCAAAGGCCTACATCACCGTGCCAGGCTGGACTTTGCTTTTTTAAAAAAGGAGGAAGCTTAACAGGTGTGGTGGTGCAGGACCGTAATCCCAATGCTTGGGAGGCTGAGACAGGAGGATCACAGGTTCAAGGCCAGCTTCAACAACTTAGCAATTTCCTCAGCAACTTACTAAGACTCTGTTTCAGAATAAAACAAATAGAAAGGACTTAGTGCATAGCTTGGCAATGAAATGCCCTTGGGTTTTAACCCCAGTACCAGAAAAACAAAAGGAGGGGAAGGAAGCATGGGTCATTCCCTATGTGGTCATTCAGATTGAACCTGTCTATCCTCTTCCCTGGATGAACCCTAGCCCAAACCACCTGTCCTCAGCATCCTCCTTATGGTACTCTCCCCAAACAACTCCTCCGAGTCACAAGCAAAGATCTCCACCCAAGATGTAGATAAGAGCCCAAGTTACACTACTGGCAGGAGACTTAGTCATCTGATGTCCACTCACTGCTGCTCAGAGGCTCCCTCCCTCTTGCTTTCCCTCCCCCCTGTCTTTGCTCATGCTGTGCTCTCCAGTCCACCTGCCTTTTTCCACATTCACAGCTCCAGGCACCTGGCATCTTCATGGATCTAACCTATCCTTCACATCCAAACCACAGGACATAAGCCATTGGCCACCCATCAGACAGATTCAGAGCTCAGTCCAGTGTTCCCAGTCTGCAGACCTGTGGGATGGATGCTGGGCATTGCATCATGGGTTAGAAGATTAATACTGGGTGGATCTGAAATGCCTATTCATGGGACAATGTAGTAAAGCAATCTTACTGACAGCTTAGTGGCCAACACTGCTGGAGCTTGGAGGTTATTCCTGCACCAAGCTGTCACCCTATAAGGAGAAAGCCTGTTTACATGAGGATGAGAATCCAGGGGGCAGCTTAGGCCTGAATATTGCCTCTGTAACCTTGCGAGTTTGTTTAGATTCCTGAGGAACCAGGGAGAAGCTCCCTGATAGGTTCCTCAGAGCACACATTCACTGCCTGAGATGGAAATAATTGGACTTGGGTACCCAAACCTGTCTTGGAAAACAGTCTCTTCTAACCACCCTCCAGCCCAGCAGGCTGCTGCCTTTTGCTACACATTATCTTCTCTGACCTCAAGGATATCTGGCTCCCTGCTCAGCACCCTGTGAAAAGGTAGGCATGCTGCAGGGCCCATACCTGGGTCAGGCCTTTCAGAGGAACTTCCCTCTTACTACTGCTCTATAAAAGAGCAAATATTACCCTGCATTCTCTGACTGCATGATACAGTGGAGAAACTGAGCAGTGGTCCATTGGGTGCCAAGCCACTATGGGGACTGCATCCCACAGCATCCCTCACCCCAACACGCTCTGCTCTGCTTCTGGATGTCTTGGCAGAAAGAAGACCAGCAGTACTTAATGTTTCCATTTGTTCTTTTGAAAATGGCAACCAGGTAGCATCACTGTGTCACACACAGGGTCTGCTTTTATGCCTCCCAGACAGTTTAGAGCACTTCCCTTCTGATGCACTTTGAATCATTTATCATTGCTGTTGCAGGATTTTAGTAGGTCTCTGAACTTACTTTCCCTTTATGTTTATAGGTTAAATCTCAGTGTTATATTACTAGGCCCTGCTCAAACTACAGTGTGTCCAACCTAATTCTGCGCAAGGAAGACCTAAAACACATGTCAGTGATTATCCTTCAGGAACATCAATTTTAGTATAAGATTAATGAGAAACAGGATTTTATTAAGTGTTATCTCAGGGCAGGGAGCAGGATCTCAGGAAAATCAGTCTCTGAGGTTTTTCTCAGGTGAGAGAGGAGGGCCTCCCAGTTTTGTCCCCTCAGTGGGTCCAGGTGCCCACCTGAACTTTATCTTTAGTTCCATTCAATCAGTATGGGTGGCATTAAATCAGTCTTTTAGTTCATTCATTCAACACACATAAAAAACAAGTGGAGAAGCCCCAAGAAGTTTGAGCTTTCCCTCTGGCAGCTGTTTTAGTCCAAAATGTGCTCAATTATGAAATATCAATTGGAAATGACATAAGAAAAGCATATATCAAAGAAAATGCTTGCCTGTTCTCTCTACTTGGTTTTGACTCTTGGCAGGCTCCTCTGCCACCATTCTGCCCTGACTGCTTGTCCTCCTCAGGCAGCTTAAGCTGAGACTTTGTTATGTTAGGGCTCTGTTATGGTTTGGGTTTAGAATGGCCCCCTAGACCTCAGGGGGACACAGTACCCATGTCGGAGGTAAGACTTGGTTGTTAAGGGGTGGTCCATTTGGGTGTGGCCTTGGGAATTATACAGGATCCCTCCTCTCTTCATTTTCCTTGCTTTTAGCCTCTGTGATATAAGAGCAGAGCTGCCATCCCATCCCTCTACTTGTCTCTCTCTCTCTTTTTCATCATGCCCTTAGCTCTACAGACTTCACCTGCTCTAACATGGACTGAACCTCTGAAATCCACAGAAGTGTGAGCAAATAAATCTTCCTTTAAGTTGTGGTGGTGGGGTGTTTGGGGTTATAGCAATGAGAATACTGACTGAAGCAGGACTTCCTGAGATAAGTATATGAGTTTGGCAAGCATATGAAGTCAAAATAATTTTGTTAATATTTTCCCCTTTATTCTCTAAGATAAGGCTTCTACTCAGGTGAGGAGGGCCCTTCATTGAGCTGCACACTACAGGGAGCCCTGAAACATACAACAGAAACATACTATCCTGTACCAGGTTAGTAAAGATCTGCTTCTCCAAATAATACAACTCAGGACCAAGGAAAATGTTTCTCATTTTCTAAGCCTACAAACTAAAAGTCATTTTCTCTAAAGTCCATGAATCTTTGCTGTGCTTGAAATATAGGAGATAGATGCTGCTTTCTGTGGCAGGCAGAGTTGAGTGATGGAAGCACTCAGGTAAAAGGTAAAATTCATTCTTCGCTCAGTGAATATCATAGATTATTGCAGAGCAAAGACTAATCTCCAGATAGTAGTAAATGCTCATTTTTTTGGTTTCTTTTTGTTTCCTAAATTAAGCAGGAATAGGAACTCTGAATATGGGACTTTTAAGAGCTCCTCAGGTAAGTCCATTTTAAGGTTTTAAAAAACCACCAGTTTAGAATATAACTCTGACTTTACTTCGCAGCATTCTAAATCTCTTGTCCTTTCTCTGAGAGGAGCACAGTATTAGACAAGCTCCAACAAAAGCCCAACCTCAACCTTGATAGGAATTGAAAAAATAAGATTTTGAAACAGAAAAATAAACTTTTTCAAAAATCAAAAAATAATATTAAAACATCCAAGTTTTAGTGCTGGTTCTCATACTTCTTTGTAATCATATTCAGGGGCTTTACTCTGTTAAGAATTTCTTTCTTCTTTTGTCTTTTATTAAATAAGCCCTTAAGATTTATTACTATATTCAACATCATAATGTCCAATGAAGATTCATACTTTTATCATATTGATAAGAAAACTGAGGCTCAGAGTTATCAATACTTTGCCCTACATCAAATAGCTCTGACTCTACTATAAAATAAATGGACCTAATAGACATACACAGATCATCTCAATCAATAACAGCTTAATATACATTATTTTTAGCCACTCATAGAATATTTACCAAAATAGAGTAAATTCTGGGTAACAAAGCAAGAATAAATAAATAAAAAATATAATTTCTTGTATCTTTTCAGATCATAATGGATTGAAAGTAGAAATCAAGGAAAAGTCAAAGGAATTATATAAATACATGAAGATTGAGTGATACACTCTTAAATGAGTACTGGATCACAGAAGAAATAAGAGAAGAAATAAAAAAAATGTTTTCAGAATTAAATGAAAATAGATACACTGGCAGGCATGGTGGTATATGTTTGTAATCCCAGTACTTTGGAGGCTGAGACAGGAGGATCTCAGGTTTGTGGCCAGCCTCAGACACTTAGTGAAACCCTGTTTCAAAATAAAAAATAAAAAGGGCTGGGGTTATAGCTTGAAGGTAGAATGCCCCTGGGCTCAATTACCAGTACCCCCCCCAAAAAAAAGGAGAGACACAACCAAAATCAATGAGACATTTGAAAGTTTTAAGAGGAAAATTAATTATATTAAATGCCTATAGTTAAGAAATCTAGAAAGTCACTAAAGAAATAATCTAATGACATACCTCAAGGCCCTCAAAAAACAGGAACAGACTCATCTCAAAGCCAGTAGAAGTCAGGGGATAATTAAAATATGAGTTGAAGCCAATGAAACAAAGAATGTACTATTTTCTAAGGCTGTGATGCTGTTTTCCATGTAGTCTAGTCTGTTGGTGATAGCTTCAATTGGATTGTTTATTAACAGATTCTTTCAGGTTATTCAAGATTTCTATTATTTCTTTATTGACATCGTCTTACATATCATGAGTATATTTTCTAATTTTATTCTTACAATCTTTACCCATATTGAAAGTCAATATTCTGATTTCTCCATCTGGTGTCTTATACACTACTATATCAGTGAGTTCCATTGTATGTGGTTGTGAAGATTTATTGTAGTCTTGGTGGGCTTTTGCCCCATATTTTCAGGGTTCTAAGTTTGTAGTTAATTTTTGTAGTTCCTGCTTTCTCTTTTTGCTAGTGTATTCTCTGTAGTAGTTATCTTTGCAGTGCATTCTGAAGTGGGTATTAATTACTTTCAGCATCTGTCTCTTATAATCTGTCATTTAAACTCAGACCTCACTACCTCTTTAAGTTGGTATAAAACTCATCATATCTGATATTTGTTGGTATCTTTTTGTGCCTAGGCACCTTCTCTGGTCTACTGTGTGAGCTACGCAGGAATTGTCGATTCAGATTTTCTAATCTCAAATAAACTGTTTTGTTTAATGCTAGGACTTCTGTCTAGAACTCCCACCTTATTCTAACTTTCTTTTATTTTTGTGGTACTTGGGAATGAAACCCAGGGGCATTCCACTTCCAAGCAATAACCCCAGCCCTATTTTTTATTCTTTCTTTATTTAGTTTTGAAACAGGGTCTTACTGAGTTGCAAAGGGCCTCACTAAGTAGCTGATGCTTTCCTCAAACCATGATCCTCCTGTCTCAGCCTCCAAAATGCCAGGATTACAAGTGTGTACCACCATGCCCAGCTCATTCTAACTTTCAGTTCATGGGGAGTTGAGCCTTTTGTCCTAATGTTCTTTGACATACAGTGGAGGTTTATGGGTAGAAGTTGGTGGATTTATCTTCTGCTGTTTGGTGTTTGAAGCAACTGGCAGTAGAGTGTATATTTCTCAGAGTCCTGAATTTGGCGTTCAAAGTCAGGTTTGAATGTTTATGTCCAGGTGAACACTCTTATCATTTTGTAAAATAAAAAGGAGGAAGAAGATAAGGAAACAGTGACAGTACAAAACAGATAACTAAGATGGGGAAAGCCTCAATGACTATGATGACATCAATATTGAAATAGACATTTGAAATGTAAAGAAAAAGGTAAAAAAGACTAAACAAAAAAATAAAAATTTAAGCCGGGTGTGGTGGTGCATGCCTGTAATCCCCGCACTTGGGAGGCAGAGACAGGAGGATCACGCAATTTCGAAGCCAGCTGTGCTGGCTTAAGAGACCCTGTTTCCAAAGAAAAATATAAAAAATAGGTCTGGGAGTGTAGCTCGAAAATAAAAGGGCTTCCAGGAACCCCAGTACCACCACAAAAAAAAAAAAAAAGAAAGAAAGAAAAAGAAAAAGAAAAAAAAAAAAGAAAATGTAAATGGAAAAAACTGCAGGTTAACTCATACATGAACAAATGGAATCCTATAGAAAATTAAAAAACCAGCCAAACCAAAACACCCCAAACACCAAACAAAACAAAATAAAAATGTATAAAAATAAAAATTAAATTAAAGAAAGGGGAAAACAAAAAAAAAGAGGAAAAGAAAAAAACAAAGAACACATATCCACACACACAAAGAGTAACAGTATAAATATTAACCACAACTATGATAACAACTATGACACAGATACAATAATAAAAATAAATAAAGACAATTCACAAAAGAAACTCTCAAAACAATGACAACAACAAATTTCAATCTGAATGAGGACTTGGTCTTGTTAGGGTGAAGTGTCAAGGAAGTTGTCCTCTTTTACTCTAATTGTTGTGCACTTCTTTTGCCCTATGTGGTGTAATCCATGTCTCCTTTACCCTTTATCACAATGGATAAGGAAAGTCCAGCTGAGATCATTTGAGTCTTTTGTGAACTCCTTTCTGGTTCAGTTTAAGATTTGCAGAGTCTATCCTGCACAAGGAAGCTTGGCTGATGGTTCGGTGGGTGGAGGAGGAAAAAGATCCTCTTCCTGTCTGTAATGTAGACACTGAGATTGTGGTGGAGGGACCAGAGAGAACCTTGGGGCCTGTGCTCCTAGTAGACACAACTCCCTTTTTACTGTGTCCAGTAGTGGGGGGGGGGTAGCAAGAAGACCTGAAGGTACGCCTTGGTCTGTGTGTATCCTGCTTGTTCTGGTTTAGCACCAGGCTTGGCCTCGTGGTGGGGTTGGGCCTTAATGGTGCAATGGCTCTCAGGTTTTCCACAACCTAAGGTGGACCCTTGTAGTTTGGGTCCATGCTGCTGCTGCTGGGTCTACAAGGTGAGAATGCTGTTCTGCTGAGAATGCCCACCACTGGTTCCTGGCTGTTTGTGTTCCCTGGTCCTGGGTTCCTGCCCCTGGCACTGTCCCCCACTGGCAGTGCTGGCTCTGTTGGGGACACCTGTGGCCTCTCTTCTTTCCCCATGTTAACCCTGCTATTGCTGCTGTTGGCTCCTCAAGGGAACTGGGCCCCACCCTATTGTGTTCCAAGGCTACTGGTACTGATTCCATTTTAGAGGCTGGGCATGGGAAAGCGTGCCAAGGCTTGCTGCTATCATTGCTTTGGGGTTCCACCTCAGCAGGACCTGGCTACTACATATGCTGCTCCCTTTTTTTATTCTGATAAAAAGCTCTCCCCTCTGGGCCTGTGACACTAGTCCTCCTGGGCCACCCAATAGCTTAAGTCATTGCATACAATCATGCAGAGCTTGGGACGCAGTCAGTTTTGAGCCTGAACCCATTCTGCTGATACTAATTTTGTGCTGGCAGGGAGGTGTGAAGTGCTTCCCACTCAGTGCCAGTTCACTGCTGGGAATAATGGCTCTGAGGCCATGCTGGTGCAGAGGCACACACTGTTTCTGCAGGTGCTGGTTCCATAGCGGTAGAGGAGAATGAGCCATGTCTGAAGTGTCACATAGCTTTTATCAGCCATGCCAGCACTGTCTCTGCAGAAAGAGTGGAGTGGGGGAGTGCACTAGAATGGTCACAGTGGTCTGTGGGTCTGGGGATGGGGCTTTTGCTCTGGGTCAGCATACTGCCTGTCCGGGGTGTGAGTGCAGTGTCCCAGTAATGAGAGTTGCACCTACAGTCTGTTTGGTGTTCTATGCTGTGACTGAAGGTGGTGTCCTAAATCTTGCAATTGGGAGTGATCTGTATTGGAAGTGGGGATTTGAAGCTGAACCTCATAGGACATGCGCATTTGTGGTTGCATGCTTCATTTATAAAAATAAGCCATTTCTAGGGATCAGAGGCTGTTATCTTGCATTATTTAATAATTATGTAATTGTTAGGTGTTCTTATCTTAACTGTCTTACTTTAGAGAGAATAGGGGAAATTTTTTAGATCTATTTTCTTGGGAGCTCCCAGGCTTTGTTTTTCTCTAATCCACCATCTTGAAACTCCTCTCAACAGGAATTAAGGTATAATAAACACAGCAATTATCTCAGTGAGGTAGCTTACACTGGTGGGAGTCAAATGAGCTATAGATTCGTGGTATATGGTGCAAATTCTACTTTGATGGTCTCTGGAAAGGTTAGGAAGTAGTAATGAAGCACTTAGGAGTCTTCTATCTAAAGGTAAGTGACAGTATAAGAGGACTTTCTATTCATTATGACTCAACCTGGGAAAAAATAAAATCTTTACATATTTCCTAACAAGGACAGGTGAATCTCATTCACTGGGTGTGATGCTCAAGAAATTCCATATTTATCATTTGTTGAGATATCCTTCCAAATATTTTTAAAACAAAATGTAACCAAATAATGTTCGATGTATATGTGAATGTACCACTATATGTGAGTCTTACTATAATGTATACTTAAAATGCAACAAAAATAAAATATAAAGTTTAATAGTAAAATATAAAATGAAGGCATAAAATAACTTTCTCTTTAATTTGTGATAAAGTTTCTTCTTAATAATTCCTTATCCAAATGTCTAGCCCAACTAGTTTATAAAATATGACTATTTTGAGAGTCAAACAGCATTCCTTATTCGAAGCATAAACCATATTCATAAAGAGTTTTATTAGAGAATCTGCATTGAATAAATAAAAAATTGTATAAATATTCAAGATAATAATGCAAATCATTAACTCTTTGCAAACTTCAAGCTAAGAGGCTTCAAATGTATCAGGGTAATTTAGCAAAACACCCACAAATCAGTAAGTAGATAATTCCAGTATGCTAATGTTTGTAGTTTAACACATTTATCTACTTAAGAAGACCCTGCAGCCTTATAAAAGATATTTTATCTTGTATAGTATAGCTCAATGCCATTATGTAACTATTAAACTGCCATTTTATCTGATAATCATGAGTTATAATAATAGGCAGATAGGTATAATTGAATTTACTATGCAGGGTGTTCAATTTCTTCCTTGTCATAAAAATACGAGAGTAGCCAAAAGCCATATTTTGATGTTTTTCATAACTACATAGTTTTTTCTTTAACCTTTATTTTTGTTCTTTTTTTGGTTTTTATATAGTACATGTAAATGAGAAGTTAAGCGTTAAATTTATGATGAACACAAAGCATATTTTAAAACTAATTGCAAGTTAGAAAGAAATACGCCATCTTTATTTTAATTCCTCCATTAAGAATTTTAAAATCAAATAAAATTGGTGATGTAGAATTGTTGATCAAAAGCTTCTGAGGTTGAAGAAGTGCAGAAGACTCAAGCCTTTTCTTGCGCAGTTATTACAAACCACGAAGGAGCAGTCTGAAAGTGACTTCTGTAGATATTCAAGATCAGGTAGCACTGAGCAGTTGATTGGTGGAATTTTGATAGAATGGTTTATTTCTTTTCTTCTGAGTATTTGGGATGCAACCTATATTAGTTTTATAAATATGATGAGAGTCACTAATCTGCTAGGGATTTTTGAAAAAATTAAAAGAGAAATATGGCCAATACTTGTGGATATTAAATCCTTCAACTGGCTGGGCATGGTGGTGAATGCCTGTAATTCCAGTACTTGGGAGGCTGAGACAAGAGGATCACAGGCTCAAAAAGAGCTTCAGTAACTCAGTGAGACTATTGGCAACCAAACAAGATTCTGTCTCCAAAGTAAAAATAAAATAAAATAGGTCTGGAGTATAGCTCAGAAGTAGGATGGCTTTGGGCTCAATCCCCAATACCACAAAAAATAAAAATAAAAAATAACCCAGCGTGGTGGCGCACACTTGTAATCCCCATGCTTAGGAGGCGGAGACAGGAAGATCACACAGGTTCAAAGCCAGCTGTGCTGGCTTAAGAGACCCTGTTTCAATATATATATGCTGGGCGTGGTGGCACATGCTTGTAGTCCCAGCATTCGGTAGGCTGAGACCTGAGGATAGCGGTTCGCAGACAGCCTCAGCTACTTAGTGAGGCCCTCTGCAACTCAGTGAGACCTGGTTTCAAAATAAAGAATAAAAAATAGGGCAGGGGCTGTAGCTCGGAGGTTGAATGCCCCTGGGTTTCATCCCCAGACCCGCCTGAAAGTAGAAGGGAGTGTACCCTGGAAGTAGAAGGGTTTCCAGTAACCCCAGTATCAAAATAAATAAATAAATAAACTTCAACTATAATCATTTTATTCTGACAACTATTTCTATTAACATGGAAATTTCTAATTAAATTCTCTTGGTTCCTTTAACCATAAAATAAGAGCAATAGGAATATCTACTTCATAGGGTTATTATAGAAGGCTCTTAGAAAAGGGCTTGGCACACATTAAATGATTGAATAGTTAGATAATATTGAACTGCATTTAAAAGAAAAATATTATGAACTAGTTAGTCATCATTGATTTGAAAAAGTAGGAGCAACTTATCAATGAAATATAAATTAGTCCTCTTGTTTTGAGGTAATGTGTTTTAGGCCAGAATAGAAGGGTTCTTATCTTCCCTTTCAAGAAGACTGTGATATGATTTAGTTATACTCAATTGAAACAAATTCTCCCTAATGATACCTGAAGGGGTTATTTCAACACTACTCTGAGTATTAAAATTATAAAAGAAATTAGTCATAGCAAAGAAATTAGTCATTTCAAGGTAATGTTCCATATTTACAATAAAATTTCACTTATAATTTAGTTAACTGATTTCTATGTGTGTATATGTATATACACTTACATGTAAAGTCTAACAAAGAATACCTGAGATGACATTATGGGTCCTGTTTTTCCTCTTTTCATTAAACTATTTGAATTATTCCTATGTTGCCCTACAGTGCACTCTAACCACAATGCTAAACCCTATATTTATCAAAATTATTTTTTGCTACTGGGGATTGATCTTAGGGGTGTTCTACCTTTGAGCTAAATCCCCAAATGTTTTTATTCTTTATTTTGACACAGTGTCTTACTAAGTTGTGGTGGGTCTCTCTAAATTACTGAGGCTGCTCTCAAACTTGAGATCTCCCTGTGTCAGCTTCCCAAGCACTAGGATTACAGGTGTATGCCACCATATCTGACTAGACAAGGTCATTCTTAATTTCAGTGTCAGCGATGACAGACTGTTAGTGTGAAAGTGTACATCTGTGACTGGTCAAATTTCAGTTTAAGCTGTAGAATCACACCAATTGTATTTCTGCTGCCATTGTGATTCTTTTGTATGTACGTGTTATTTTGCAAAGATTTGTCACTTAGTAGCACTTGTCTAAGTGCTGTTATTTTTTAAATGAGGTTAATAATGATAGTGAACTTATGAGGACTAGATATATTAATATTTGTAGAAATTAAGAGCATTAATGATCAAACGGCAAGCACCATAGTGATATTTGTAAAATAATATCAAGATAAATAAGAAAAAGGGAAATTCTCTAATGTACATGATGTACATTCATAAACATATCAAAGTCAGTCTGTAAGTCAAACATGAGAAGGAGGGATGTGGGAGGTAATGGGGTGAGGACTGGGCAAGGGCTAAGTGAATGATGTGTGCATAAATGCCTCTACCATCTTGTACCCCATTAAGACGTATGACTACAATGCACCAATATAAAAAGATAAATAAAACATAGTATAGACCCTAAAACTTCAATTGTAGGGGAGTGACTCTATTAGTCAGCTTTCCATTTCTGTAACAAATACCCAAGATAATCGACTAACGAAAAGAAAAGAATGTTCTGGCTTAGTTTTAAAGGTTTTAGCCCAGAGTTGTTTGATCCCATTACTTTGAGAACTGGGATGAGGCAGCACATCATGGTGGGAAGCATATCATGTGGTGAAGCCTCTTACTTTATGTTCAAAAAGTAAGAGTCCAAGTTCCACAGTACCCTTTGAGGGCATGCCCGTGATGACCTACAACCTCCTATTAACCCTCATATCTAAGGATTCTACCTTCTACCACCTCCAGGAACACCATAGGCTAGAGACCAAACTTTTGCCAAATAGGCCTTTGGAAATATTATAGAACTAAACTGTATCAATGATAGTGAATCTTTCAAATTTGGGGGTAACTATATGTTCTCTTGGTTATGGTGTATCAAACTGATAGTACAACATTACAGACAGTTCTACACTAGTTAACTGAAGGGGAAGAAAAGTGACTTTAAACTATATAAGGGAAGTGGACTCAGAATTACTGGCATTGCCTAAAGAAAAATCAAAGAATTAATGTAGAGGGTATCCTAAAGAATGTAGTCCTGTGTACTTTCAGTGCTAAAAAATCAACACAATAGCAAGGATTTAAGACTGAAATCACAAAATTAAAACCTCAAAAATGTTTTGAAAACAAAATCAGAAAATACATTTGGATCTAAACTACAGTATTACACTCCTGAGCAAATTATTCAACTTCATTTAGTCTAGTTTATTATTTATTTACCTATTTTTGGTACTAGGGTTTGGACCCAGGGGTATTCTACCTCCAAGCCACACCCTAGCCTTTTTAAATTTTAAATTTTGAAACAGTCTCACTAAGTTGCTGAGGGTCTTGCTATGTTGCTGGGACTAGACTGGAATCCCAAATCCTCCTGTTTCAGACTTCCAAGGACGGTGATTACAGGTATGTACCACCACTGTGCCCACCAAAATATGTGCTTCTTTAGTGTGCATTTACATTGTAGGATTGTGCAGGGATTACTGGAGACTTGAAATTCATGTGCTGTGTTAATTTCACTGTGAAAGCAATACACTCTTGATCTTATTGTTAATAAAGTCCTTATGTTACCTTTATATAGAACCATGGTAGTTCATTTTCTCAAATTCTCAGTGTCCTGTGAAAGGCACTTCTTTATTACCTTACTACTAATCTCTGAAGAAAAAATACAAAAGAAAAATTTAAAAATGTAAGTTTTTAAAGTGAGCTTAAGAAGATGAAAATATAAGGAAAAGCTGGATAAGTATTTCTAAACCTTTCTTTATTCATTATTACAGTAAGTCATGATAAATTTATTCAAATATAGAAATTTACTCTATATTTTTGCTTAGGTATAGTTTGTTCAATATGACATAAAACATTTTTTTTCTTTTGGCACTAGAGTTTGAACCCAGGATCATTCTACTTCCAACCTACACCTCCAGCACTTTTTATTTTTCATTTTGAAACAGAGTCTCACTAAGTTTTGGATGTTGGCCTTGAACCTATGAGCCCTATATTCTCAGCTTCCCAAGTCCTTGGATTATAGGTATGCACCTCCAAGCCTAGCCTACATTTTCTTTTACTTATACTGAAAGCAAATTTTCAATATTTTATCTACAATTTGAAAAACCTTAGACTATCTTCAAATTTTATGTTCATTTGCACTCTAGTAAATTGTAATCTATTTCTATTGTTTAAGAAATAGAGCAAGCACATGGCTGCAATCCCAGTACTTGGAAGGCTGAGATAGGAGTATTTAATGTTTGAGAACAACCTCAGCAATGTAGTGAAACCCTGTTTCAAAATAATAACTAAAATAGGTCTGGGAGTATAGCTCATAGGTAGAATGCTATCTCTGGGTTCAATCCCTAGCACCAAATTATAAAAGAGAGAGAAAGAAAAAAAATGTTTTATATCATGCTAAACAAACTATACCTAAGCAATAATATAGAGTAGAATTTTTAAATAAGTAAATAAATAAAATGTACTGGATTTTATTGTAGAAAGGTGACTATTGTGCAAAATTTGGAGAATAAAAGGTAAGGCATGGCTTGTTTAAGAAAAGGGGAAAACATTCCATCCTCTGAGAATGGTCTTTGTAAAGTATCTAAACTCCCAAGAAGTCATACCTATTGAATGTGTTTATATGACCTTATAAACTTGTTCTAACAGTTTCAAAGATTAAACTCATTTAATTCTCCTAAAAATCTATGATGTGAATTTGTTACTATACTCAAATTACATGAAAGTAATCCATGGTAAAAAGAAGTTTAATGATGTGCCCAAATGACATATCTAGTTAATCATGGAAGTGGCAATAGATAGACTAATATTAAGATGTTATAAAAGGTAAGGTTGGATTAAGAAGAATATTTACTTTATGTTTCAACCTAACAACATACATAAAAAATTAGTACATAGAGTCTAATTTTAATAGAAACATCTATGCAGCAAGACATTGTGATTTTAATTTAAAATGCGAAGAATCTGAACCTCAACTGAAATTAAGTGGTTCATGGTTGCAAGACAGAAAGCTTATGTGATTACTTAAGTAGAACTATGGAGAAGTATCCTTGGCTGCCAAAGTATAGGGTGAAAAACTAAAAATAAACATGCTTATCTCTTACCTCTTCTAGTTCAATATTTCTTCAGCTGGGTTTCATAGGTATCTGGATGTTGGTAGATATACTCTGGAAGCTCTCAAGATATATAGCCCAGTTTAAAAATTACTTTTAATTTAATATAATGATAAAAATTAGAACAAACATACCCTATGTTGTCTTGATAATCACATTATAATCACATAATACTGATAATTTCAGTCTTTGATTACCATTTTCTTTATGATTACTGTGAGTACCATATAGAAACAATTAATGGTATACCAATTAAAAATAATAATTGTGCTGACTTCACACTAAATAAACATGATGTCTTGCCTTATTTAAAACACAAAATAGTTCTGTGATAGTTAATCTGAGTTTTTTACTTTTCTGTATTATGAAACACCTAGGATTATGTGGCTTTGAGTGTGTTACTCCAGCCCATCTATGGAGTGACTTAGAAAGCTGGTAGCCAAGAATAAGAGAAGGCTTTGTAACAGATCCAAGGTTCTGGGCAGGCTGCTCTGCCATTGGACCCTATGAATGAGCAGCCTCTATGGCACCTGCATCAGTGGCAGTTAGAGATGTTGTCTGAAGGCTTTGGCAAGCCCCCATAGGTGAATCACAGAGGAGGCTTTTGGGATTTTAGAACAAGTTCCTGCCATGCCATCTTCAGATGACTTCTCCTTGAGAAGCAGCTCTTGGCCTGCTGCTGGACCCTATGGAAACTGAATGTTTGACCAACAACTACCAAGTTACTATGGGACCTGAGATGCCCATCATGGATTGGATATTATCAGATCCACCAAGCCAAAAATTTGGACATGCACAGCAGCAATCCATCAATAAATGGAAGTGGTACACATAAGATCAGGTCTGAGCAGGTCCTGAAGGCACAAGTAAGTTACATGAAGAAGTGGCCCAAATGTCCATGGGTCATACTGCTACTATAGTACCTTTTGTCCTCCAGGATTAATATATGGCCTCATGGGACGATATGACCAGTTGATCTTGGGCCTAGTTTATAGATGGTTCTGCATGATATGCAAGTACCACCTGAAAGTAGACAGTGCAGCACTCTAGCCCCTCTCTGAAACATTTCTGAAGAACAGCAGTGAGGGAAAATCTCAGTGGGCAGAACTTCATTCACTGCATCTGGTTGTGAATTTTACTTGGAGGGAAAAATGGCCAGATGTATGATTATATACTGATTCATAGGCTGTTGCTAATGGCTTGGCTGGATGTTTGGGAACTTGGAAAGAACATGATTGGAAGTATGGCGTCAAAGACATTTAGTATGTGGATAGATCTCTCCCAACTGGCAAAGAATGTGAAGACATTTGTATTACTGCAACTTTATGGTCTGTTGGTATTAATTCCAGAGGGGAAAATGCTTCTACTGGAGGCACAACAATGATTTCACTAAACTGGAAGTTAAGACTTTTCCTGACCACTTTGGGCTCATCCTGCTTCTGAGTCAACAAGCTAAGAAAGGAGTTTTGATGTTAGCAGGTGCCTGGTCCAGATTACCAAGGGGAAAATTGTACTGTTATGTCACAATGAAGGTAAGGAGAACTACTCCTGGGAAGCAGAAGATCCCCTGGGGTATCTCTTAGTATTAGGAATGAGGATGTGGGTCACCCCTCCAGGTGAAGAATCAAGACCTGATGAGGTCTTTGCTGAAGGCAGAGGGAATACAGAATGTGTAGTAGAAGGAGGTAGTTATAAGGACCAGCTATGTTCATAAGACCATTTACAGAAACAAGGATTGTAATTGCCATGAGTATTTTTTCATTTTTATAAGAATATGTTTGTATATTAAACAGATATCTGTTTCCTCTCCTTCCTTATTCCTCTATCATGTAACATAAAATTGACTGACTTAATGTCAGTACTTTAGCATTATTAAATCCACATTTTAGTATCTAAGTATCAGGAGTGAGCATAACTCAGAAAATTTGCCTCCTATTCAGGGGAAATAACTCATGCACACTTGATTGTACTCAGGATAGTTATATCATGTCAGGTGAGATTTTGACATTGTTGTATTTATTTGAAGATTAGTATGATTTAAAGAGACAGGGTTGGGAATCAAGTTGACAAGGGCTGTACTTGTGATGACAATCTGTATATATAATCTGTCAATTTGACTAGATTATGAAACACTTAAGATTATGTGACTTTGGTGTGTTGATGAGATGATTGTTTTATGTAACAGCAGATTGAAGGAAAAGTCTTTCCCTAAATATGGCAGCACTGTTTTGATAGGTCCAAGACCTGGATAAAAGGACAAAGCTGTATGAATCACATGTGGTTCTTCCTGAGAGAAGTGCAACTGCTCTTGCCTACGATATTGGCCTTATGCTCTTTGAACTGGGCTTTCACCATTGTTTCTCTGGAGATTTTTCTGGCCTTTTTTTTTTTATCTTGGATAGAGAATGATTTATCTGTCACTCAAATTCTGAGATTTCAGCTCTCAGACCACTTGACCAGCTGCTGGTTCTTCTGGACCTCCAGATGCATCCAGCCACTTGGGACTACACTGCTCTGGACTATAAGATGATTTAATAAATCATATATATATATCCTGTAAGTTCTGTTACTCTAGTGAAGCCTGACTAATACAAGTTCAAAATTTAAAAATGATGAGATATTTGAGCTAATACAATAAACACAGTAGTGCATGGGCTTGCTGATCTCAAGCAAATGAAACAGTCATCAGGACCTTGTTCATTTTAGGCACAGTGCTATGCCCTAATTTCAGCACAGCAACTCAGTTGTTCTCAAGGAGAAGTGTAACACAGTGAACAAGTAAGTTCTTAAGTATTTGACTGTGACTACTTCTTTGACAAATAAAGTATTTGACAGTGACTACTTCTTTGACAAATACATCTTGCAGGCTGGGGACAGAGCGCAGTGGTACAGTGATTCTGTGGAATGTGTGAGGCCCTGGCTTTATTCCAACACCACACACAAACAGAAAAAAAAATTTCAACTTGCCATTTTCAGAACAAGATCCCATTTACCAAGAAAATTACAAATCTCCGTGTTTTGAATGAGAAAATGATGGGGATTATCAAAAAAAGTTATTTATAGCCCATACCTTTCATCTGGCCTTTACACTTTCAGGAAAATATGCATGTATCTCTCTAATTATGCATACCCTGGGCTTAAGCTAATGCTTATTCTGACTTTTCTCCTTAAAATAAATGGCACCGTCCTAGATTCATAATTTTTTTTACTTCTTTCACTCTTCCTGAAGTTGTTTTTCTCTCACTATATACTCTCATCCACTTCACATAGACTGTTACTCAATTTATCTGTCTTTTCTGACTTTATAGCCTTATGTCCCTTATAGCATATATTTGTATAAGCTAATGCTGTTCCCTAAAAGAGCTTGGCACTGTATAAGTAAGCATTTTCACAGTTATAATCCAAAGACCTGACCATGTAACTTAGAGGAGGGGAGATTTATTTACTCACAGTTCTCATTTGAGATATTAGGGTTCAGTCCATGTTAGGCCTGGGACCAGAGATCCCAGGGCCTGGTGGTGGTGGGAAGGGGAAAGAGAGAGCATACAAGGATTTGCTCTCATATCATGAAGATGGGAAGCAAGAAATAGAGTGAGGAGAGGAGGAGCCATATATAATCTCAAAGGCCAAAGCCCCAGGAAGCCCCTTTCTCCAGCCACAGCCTACCAGCTCAGGCCATCATTGCCGAGATTATAACTCTTCTGACTTAATTATATCCATCCTGAATATTAATAATAAGGTCTTTAAGAGACATTCTGTATTTAACTGTAACAGTCACTTTGCTATCTACCATTCTACCATGCCTTTCTGGACTAATTGCTATGAATAATACATGTTGATTGGATACACCACAGATTCAAGCTATATTAATAATTTCAGAGACAGTATAGAGAATGGTCAAGTGGCTATGCCATAAATAAGTTGTATTTTATTATTTAAATTTACCAAGTTTTAGTTTTCTATAAAACAGAGACAATAAAGTACTTTCTGGTATCTAAGCAATTGTCTAAATCCAAATCTCTTTACTTAGTCTCTGAAACTATGTAAATAACAAGTAAAAAAAAAATACAACTTCCTTTCTTTCAGCATAACAAACTTTGAATAACCTATAAAAAATAAATACCAATTCTCAACATATCTAATTATCAAATTAAGATGCAAGTTTTTACAGAGACAAAGGAGGTTCAGTACAACCATGATAGAAAAAGATTGAGATAAAATCACACCCCAAAAGAGGAAGTCCTTTTAATGTGCAAAAATACTAAAAAAGAGTTTACATATATTAGAACACCAATCACAGAAAAGAGATTTAAAATTGCACAAAATATTTGAGGAAGCAGCCTTGAAACACTGATACTGTTGAGGGAGAGAAAATTAAAAAAGATGGAAGAGACATTCTTTCAAAGTGTGGTAAATGGTCAAAGAAGCAATAGGAGAAATTTTATAATTGCCCAGGAAAAAGAAATTAAAAATGTTAAAGAAAACGAGCCTATCATAATGGGAGATATAGAGAGAATTTATCTACAATATAAATTTCAATTTTTAATCTGACAGAGTGTGCTCTGGAACTATAATCTCAGAAACAACTTCAAAATCTTATTCTTAAACCGGGCGTGGTGGCGCACGCATGTAATCCCAGATTCAGGAGGCTGAGACTGGAGGATCACGGTTCGCAGACAGCCTCAGCTACTTAATGAGGCCCTCTGCAACTCAGTGAGACCTGGTTTCAAAAAAAAAAATAAAAAAATAGGGCAGGGGGTATATCTCGGAGGTCTAATGGCCGTGGGTTCCATCCCCAGAACCGCAAAAACAACAACAACAACAACAACAACAACAACAACAACACCAAAAAATACTATTCTTATCCAAAAGTATAGAGATTCAGGCAATATTATTATAAAGGTTACTAAAAAAGAAGAAAATAGAAAATGGGAATTAAAGTACTCTGTTAGTAATTACCCTTTTTCTCTCAAACCAAAACTCACAAATCAGAGAAACATAAGAAGAAAACTAACATAACATCACATGTTGAATTAAATAGCTTTCAGTCAGCTGGGCATGGTGGTGCACGCTTGTAATTCCAGGCTTGGGAGGCTGAGACAGGAGGATCACATAGGTTCAAAGCCAGCCTCAGCTACTTAGTGAGGCTCTCAGCAACTTAGTGAGACCCTGTTTCCAAATAAAGTATAAAATAGGTCTGGGAGTATAGCTTGGAGGAAGGAAATCCTCTGGGTTCCACCCCAAGAACCCCCCAAAATTAAAAATATATACAAAAATATGAAAGAATAAAATGATAACTAAATTCATGGGAAATATGAAAGGAAATATGGTATGACAATGAAACAATGAGATGCTTAAAGGAGAATAAAGTAAAAAACATAAGGATTACTGAGTAAGAAATAGGAAAGTACTAAAAAGATAAAAACCAAAATAGTAAAATAGAAAAAGGAACAAAAAAGAGAAAAAAGCAGGAATACACACATACACATCAATAGACATATTCTTAATTAGAAGTCCTAATAAGCAAAACAAAATAGTTGAGCATGACTAATATTTATACTAATATGTAAATCAAGAAATTTTCTAGAAATAAAAGACTTCTATGCAAATATTGAATGGGCTCAATAAATTTCTAAGAAAAATTACCTGCAACAATCAACTCAGTAACATTTTATTAAAAATATTAGACTTTGTGGGGCGTGGTGGCACACGTTTGTAATCCCCGCACTTGGGAAGCCGAGACAGGAGGATCACACAGGTTTGAAGCCAGCCGTGCTGGCTTAAGAGACCCTGTTTCCAAATAAAAAGTATAAAATAGGTCTGGGAGTGTAGCCCTAAGGTAGAAGGGCTTCTAGGAACCCCAGTACCACCAAAAACAAAACAAAACAAAATATTAGACTTTACCAGCCAAAATGCCCATCAACAGATGAATGAATTACAAAACTATGGGATATACATGCAATGGAACTTTACTCAGCCATAAAGAACAAAATTATGTCATTTTTGGGAAAATTGATAAAACTGGAGAACATTATGCTAAGTGAGATTAGTCAGCCACAAAAAGTAAAAATCAAATTATCTCCCTAATATGCAGAAGCTAGGAAGTAAAAGGGTCATAGAAGAAACTCTATGAAGGAGGTCAGAGAAGGAGGTAACACCAGAGGGCAGAGCCTGGGGCAGGGAGAGTTATTACCTGCAAAGCCCTCTGTGATACAAAGGACTTCATTCAACAGATTCAACTGCCTTTAAGATTAAGTTGGCCTCCCTCGCATCCCAGCTGCCTTCACTTGGTTCTTTGAGAATAAGCAGGTGAACTATAATGGTATACACCTGAAGCACATGAGGAAAAAGGCCTTTTTTAAAAGAAAATAGCTGTGGTTAGAAATCTGCAGGAATACACCAGGCTTGGGGGCACAGGCTTGTAATCCTAGTCACTTGGGAAGCTGAGAAAGGAGCCTCTCAGGATCATGGACAGCCTCAGATACTTAATGAGACCCTCTAAAACTTAGTAAGTCTTTGTTTCAAAATAAATAATAAAAAAATAGATCTGGAGATGTAGCTGGGAGGTAGAGTGCCCCTGGGTTCAATCCCCAGTTCCGCCACAAGAAAAAAAAAAAAAATCTGCAGGTATAACAGAAGGCTAAACCACGTGCAGGGTATCACTTAGCCTCTCTGTGGGAAGTTGTGTAGACAATGCAGACTCGGGTGCAAGCAGAAGAGATAGTGACCTCCCCTAATGCATATGCATCAGGGGGAAGGGTTTTCAGACTGAAATAAAGCTCCATGGAAGACCCCATGCCATTTCCCACTTCCAGAAATGGACTGTTTCAGAGTGTTTCTCTGGAATTTAACCTCTATTAGAGCCTTCTCTTAAACTGTACCCTAGCTTATTCTTGCTTTCTGTTTAAAATCTTTCTCAAGAAGCAAAGTCATTTCTCAAGATTTCTCTCCAGAAGAAGAGAGAGAAAAAAAAAAAAAAAAAAAGAGAGATTATCTCCCAGTAACAGAAAGGAATTATGGTCCTGTAACATATTCTGATGCCATGACTTGAATGTTTCTTTTTCTCTTTTCTCTTTCTCTCGGTGGAAGTAACTCCCATGAATATTGGAGACTAGCAGTATACAATTACCAGTGCTCTGTCTGGGCTACTCTCAGATTAGCACTGAAAGGCTCTGCTGGTTCTTATTCCACCATGGTCAGACAGTTGTTACACTTCCCCTTTCATTCCCTAACCTTAGACTTCTAATTTCTCAAACATCAGGCACGAGCCATCCAGTAAAAAGCCGTAGTCAGCTGCAGACCCACAGGCTGGGGAAAGGTCTTGCAATGTCTTCTTCCTCTGGGGGAGCTCCCTTCTGCTGGCATTGGAAACGTTGCTTCAAAGGGGCTCATCTTCCTGGAAACTATGAAAACCATTAATGGTATTTTTGCTGCTCAGATGCCTGTCTTTTTTTTTTTTAACACGTTTGATTCTAGCCAATATTTCTAAAATTTATACCATGCCTCGTCCTTTGCTGCCAGTTCCTGCTCTTTTCCCTGCATTTTCCCCAGCGCATGGTAGCCATGGTACCTGTATGGAAAAACAAACAAACAAACAAACAAACAAACAAACAACAACAACAACAACTACAACAAAAGCTAGCCAGGCATAATGGTGTAGGTCTCTAATTCCAGTATTTGGGAGGCTGAGAAAGGAGGATCATAGACTTCAGTATGGCTTTAGTAATTTAGCAAGACCCTGTTGAAAACAAAAGAATAAAATGGGACTAGAGGTGTGGCTCAGAGGTAGAATAACCTGGGTTTGATAACACTAACATACACACAGGAGAAAATAAAGTGAGGGAGAAGAAGGGGTGCTGAGGAGCTTATGTTGGAGTTTCCTGTGCCTTCAGTGTGGGGGGGGGGGTCAAGGCTGTCTCCCTATGGTTTGGGAACCTGGGACCACACAAAAAAAGTTCAGTCACACAGATAAGGTTCATTGTTTGAGGAAGCCTCAGCAAAATGGGAGGCCCTCAGCAAACTAGTGAGACTATTTTAAATAAAATAAAAGTGGGAGTGTGGCTCAGAGGCAGAATGTTCCTAGGTTCAATCCACAGTATTTCTCTATTTTTGTTAGGGGTTTTCTTGGAAAAAAGGTGGTTTCAGCTGTTAACAATGTGTTTTGGTTTTCATGGGGTAATATGTAAAGGACTTGGAGGTAAATTAGGTAAACAAACAGCTGAGTGCTTTGAAAATGCTCTTGACTTCTTAAAGCTTATGATAACTTCTTTGGACCTGTAAATTGTAGAAAAACAACATAGAATTTGTTTTGTCTTTGGGTCTAGGTTGCTGAAAATTCGAGTTTTGAATATTGTGAAATTTTATATACAAAATCATGCAATACTTTGGGGAAATTATATATATATATATACATATATATATATATATATATATATATATATATATATATATGTATGTATGTATTACTTTTCTTGGATAAAAGGTTGTGGATGATGCTTAAAAATTTTTGCATACAAGATAAAAGCTGGTGACAGTTAAAACAAATCAAAATGTTTTCTAACAGAGTTTAATATTATGTTAAAATTTCAAGTTTCTTAAGATTATTGGTCAGTCTTGGTATGATTTCTAAGATTAGCCTAGAAAGCTGAGGTTGATTTCTTAGGGTTTCAGGTGTTTTTAAATTTTGATTAGGTAGGCCTCCTTATTAAAGCTCTTTCTAAGACCTTTGCTTCCAGAGGAAGCCGTTTTAGCATCAATTCTTCAAGGATTTTAATAGAGAGGAAATAGCCGGCTAAGGATACAGGTCTAGCATTTAAGGCCAGAACTCTTTGGGTAAGAGCTTAATATCCAGATACCCTGCGATAGATGCTTTATCCACCAAATTTTAAATTTTTTTTATTGGTGCATTGTAGTCATACATCTTAATGAGGTGCAAGATGGTAGTGGCATACATGCACACATCACTCCTTTGGCCCTTCCTCAATTCCCACTTCATTCCCTCCTTTCTCCTTCTTTCTCATGTTTGGCTTAGTGACTGACTTTGATATGTTTCTGAATGTATACCCTGTACATTAGGGAATTTCCCTCTTCTTCCCTCCCATTACCCCTAGATAGGTAAACTTAGTTTCTCATCTATGTTTTCTCCTCCTTTGTCTAGAGTTCCTCCTTATGACCTTGTTCTACTACCCACCAGTTTATTTTGCCAGGAAGGAAAGAATGTCCTTGCATGCCCTGTCTGACATAGTCTTGGCATTTTAATCTACAGTTCTAACAAGATGAAAAAAAATCATGCTGAGAGGGATAACACATCTCACATGCTCTTCTTTTCCCTATCCCTTTAAAAACAATAACCACTCTTAGACAACGCAGGAAGACAATAAAGTAATAATTTTTCTCCAGATGTATGGGATGGACTATTAAGGGCAGTGAAATGAAGTTTAGTTTTGAGGTACCTTGGAGCTGATATAAGAAATGACTTTTAATCTTGGGGTCTAGCCTGATTAAAGGAAATCATGCTGGGAGCGATTCAAGGAGATGTCCTCTTACATGTTTTATCTTCTCTTCCTGATTGGTAAATGAATGGGCCTATATCCCAAGACTCATCATTTGCCTGCCTCAAGAAATTAGGAAAAGTTTGACCCTCAAACCCTTAAAAATGAGGCTGATCTTTTGTAAAGCAGCTTGACCCCAACATAAGCTGGGAGATAAACCTGGCCTAAATTCTATCAAGGTCAATAAAAACAGCTTTATAATGGTTAGGTACAGCTCTGACCTTTAGAACCTAGGTCTAAACATTATGGCAGCATTAAAATTCCTATCTTCCCTTTTGGGCTCCAAGGTAAGAGGTAAGACAAGCCCCTGGTGGAGCTACCACAAAAACTCAGTAACACCTACACTCCCACTCAAAGCCTTCTTCCTTTAATAGGAAACCCAAACTCAAACCTAATAACTACTTTCCCCTGATTTGCCTTGGGCTCCTCTCCAATCAGATCTATAGGAGTGAAAATCCCAAGGCCGGGCATGGTGGCACACCCCTGTAATCCCTGTGCTTGGGAGGTGGAGACAGGAGGATCATTGCAGGTTTGAAGTCAGCTGCGCTGGCTTAAGTATAAAATAGGTCTGGGACTGTAGCCCAGAGGTAGAAGGGTTTCCAGGAACCCCAGTCCCACCAAAACAAAAACAAAAACAACGACAGCAACAACAACAACAAAAAACAACCCAGCAAGCCAGTATTTCAGGGTTTAAGCTGAACCTGAGTGAGAAGAAACCTGTATAATGTAATAGAATGGCTATCATAGATCCGGGGCCTTATTAAATCTATTGCTCTGAGGTCTGATTCCCCTAAAGGAACGTTAGTTTTAAATAAGTTCATCACCCAATCTGCCCCAAACATTGAAACAGCCTTCTTAGTCTCTTAAAACCCAAATCAGGATATAGAGAGAAATGAGGAAAAGCTGGCCCAACAACTGAATGCTTTAAAAGTACAACAGTCAACTCAGGTTTGTTCCCCTGAGAGATCCTTTTTCAAAGAAGCTGCCTTCCACTGTGGAAAGTCTGGGCACTGGCAAAGCAAATGTCTTGAGGGAGGAATAGGGTGCTCTGAGGACCCCATCCTCTCTACAAAGGCCAAATCATTGAAGAGTGTGCCCCATGGACTGAAGGGACCATGGGTCAGACCCCTATTATTGACTACCCTTCATTCCAGTTAACTCCTACATCCAAGATGACCATCAAAGGAATGGAGCCCAGGGGAGTCTTGGACATGGCCACTCTGCTAACTTCTATTCTGAAGTTCTTTCCTCTCTATATTTTACCAGGCACTTGGGGCAAATGAAAGGCTAACAAAATGACTTACACATTTCTTTTATTCATGTGGAAAACTTTCTGTTCTTTCAACACTTTTTAGTTGTGTCCAAATGCCCTAGCTCTCTCATAAGAAGGGATATACTCCAGTGATTAGGAGCCCAATGGTCTCTTATCTCTAGCTACAGACAGAACACTTCACAGGTAAAGGACTCTGGTCATAAGCATGTTTTATCAGATACAACAACTTTGTGCCTAAAACCAACCAGGCCTCTCCTTTTGGTTCAGCCCTACAGTGCAAGTGTTCTTATTTGGGGAGAATTTGCAATTAGATTTCACACAGCTATCTCCTTTCAGAGGTTATAAATTTCTTTTGTTCTTCATTGATACATTCACAAATTGGGTAGAATTCTTTCTCATCAGGACAGAATGTTCTCTGGGAAGTATCAAAGGCCATCATTAAGGAAATTATCTCTTACCTTGCCTACATCCCTCCAGAGTGATGATGAGCCTTCATTTTATCTCAAGACACTCAGCAAAAACGAAAGTGCCTGGAGTTGCTAGCTAGTTCCATCGTACATGAGTTAAGCCACCCTGCCCACTCGGAGCTTCAAAATCAGACCATAGAGCTGCAAACCAATAGAAAACATAAGGTTCTTTTTAGAAAGCAAATAGCTAACTAAACTTCCTATAAGTTCCTAGCTCTGACTTCATTTCTCAAGAATAAAATCTTGCTTTATTTCTGGCTAAGCCAACCAACCAGACATCCTGATTTTGCTTTTTTATGGGCCTCCTTTGTCACACTACTCCCCTTTCCTTTGCCCCTGAATATTGTTGTAAAGCTTTTCCCTCGGTTTCTCTTTTTTATTGGGGAGGATATGAAAGTTTGATTTAGGAAGTAGGATCAATATAATAAAAGTCCATGGTTAACGGAGTTAAATTTCAGAGAAAGGATCTATGAAAGTCTGGAAAGGGCCTCTTTCCCAGGGTGAGAAATGGTAAAGGAGTTACACTCCAGAGACAAGGGGTCTGAAGCAATCCATTTCCAGAAATGGAAAACAGCACAGACTCTTCCACGTGGCTATTCAAAGAATGTCAATAGTGGAGAAGTGTTTTTAAAAAACTTAATAGAGAAAGTATAAATTCAAGCTTTTATGTCTAGCCAGACTGTCCTTCAAAAATCAAAGGTATACGCAGGGCATGGTGGCGCACGCTTGTAACCCTTGCGCTTGGGAGG
The DNA here is from genome assembly GCF_963383645.1 of Muscardinus avellanarius. Lineage (NCBI taxonomy): Eukaryota > Metazoa > Chordata > Mammalia > Rodentia > Gliridae > Muscardinus > Muscardinus avellanarius. The sequence goes on from NC_137790.1 coordinate 29,047,423, forward strand.
TAGAGACAGGAGGATCGTGCAGGTTCGAAGCCAGATGCTCTGGCTTAAGAGACCCTGTTTCCAAATAAAAATATAAAATAGGTCTGGGAGTTAGCCCGGGGGTAGAAGGGCTTCCAGAAACCCCAGTACCACCAATAAAAAAAAAAAAAAAAAAAAAAATCAGATATAGAAAGCATTTAAGATTTAAGAACTTGAAGACTTCTATGACCATGAGATTTTCTTAATCTAGCAGATAATAATTTTCATACTGTCAAAAGACAATTAGATACCAGGTGCTGTGATGCCTGCTTGTAATCCCAGTACCTTGGAGACTGAGACAGAAGGATCGCAGGTTCAAGGCCAGCCTCAGTAACTTAATGAGACCCTGATTCAAAATTTAAAAAAAAAATTAAAATAGGACTGAAGATGTAGCTCAAAAGTAGAATGCCCTGTGTTCAAGCCCCAGTACCAAAAAAAAAAAGACAATTAGAAGCATTGAAAGCACTATAGAAAAGGCAGATATGAGGTTAAATAGTGCATATTATGTTTTGAAAGAAATAGTACAACTAAAGAAATGAGAAGTAAAGAGGGGAAAAGTTGAATAAATTGATTGTTGAATAATGTAATAGGTGGGGTTCACTAAACTCGCAAGTTACACCAACAACTCAGATAGTGACTACTCATATGAGAACATTTAGTAAGGAGAATTAATAATATAGTATATTGGTACAAAGATGTTATCACAAAAATACAAGACTTTCCAAAATACAAGATACTTTTTTTTCCGGTACTGAGAATTGAACCTAGGGTCATTCTACCTCTGAACTACAACCCTAGCCCTGTTTTTTATTCTTTATTTTGAAATAGGGTCTCACTAAGTTGTGGAGGGCCTCACTAAGTAGCCGAGGCTGTCCCTGAATGGCGATCCTCTTGTCTCAGCCTCCCAAATGCTGGGATTACAAGTGTGCACCATCATGCTCAGCTTAATAGAAAACACATTTAGAGAAACAATATATATAACAATTACAGCACAGCTTAAAATTCCTATCGATAATTAAGAATGGGTTTTTTAATTATATAATATATCAAAATGAATTTGATTTGCAGGGACATACCTAATATGTTGTTTGTAAGAGATGCACCTAAAAGTGATTTAGAGGGCGACCGAGAAAAGCGGGGCTTAAGAGTCCCGCTAACAACCAATCTCCATTACCACAAAAAGAGCGCCTTTCATAGCCAGAAAACACCATCACCAGAAAAACAAAAAAACCACCAGGCTCCAGAGAGAAAGCGGACTGAGAACAGAGCTCAGGGCCACAGAGGAGACACATGCGCCCGAGGACGCGGCAGCAGCGCCATACTGCCGGCGGCAGCGGCGAACTCAGCGGACGGCTACAGCAAGCCGAGGTGAGCCGCTGCGGAACAGCCAGGCGGGATCTTTCGGCGCAGACAGCATTTAAAGCTCCCAGTGGCTGAGCTCAGCACACGCTGCAGGGATTCAGAGTGGAAATCAAAACCAGAGAAGAAAAAATACGCCAGCCTCATGGCCGAGGGCGTGGCAGAGGCGCCATATTGCCACCGGCAGCGGCAGCAGCAGTGAATTCACCGAGTCCAGTACAGCTACATCTGCGTACTCAAGAACAGTGAGTCAAATTGCGGGCCACAGAGGAGAAATCCCAGTATTGTGCCTCCTGGGACTTGACCCAGTGAGGGAGTGGTGGTGGCAGAGATATCACACCATAGGAGAACGTGCAACCTGGCACCCTCCATAGTTTAAAGCAGCCTCTATCGATTCCCTGGGTCGGAGACTCTGTGATGCAACCCAGTAAAGGAGTAGTGGGGTCTGAGATAATACAAACTCGAGATCCAGAGCACCTTAAGTGAAGCCATAGTGACCCAAGGGAAGAACCCAGAGAAGGCACAAACCTCCAAAATCATGGGAAAGAGGAATAACACTGGAGTAATGAATGTGCACAACCCCACAACATCAGAACCTGATAAAACAGAAAATCAGAGATTTCTAGAAGATCAAATCAGGAAAATAACTGTAGAAATAATAGAGGTGTTTCGAAAAGAACTCAGAGAGAGCCAAAAAGAGATAAAGGATGCAATTAATGAAGTAAAGGCCTCAATTCAAAGCACAAACAACCGATTAGACCACATGGAGAACAGAATCTCGCTCTTAGAAGATGAGCAATCCAAAAATGAATGCATAGTTTCTAATCTAGAAAAAGATATCCAACAGCAGGAATCTGACATTGAAGAAATATGGGCCCATCTTAAGAGAGCTAACCTAAGAATAATTGGAATAGAGGAGGGAAAAGAAAGTGATACCAAAGGGATCAACAATCTCTTCAAGGAAGTAATAGCAGAAAATTTTCCAAATATAGAGCAAGAGGTTGATACACAGATCCAGGAAACGTATAGAACTCCCTTTAGACAGGATCGGAGAAGAGGATCCCCACGCCATATAATTGTCAAAATGACCAATGTGGAAGCCAAGCAGAGAATCTTAAAGGCAACAAAAACAAAGGGCCAAGTGACATTCAGAGGCAAACCAATTAGAATCACTCCAGACTTCCCAAACCAAGTCATGAGAGCCAGAAGGGCTTGGAGTAACATATTCCAAACTCTGAAAGAAAACAACTTCCAGCCAAAAATTTTCTACCCAGCAAAACTTTATATCAAATTAGATGGAGAAATAAGAAGCTTCCATGACAAACAGAAACTGAAGGAATTTATGTCTTCAAAACCAGCGCTAGAGAAAATATGCAAAGAGATTAACTACAAAGAAGAAATAGGTAACACTCACCAGAACCAGAGAAACAAGAGTTTCCATCCAACAGACAACTAAGATTGGTTATCTGTGGAGATTCATTATTTATGTTAGTCTTTTACCTATCTCTAAATTGTATTGTTTGCCTTTATTGTTGTTAATTTTTAGGATTTCTAGTTGGAATATTAATATACCTTCAGATATAGCATTTGGAAATATTTTATCCAATTCTATTAGTAACTTTTAACTCTGTTTACATTGTCTTTGGATATACAATTTTTCCTTTTATTTTTTAGGGAGTTTGTATATTCTTCTGTTGCCTGTGCCATTGAAATCATATCCAAGAAATCACTGCCAATTTCAATGTTCTGAGGTTTTATGACCCAGATTTTCTCCTAAAAGTTTATAGTCTTAAGATTTATATTTAGGTCTTTTATCTAGTTTGAGTTAATACTTGTATGTGGGATTAGGTAAGGGTCCAATTTTATTCTTTTCCCTGTAATTATTATTTTTCAACAATATTTAGTTAAAAGATTATTATTTCCACCACCAAATGTTCGTGGAAACCTTGTCAAAAATAACTTGACAATATAGGGAAGAAGTTAGCTCTAGGCTTGTATTTAACTCCAATGGTCTATATATCTGCCTTTAGAACAGTACTACACTGTTTCAATTATTGTAGCTTTATATGGTTTGAAATCAGAAAATATACATCTTCTAGCTTTGTTTTTGCTTCGAGATTGTTTTGGGTATCTAGAGTCCATATTCCATATCAGGATAGATTTTTTTCTGAAAAATAAATATATGATAGTTTCACCTAAAAAAAAGAAAAAAATATTCTCTGGTAAGAAAGAAAGCAAAAAGAAATATTGAAATGTTATCTTTAAGTCATCAAAAGCTTGGTATCAGACAAATGAAACTGTTATGTGAGATTATCATTTTTAATTTTGGATAAATTGCTATAATACTAGATGTCAACCACTAAGCCAAGCATGGGAGGGAGGGATGGGGAGAGAATGGGGTGGGGATCGGGTGGGGGCTGACTGGGCGATGTGTGCATGTATGTCTACAAAAGTTTGTATCCCACTATGATGTATGAATACAGTACACCAATAAAATAAAATAAAATAAAAAAAAAAGTGATTTAGAAACTAAAAAAGTCAAAGTCATACCAATCATACAAAAACAATAAGAACACTGGAATTGCAATATTTATGTCCAGTAAGACAAGTAGCTCCCATGCCCATTTCTCTACATATCCGAGGAACAGGCTGAACTCAATTTACTTTCTTGGCCTCAAACCTACCTGCTTTATGACGAACGTAAGACTCTGCTTTTTGTTTCCTATGCATCTTCTTCACTGGTTTATCAAACTAAAACAAACCTTATTATCTCAACCTAGCTAGGCTTCCAAGCTTTTAAGAGAATCCTTGCTTTTTTAGCTGCTTCCAGAAGGAGATATGATAAGTGCAAAACAAAATATCTTCATACTGGAGCAATGAAAGAGAGGGAAAAACTGGAGTCCCAAGGTCTCCTTCAAGGGCAGGCTGCCTCTGTCTAGAAAGACCTTCCACAGGCCCCACCCCGAAGGTTCCACCCCTTCCCCTAGTGCCACACTGGGGAGCAAGCCATTAATGGGAGACATTTAAGATCTGAACCATAGCAGAAGCCAATAGAATGAGTACTTACAAAGGTGGGCAATTTAAATATGTTCACTTTTTAAATTAAAACAATATTTTGTGGTACTGGGGATGGAACTCAGGGTCATTCTACCTCCAAGCTACACCTATTTTTTAATTCTTTAATTTGAAACAGGGTCTCACTGCGTTGCAAAGGGACTAAGTAGCTGAGGCTGTCTGTGAACTACAGTCCTCCTGTCTCAGCTTCCCAAATGCTAGGATTACAAGCATGCACCACTACAACAGGCTTAATATGTTCCTATTTTTAAGAAGTGTTTTAAATGTTTAATCATTGTTGCCACTTATTTGTGAATTAAACAACATTATGTTTTATAGATAAGAAATGAAGGGCCTGAAGAGATGGTTGCGTGAGTGCTGGTAAAGTTGTACCTGAGTCACGGGTCTGTATGATTCCTCGAGGCTTCTTCTCTACTCTCTCCTCACCTGGTTCCCTTGCCCTCATAACTTCCCTCCAAGATATAGGAACATGTCTGGAGACATTTTCAGTTGTGGCAACTATGTGTGATGGCTACTGGAAGTTGGCTGGATAGAAGCTAAAGGGTATAGCTAAATATTCTAAGATACATAGTACAGAATAGTCTGGCCCCATAGATCCACAGTGCAGAGGTTGAAATTCCAGTTTCACCCCAGCATTGTGTATGATCAACTCTGCTATGTTCAGCAAATCACTTGTAGGTGACGCAAATGCCCACATTTATATCCCAGCTCAGAGTCTGGTTAGGGCTTTGAACATATTCATATAACCTCCCTGTCTCCTTATATCTCAGACTAAAATAACCCAGTCATGCTATATTTAGTCAGCATTTAGAAAATCATTTGTGGCAAAAGAGCCACAATTTGTTTATTATTTGTTTCTTGAAATCAGAATAAAAATAAAAGTTCCCCTCATTTTGATTATTAGGTATTCTCCTCAATATTCCTCTAATCTGTACTTCCTCCAATTATTTTTATTTTGGTAACTTAAGAAAAGTAAACCATTTCTCCATCCAGTTTTGCTGATTAAACCCAGGTGGCTCTAAATTTCTTGTGTAGTAGTAATTGGTCTGGAGGTTTGATGTTTTGTTAGGTTCAAGTTCAACTTTTATTTTTCACAAAATGATTTCATATCAACATGAGTTAGTTTCTGTAGGAGTACATATATTTGTTGGTTTTTATTTTGTGGTTTCAGCCGCTGCTCCTGATCCGTATCTACCCTCACTATCTCATTCATAGAAGCAAAATGGTGATGTGCTAATTGAATCATTCTGCCCTCATTTATTAGCTAAAGGGAAACATCCCCTCATGTAGAGTTGGTTACCCTTTGGTACAGGTCATATGGGAAAGGCCACATGAATGCTTAATTCTTTCTCCTTATTTAACAGTTTCAAAATAACTTATCAATATTTTGTGGCAAACAATTGGTTTTATTAAAGTATCATTATAGACTTAATAGATGGAGACTTAGTTGACAAGTCTTAACACACTGTAGTTATTATCACTGACTAGGTTGAGTTAGCCTTTTTGAGTAAGATCCTTTGGCACCTGATCCATATTCCCTCCAGACGATGGAGTTAGGAGGTCAGTGCTGGAGGCTGACCAGCTCCTCAGCATTCCTAGGTGAGCGCTGTCCTGTGATCCTCCACCTGAGGTTGGCATGTCCTGTTTTCTCTCACCATAACTTTCTTTCTTCATTATACAGTGGACTAATTCTTTTGTTGGTGAGATTCTGTTTGATTTCTTTCATACAAATCCTGTATCATCTTGTAGATAAAAATTTCTTATGGTTTCATTTTTATTGGGTCTTTAAAACAATTTTATAACCACGTGTGGTGGCACAGGCTTGTAATTCCAGTACTTTGGGAGGCTGAGACAAAATTGCAAGTTTGAGGTCAGCTTTAGCAATTTAATGGAGGCCCTTGGCCCTTTGGTGAGACATTGCTCCAATTGAAAAAATAAAAAAGGGCTGAAGGTATAGTTAGATGTCAAACACCCCTAGGTTCAATCCCCATTGCCACAAAAATAATAAATAAAACCCAACAAATGAACCCACACAACGCTACATTCCTTCATTCCTGGGAGAAGAGATTGCTCTGGGACAATTAGCCAGCAACTGCAGGAGTCCACTCTCTTGATCTCATTCCTATGATCTCTTTTGAAAATGCAAGTCAAATTATGCCACTTCTGTAATTAAGACTTTTAATAGCCTACAGCTGCTATCAGAACCAAGCTCAAATTTTTTAAGGAACCCCTTTATCCTCTGAATCCTACTTAGCCTTGTTTCTTGCTTGGCATGCGGCCCTTGCTGAAATTCAGCCACTTTTGTAGTTCTCCCGAATGCTACTGTTTCTCTAGCCTAGTGTTTTGGGCACATAATGGTTTTTCTGCCTGATTACCTGAAGTAAACACCCGCTTTCACCACTGTCTCCCTAATTTCTCTTCGTACTTTAGGTCTCATGTTACTTCCTCTTTATAAAATGCCTATGAATCTAGATTGCCCGGCGGCTGTTCTAGGCCACCTTCATTGAAGATCAGTTCATATCTGTTAATTTTAGGGTACCCTTTACTGGCACAAGTGTCTCAGCTGGATGATACTCTACATAATCACATTTTCTCTGAGCCACCGAATTTAATGTATTCAATCCCCATTGCACTGCCTTCTTTGGCATTCTATGGTTGTTGCAGTTTTCAGATGGAAGTATAACTTCCTATTTACTTGTTTGCCTTTGTTGCAAAATGTTTCCTCTAACCACCAACATGACTATATTTTGACATAGGGCTTTTTTTTTTTTTTTTTTTTTTTTTTTGCGGCAATGGGTATGGAACCCAGGGGCATTGCACCTCCGAGCTACGTCCAGGCCTATATTTTAGTATTTTTATTTTTTTGAAACAGGGTCTCACTGAGTTGCAAAGGGCCTCGCTAAGTAGCTGAGGCTGTCCACTAACCACAGTTCCCCAGTCTCAGCCTCAGGAATGCTGGGATTACAAGTGTGCACCATCACGCTTAGCTACATAGGACTTTTAAAGGGGAAATTATGGTTAAAGGAAGTCATGAGAATAGGGCCCTCTACACTAGAAGTAGACTCCTTATAAAAAGAGAAAAAGACAAAGGGATGTGTGCACACAAAGCAAAGGTTATGTGAGGAACAAGGGGAAGAAGGCAGATACCCACCAGTAAGAAGGGAAGCCCCAGGAGGATTTAAGCTACAGACAGCTCCATGGCAGACTGCCAGTCTCCAGACATGTGAGAAAATAAATTTCTGTGATTTAAGCCACCATAGTCTGTGGTATTTGGTGATGACATCCTAGAAAATTGGACTTCTTTACTAGATTTAGTTACTTTACATCACTCTTAGTTGTAGTACCAGGTACATCATGGGCACTATGTTAGTAATGGTTTGTTCAGAGAAACAGAATTGCTGGTGTAATTTATATGTTACACAATGTGAAATATTAGTACAAACGTTTTGGTGAGTGAAGAAAATTCTGGAATGTGTGCTTCTATCTTAGGTAAGTTGACACAATATGAACCCACTACAAGCACTCAATATTTGTTAAAAGTATTGAGTAATTTCATGGCATTATAATATTTTTCTCAGCATTTTTCACTCTTCAGACCCATTTAATTAATGGGCTCTTCAGACTCATTTAAACTCTAGTTATCTTCTTGACGAGTTTCACATGTCAGTCTGGGCCTGCAAACTTTCAGGGTATTGAAAATTTTACAAGGTTAGAATATTATTTAATAACAGGGACAAATGTTATAGCAGAAGCTTTGATCATAAGAACTGATTATCAACAGGATTTAATTGCCAAAACTATAGGAGATTGAAGGAGAGCATCAAGTATTGGTCTCTATCGTTTCACATTCACCTTCAAATTAATAGAACTATAGATGTAGAAAAGGGGGGATAAAAAAACCTCCTCTATTCATTCTAGGTTTTGCAGCTATGGTCCTGTAAACTCAACCACCCAAAGACAGATTAACAAGAAAAAAACAAAGGGAACACAAACACACATACATGAGTAACTCAAAGAAGGTGGTTGGAATTTAGGATTATATAACATCTTAGGTGAAAGAAAAAGAATTTTGTGTTTCTGGGGTGGAGAGGCCAGTTATGGGAAGGTAAACAGAGAAAGTATAGAAAACAGTGTTTTTGTTTTGTTTTATTTTTAGTACTGGTGATGGATGAAACATAGAGCTGTATGCCCAGTCCTATTTCTTTTCTTGTCTGTCTGTCTGTCTCTTTGCAGACAGACTAGGGATGGAACCCAGGGGCACTCTACCTTTCAGCTATACCCCCAGCCTTATATTTTTATTCTTTATTTTGAAACAGGGTCTCATTGAGTTGCAAAGAGCCTCACTAAGCAGCTGAGGCTGTTCTCGAACCATGATCCTTCTGTTTCAGCCTCCCAAATTCTGGAATTACAAGTGTGCACCACCATGCTTGGCTTCTTTCTTTCTTTCTTTTTTTTTTTTTTTTAAACAGGATCTTACCAAGTTGCTGAGAACCTCGCTAAGTTGCTGAGCTTGGCTGGAAACCTGTAACCTGTGCTTCTCCGGTCTCAGTTTCCCAGCTACTGAGATTACAGGTGTGCTACCATGCTCTGTTGCATTGTTTATTACTTAGGCAAATTTGGCTCTGTATCTTAACTGATTCAAGCCCTTAAGAGTCCTCTTTCAGCAGGGCGTGGTGGCACACACTTGTAATCCCTGGGCTTGGGAGGCGGAGACAGGAGGATCACACAGGTTAGAAGCCAGCCTCAGCTACTCAGTGAGGCTCTGGCAACTTAGTGAGACCCTGTTTCTAAATAAAATATAAAATAGGACTGCCAGGCGTGGTGGCACACGCTTATAATCCCCGCGCTTGGGAGGCTGAGACAGGAGGATCGCACGGGTTCAAAGCCAGCCTCAGCTACTTAGTGAGGCTCTCAGCAACTTGGTAAGACCATGTTTCCAAATAAAATATAAAAAATGGTCTGGGAGTATAGTCCGGAGGTAGAAAGCCTCTGGGTTCCACCCCCAGTACCACCAAAATAAATAAATAAATAAATAAAATAAAATAAAATAAAATAAAATAGGTCTGGGAGTATAGCTCGGAGGTAGAAAGCCTCCGGGTTCCATCCCTAGTACCACCACCAAAAAAAAAAAGCTTTATGAAAAATTTTCTTTTTGAAGAATTTCCTTCAATAAAGGAAAACTTGTACATCATTTTAGATTTTTTCCTGCTTCTGCTGGTTCTTAATGGTGTTTAGTTCAGAATAATCCATACATCAAAGATATGTCTTGGTGTCATTTTCTGGTATTTCCCATACATAACCCCATTCATGAGTTATCAGGTTTCTTTTATTGTTTAGCCTCCTCCACTTACTGCCTTTTTATTCATTCACTAGGAACTGGAGGGAGAGGAACGAACATTTCTGAAACACATAACATACTGTAACATTGAAACATTTTGTTTTCCAGATTTTCTAGGGACTAGCAGTTCAGAGTAGAAAAAAGCTATCATTGTTTTGATTACTTGTATTGAAGGATTATCTGTTTCAACACATTAACTCACAAAAATGATTTATTGCCATCCCATCTAAACAGTGCTTTGTAACCAGTGGCTGTAGTTTTTAGATAAGTAATAATTTGCATGAATAATGTTAGCTCCCTTTTTCTCTAAGACATTGGAAATGGCTCAACAGCAGATGAGCCTACACAGACTCCCTGAACATGGAAGGTTTTTCTTTTCTACTTGCGTGGGTCAGTTTAGGAACTAGCCTTAGGATTATGAATCATCATCCACCCTTAAGATGTTCCATTTGGCCATCAATGGGCAGAAGTGTGTCCTTAGGCTTAGTCCACCAACCCTTCAAAGGCCAATGCTTTAGTTATTTTGTCAAAATGTCTATAGTGGAACTATTGGTTAAGTTGTAATTGGAATATAGGCAGACTTCTATTTATCCAATTAAATCTCAGACATCAATTTTTAAGTGTGGATAATTGCAGGTTACTAGTATTCCTATTAATTGGTTTTGATTTTGCACAATGATTTTTTTTATCTTTCCAGATGCTTCATTAGAATTAAAGAGAAAAAATGGCCTCATGACCGTCCTCTCTCAATGTAATGAAGTGAGAGTCACAAAACCAGAACTATAACTGTATTTCCTTGACTCTTCTTAATACAAACATGAGGATGATAACCAACTCTCTTTTCCCCCAACTACTTCCATAAAGAACTATGCATCAGAGGCTGTATGTGGATTTGACAGTAATATAAAAATTTTCATTCTCCAGAGCAATTCAGAAAGGAAAGAAATGAGCTGAAATCACAGGAATAAGAAAATGGCAATAAATCATATATGATAATCAGCAAGATCCTGATAAATCAATTGCAAGGATCTAACAAGTCTCTAGAGGTTCATAAAATTTTTTGCTTCCTTGATAGCAAAGAAAAGTATTATACGAGCATCAAGACATGCTTCTTTGTCTCTCATTTTTGCAGCTCAACTTTCTCCTCCCAGCTCATCAACTCACAGCTCTTTGAAATAAATTCAAAAGGCTCTCTCCCATTTCTTTGACCACTGAAAAACAGATACTCACTGAAACCACTAGGGGACTCTCTTTTCTATGAAAAGGAAAAAAGAACCCTAAATTGAATAAGGAAGTATGAACTTGCAATAAAACAGGAAATAGCCATGCAAGAGAGAAATTGAACTATTGCAGTTTTCAAAGACATTTCAGTGTCCGCAGAGAAGACTCTGCCCCTGTGGAGTCTGACCTTTCGAAGGTCCCGGGAGAGATTGACAAATACGGCCCCTGCCACACAAAGGCTTTGAACTGCTCCCTCAGTCTTCAGTCATAGATCAAAGGGAGAGGGCTGCAGGCAGGAGAGATGACAGTGAAACTCATTAAGGCCATTTGCCACAAGCTCAAGCTCCTTATTGAATTTAATTCCTATTTTATAGTAGTTTGGAAGAACTACAGATTTTGACATTTCAACACCTTAGAAGTTTGAAAAACACTGAAAAGTGAGGCAATATGGGAATTAAGTGATGAGTGTAAATGAGATGATATAATCCACATAAATGTATGTGCATTCTATCATTTTGTATAAATGAGCTGTAGGGAAGGAAACACGTTTTCTTTACCCATCGCTGACGTTCAGGGCTAGAGTCTCTATGACATGACAGGTTAACAAGATAAAGAATCTACATGTATTTAACAATTTTTACATGACGTAGAATCCTTCAAAAGGAAATGAAGACTCAAAGACTTAGGTCAACCTGTGTGTTTCTTTTTTAATGCTAGGTTTGAAGAAGTGGACAGTTGTAGAGAAGTATGATGGGGTGGAGGGTGTATGAACAAGGATAAACTGGAGGAACTGATGGCTGGTTTGTTTAGATTCTTTTCTGTTGTAGTGTTTTCAGAAAGAAGGATGTTTTTTTCCTCTGGGTTCAGGGAGGACACCTCTCAAATGAGAGTATTGTTACCTGCTTCAGGAAAAACTTGAAACATCCTTTCTAGGATTTATGACTTTCCTCAGGGTAAAAGAGCAGTTGAATATCAGAGAGTTATTTTTCTACTTCAGTGATTTTCTCAAATTCCTTCAACTTAAAATATTTTGGGAATAATGTGCCTAGACCCACCAGGGATGAAAATATCTGCTTCTTAAATTGAGAAGTAAATGATGGTGTATACATGTATCGGTATACATATGTGTATAGATATGTGTATGTGTATGTATATGGTACATACACACACATCCCCTCATTTAAATTTCACAATTTATAAAGCAGACATTTTTATCCGCATTATATATATATATGGAACAATCCTGGGGAAGTTAAATCATTTCTTTAACTACTAAGTGCAAAATTCAGGATTTTAAAATCATCTCTTCCAGTGTACTTGATTTAACATAGGCTTCCTGTAGAAATAATCGGAATTTTTGAAGAAATTGACTGTCCTCTTGCAAATGTCTTATTGCTAAGATATATAATGCAGAAGATAATATAAACATTTGAAGAGAAGACTTAAGGAAGCTGAGAGAAAATGTAACTGTTTTATAAAGAGAGATTTAGAGGGAAGATGGCCGAAAGGCGCTTAGGGAATCAGAGTGAAATTTTGACAAAGTGATTAATAACACTTGCAAATAATCTTGGCTATGGGTAGAATTTAGAAGTATAAAGATGGAGTAGAAAAAGGCTTTCAAAGCAGAATAGTATTATAAAGGATACTCAATAACAGGAATCACAGAATATTATAATTGGCCTGGAAATTATAATATGTAAATTTTTAAGTAATGAATTTATAAAGGTATTGTATTATGTGGTGGTAGTTTTTGGTTGATCTTTAATGCCAGAAGCAGAATTGTTGAACCACTAAAGATTTTTGAGTAGGAAGTTTGTAATAGTAGGAAATCAGAGGAGAAACGTAATGAAACACACTTATGTAACAGCTGTATTTTGGAAAATACATAGTGAGCATAAACATGTCCTGTGTTACCCTTGGAACAATAAGTATGTCACATTCTTCTATTTTTTAAAACTAATTTAAAACCTGCTTTTGCTGGCCAGCTAGGCACCCAATTATTGGAGCTTGATCTTTACCTTCTTCTAAGAAGCTAGATGAGGTTTTATGGCACATTAATTTAGTGTGAATTAATTTTCTTAGTAGACATTATGTGAACAGGGAAAGTCTGGTCCTTGGGTCAAGAAAACCACCGTGTGGTTCTCTTGTTACTTTTGTCACTGGGTGTCTCTGATAGCTGCAGAGATTCTGTCCTTGGGTTTATGGGTTTCCTTTTATGTGTTCCTCTTTCAGAAATTTGTAGCTGCTCTCAAGGTCAGGGTGTTTAGTTTTCAACTTATTTGGATCTCTCTTTATCTCCCATCAGAATTTCCACCACCTTCTAAGCTCTGTCTGCTTCAAAGGAGAATATAGATCCTTCATGCCCCTCATGGTAGACAAAGCAATGGTGTCCAGATGTTACATCCTAGTTACTGAAACTTGTGAACTATGCCACCATTTATGGAAAAGGGAAATTAAGATGAAGTTAAGGTTGATAGCCAACTTGTTAACTTAGAGGCTGTATTGGGTTATGTGGGTGAGCCCCAGATGATAAGTGTCTTTGAAAGTAGAAGAGAAGGTTGTTGTGATGTCCTGTGGAAAGGATGAGATCTACTGCCACTGCTGGCTTTGAAGATGGAGGAATAGTGTGTGATAAGATGAGGGGTGTGAGTACCTAGAGGCAGACTTTCTCCTGGAGCCTGCAGAAGATACATAATCCTGTTGACACCTTGATTTAGCACAGTGAGACTTCTGTTGTACTTCTAGACTGCTGAACCATGAGACATGTTCTTGTTGTAAGTGGCAAAGTTGGTGGTGACTTGTTAGAGCAGCTGCAGGAAACGGCTGCACTCTGAAAGCTGCCACTCCTCTTCCCCTACACGTGGGGTGTCTCACCCCAAGTTTCCCTAACACATGTTGCCTCTTCCTGTTTCAGGTCTAGTGTGTTCACTTTTCTCTATTTCAGGGCAACTCCAGAAACAGTAGTTCTTTAGGACAGACTTAAATTCTAATGCATTTTTATTTTCTCCAAGGAAAGCCTAGATCTTGTCATAGGAGTCAGCAAACCTCAGCCTACAGGCCAAAACTGGCCCTCTGCCCGATTTAAAAAACAAAGTTTTATCAGAACACATTCAGTTATGTATTTAGGGCCCACCCAGATTATCTAGGAGGCCCTTCCCATATCAAGTTAATCTATTGAGATAGATAAGCAAGAAAGAAACTATCTCAATAGATTAACTCATAGTTGACTAGTAAGTAGAACTGTAGCCCCAAAGATACCAAGTTTTGGAACCAATGAATCTTCCTTATTTGGAAAAAAGTATCTATGCAGATATGATAGTTAAGGATCTTCAGATGGGAAGGTCCTCCTAGATAATCTGGGTGGACTCTAAGTACCATTGAGAGTGTCCTTGTAGTGGCACACACTTGTAATCCCATCATTGGGAAACTGAGACAGGAGGATCAGGTTTGTAGACAACCTCAGATACTTAGTGAGGCCTTTGCAACTCAGTGAGACCCTGTTTCAAAATGTAGAATGGGAAATAGGGCTGGGGGTGTCACTCGGAGGTAGAATGCCCCTGGGTTCCATCACCAGTACCACATACACAAAAAAGAGGTATAGGGAGATTCTCTCTCTCTCTCTCTCTCTCTCTCTCTCTCTCTCTCTCTCTCTCTCTCTCACACACACACACACACACACACACACACACACACACACACACACACAGTATGGAGCAATGCCTCCTACAAGTTGAGGAGACCAGCAGCTACCAAAGCTGGAAGTATCAAGGGGTGAATTCTCCTTCAGACCCTCAAGAGGAAACATAGCCCAGCTGATACTTCAGGTTTGGACGTCTGACATCCCAAACAGTGAAGTATGAAATTTCTATTTCTTAAGCCACCCAAGTACCTATGGTAACTTGCCATAGATTGTGGCAATTTGTAATATAGTTTTATAGGGGCAAAAGGAAACTATCAAGTAGGAAAAAATATTTTGAGAAGATAAACTTTTAACTAGCCTTCATGATTAAAGTTAAAAGAAAGTTCACCTGCAAATGAATTGCAGACTCACTACTTCACCTAATACCTGGTTTTGGTGGAGGAAATTGAGGAAAAGCAGACAACAACAAAATAAAAACACAAAAACACATGCTTTGGGGACTTAGAGACTTCAAAGATGTTCAGATAATTTAATAGTGTATAAATTATTTCCCAATGAGGCAGTCAAAGTTCTTAGAATAAATCACATTGATTTCCACTTCTGTTTGGCTCAAGAAATACTTGACACTTCAAATGATCCCTGGACTTCTCTAACATTGTCTCTGTAACCAACTATAGAGAACATGGAATGCCAGTTTACCTTCCCTCTGTTTTTATTGTCACTTTTCAAAATAAATATTCATATACAAGTAGGTTATATTTAATATTATATTATGTATATATATTTAAGATATTTCTACCACTGGCACATATTTAAACTCTAAGTATTTATAATATAATATTCTAGCATCAGTATGTGTTCTTCCTTCCTGAAGAAACTGCCTGTCTTGGTGAGATGGGTGATCACAAAATTATCTGTATGGATTTGAGGGTTTTTAATATCAAAATCCCTAAATATAATCATGAGTTATTGCATACCAAATCAAAGGCAAGTTATGCAACTCCCTTACAAGTGTGAGTAAGCCCTTTATGGGGTACCATACAGCTCATGAATACCTTGCCGAATTCTTCCTGCCTCCCCTCTTTGTCCAGCTATAGATTCAGGGACTAATTCTGAGAAAGCTCAGCTTCATCCAGCAGTAACCTAAACAGGGCCCAGGCTCAGGTAGCCAAAGTGCCACTCAGTTTGTACCCTGGGGTTTCTCTGAGGCTGAATGTGTGTTATGAGATTCATTCCACAAGGCTTTCTGTAATCCCTCCATTTTTTTTTTTTTTTTCGGTATTAGGGATGGAGCTCTGGCATCCTACCTCCAAGCTACACCCCCAGCTCTATTTTTTTTTTATTCTTTATTGTAAAACAGGGTCTCACTGAATTGCAAAGGGCCTCACTAAGTAGTAGCTGAGTCTGTCCCCGAACCGTGATCCTCCTATCTCAGCTTTCCAAATGCTGGAATTACAAGCCTGTGCCACCATGCCCGGCTAAGTCCTTCCATTTGAACAGCTGGTAGCTGGCTCAACATGACATCTATGTGCCAAATGTCCCCTATTTCCTGCTTACCATTCCTCCAATGGCAACTGGTCATGCAGCTGCTTTTGCCTCAAGTTTTGCCTATGAGAAAACTCCAGCTAAGGCATGTCCTACTACATATAGTTCAAAGAAAATTCCAGAAAATACTAATTTTTTTCAAATTTTTTATTATAGATGTTTACAAATCACAGAAGCAAAGAAAAGAGTAAAATGGCCTCCCACAAACCTTTCATTCCATATACCATTTTCCCAGTCGCTGTACCCTAGAAATTAATCCCTAGACTCTAGAATATGGTTACTAAGGAGGCAGGTTAAAAGAGAAATGCATATTTACTTTTGTTAGTTACTATCAGATTACTCTTCATAAGGATTCTATCAATTTAGATTCTTCTTGCCAAGAAAACACAAGAGAGCCTATTTTTCTATAGTTCCCAAGAGTATATTGTTTCTAAAAGAATTTTTTTAATTTCTGCCAATCTCATCTGGCTACTTCTAATGCATTCTTGTATTATGAATAAGATTGTGTTTATTATTTATGCCTTTCTGTCTATTTTCCTATAGGTCTGTTAGTCTTTACGTTCTTGTTTTTCAGAAAAAAACACTTTGTCAGTGATATAATTTTGAGAATACTCAAATGGAGGTATCTTCTCTTATAGGGTTCTTGTTCAGTGGATTTTGACAAATTAAGTCCAAAGACTAGCAAAGGGTATAGAAATATAAAAGTTTATTTTAAGTCAAAGATAGAAGAAAAAACAGCTCTCCCTCCTTTTATGGGGGAATGAGAGATCTCTGAGGGATCTCTGAAAGAGAGTAGCCCCCGAAGCTCTTGGGAGGTGGGCTTTTAAACATTACTGAGGTTTTCCCATAAGCTCTTTTGTGATGGTTGGTCAGAATAGAGTTTTGGAGAACCAATGCCTTTTTCCAAATTTTAATCCTCAATTTGAATTATTTTGTGAGCTGGTGGGCCCTGATTTCCTGGTACCCAGGAAGAAGTCTCTTAACTCTTTCCACCTCACAGAAGGGGACACAGATGGCCTTTGTAAAAACTGTTGTTCTTTTTTTTTTGTCATTCAACCTTTAACAGAATTTTTTTAAATTGGTGCATTGTAATTATACATTTTGAAGTTTAGGGTGATAGGAGTCATAGATGTACATAGCACTCACTGTAGTCTCCTGATTCCCTTATTCTTTCCCCTCCTTCTCATGCTCAGCACAGTAACTGACTTTGATAAGTTTTTGTATGTACAACATGTCCATTGAGGGGTTTCTCTCCCCCCTCAGTTATGTCACCTTCTTCATTCATCTAAGTTTTCTCCTCCTTTGTTTGGAGTCCTTCTATGTCCTGTTTTCTCCCGAGTTTCCATATATTAGGAAGAACATCTGACTTCACTTCTTGTGGCTGACTAAACGCACTTTGCATAATGTTCTCCATTTTCACTCATTTCCCTACAAATGACATAATTTTATTATTTTTGATGGATAAGTAGAATTCCATTGTGTACATATTCCATAGTTTTGTAATCCATTCATCTGTTGATGGGCATCTTGGCTGGTTCCATACTTTGGCAATTATGAATTGTACATAGATATGCATGCATTGTTCTGGGACATTGATTTCCATTCTTTTAGTTAGATACCCCATTGCCATTTTCCCCAAGATGTGTGTGTGTGTGTGTGTGTGTGTGTGTTTATTTTTAGTGTTTTACTACAAAATTCACTCTCTCTGTCTCTCTCTCTGTCTCTCTCTGTCTCTCTCTCTCTGACTCTCCTTCTCTCTCTCTCTCTCTCTGTTTCTCCTTCTCTCTCTTTGTAGTTTTGTACTGCTGGGGATCAAACCCAGGGCCTCACCCATGCTGAGCATTCTACCAGTGAGTTATATCTTCAGCCCCAAATACTATATCCTTATTAATGATGAGGACTCACAAAATAATTATTGAAGAACGTATTTTTATGAAAGATCATTCTAAACAAATATTTAATTTTAATTAACCTTTAATTATTTCACAGATCTTGTAATAAAAGTGCTAAAACATTCATTTTTCAAATAACACAACATTCCAACTCCTGGTTGTTCCTGTTTGTATAATTTTCTAGGTTCTTTATCTCCTTTGTCCCAAATTCTTTCCTTCCTCTTTCCCTGTCATTTTCAACTTCTCTCTGGCTTCCTCCCCCTTCTGTTTTGCTCCCCTCCACCTCCTTTCTGTCACCTGGCCTTAGACATTAAAACAAGCAAACAGGAGAACAAACATTACTCTATAAGAAAAGAAAATCCAGCAAAATGTACCCATGGCTGGTGTGGGGAGAACCTTGAGAGTCATGAGTTGCCATGCAATGATGTAATTGTTGAATTTACTTCTAAACAAAGGAAGTCAGAGAAACTATTTTGAAAAGCAGAATAACTGAGTGGTGCACTGAAGGATGAATAAGAAATAACTAGTCAGAAAAGCAGAAAGGTTAGTCTTTTGAGGAAGAGTCCACACCTGTAAAAGCCTCATGTAGAACATGAACATGCAAATGAAAGAGACAGTGAGTGACTAGTGAGACCTAAGGCTGGAGGGACAGGTAGGAGGCCCACCTTGCAGATTCTTGAGAAGCATGCTAAAATTTGTCTTTACTCTGGAGCACTTCAAAATCATAGAAGGAAAAGGATCTAACAAAAATGGTGTGGGTATGATCAGACCTGCAATTTGAACAGATTAATCTGACTCCTATATGGAAAACAGATCTTAAGGGTGCACACATGGAAGAAGCCCAAATAGGGTTACAGTGCTGTGGTTTGAGGGAGGCAGTAAGAGGGTCAGGATGGGTGACAACAGGGTGTGACCAGTGCCTTTAAACACTCAAATATTTGGCTTTTTAAATAATACCTCTCCATATGATAAAATTATTTTCAGTAGTCATCAAATGATGCAAATAGCTCATAATAATAATGGCTAGAAAAGAAATACAAAGAAGTTCTTTCATTGGCCTTTATATATAATTGTGTAATTAAAAATATAAAATAAACCATTGATGCACAAAAATTGGTAAAATCATAGCTAGCTATTCATTCAATTGTTTCTGTTTCTATTTGATTGATATTTAATAGTCTGAACTTTAATATTTAGCTATAATTATATTGAAACTTGTATCATTTTCTAAGAGAATTTTAATACAACTAAAATATCTGCAAAAATGACAATTTAGGAAATAGCTAAGTGATGCCCCTGAAAGAATGTTATTTTCTTGATTTTTTTGTTTTAAAATCATTAATTAAAAAATATTACATTTCAATTTCTATTCAATATAGATGAGCTAATATCACATCTCGCTGGCACGCTTGTAATCCCCACGCTTGGGAGGTGGAGACAGGAGGATTGCACAGGTTCAAAGCCAGCCATGCTGGTTTAAGAGACACTGTTTCCAAAAATAAAATAGGTCTGGGAGTGTAGCCCAGAGGTAGAAGGGCTTCTAGGAACCCAGTACCACCAAAAAAAAAAAAAAATCACATCTTCTGGTTAACACTTTGTTAATCTCGTGTTTTAAGCACCAATACAGACCCCAACTGGTCAAATAGAATGGCAAAATTGAAGCAATTCAAGTTCTTCATTTCAAGTGTTTCCTTTTAATAATCACTGTGTTGCCATTATTTATTTTGAATGTGTTTGAATAAAAGAGAGCTATATATAATACCCAAAGTGAGCTCTAACGTTTTCGGAACCACTAGCAGTTATTTAAAAATGAAAGCATATACAGAGTCCACAAGTGTTAAGGGACAGCTATATAATTGGGAATTCTACAGATGATCTTCTCTATAAAAATATAATATTGGTTAAAAGATGGGGATTTAAAAATGTACTAAGGTAAAGTTTACTATGTTTTATTAAAACTTAATGATAGGTAAATTATTTAGAATTTAGGTCACCAAAAATTCTTTTCTTTTTTTTTTTTTTGAAAAAAAAATAGTACTAGGGGTGAAAGCTAGGGGTACTCTACAACTGAGCTATATCCCTAGCCCTTTATTTCTTATTTTTAGACAATGCTCAAATTGGTCAGGCTGGCCTGAAACTTGGGATACTCCTATCTCTGCTTCCTGAGTATTTGGACTATAGATGTTTGCTACTGGATCTGGCTCCTCTTTTTATCTTTCTGATAGAGAAGTTAACTGGTGAGAGTGTAGTATGACTTGAGACTGATAGGTGTTATTTCCTTGACCAAGCTCTATACAGGCATCTTCGAATCCCTCCCTTTGAGGGTGCCTCAACATTGGTTTACAAAGATTTGAACAAAATATTTCCTTCCTTCCTTCTGACACCCCCCCCCAGCCATTTAAAAAAAAATTCTGATTGAGTTTCACTAAGTTATTGTGTGCTGAACTCAAATCTGTGATCCGCCTATCTCAACCTCTCACATACTGAGAATACTGGCATACAGCACTGTGCAGGCTTTAACATGGTTTCTAACAGCTCAAGGTCACATCCTGGGGCCCTAAACATGCTTCCTGGTCACTTAAGTACTTGATTAAGAGAATTCAAGTTTGTCCAAAACATGTACTCTTTGATTTTTCCAATACTTAAATATAGGGTCCCTGTTTCCTAGCCTCTTTGAGAAGACAGCAGCCTAACTTCAATAAGTGCCAGTAACAAAGCCAAATGGACCAACCTCTTTCTGATTTTTGTAATTTTACCACCCTGCTGTTATAATATGGATTTAGAATGTCATCCTGAACTGCAGGGAGACAAGGCAGACATGTTTGAGGTGGGGCATGGTTGCTGAGGAGGAGTCCCTGGGGATGTGGCCTTGGGGATTATATATGGTCCCTCTTCCCTTGCTCTCTTGCTTTCTGTCTCCATGAGGTGAGAAGAGAGTTTTGCATTCTCTCCCTCTCTCTCCTCACTTCTCTCTCTCTCTCTCTGCCTCCCATTCCATGTCCTGAGCTTCACAGATTTTACCTGGCCTACAATGAAGTTAACCCTTAATCTCTAGAACTGAGAGAAAAATCTTCCTTCCTCCAAGTAGTGGTGGTCAGGTATTGTGGATTACATCTGTGAGAATGCAGACTGAGTCACCTGATTCTACTGTTCCCCTGATCACTCCCTCCACATTCTTTTATTCCTCTCTTAAAATGCCTCATTACCTCCATACAAATCAAAGTTGAATTCAGTTCATGCTTGGCTCTTTCCCTGTTGTAATAGTACATTACTAATTAATATGTGTTATTTAATTAGTTGCCTTTTATCTTTGACAAAACTTAGAAATCAAAATATATTTGAATAAAAGTAGACATGTGAAGAAGAGGCACCATGGAGTTATCCATACGAAAATCCCACTACAGATAGTCTTTCTGGTAAGCAGAATACTCAATTGAATATGGCTAGAAATAGAAGTTGGACTAGATAGGACTGTTGGAAATTTAAACAGTTTTCCAACTGGCAGAAAATTTCAATAGAAATGAATATTTTAATTGGAGTTGCCAGAGGAAGAGTTTATGCCCAGATGGAAAGGGAAACTTGTAGAATATAACAGGTTAGTGATAAATCTTAAAAATGTCAATTTGTGGGTGTATTCATTCGAGTCACCCCTCCATGCCACTCGGGTATGGGGCTGTATTTCTATTTTCTGTATTTCTATCTTTCTAATAAACTTCTTTAAATCTTCAAAAAATGTCAATTTGTAAATAATTTTAAGATTCTTAAATTACAAGAATTATTAGATCAAACAAAAGCTCCCAGTTTTTCAACAAGCTGTATGTGATGGGATCATAGGGCTAAGGCACAAATTGGAATTATTTTAAAAAGTCAAGCAGCATAATACATTCTTATGCTATTTTGCCAAATTGTAGCCCTGTTATATCAATGAATATGGTGATTTGATAGGAAGTCATATATACACAAAGAAGCACAGATTTTCTGATTATTAAATGCTGACATTATATTTGCTAATAAATCATTCATTGATTCTGTGAAATATTTATTGATGCTTAATGAATGCCAGACTCTGGGCTATGCAATGATCACTGTCCTCTCAGAGTTTAGAGATGAGTTAGAATGGAGTCAGAAGTGCTCTAGGAGTCTCAGGCTTGGGTTCGAGTCTTTTATCCATCTGTTCTTGGATCTATTTATTCCTTGTTTTTCTCCAGCTTTGCTCTATATCTCAGAAGATCTGAACTTTCAAGGTGCATTTCCCAGACTCCACAGGATTTTGGATGTTTTTGGTCAAAACAGGCAATGGAGGTAGAATGCAATATGGTGGAATTGGAAGGACCAATGAATTTGTTTTCTTACTCTACTCAGGAAGCATCTTTGGAAAAGAACTACCTTTCTGCGATGGTCTCAAATTCTGTTTGGCAAGCCCATCTTCTGGTTTCTGGCATGTCCATTCATAAGAGCTGAATCTGTGCATCTGTTCCCAACTCTTCATTTTGTGATGAGTTGGTATCTTGAAATCAGCCATGGTGCGAGATTTTACAGCACAGAAATTGGCAAACAGATTTTGCTTTTCTCCAAGAGCTGGATGTTAACCATTAACACGTACATTGCTGGTTCTCATAATGCCACCTCTGGATTGATTGTTGCTTAAACTCTAGAGGTGATAATTGGCTTTTAATTTTGTTACTGTTAATTTCTTCAAATTCTCAATTCTTTCTTTGTATAGTTTTTTTTTAATCCCCTTTCAGTCAGAACTAGTATCATGAGGTATATAATCTGGTGTTTTAGCCTGTTTTCTATGATCCTAATAAAACACATGAGTCTAGGTAATTTATTAAGAAGTGAGGTTCATTTAGTTCACAGCTCTGGAGGCCTACAAGCATGGCTTTCACTTTTATTTGGCTCTGGCGTGGATCTTCTTGCTATATAGCAACCCTAGATGGAATCATGGAGGGAATGTGCACCAGAGAGAGAGGAAGAGCACACAGTAAGACAGGAAGGCAAAGGGATTTGGAGGCCAGGCTTGCTCTTTCCATAATGACTTCCTCTTATGGGTACTAAAAAGGTCCCATGAGAACTACATTAATTGCTTTGAGGTCAGCACCCCTACTTATCTTACCTGATTACCTTCTACTGGGTCCTACCTCTTAAAAGTTTTTCCACCTCTCAATACTTTCAGTACATCAACCTTTGGGAGACAAACTCAAACCCTATCCAAACCATAGCACCTGGCCTGGATATTTAGATCTTGAATATTCAGGGAAAGATCTTTAGACTAAATTAAAAAAAAAAATAGACATAACTTGGTGGTAGGATTAAGGGGCAAGAAAAACAGCATGATTTGGCATCAGGTCCAGATTTTTGGTTTGAGAATCTAAGTGGATAATGGCGCCATTTGTAAAGAAAGGAAGCAGCAACAGAGGAGCAGGTTTGGAGGTGGGAATAGAAGTACTGGACTTGATAGAATTGGCAGAATCTAGAATGCTGGAGGGCATGTCTTTCTGAACAACTACTCCTCTTTCTATTGCCATAGATGCCTTGCTCTTTAGAGTATCTTTTTTTTTTTTTCTGTACCTTGTAAGTACTATTCCATTTTATTATTCTTCTCACAAAAACTTCCCTTCTTGAAGTCTGTGTTTTCCTCAAGTTTGTGCTAGATCTTTTTTTCTCTTTATGGATGGGTAGAGTTTTTCCCAAATCCATTAAAACCTGGCTCCTCCCCCTCCCCCATTCTTCTGCTCTTCTGAAACTGATCTTGGCAAACAACAATGGATAGCTTGCTGCTAAAGTCTTTGGGTTCTCAACTAGCCAAGGTTATAAATTCTGGTAAGTGGCTGAGCGATATATAGAAAACATTCAATAAAAGAGTCATTATAATTATGTTTGGGCTGAGTTACTTTTTTAAATGTTACTGCTCAATTTACTTTTTCTCAAGAAGAATTATCTTTAAAATTTATCATTGTGAGATCACTTTATTAATGAATTTTTGTATCTAATTACCTATCATTAAAACAACTGGAGAATTCAGTGTGGGATTTGGCTATTACTTAGCATCCTATGGAAGGAGGAAAAATATAAATTCCACAAAATATAAACTCCATAAAAAATGTTTGACTAAAATTCTCACCTCTCAACTAGTTGTTTGCTTCATTACAGAGAGAGAGAGAGAGAGAGAGAGAGAGAGAGAGAGAGAGAAAGAGAAAGAGAGAGAACTTTACAAAATACAAATTGCCTCAGGGGAATGATAGGGAGAGAGAGAGAGAGAACTTCACAAAATACAAATTGCCTCAGGGGAATGATAGGTTAAAGCATTTTCCTAAAAATATTCAGTTTTCTTGTAGTTACCACAAATAGCTAGTAATCTTTAGTAAGGAACAGAAATGAAGAATAAGGGTCATTTACTAAGTGGCATGTTTGATGTACAGTCTAGTGGTTGGAAAGAATTAGTGGTGTATTCATATTTCAATAGCTCACAGCATGAAAGGCATGGCTATCATGATGAGCACACTCTTAAATCATATCTTTGCCTAAGTTTAAAAGGGAAGAGCTTTAATAGAACAGTGTGACCCACTCTTTCAGTCTCTTTCAAAAGAAGGAACAAAATCTACAAATGAGATATGATATGTTAGTTTTTATTTTCTACTTGGCTTCGTAAAAGAGCAGTTTCTGCTTTGGAGACCCTTTTGAACTTTGAAAGCCAAGCTTTGTCCTGTGGACAATTATAATCATATATACTGGAACTTAATCCTGTGTCACAACCAATAACCCTCATTCTCTGAAGCAAAGAAACCACAAGGCAATCATAAAATTATTAGTAAACTAGTGTTCTCTGTAATACGACACCAATAGTTGGACCATTTTTAGGGTTCATTTAAGGGCACACTTAAGAGTGCTATTAATTAGGATATTGTGACTATATTTATCACTCTTTTAAATCTTAAACTTTAAGGTACGCTGGGTGTGGTGGTACATGTCTGTCTTCTCCAAACCCTGGGAGGCTGAAACAGGAGGATCTTAAGTTTGAGGCTAACCTGGGCAACTCAGTGAGACTTTGTTTAAAAATAAGAAATGTAAAGGTCTAAAGGTGTAACTCAGATGTAGAATGTTGCTGAGGCCAATCCCCAGTACCCAAAACAAAACAAAACAAAACAGAAAAGCCTTAAAGTGATAGGAAGATTATAGGTACAATCTCAAATCAATCTTAAAAAATAATGTATTATTTTGATATATAGAGATATATAGTAGCATGAGTATCTGAAATACCCATCATTTTTTCATCAAATGGAGAAGCTCTAGAGAAAATAATCTACTATGCTTAATGAAATCTGTCACGATACATTGAATTGTTGAGAATAAAAGCCCAAGAGGAAGAAACTTTTTAATTTAGCACAAGGCACATCTGGTTTTCTATCTACTCTTGTGCTGTTATTATTTTTTTGTGCCTCTCAAAATAAGAGTTTAACTTAAGTTCATTCACTTTTATTATATCTTGCTACAGGATTAAAATCAGCAAATGACCAATCTTGTAAGCATACCAAAAAAGGAAAGAAAAAACAAAAGCCAAAAAGAATGAAAAAAACATACCAGTGCATTGTGAAAACATAGACATAAATACATAGACAGTTTTGATGATCCCTTTGAAAAATTCCAAATGTCCATGCTTTGTTAACCAATGTTATTATCTCTTCTCTTTAACAAACTTGGGGAGTGAGTGATCTTTTTTTAACACATGACATTAGTTTTTCAGGTCAAGAACATATATTTTCTAATGGAAATTTATGTGATTTAGACAAAAAACAGAGCTTCATTCAGTCATTGTGGATTGTGTACCACAGGGTTTTTTCTTGTGTGTGTGTGTGTGTGTGTGTGTGTGTGTGTGTATGGGTGACTGGGGGCGGGGGGAAGCTAAGCATCTGGCCAAGGAAACTTGGAAGAGGAGGACTTTGTCTTCTTAACCTTTTATTCTCTTGCAAATAATGTGCAATCTTGCATAGCATGCATTGACAACTTTAATCACTTTTCACTGCAAGATTTAGTGTTCTCTACATCAAGTGATGAATGCTTGTTTCCCATCCTTCCTTCCTCCTTTTCTTTTTATTTCCTGTTTCTACTACCTAGAGGGTATTTGATTTTAAAGAAGTTACTTAATTCTTCTATTATCTTAGTGACTTCCAAAATTGGAATAATAATGATGATGATAAACACCCACCAGGATTGTTGTAACGAATGAGTTAATCTTAGTTTTCAGAATATTGCCTCTTACAAGTTTTTTAAAAATATAACTTATTGTTATTTTCATTTGTTTTTTCTTTCTTAACATAAAATGTTAGAAATAACTTTCCATAATGTTATAAGAAAAGATACATATTTGAAAGTGACTCAGCAGCTTTTCCCTGTTTAATATGATGTTAGGTGTCAGCCTATTGTTGATTGCCTTTATGATGTTGAGATATGTACTATTTTGATTCTCTGTAGTGTTTTAGCAAAAATGGATGTTGGATGTTATCAGATTCTTTTTCAGCGTCTCTTATAATGATCATGTGATTTTTGTCTTTGGTTCTGTTTATATGATGAATTATATGAATTGATTCTCATATGTTGAACAAGCCTTGCATCCCTGGGATGAACCCTACCTGGTCATGGTGTATGATTTTCTTGATGTGGTTTTAAATGGGTGTTGCTAGTATTTTGTTTAGCAGTTTTACATCCAAGTTCATCAGATATAGGCCTGTAGTCTTCCTTCCTTGAGCTGTCTTTATTTAGTTTTGGAATTAATGTGATGTTGGCTTCATAGAATGTATTTGGGAGAGTCCCGTTTTTTCTATTTCATGAAACAGATTGAAGTGTATCGCTATTAGCTCTTCTATAAAGGTTTTATAAAATTCACTTGGGAAACCATCTGGTCCTGGGATTCTTTGATGGTAGGCTCTTTCTTGCTGTTTCAATCTCTTTGCTTGCTATTGGCTGGTTTAAATTTTCTATATCTTCTTGACTCAATTGAGGCAGGTTGTACTTATCTAGAAAGTTGTCGATTTTTTCCAGGTTTTCCATTTTGTTGGAGTATAGTTTTTCTTTTCTTCTTTTTCTTTTCTTTCTTTCTTTCTTTCTTTCTTTCTTTCTTTCTTTCTTTCTTTCTTTCTTTCTTTCTTTCTTTCTTTTTTGGTGGTACTGGGGTTCTTGGAAGCCCTTGTGCCTCCGGGCTACACTCCCATACCTATTTTATACTTTTTATTTGGAAACAGGGTGTCTGAAGCCAGCGCGGCTGGCTTTGAAGCTATGTGATTCTCCTGTCTCTGCCTCCCAAACGCAGGGATTAAAAGCATGCGCCACCACGCTCAGCCTGAGTATAGTTTTTCAATGTAGTTCAACTCTAATACCTTTTTGGTTGGATTGCAAATTAGTGCAACCACTTTGGAAAACAGTATGTATGATACTCAGAAGAATGGGAAAAAACTTACCATATGATCCAGCAATACCACTCCTGGGTATCTAACCAAAAGAAAGGAAACCAAACTACTAAACTAATGCATGTGTATCTATATTCATAGCTGTAAAATTCACCATTGCCAAACTATGGAACCAACCAAGATATCCATCAACAGATAAATGGATTACAAAACTCTGGGATATATACATAATGGAATTTTACTCATCCATAAAGAACACAATTACATCATTTAGAGGGAAATGGATGGAACTGGAGGACATTATGCCAAGTGAGATTAGTCAGTCACAAAAAATAAGAAATTGGATGCTCTCCTTAATATACGAAAGCTAGGGACAAAATGGGTCGTAGGAGGAACTCTTGACAAAGAAGGAAAGTCTATAGATGAGCATATAAGGCGACCTGACTGAGGGGTGGGAAGGCAGAAGAGAAAAATCCTCTAATGCACATATCAATTTCAATCACCAAGCCAAACATGAGAAGGTGAAAGGGAGAGGGAATGGGTGGGAACTGGGTAAGGGCTAATTGGGTGATGTGTGCTTGTTTGTCTCCACTATCTTGCATCCCATTTAGAAGTATGAATACAATGCACCAATAAAAAATTAAAACATAAAAAATTAAAAGTGACTCAGTGAGATAAATTTAACTTTTTATGAAGAGGGATTCTGCCACCAGTAAAGTTAGGCAGGCAAGAACAATGTGGCAGAAAACTGCTGAGCATTTTATTTTTAGCATGAGGCTCCTGTGCCATGCTCCTATTGGTAGGAGCTTAGATGCTATTTAAAAAAAAATACACAAGCACATACAAGGTTACACAATGGTGGTTTTACAAAATGGAGTCTAAGTCAATCTAATCCTTTGATAGAACAGATCTAATTATATTCTCACATATGTAGAAATACAGAGAGTAAAATGTCAACTTGCCCTTTCCTCACTTCTAACAGACACTCCTTAGAGATAACAAATTGGTGTGCATAATTTTAGTTTTTGTCTAGATATTTGTATATCAAATATACACACCCCTATAAATACATAACACACACACTTGTAAACAAACACAGGTATTCTTAACATAAATGTATCCATATAATTTGTATTTTTTGGCATCAATTGATTGCCTTCCTTCCTTCTTTTCTTTTTTTGTTATCAGAGAATGAACCCAGGGCCTCCCACATGCTAAGCATGCCCAGTACCACTGACTTCATTACCAGCTCTAAGTTTTTCTCTTTCTATATTAAAAAATGTACTCCAAGCACATCCTATTTAAATAATGAATCACAATCGAATATATTTCTTCCTTATGAGTTATTCTAGGCATTGAGGTTTTTGTAATAACCAGTAGATAAATTTATTGCCCATAAATTTTTTGTGGTAGTGCCGGGCATGGTGGTGCACACTTGTAATCCCTGTGCTTGGGATGCAGAGACAGGAGGATCGCGCAGGTTCGAAGCCAGCCGTGCTGGCTTAAGAGACCCTGTTTCCAAATAAAAATATAAAAATAGGTCTGGGAGTGTATCCCGGAGGTAGAAGGGTTTCCAGGAACCCCAATACCACACACACAAAAAAATTTGTGGTAGTGAAGAAAATAGATAATACAAAAAACACACAGCTCAATATTAAGAGGTAGCAATGTCTATGCCTTAAAACAAAGGTGGACAACATGTAGAGAGGATAAAGGTAAGGATGATCAGGAAAGACCTCTATGAGGGTGATGTTTGGTCAGGAATCCTGAGGAGGATGAACCAATCGCAAAATTTCTGGGAAAGGACTAATGAAAACAGTCAACTAAACAAGTGTAAATGCTCATGAGTTAAAAAAATGACGTATTGTAACTGTATATGACAGCAAGATTTATAGATACATTTGTACATGCATATAACATTATTTTGTCTGTTTCTTCCCCATAACACCCCTTTATTTTCCTTTCTTCCTCCCCTAGTCCACTTCTACTGCTTTAATGGTCTCTTTCAAATTTTTCAAAATAAAACCATGAAGATTAGCTCTCTTCCACATGAGATTGACTCGTAAAGATTTACTCACAAATTTTCCATAGAGATTTACTCTCAAGCTTTAGCATTATGAAAGAAAATCAATGTGGCCCTTAATTTTCTGAGTCTAGCTGATTACACTTAGCATGGTATTCGCTCATTCTATCAATTTTTCTGAAAATAATATTTTGTTCTTTATGGCTTAATAATACTCCTTTGTATGCATGTACCATATTTTTTGTCTATTCATCTGATGACGAACACCTAGGTTGGTTCCGTAATTTGGCTATTATTAATGAGTTGTGCTACTATAAACATGGACATGCATATATTACTGTAGTATTTCAGAAGATACAGAGGAGTGGTATACCTGGGTCATAAAGTGGTTTCATTCTTAGTTTTTTGAGGAACCTCCATACTGATGTCTCTTATGGTTGTACTAATTTACAATCCCATCAACAATATATAAGTATTCTCTTTTTCTTACATCCTCACCAACACTTACTTAGCCCATGACTTTTTAAAAACAGGCTACATTACAGAGAGATAAAGGAGATAAATTAAGAATGCCAGGGCAGATTACATAGTTTTAGTTTGTGGTAGGGATGTTAGATTTGATTTTTAACTGTATTGAATCTCTTCCTCTATTCCTCCTCCTCCTCCTCCTCCTCCTCCTCTTCCTCCTCCTTCTTCTTCTTTTTCTTGAGAGAGAGAGAGAGAGACAGACAGACAGACAGACAGACAGACAGAGAAAGAGAGAGAACAACAGAAGAGAGATTGCTCCTGCCTTTTTCGAATGATGGAAATGTTTCAGATATTTCTCTTATAAACATTACAATGAATGTTCTCATCTCATCTGTTCACATGTGAATATTTCTGCAGAATATTTGACCTAGGATAACTAGGTCTAAAAGTGAGCATAGTATACATGTTTCCAGAAACTGCCAAATTGCCTTAGTAACTTTATATTCCCATTCATGGTATATAGAAGGGAAAATTTCCCATTATTTTTAGTACTAAACAATATAACTCTTATTTTAAATAATCCAGTGGGTAAAAGAATCATATCTCCTTATTTAGCTTGTGTATTCTCTATTACTAATAAAGCTGAGGGTGATTTAATAGGTTAATTAATCATTTGATTTTTTTCTTGATGATAGCCTATTGATCAAATTTTCATCCTAGATCATTCTCTGGACAGGCTTTGGAATGTCTGTGTTTGGGTCAAGTGTTCACTTTTTTATAGTCAGCTGTGCCTAGAAAATTAAGGTTTTATATTACAAAACCTAGCCCTTCAAATTTCTCCTCCACCCGGGCTGTAAGTAGAACATGGAAACTATAAACCATGGGGAAAGCAGTTGCCCTGACTAATACCCAATACAATTTGATGGGGAGTGAAATTAAGAATGTAACACATTATTTATTGAGTCCATAATGAACTCATAGATCTATTTAAAATATTTTAAGGAACAGAAAGTTATACATAATAGTGTTATCATTTTCAAAGACATTTATTTGTAATTTTATAAGAGTCACGGGTGTAAAATTTACTCTAATTCAGAGCAGAGTGTAAATTCTCTAAGAATGAAACAAACAAAAGGACAAAAATAATTCTGATAAGAAGAAATCACATTTAAATAATACCTATAAAGTATTTTGTGATGCCAAGAGTATTTATTTATTTTATTTTACTTATTTTTTGTGGTACCAGGGATTGAACCCAGGGGCATTTTACCTCCAAGCTGTACCCATCCCCAGATCTATTTTTTTATTCTTTATTTTGAAACTGGGTCTCACGAAGTTGCAGAGGGCTTCACTAAGTAGCTGAGGCTAGCCATGAACCTGCGATCCTCCTGACTTAGCCTTCCAAGTACTGGGATTACAAGTGTGCACCACCACACCTAGCATAAGATAATTTATTTTAAATTTTGAGTAAGTGTAAAATTGTTTAAAGTGGCTGTATTGCTTATTTAAAAATTAAAGTTAGCCGGGTGTGGTGGCGCATGCTTATAATCCCTGTGCTTGGGAGGCAGAGACGGGAGGATCACGCTGGTTCGAAGCCAGCCACACTGACTTAAGAGACTCTGTTTCCAAATAAAAATATAAAATAGGTCTGGGAGTGTAGTCTGGAGGTAGAAAGGTTTCCAGGAACCCCAGTACCACCAAAAAAAAAAATTAGTTATCATACTATATAAAATGTACAAATAAAAATCAGCTATGGATCCACACTGAGAGAAACATACTTTTTTAAGCTAATGCCTCAAATATTTTGAGATCTCACCAGATGTGTATGTGTGTGTGTATATGTGTGATGTGTTCATATGAATTATATAAACCATTTTACCTAAGTGAGAACTTTTTGTGGGCAGAGACCTTGCACATTTGATTCATTGGCCAATGTAGATACTCAGTGAATACTTTTTGAATGAATGAAAGCTTCATAGCTTGCTCTTTTTATATTATTACACATATGTCTAGCTAGGTCTCATGTTCATTGACTGCATATTGCTTCATTACTTGTACGATTTATTTTTCCAGGCTCCGCTGGATATATTTTTAGATTTATGTGCTGTTCTACTTTATTTTAAACAACACCGATAAGAACAATCATGGCCTAAACTTACTTCATACTCATGTAATTATCTCCTTAGACTAAATATTTAGAAGTAAGTTTTCTGTGTAAATGATAAAGTATATTCCGCAGAACAATGATGCATATATATCTACCAGGTTTTAATTTTTTATTTATTTTTATTTTAGTGAGATATCCTAGCTGTTCAGAATGTATTGGGTCAGGGAAGAAAGTAGAGTGAGAGAGGAATGTTTGGAGCAGATGTATTTTACAAACATCATTTTAGATTAGACTTATTTGGTTGAGTAGAGAGGAATACGCCTTCACACTAGACCAAAGAACCAGAACTCTTTCTTGTTTTTTTTTTTAAACTTTATTCTACTTTGTTTATTCTGGAAAGCCAATCTGTGGCTCTGTATTCCTCAAACCAGAAATAGAAGTAGACATCCTGATGCATAATGTCTCTTTTTGTTTTAGAATAAACAGATTATAATCTGAATTCTTTTTAAAAACATTTTAATTTGTGTACTCTATATATAATCGTGGGATTCATTGTGACATCAACCAGAATTCTTGTGCTTTTCACTATTATTAAAACTGAGGTTATGCTAAGTTATATTGCTACAAAATAGCTTAACCATTTATCACAGCATAACTAAAATCTTGAATGCAGGATTTTCTGTGGATGGTTGTGCCAACTACTAAGCTATTGTCTTTCTCTCTAACCACCCTTCTCTAATTGCTTAGTGATGCTGAGGTTGGATCCACAGCAACCTTGACGCTTGATCCCCTGTTAGGCTGTGCCAATAGGCTGCATGGAGATCTTCAGGCAGGAGGAGGAAGCCACTTGCTCTTTCCTGTTTACCCCTGTTGACCTCCTGCCAGTGTGCAGCTGCTGTGAGCACCTCCCGGGCAGTGCTCAGCCTGGCAGTGGTAGGTCTTCTCTGTGCAACAGCAGCTGAGAACTGCCAGATGTTTTCCAACACTGTGAAACAAGCCTCACTGTGCCATCTTCACAGTCACCAGTATCCGCCAACAGTGTCCTGTCTGCTAAGGTTTGGGTCCCAGGGCCTTGGGGACTTTCCTCTAACTCAAAGACACCAGTATCCCCGAGTACCTGATCCAGGAACCCCTCCCCAAAGCCTGTGTTTCAGCTCTGTAGGACCTCTTCTCTAAATTTCTAACTTTTAAAACTCCACTATTTTATTATTTCAACAAGAAGGATGGTGACTGTTTCCTGCAATTGGTGCCTCCATGGTTCATTTGCTTTTTCTTTCTCTTTTCAGTTGCCTAGTTCACAGCTTTATTCTCTGTTGACAATTCTTTAGACTAAAGTCTCCTTTTGCAATAACTGGTATGGTTGCAGCTACTTATTGGATCCTGGTGAAAAGAATTGTCATAAAAAACAGTGCAAGTTTTGTACTAAGTATAAGATGAAACTACTTTTTATTTTTTAAGAACAATTGGACTATATTGGACTCCCTTTGAGGATTCTATGAGACAGAAGAGGATGAAGAGAACCAAGATATGACATGAATTCTTAATAAAAATGGTTCCACGACATATGCCATAGAGCGTTGCTTTTTTTTCCCATAGAGACCTCAGATATCAACATACTATTTTTCACATCTTCACGACTGTAGGAAGGTGGATTTTCATGATATAATCTGGCTAATAATAGGTTGTTTGCAGAGACAGGGTGTTTCAATGACCTAAGGTCACTCTGGAAGCTATAATTACCTGCAGAGAATAACTGTAGAAACTCTGTTTGGATATGTCATGGTACAGCTTTAAAATGGTTATATTTGTAAACTGTAGCTGAGTACAGGATTTCAGAAATTATGGCATTGATAAAACTCCTATGTGCCATGACTATGGTCAAAATAGGTTTTTTTTAATCCTCATTTTCTATAAAGTTTTATGGTTTTACAATTTAAAATTATCCATTTTAGTAAAACTATTTATCATTAGAAGCCAAACCTAGTGTTATGAACATCAAAGTGATCAAAGAACTGTTTTTTTTTTTTCTTAACAGGGTAAAATAAGGACTGTACTATTAGTTCAAAGCTCTCTATGTTCATTTCTTACCACCTGAAAGTAAGCACTGTCAAACTTTCTAGGTTATGGATCATTTTGAATGTAACTTCATTTGGTTTTCAAAAGAATTCACAAAATTTTGCAAATTATTATTTTTGTATCTCAATACATTTTATTTAATTTTTAATATTTTATTGGTACATTGTATTCATACATCATAATGTGGTAAAAAAAAAACTTGTGTAGACATACATGCACACATCACCCAGTTAGCCCCTACATGATCCCCAACCCATTCCCTCCCATCCCTCCTTCCCATGCTTGGCTTAGTGGTTGACTTTGATATGTTTAATTACATTATGTGCTTTAGAGAGTTTCCTTCTTCTCCCCTCCCATCCCCCTGTAAATGGTGCGATTGAGTTTTTTTTTTAATTGCTGAGTAAAATTCCATTGTGTACATATCCCACAGTTTTGTAATCCATTCATCTGTTGATGGACATCTTGGCTGGTTCCATAGTTTGACTATGGTGAATTGTGCAGCTATGAACATAGATACACATTCATTACTTTGGTAGTTTGGTTTCTTTTCTTTTGGGTAAATACCAGAAGTGATATTGCTGGATCAAATGGTAGATTTGTTCCCATTCTTCTGAGTATTCTCCATACTGTTTCCCAAAGTGGTTGCACTAATTTGCAGTCCCGCCAACAATGATTTAGAGTTCCCACTTCTCCACATCCTCACCAGCATTTGTTGTTGTTTGTGTTTTGAATGATTGCCATTCTAGTTGAAGTTAGGTGAAATCTCTGGGTAGTTTTGATTTGCATGTCTCTGATTTCCAATGATGTTGAGCATTTCTTCATGCATTTATTGGCCATTTGAATTTCTTCTTTTGGGAAATATCTATTTAGTTCACTAGCCCATTTTTTAATTTGTTGTATTTTAAGTGTTGAGTTTCTTGAGTTCTCTGTATATTCTAGATATTAGTCCTCTATTGGAGGAGTAGGTGGCAAAAATCTTCTCCTGTTCTGTTAGCTCTCGATTGAGGTTCTTGACAGTTTCCTTGCTGAACAGAAGCTCCTCGGTTTCAATTTTTTATTAGTGTATTGTAGTTCTACATCTTAGTGCTGTACAAGGTGGTAGAGGCATACATGCATGCATCGCCTACTTAGCCCTTCCCCAATTCCCACCCCATTCTCTCACCCCTCCTTCCTCTTCATGTTTGGCTTAAGGATTGACTTTGATATATTTGTTAATGTACATCATGTACTAAAA
This sequence comes from Muscardinus avellanarius, assembly GCF_963383645.1. Lineage (NCBI taxonomy): Eukaryota > Metazoa > Chordata > Mammalia > Rodentia > Gliridae > Muscardinus > Muscardinus avellanarius. Next base: position 29,082,823 of record NC_137790.1, read on the forward strand.
GTAGACACCGTATAGAATAAATGCATTTATATCTACAGTAACCTTTGCATTACATTTTAATTTTCTGTATAAGCTTAATTTGGGTATTTTATGTAGGTAATGACATCAATGGGAAATAACTATAGTTCTCTTTTCTCGTCTACCTATCACTTTCCACTTAGTTCTTCAGGTCTAGGGTTTCCATGCCAAGGTTAAATAAAAATGGGAATGAGTACACTCAGTGGTATCACTGTTGAACCTATTCTGGCTGTTGTGTTTTGATTAATAAAACCTATGTGTCCATCAGAATTTAGTGCTAGAAACTAGATATTACAAGGGGGAGGGATGTAATGGGCACTTGAAGGATCAGTATAGGTGAGGATTTGGGTGGAAGGGAGGCTGATGCTAAAATTGTGTTTTAGAATCACCTGCCACAGGTGTCATCTGAGGTCAGCTCCATGTATCACAGCTACTGCCACTGCTGTCTCTACCACAGCTGCCTCACACCACAAATCTGGTACTCTCCCAGAAGAGCACTGAATAGCAGACACTGTTGTTTCTGGCTGGTTAGCCACTCCTGCCATAGAAAGATGCACCTCCTCGCACATCAGTGTCCTGCAAAAAACACAATAGCAATTTTAACAGATGTAATTTAATTTAAAGATTCTTAGACTAAGTATAGCATTTTGTACAATGCAATGCAAATAGAAGAAAATGCCCCACTAAAAACCTAAGTTGTGATATACAATTGCCTGCCAGCACAGACTGCTTTTAATTTTTGTTAACAAATCGAAGTATTTAAAATGACTCTGTGTGTGTGTGTGTGTGTGTGTGTGTGTGTGTGTGTGTGTTACTGGGGAATGAATCCTGGGATGTTCTAACTCTGAGATATGCTCCCAGCTCTATTTTACTGAATTAATTATTTTTTGGTTTTGCTTTTTTTGTGTGTTTGTGTGATACTAGAGATTGAACCCAGGGGACATGCTACCTCTATGTTACAATCCTAGCCCTTTTTAAAACTTTTTTTTTTTTTGTGTGTGTGTGTGTGGTACTGGGGTTCCTGGAAACCCTTCTACTTCCAGGCTATACTTTCAGACCTATTTTTTATATTTTTATTTGGAAACAGGGTTTCCTAAACCAGTGAGGCTGGCTACGAACCTGCGTGATCCTCCTGTCTCCACCTCCTAAGTGCAGGGATTACAAGTGTGCTCCACCACGCCCGGCTTAAACTTTTATTTTTTAAACAAGGTCTTGCCAGGTTGCTGAGTGTCTTAGTCAGCATGTGCACTACTATATCCCAGTAAATCTGAACACAGAATTTAGGAGAAGGAAGATTTGTTTGCTCGCAATTTTCTTGGAACTTCTGGGTTCAGTCCATACGAGGCCTGGATCTAAGGATCTCAGGGCCTGGAATCAGGAAGCAGAGAGAGGGAGAACATACAGGCTCTGCTTCTCACATCTTGGAGACCAGACCAAAAGAGAGCAGGCGTAGGAGGAAGCAATATATAATCCTCAAAGCTGCACCCCTATGGACTCTTTCTTAGCAACCAAGCCCTGCTTCCACCATTGCTGCCTTGTTTCTGGGAAGGCTAGGGAGATATTCTAAATCCAAACCTTTGCACTGAGAGTCTCACTACACTGCTGAGGCTGTCGTCAAACTTATGATCCTCTTGTCTCAGCCTCCCAAGTACAGGCATGCACCACCACACTGGTTTGATTTTTTTTTTTTTTTTAAACAGGGTTTTGCTTAGTTGATGAGACTGGCTTCAAACCTGCAATCCTCCTGTGTTAGCCTCCCAAGTACTTGGATTACAGGAATGTGCATTATGTCTGGCTTGAAGTGGCTAAATTTTAGAATCCTTGAAAAAGAAGTGGGGAGGTGAAAGAAACATCTGAAAAAATGGAGCTGGTTTTCTAGTTTATCTAAGAAGGATATAGCGAGGCTATTTCTACCAGTTTTGGTAAAAACGAACAAACAAAAACAAAACAAGACAAACTCCAAATGAGATTCTACTGCAGCTGAGGAAAGGAAGTGAGTGCAGGGAAGGGTTAATGGAGGAAGCCTGTGCCCCTCTGTGAGGCTGCTCCTTGGCTGAGGCCTGAAATTGGACTTTGGAATTTTTCCTGTGCTGCTAAATAATGCTGTTTTGTATGCAGTGGACACTGAGCTCTGCCGTACCAGCTTGCCTGGACAATGCAGTGTGATTTATGGTAAATACCTATTTTTTTCTTCCAGGAATCTGAAACTTTCGTAATCGTGGCTCTTTGTGCAAAGGAAGAAGTGCCGATGTGACCGTGCCCCAATAAGAACTGGACCACACATCTCTAGCAAGGCTAGCAAGCTTCCCTGGTTGAAGGCACAGTACACAGACTGTGGCTTCTAGTTGCTGGACAGGAGTGTTCTATGAAATATCCTCTCATGCCCCTGGCGGGGAGAGCTTTGGAAGCTCCTCCCTGGACTTTCCAAACTTTGATGTGTCTTGTCTTATTCCCTTACTGATCTTACTATAAGATCATATGAACTCCTCCATAAAACTACCTGGTTTCAGTTTCTATTCTTTTCTTTACTATTTGTGTATGGCACTAGGAACACTATCTTTGAGCTACATCCCAGCCTAATTTATTATTTTGAAACAGAGTATTATTAAGTTGTTCCGGGGTTTACTAAATTGCTGAGGCTGGTCTCGAACCTGTGATCCTGCTATCTCAGCCTCCCAAGTGCTGGGATTACAAGTTTGAGCCACCATGCCTACTGTTTCTATTTTTATGTTTCAGATTTTTTTCTCAGTATAAATTTGAGAATATATTTTGATTAAATCAGACTCATTCATGGTAGACTCTTCAGTCTGTTCCTTCTGTCATTTTTTTGAAAATCAAAGAACATCTTTTTATATGCATATGTATGTATGGTACTGGGAATTGAACCCCGGAATGTTTTACCATTGAGCCACATCCCCAACCCTTTTTTATTTTTTAGTTTTATTTTTAAATCTTTTGCCACACTGGGGCTGGAACTGAGTTGCAAAGGGCCTCACTAAGTAATAGCTGAGGCTGTCCATAAACCGCAATCCTCCTGTCTCAGCCTCCCAAATGCTGTAATTACAAGCGTGCGCCGCCATGCCTGGCTATACTGTGTCCTTTCTATAATGCAATTCACATAGGTTTCTATAATTTATGTAAATAAAATCTCATAGTATGTAAGTTGGGGTTCTAACTTCTGTCATTTTGCACAAGTCTTAAAGTTCATCTGTGTTATTACATATATGTAATAGTTACTTATAATTAATATTAGTCATTTGCTTATCTTATACTACGTGGCATTATCCATTCATTGGCTAGTGGTTTATTGTTTCCAATTTTTATACTCTCACAGGTTAGTTTATTTCCAGATTTGGCTACTATAAATTAAGACATTGCAAGTGTGATTTGGTAACAAACATTTGTATAGAAATAAGTATATTTTAGCTAAATATTTAGGATGCTGGGTATGGGAGTTTTCTGATTAGCTTTCTACTAAAGAGTTGAACTTATTTCCAAAATGATTGTATAATTTTGCTATATATGTAATAGAATTACTCCAAATCCTCTCCAACATTTAGTATTGTCTCTCTTTTCAATTTTATATAATCAAGTAGATATATAATACCAACTGTAGCTTTAATTTGAACTTCCTGAATACTTTATGATTATTGGCATTCATATATCTTTAAGGAGGTATGTGCTCAAATATAAAAGCAAAGATTGACAATTTGGACTCAATGTAATTAAACATTATGCTTCTCTAGAGATAATATAAAGAAAAGTAGTGAAAAAGTAGAAAAAGTAACTGAAAAAAAATATATGTTTAATATAAATATTAAAGTACTTGTGTTTGGACTTTATAAAACAATAGACAAACTTGATACAAAGGAAATAAAAGCATTGGGTATATAATTTTGTGTTGATTTTCTATTTAAAAAATCTTACAATAAATTATAGTTTTCTTCTATCTTCTTAAAAATAAAAAAATCTAGCAATTTCTGCTTTTTGATTGTCAGGTTTAGACCATTTATATTTAATATAAAGGCAATGTTCTACTTAGGTTGCCCAGTTGATAATTTTTGTCTTATTTGCTTTTTTATCTTATTTGTGTTTGATTTTTTTCTTTCTATTAAACAGTTCTAATGTTTTTTAAAATTATTCTCTTAGCTCTCTAGCTATGTCTTTTTGTACTTTATTTTTCATGGTACTGGAGGTTGAACCCAGAAGCATTCTACCTTCAAGGTATACCCTAAGCCCTTTTTATTTTTATTTATTTATTTATTTTTGTGGTGCTGGGGATGGGACCCAGGGGCATTTTACCTCCCAGCTACATGCCCAGCCCGATTTTTTTATTCTTTATTTTGAAACAGGTCTCACTAAGTTGTGGAAAGCCTCACTAAGTAGCTGAGACTCACGATGAACCTCCAATCCTCCTGTCTCAGCCTCCCAAATACTGGGATTACAAACATGCGCCACAATGCTCTGCTTACCCTAAGCCCTTTTTAATGTATTTTTTTTCTTTGAAACAATGTCTAAGCCCTTTTTAATGTTTTTTTTTTTTTTCCTTTGAAACAGTGCCTAAGTTGCTGAGTCTCTCTAAGTTATGGAAGTTGGTCTTGAACCTGTGACCTTCTTGTCTTGGCTTCCCAAGTACTAGCATTACAGGAGTGCTCTACCATGTTTGTCTTGTTTTGTATTTTTTTAAAAAAGTTAAGTTAGGGATTACAGTATGTTTCCCAATTAGAATTAGTTTTGAACTACTTCAGGTAGATTACAGTAAATTTACTACAGAATATTTTTATTATCCTGAATATCAGTCCATACTTTTCTCTTTCTTCTTATTAAATTTACTTTTTTGTATGTGTATTGATGCAGAGTTGTGAAACATAGATATTTATAGACAAAACCTTGCAGCTACTCTAGGTTTCTTATATTCTTCTAGAGATGGATTTTTCTGTGACATTCTTTTATGGTGTTAAATTGCCTGGAATCAATCTGCAAACTTGCCCACCACCCATTAGCCATGGCATACAGCTAACTGCTCAGCTTCTACCCTATTCTCATGCCTCCCCACTACTGCTTTTAGATAATCCTGTTGGTTACCCTATGATTGCCACATTTGGACAAAGATGAGAAACTGGGCAGATATTAGGATCACTATCTCTTTTATTGTCTTGTACCTCGTGATTTTCCTAGTTTTCAGCTATTCTGTGAGGGTCATCTTTAACTTTGGACCATTCTAGCTTAATTAAGCATCATGAAATTTTGTACTCCCAAAGCATCTTAGAGTATAGGCATTTCATTTTGTATTGGAAGAACCAGTTGTCTCAGGAAGCAAAATGTCTAGGGTCATGGAGCCACTTCATGGCATATTTCTGGATCCAATCTTGATTAATCTCTGTGTGGTCTGCACATGGAACACTAGATTAGTTCTAATGCAATTGAATCATGTCAAAGAAATGAAAAATGTTATCCCATTCCTCATTATACTCTTTTTATGGGCGTGTGTGTGGGAAGATCAGAAAAAATAAAATTATGAACAACTAAGCTTTTTGTTTAAAATGTCATATGAAGTTAATATAAACAGAAAAAAGGTGGGGTCATATAAACTCAGATCAAGAAAACAAAAAACAAACAAACAAAAAAAACCCTGATACACATTAAATATAAAACCCTAGAAAAAGAGAAAATTAAATGCATTACAAATCCATGTCATGCTACTGTATTTCTTCAGACTATAAATTTTCTGTGCTAGTTAATGTATCATTCCAAAGGCACTGGATAAATGTCAGAAGGGCCTCTGAAGTTTTTCCACATTAAAATTTTGGTAAATTAAATTTGTTTCAAGTGCTTGGATTTCAGTTTCTCTCTATTATGAATCCTCTACAAATCTCTTTTGATAGAATGCTGGATCACATTTCTAGATACATATAAAGACTTAAAATTTTAAGAACTTTTCATTTTCTTTTTATCCTTGCATACTTCAACCCATTAATAAGGAAGTTATAGCTTTTTCTTGAGTACTTCTACGTATTATGCAAACTCAGTTGTATGTGAAATTCCCAAAACTTTCTATTTATTTGTTATAAGTGACCTCCATTTATAGTAAAATGATAAAATGTCATAGGCATAAATTATGGTTCTAACAAAAAATCCGTATTAATAAATTACATAAAGAAGTGAACAAGTTGAACTAAGATTACATAATGAGAAGATCTGGTTAATTTGTAGCATATACTATCATTTTTCTCATTTCTAAATTTATATTCAAGATGAGTGACTCCTGTTAAAGGCATGCCCCACTTAGGTTTAAGCCTTTGTATAGCTTATAATGAACTAGCTGAGAGTAATTAGTATACTACAAAAGCAAAACAGTTCTGTTATTTAATCAACTATTGTATTTGAATAAAAATATTTCTAGATTAAGAATTTTATTTTCCAACATTCTGATGAAATTCCTCCCTACATTTTAGATAGATAGCAAGCAGTTACCATTGCCGTCATCAAGTGGTCAAATAAATCTTTTGACTTACAGAAATGGAAGGAAACTACCTTATCTTTTTCCTTCATAAAGAAGGATGTTGTGGTGAGAAGAAGCAGTGGAGTGTGTCTGAAAGATGGATCAAACGAAAAGCCTTGTTTGAGGTGAAATTTTTAGACAGGCAGAGAATTGTGGAAAGTGCATCAACATAAGCTGTGCAAGTAGCCACACAGTAATTAGTATTCATTGTCTAGGAAGTAGAGGGTATCATATGCTCATATGGGTCTGAAATGAGAAAGCTTTCAGCTGGGCATGGTGGCTCAGGCCTGTACTTGTGAGACTCAGACAGTAGGATCACAGGTTTGAGGACAGCCTTAGCAAATAGTGATATGCTCATTAACCTAATGAGATCTTGTTTTAAAAATTTAAAAATAATAAGGCTTAAGGTGTAGCTCTGAGGTAGAATGTATCTGGGTTCAATCCTCAGTACTAAAAAGAAAAAAGAAAGAAAAGAAAATGAAAAAATTTCCTATAAACTGTGCCAGAAACTAAAAAAGAAGAGTTATAGGTTGTGGTTATACTTAGGTGATGCCCTGTCAGGAGCCAAAAATGAATATTATGTTTAAGAATATTGTACATAGAAGTTTCTTTTAATTTTTAACTAAACTGAAGACAAGATCAGGGAAAAGGAAATATATTTAGATATATTCTAAAGACATTTCTAATTGTGTTTCTGTATGGTTTTCACTAAAAGAGCCAAATTGAGAATGCTCCTATCGGTTTGGCTGTGGTCAACTGGGTTGGGAACATGATTCTTGAATATCTGGACTTTAAAGTGAACTTTACTTTTTGGGAAAAGTAGCAAGATAATCACATCAGGTAATTCTAGAAGCAAAAAAAAAAAGACTCATAAAAGCATTAGATATGATAGCTTGCTCACTACTCTATATGACATTTTTATCATGACAGTGAACCATTTGAAGTTATGAACCTCATCTCCTCCAACACAACAAAGTGATATGTGTATCTAAGTAAATATTAATGTGAGAGACATTTTAGTTTATTATATTAACTAGGTACTTCTAAATATGAGACTCAAAGGGTAAAATATGAAACCTGTACTGAGCCAAAGAATAGCACTCACCTGGGTGGTGAGCATTGCTGGGCAAGAGAAGGGAAAGGAAAGAAAAATACATTGAGGATGACTGTCACGCTGTTTTGTGTTGAGTTTGAAGGGATATTTTCATAAAGGTGAGTTACCTTAAAAATTAGCTTAAAAAGGCATATTACAGCCGGGTTTGGTGGCGTGTAGTTGTATGTAATCCCCGTGCTTGGGGAGGCAGAGACAGGAGGATCGCGCAGGTTTGAAGCCAGTCTCGCTGGCTTAAGAGACCCTGGAGGTAGAAGGGTTCCATCCCCATTACCACCAAAAAAAAAAAAAAAAACAGAAAAAAAACACAAAAACAGGCATATTGCTATTTATTACTCAGTGAAGTTTGGAAGCTAAGAAAACTGATATGTGTAGGTATATTTATTAATACAGTTCATATTCATATTACCCCTTTCTCTGCTGTAACAAAATTTATACCATACTTTTAGTGGCAATTTAAATTTTATTTTGGTAGCATTAGTATTATATGTTTGGTATATATATATATATATATATATATATACATACACATATATATATATATACATACATACACATATATATAGTATCCTATTTGTATCATATAGATATACTATATTTATAGAAGTGAATATATGGAAGCATGGTATTCAAATGTTTAAAAAACTTTTTTTCAGGTAAACCTCTGACAAAAATCTGTTTGCAGAGCCAGGCATCGTGGTGCACACCTGTAATCCCAGCATTTGGGAGGCTGAGAGAGGAGGATCAAAGGTGGGCAGCCTCAGCTACTTAGTGAGACCCACTGCAGCTCAGTGAGACCCTGTTTCAAAATTAAGAATAAAAAATAGGACTGGGGGTGTAGTTCAGAGGTAGAATGCACCTGGGTTCCATCCCCAGTACCGAAAAAAAAAAAAAAAATCTGTTGGCAAATTTCCTAAAAGTGATACACTTTTTACGGTGGATTATTTTCTTTCATTAATCACACAAGTACTAATATCTTAGTTGGATAATAATTAAAGGTAAATAGCTTTAAAATCCTTATATGCAAGAGCTATAGAAACAGCACGTGCAACCTGAAGGTTTTCAAGATGGCCAATGTGCATCATATAGCTAGTCTCAAATGGAGACCAAGAAAGCAAGGTCATTTTCAATCTCCACATACATCTTGCTTTCCTGGCTCAACACTCATCATTCATTATGTTCTGCATATTGAAGGGAGAAGATGAAGGATACATAAGAATTCACTTTGAAAACATGTACTCAATGTTGCATATCCAAAAGCTCCTAAGGGATTAAACAATCAGAAAGCCCGCATCATTTGCATTTTAATGGATAAAAATAAGAGTTGAAACATTTCTTTACACTTAAGCAGCCATGGAAAAGCTTGTGTAGTTAACAGGACAGAAGAGGGAGGTAGGGGGAGGATGAGGGGTTGCTATGCAACTTAAAAGAAAATTTATTTCTTTTAGAGAATCGAAACTGAGTTGATTAAGTCAAGGTGCCTGACTCTGCTCGAGACACGTTTTCCTAATAAAAAATACTGGAACTTCAGACCTTTCACATTTTCCATGAATAGATGTCATTACTCATTATCACAATTATCATTACTTGTAAAACAAGGAGGTGGTGGCAAGGGATGGAAGAAAAACTGAAATAGAATTGAAAAAAAAAATGGTACTAGCTGAGTGAATTTGAATAAAACCTTTTTTCCCCCCCAAACTAAAACAACATAAATCATAACCACACCCTTGGAAAGCTTAAAGTACTGGACCGGTATTATGGAAAAAATAGTGACTACAGGTTTTTTTTTACACCCTTCTCTAATTCTGAACTAGAAATGACAAAGAGCTTGACTGGTAACGTTCTGAAATAGATAATGAGTTAAGTGATAATTACTGAACCTCATTTTTAGAAACCCATTAACAGGTATCTCTTTAGTCATAGGGAAAATTCTTCATAAATATTGAATTGTGCTATCACATGTATAAGTTTCTTTCATATTATGGAATCTGACTAATTTCAGAGTAAGTATTGACCATTAATTGTCTTTAAGATATTTAATCAAGTAAAGACATCCATCATTTTATTCTAATTTGTTAATCTAGGATAATCTAAAATAATTTGTTAATCTAGGAATAAAATTCCATTTTATTCTAATTTGTTAATGGTAGTGTTATTATCTTCAGTTTAATCTTTTCAAATGTTCAGAGTAGGGGTTAGAAATGGCAAACAAAAGGTGTTCCTATATTTTGAGTTTCTCTAGCTGAAAGAACAGGATTTGTAAATGAGAAGCTGGAGCAGATCTTGGAGTAAAATGTTTCTTTCAGCTTAAGCAGAGATTAAAGAAGACTTGAGTGGATTCCCAGTGTGGTGGTGCACAGCTGTAATCCCAGATTCTGGGAGGCCGAGACAGGAAGATTGGAGGCTTGAAGTCAGCCTCACAACTTAGGGAGGGTGTTAGCAACTTAGCAAATAAGTTTTATTTGATCCTGTTTCCAAATAAAATTAGGGCTAGAGGTAGAACCAGGAGGTAAATGGTCCCTGAGTTTTACCACCAGTACCACAAAAGAAAGAAAGGAAGAAAGGAAGAAAGAAAGGCAGACTTGACTAGACTCAATGAATCAAGGGCCATTTGTTGAATTCTTGGGCAGTCTAGGAGGTAGGAGGAGGGGAATATACACCAGATTTACCATCAAGGCCAAGCAGCTGCACAATAACATATTGTGACCACGTGCCTCAGTGAAGTACCAGCTATAGTGAAAGGGTGAAGAGGCCCTGAGGTATATCTGGAAAAAGTATGGAGGAGGAGGAGGCCTTCTACACTGGAAAGCTTCATACCTAGCTAAATGCTATATATTCTACCAGTTGTTGACAAGGCTCTATTCAGAACATTCTAGACACTTTAGGGTGTGACTCATGTTACTTACTGTGAGTTGTTCAAGATTGTAAATTGTACTTCAATCATAATTGAATTGAAGGTTGAATTTTACCAGTGAAAACATCTATTAGACTCATTTTTTTCATATAGGAGAGTGAATAACGTTAATTCGAGGATATGTGTAAAACAGGCGAATGAAGGTATGCAAGTGTTGTGGAAAAGGCAATACTGATTTTCATTGGCCAATTTAATAAAAAAATTCTCAACTTTTTTTTGCAAAATATTTTTCTTTATATCAGGGAAGCTGAAACTACTTTATTTATTTATTTATTTATTTATTTATTTATTTATTTATTTATTTTTCTTTTGGTGCTGAAGATTTAGCCCAGAGGCATTCTACCTCTGAGTTACACCCCCAGCACTTCTATCTATCTATCTATCTATCTATCTATCTATCTATCTATCTATCTATCCTTGGTACTGGGGTTCCTGGAAATCCTTCTACCTCCAGGCTACACTCCCAGACCTATTTTTATATTTTTATTTGGAAACAGGGTCTCTGAAGCCAGCACAGCTGGCTTCGAACCTATGGGATCCTCCTGTCTCCGCCTCCCAAGCTCAGGGATTACAAGCGTGCACCACCACGCCCAACTATTTATCTTTTTATTTTGAAACAGAGTCTGGCTAAGTTGCTGGGGCTGGTCTTGAGCCTGTGATCCTCCTGCCTCAGCCTCCCAAGTACTGGGATTATAGATGTTTATTATCACACCTGGCTAAAACTTGCTTTTGGATCTCTTCTGAGATTTTGATGTCTGCATTCTCCTTCCCATCTTTACTGCCAGGCTCTATTCTAATTTATTTCTTGCTAATAATTTTTAAGAAAATATATGATTATGATAAGTGAAACATTGGGCTAACTTTTTAATTATTTACTCAGAAGGCTGAAGGGAGGTAAGGAATCGAATTTTCAAAACACATTCTTATAAGACTATAATTGAATTTTGTGATCTACTTTTTTGTATTTTTTGTTATTATTATAATTTAATTTTTTAACTTAATTTTTTTATTGGTGCAATGTATTCATACATCATAGTGGTATGAAGAAAATACTTTTGTAGACATACATGCACACATCGCCCAGTTAGCCCCTACCTGATCCCCCCCCCCCCTCGTTCCCTCCCCATACCTCCTTCCCATGCTTGGCTTAGTGGTTGACATCTAGTTTTATAGCAATTTATCCAATATTAACGATGATACTCTCACAAAACAGTTTCATTTGTCTGATACCAAGCTTTTGATGACTAAAAGATAACAGTTCAATATTTCTTTTTGCTTTCTTTCTTACCAGAGAATATTTTTTTCTTTCCTTTTTTTTTTCTTTAGGTGAAGCTATCATACATTTATTTATTTATTTTTCAGAAAAAATCTATCCTGATATGGAATATGGACTCTAGGTACCCAAAACAATCTCGATGAAGAACACAGCTAGAAGATGTATATTTTCTGATTTCAAACCATATAAAGCTACAATAATTGAAACAGTGTAGTACTGTTCTAAAGGAAGATATATAAACCAAGGAGTTAAATAAAAGCTTAGAGATAAATTCTTTCATATAATGTCAAGTTATTTTTGACAAGGTTTCCACGAACATTTGGTGAAGGAAATAATAATCTTTTAACCAAATATTGTTGAAAAATAATAATTACATGAAAAAGAATAAAATTGGACCCTTACCTAACACGTATACAAATATTAACTCAAAATAGATAAAAGACCTAAGTATAAATCTTAAGACTATAAACTTTTAGAAGGAAATCTGGGTCATAAAACCTCACAACATTGAAATTGGCAGTGATTTCTTGGATATGATTTCAATGGCACAGGCAACAGAAGAGTATACAAACTCCCTAAAAAAAAAAAAAATGTATATCCAAAGACAATGTAAACAGAGTTAAAAGTTACTGATAGAATGGAATAATATATTTCCAAATGCTATATCTGAAGGTATATTAATATTCCAACTAGAAATCCTAAAAATTAGCAACAATAAAAGCAAACAATACAATTTAGAGATAGGTATAAGACTAACATAAATAATGAATCTCCACAGATAACCAATCTTAGTTGTCTGTTGGATGGAAACTCTTGTTTCTCTGGTTCTGGTGTGTGTTACCTATTTCTTCTTTGTAGTTAATCTCTTTGAGTATTTTCTCTAGCGCAGGTTTTGAAGACATAAATTCCTTCAGTTTCTGTTTGTCGTGGAAGCTTCTTATTTCCCCATCTAATTTGATAGAAAGTTTTCCTGGGTAGGAAATTTTTGGCTGGAAGTTGTTTTTTTCCAGAGTTTGGAATATGTTACTCCAAGCCCTTCTGGCTTTCATGACTTGGTTTGGGAAGTCTGGAGTGATTCTAATTGGTTTGCCTCTGAATGTCACTTGGCCCTTTGTTTTTGTTGCCTTTAAGATTCTCTGCTTGGCTTCCATATTGGTCATTTTGACAATTATGTGGTGTGGGGATCCTCTTCTCTGATCCTCTCTAACGGGGGTTCTATAAGTTTCCTGGACCTGTGTATCGACCTCTTGCTCTATGTTTGGAAAATTTTCTGCTATTATTTCCTTGAAAAGATTGTTGATCCCTTTGGTTTCACTTTCTTTTCTCTCCTCTATTCCAATTATTCTTAGGTTAGCTCTCTTAAAATGGGCCCATATTTCTTCAATGTCAGATTCCTGCTGTTGGATATCTTTTTCTAGATTAGAAACTATGCATTCATTTTTGGATTGCTCATCTTCTAAGAGCGAGATTCTGTTCCCCATGTGGTCTAATCGGTTGTTTGTGCTTTGAATTGAGGCCTTTACTTCATTAATTGCATCCTTTATCTCTTTTTGGCTCTCTCTGAGTTCTTTTCGAAGCACCTCTATTATTTCTACAGTTATTTTCCTGATTTGATCTTCTAGAAATCTCTGATTTTCTGTTTTATCAGGTTCTGATGTTGTGGGGTTGTGGGCATTCATTGCTCCATTGTTATTCCTCTTTCCCAATGATTTCAGAAGTTTGTGCCTTCTCTGGGTTCTTCCCTGGGTCACTACGACTTCACTTAAGGTGCTGTGGATCTCAAGTCTGTGGTATCTCAGTCCGCACTACTCCTTTACTGGGTTGTATCGCAGAGTCTCAGACCCAGGGAGTCAATCGAGGCTGCTTTAGACCATGGGGGGTGCCAGGTTGGGCGTTCTCCTATGGTGTAATATCTCTGCCACCACCACTCCCCCACTGGGTCAAGTCCCTGGGAGTACAGTACTGGGATTTCTCCTCTAGGGGCCGCAATTTGACTCACTGTTGAGTGCGCAGATGGAGCTTTTGTGGACTCGGTGAATTCGCTGCTGCTGCCGCCGGTAGCAATATGGCGCCACTGCTACGCCCTCGGCCGTGAGGCTGGCATATTTCTTTTCTGTTTTTGAACTCCACTCTGAGTCCCTGCAAGGTGCGCTGAGCCCAGCCCCTGGGAGCTTTAGCTGCTACCTGCGCCGAGGAATCTGCTGAATCCCGCCCGGCTGTCCCGCAGCAGCTCACCTAGGCTCGCTGTCCGCTGCTCCTCTCTGGAGCTTGGTAGGCTGTTGAGTGTGTTGGTCTGGTGCTGTCCGTTGAACTCGCCGCTGCCGCCAGCAGTAAGGCACTGCTGCCACGTTTTCGGGCGTGAGGCCGGTGTATCTCCTCTCTGGTTTCTGAGCTCCGTTATGAGTTCCCTTCCTCTCTGGAGCCTGGTGCTGCAAGGCGAAATGGCACCCGCCACTTCACGCTGCGGCTCCTGCTGCAGCACTGCGGTCTGGTTTCTGGTGTCTCGTTTTTCCATCCCTCTTTTTATCTGTCCCTTAAAGTTACATTTTTTGTTTCTCTGCTGATGGTGTTTTCTGGCTATGGAAGGCGCTGATTTTGTGGTAATAGAGATTGGTTGTTAGCGGGGCTTGTAAGCCCCGTTTTGCTCCGTCGCCATCTTCCTGGAAGTCCCTGTGATCTACTTTTTGATGATCGTTAACACAAATTGAGTAATAGCTATGAAGGTTGGGGACTTACTCCTGTTGGAACACTTGTATCTTTGCTAACTAAGTCCAACTATTGAAATCCTGTCCCACAAAATGATGTGATTAAGAGGTGGGAACCTTTAAAAGGTGATTAGGTCATAAAAGCAAAGCCCCCATGAATGGGATTAGTGTCCTTACAAAAGAAGCTCAAGGAAGCTCACTTTCCCATCTGCCATGTTAGGACTATCTAGAAAGTGCTGTAGATGAACCAGAACATGACACCCTCACAAGACACTGAATCTTCAAGAGCCTTTATTTTGGAATTTCCATCCTCTAGCCCTGAGGGAAATAAGTTTCTATTGTCTAAAAGCTATGATCTGACACGCGGGGTGTGGTTGCGCACACTTGTAATCACAGCGCTTGGTAGGTGGAGACAGGAGGATCGCGCAGGTTCAAAGCAAGCCTCTCTGGCCTAAGAGACCCTGTTTCCAAATAAAAATATAAATATATTTTTATTTGGAAACAGGGTTAATATTTTTATTTGGAAACAGGTTAAATATAAATATAATTTATATTTTATTAAATAAAATATAAATTATATTTTTATTTTCCAAATAAAAATATAAAATAAAGTGTAGCCCAGAGGTAGAAGCGTTTCCAGGAACCTCAGTACCACCAATAAACAAACAAACAAACAAACAAACAAACAAACAAACAAACAAAAACTATGATCTATTTTGTCAAATCAGCCCCACTCCACACTTAGGGCAATAAATTTTATTTCCATTCATTGTACTTACACAGTCAAATTAGAAATCTCTTGTCAAAACTGTAGAGTGTTCATAGGTGGAGTATTAATGAAGACCTCTGTTCTCTTCCCAGTTCCCTATCTCAAAGTCAGGTGATTAAAAAACAAACAAAAAATGAGAGTATTGATAAATACAATTCCAGCTCGAAGAAACTTGAAAGCATTGAGATCAAAGATTCTGTACATTACTAACAAAATGCCCATAATTCATAAGTAATATTTATTATAATGGAGTTGCTTTAAGTGCTCTTTTTCCTCTAAAATATTGAAGTGTTGATTCAGTATACAAGGTTGCCTAATTCAATTTGAGGTCATTTCTGCCTGTTTATGAAGAGAAACTTATATTTGCATTCTATACCAAGACAACTGAAGTGAAAAAAAAAATACCAGGTTTGTTTATATGCTAATTTACTAAAGACTAAAATATTACAAAAATGAGTTTCAATGTCTTCTCTGGTAATCAAAACAACTCCACATTCTTTAAAAGAAATGTTTGTAAAATAATGGGACCTGCTTGTATGGCTTATTTTTCTCAAAGCCTAGTGCAGTTCCTGGCCAAGAATAACACACTTTTTATTCATTTACTTAACAAATATTTATTGAACATCCCTAGTCTCCAAGATCTGTGTAATGTTAATCAAAATATAAGAGTTCATATGGTTTATTTCTGCATGGACTTAACAGTCTAGTGAAGAAAAAGGTGAGTAAACTCACACCAATGAGTTTATATAAAACTATAATTCTGTGTAAAATTGTGTTAAGAACAACAGATGAAATGGCTTCTAGTACTATGAAACCATAAAATAGAGAACTTTCATCTTGTCAAAGAACATCTGAAAGTCTTCTTTGAATAAATAGTCAAAAGAGAAAGACATTACAGTATATTGTTTCATCTTTATGGAAAAGTTTAAATATTTCTTAAAAAGTTTAAATATGAGAGAGGAAAAAATAATTGTATTAAGATAAAGTGTTAAAAGGTGGATTGGTGACAGTCTGGATACTTTGGAGTTTGCTGTGTCTGTGAGATATTTAAATTGAGGAAGTAGATAAACAAATCTATGCCTTAGAAAAGTCTCAACTGCAGAAACATCCTTGAAAATTCTTTAGTATGATCATATTTGAAAACCTTGGAATTGGAACCATCGGAAGAAGTAAAGTATAGCAGTCTGTAAAATTCCCCTTTCCAAAAATGTCCACATTCTAATTCCAGAAACCTCTGTCTGTTACCCTGTATGCACAAGGGCCTTTACAGATGGAATTAAGAATCTTTACCTTAAGATAAAGGTAAGACAATCTGCAGGTGACTGTGTAATGCACTGCTCCCTAGAAGAGAAAGAGAGACAGAAGGGGAAAATGAGCAATGAGGGAGAAAGAGATTGGCGTGAGGTGCTTGGAAGAGAAAGTTGGGTCATAAACTGAGAAACACAAATGGCCACCAGAAGCTGGAAAGAGAAAGGGAAGTGATTGTGTTCTAGAAGTTTCTGAAGGAACCAGCCATACCCACACCTTGACTTTAGCCAAGTACATGCTGCTTTTGACTTCTAACATCCTCCAGAACTGTAAAAAGATAATTTTTTTTGCCTAAATTTTGTGATAATTTGTTACAGAGGCAAAAGGAACACTAAAACATAAAGAAGAAAAAAGAGAACAGAGATAAAACTTAAAGATCTACCTTAGGAATAATGGGAGGAGAATGTTTTATTGCAGGAGATATTAGAGAAAAAAGTGAAATAACAAAGTAGAAGAAAAAATGTTTCTAGGAGAACAGAGATTATTGGTAAAATGTGATTAGAGTTCATGGGATCTATCCTGGGTAGGGAAAGAAGTTAAAACTGGAGGGAATGATGAGATTAGGAAATACAGAGAAAGGGAAGATGTGACTAGGGGTTGTGTGATTGTATAAGACTAAGACAGAGCTCAGGATCAAGACATCAGGCTGGGTCGGATTGTTGTAATGTGAAATGAAATGCTAGAACTAAAAAGATTTTGAAAGTGGATGATGCTTTGGCCTGGGAATGTGTAGAGGACTGGAAACAAGGTAATCTTACCTTTATATCTTGTTCATATGGGAATGGCTGGGTTCAAGCCTTTCATTTGTTTTAATGTAGTGTATAGTGACACTTTGCTGCATTTTCTGAGACCAATTTTTTTGTTACTCCAACCTAAAGTCTCAAAGCTAAATATCCTTAGCTAATTTTCTGTAGCCAGAGGAAATTCCAGCCAATAGTGAGGGAAGGGAATAGTGATCTGTAGGGGAGCTCAGACTGTGTGGCCTGTGGTTTTTATTAGAGCTCTGGACAAAGGTTTTCCTTTGTCCTATTCTGAGGTTTGCTCCACCTGGTCAAAAAGATACTGGCAGGTAGAATTCTTCCATTGCATAACCTTAGAGCTTTTATTTACGAAAGAGGTGTCCTATCGTTCATTCCCTCTAACTTCTCCCCTGTGGTACTTTTCATTAATGCGCAGTACAAGGAAAAGACCAACAATTGAATTTTCATTACGCCATTTATAATGGTATTAAAGAATATTGACAGGCTCTTTCTGAAGATGTGGCATCATGGGGAGCTGATCTCTTTATGTGCCATTCCTTCTCTTCCAGTAATATTTGTTTCTTTCTTTGGGCTGGTTTATTAAATTGTACTATGTTATTTCCTTGTTCTTTTCTGGCTGTTGCTGATTGGGTTTTATTATTTGCTCATTTTGTTAAATTTTATGGGAGAAAAATTATGTTATAATCTACCATCTTAACATCGAAGCCTGTAAACAATATTTTACTCTTCTATTCATTATTTAGAAAAGGAAGTCAATCTAGCAAAATTATGCTTCAGATATAGGATTAATTAATTTTATGAAGTTGGATTTATTGTCGATACTGCTAGAACTAGCTTGTGTTTTTAATTTCTCTAAAGTGCCCCGATTTTGTAATGATAGGGGCAATAAACATCAAATATAAATAAGTACTTGCACCTGACAAGTAATTTATAAATATTTTACATGTACTGTGACCATATTTATTTATGTACAGATAATACATAGTCAGACTGTCTCTACAAGTAAAAATGCTGACCATATAAAGTTGTAATTCATGGCTATTACATGTCTCTTCTCTCTCGGTTTATTTTCTTCTGTATCCTTTCCTGTAATTATTTCCTTAACTCATGGCTGTCAGTTTTACTTTAAGGCAAAAACCAAGGAAATGTAGCTTTTGAGTTTATCCCAGAACATTTTTTTCTGCCTGGAAGAAAGATAATATTTCTAATTATATATTACAGTTTTATTAATCTGATGTTATAAGTTAGAAACTATTGTATATTCTTGTTACATTTCACATAATCATATGTGAAATGAAAACCTAGACAAAGAGGCCACAATCAAAATATTTCATGAAAAATAAATGCCCAAGAGAGTTAACCTAGATTCCAACACTACATACGACTCATATTTAGTTCAACTCAGTGTTGCCATCTAATCCTCTGTTAGTTCATATATCCTTGAAATGCATGGAGGTTTCTACAAAGACTCAGCTGGACTAAGAATATTTGAGAGGGTCATGAGAAACAAATATATTGTGTATACATACATTTAGATGCATGTGTGTACACATACCATAAATTAGGTACCATAGTAAAATAAATAAAATTGGACTAGAAAATTAAACAACTACTCAAAATCAAGGTAGTCAGGTGACTGAGAGACCAGTCATCCTGACCGGCTTTCTCTCTTCAGCACAGAACCATTTCTCTGTATTCTAATATCTCATGAGTCTCATAAAGAAATAACTAATAAAATGCCCTTTATTTATTTTTATTACACAAGAGTAGTAGGCAAGTCTGATTTATCTCTAATTTATTTTAAATCACACCAATATGCATTAAACTGAAAATATGTATAAGCCTTTTAAAAGGTCATAATTTTATTTTTTTCTCTATTGGTATCTGAGATTATTAAGAAAAATCAGAAAGACCAGTAACTTCTAGATACTATATTCAGCCAATGAGAAATTCTTCATGAAATACCCACAAAGAGTCAATAGGTAATTCCAGATGCATATAACCTGGCAATAATTTTTTTTTACTGCCTATTTAATGGGACTGGATGTTTTTGGACAAAAGTTACCCATAGAATCCCAGGGTGGCTCCATATTGGGTTACTGCATTCTTTTTTGATCTGGGTAGATTGTTACCAACATTGTGTAAACGATGCCATGTATATAAATGGATGCAATTTGAGAGAGATTTGTGCTTTTTTGATATACTATTAGAATATTGCTAACATTGGTTACAATACAATAGTTCCAATTCCCAAGTCTTAGAAGATATCCATCATTAATTCATATGATCCTTGTTCTTGTGTGACTCTTATATAACTCAGGAGTGGCTGTAACATGCTTTGATATGATAACCTACAAGACAATATCTTTGTAATCTCTATGAAATCTTTCTTCCTTGTCAAGTTACTCATGTAATATCTAGAAAATATTTTAACTTGGCACTATATATTGTCATTAGCGAAATGATTTGAGCTTCATATATACCTCATAAGACCACAAAGAAGTCAATGTTGAAAAGTTCATAAATCTCTCTATCCTACCACCATTACTGCACACTGTGGATCTCTAATATTCTGAGTCACTGAGCTCTCCAAATTTCTGTAGGTTAACTCTAAAGAACCAAGTGGTAACACACACAATTTAAGCAGGGAAAATAATTAGGAGTTGATTCATGTCCAACTTTATGGCCCACTGAGGCAAGAGTTGGAGTGACTGAATCCCAATGAACACAATAGAAAGACTAATTCTATTTATTGATGGAAAAGCTTCTTATGTAATTGGTATTGTATTAATAGTCAATAGGAAACTGTCAAGAACCTCAATCGAGAGCCAACCAAATGGGAGAAGATTTTTACCACCTACTCCTCCAATAGAGGATACTATCTAGAATATAAAGAGAACTCAAGAAAATCAACACTAAAAAACAAATCATCCAATAACAAAATGGGCAAGTGAACTAAATAGACACTTTAATAATGAAGAAATTCAAATGGCCAATAAGTGCATGAAAAAATGCTCCACATCATTGGCAATCAGAGAGATGCAAATCAAAACTACCCTGAGATTTCACCTAACCCCAACTAGAAAACCAGAATGGCAATCATTCAAAAATATAAACAACAACAAATGCTGGTGAGGATTTGGAGAAGTGGGAACTCTAAATCATTGTTGGTGGGATTGCAAATTAGTGCAACCACTTTGGAAAACAGTATGGAGAATCCTCAGAAGAATGGGAACAAATTTACCATTTGATCCAGCAATACCACTTCTGGGTATCTACTCAAAAGAAAGGAAATCAAACTAACAAACTAATGCATGTGTATTGCCAGAGTCAGCTGGCAAGAGTACGGGTTCTGAAGTGAGGCGTGAAGATGAAGAATTTTTAACCCTAATGTGGGGGAGCCGCCAGCCTACTATCTCTTCTGGTCGACCCCTGTTCATGGGTCAATATTTCCTATGGATCGACGACTATGCCTGGGTCAGTATTCTCTATTGCGCCGACACTCCTGGCCAACGCAACTTCTGGGTCAATCTCATCTTTATTGTGCCGACGCTGGGCTTGTTTTTCCAGAGGTATTTATACACAGCTACAGGTCAGTCAACATTCTTGTGCTACCACCACCGGAATACAATAAAGACCAATACGAAACACACACATTACAGATAGGCCTATCAGTGCCCTCGTGTCATCACCACCTGATATTCTCTCAAACCTTTTTGAACTTTCCATAACCCCAAACCTTGTTGACTCTGGGCGAAGGACAATCAGCTGAGTCAGAGACACCAATCTAGGGGAAGGCCTTAATGGCTCCCCACAGTGTATCTATGTTCATAACTGCACAATTCAATATTGCCAAACTATGGAACCAGCCAAGATGTCCATCAACAGATGAATGGATTACAAAACTGTGGGGTATATACACAATGGAATTTTACTCAGAAATTAAAAAAAATCACAATTGCAGCATGTAAATGCAGGGAAATGGATCAAAAAGTAAGGAATCCGATGCTTTCTCTAATATGTAAAAGCTAAGGTGAAAGGGGTCATAAGAGGAACTCCAGGTGAAAAAAGAGTTCCTATAGAGGAGCAAATAAGGCAACCTAACTGTGGGGATGGGAGGCAGGGAGAAGAAAACTGTTTAAAGCGCACAATGTACTTATTCATATCGTAGACAACCACTAAGCCAAGCATGGGTGGGAGGGATGGGGAGGGAGTGGGATGGGGACTGCATGGGGGCTGACTGGGTGATGTGTGCATTTATGACTACACAAGTTTTTTTTACCCCATCATAATATATAAATGCAATGCACCAATAAAAAATTTAAAAAAGAATTTAAAAAATTACCTTTTACATTATCTATTCCTAAGAAGTTTGTGGACTTGCCTATGAGACTATAAAATTGTTTTGCATTTTATTTAGTAAGATGCAGCCAGCAAAATGTCTTACACTTTAGTGAAAGATCCTTCGTATATCTAACCAAATTTCTGTATTCTTTCATAAAGAATATTCTTTTGGTCATCTCCTTAACAGGATTTAAAGAGATGGTTACAAAGTGCCATTGTAATTTAACTAGCTAATCACTTTAATGTTGTTATTAATGTATAGTTTGCATAACTTATAGGTATATATGTTGATGGAAGTTTATGTTTGCATGTAGTCATGTAACTACAATCATTACCAAGGTATTTGACATTTCCACCTTCCCACAAAAGTTACATATTTGCCCATTCTTATGAATAACCGAGAATAATGGCAGTAACAGTAGGCTTTGCACTACTCCTAGGCTATTATTATTACTTATTAAGTAAGTTAAATCATCACTATAAAGTCCTCGCAAAGAGTAAGCTTTGGAGTAATGAAAGATTTCCCCTAACCCAGAGATCATTCCTTCACATTTTGTCTCTTCTATTATATATAAACTTTAAAAGCCTGATGGCGTAGCTTTCAGCTGATTAAATTGTTCAAAGCTAGCTTTTCAGAAGGCAAATTTGAAAAAAGATGTATAAGCAGTCAAAATTACTGCCCTGGGTACAGTTCATTAATATTTCATCTACACTTAAGGAGTTCAACTTACTTGGATACTGCCTTTCCTCTACTCAGGCCAAGTTGCACATGTTTGTATGTATATATGAAAAACTATAGATAAGGTATGCAAATTATTAGTATTATCTGACAACAAACCCCAAAGTAGACTTGTATGGTTAATGATAGAGACATACTCACCTTAAAATGAGAAACAAAACCAAACTAAGCAAGGTGAGACCAATTGTTGCTATTTTCCCTTTCTTTCTTTCTTTCTTTCTTTCTTTCTTTCTTTCTTTCTTTCTTTCTTTCTTTCTTTCTGTGGTACTGGGGTTCCTTGAAGCCCTTCTACTTCTGGGCTATACTCCCAGACATCTATATCTATAACTATATCTATATCTATATCTCTATATAATTTTGGAAACAGAGTCTCTTAAGCCAGAGCGGCTGGCTTCGAACCTGCGTGATCCTCTTGTCTCCGCCTCCCAAGCACGGGGATTACAAGCGTGCGCCACCATGCCGGGTTGCTATTTTCTTTAAGATGATTAACATATTACAAAAGTATTTTAAGTTTTTAGTACCTCCACACACAAAGGTTAATTGTCAGCATAAACACATTTCTTTTTAAGACTATACAAAAATACGAGTTACTAGAACAAATAAGCAAGTTTAAAACATTGGTAAACTGTCATTCTTTTAAGTTATTGATGGATTTAGTTAGATAATGGCATTCATTTTCTTTTTCTCTGAAATCGGACTTTCCATATGAAGTACAAATACCAACGATTCTACTTCTCTATAGAAAAAATTATTTCAACTTCAGCAGTTTTCACCTATTTGGAGTAGTATCTAATATTCCTAGGGTAGTCATAAGTATCTCTCAAGAGAGCTACATGTTACTCCAAGAGAGAATATGCTATGTCTACTACACATCCAGGTAGCAGATTTCCATGATTAAATTTATTGACTTAAACTCTTCCTTTTTAAAGTTCCTGAATTGAGTGTTCTGGGCCACGTAAACCAATTTACACATTTAGAAAAGGATTATTGTGTCAACCACAGGAAGTGTAATAGTTGTAAAATAGAGTACTTTTATGCTCTGAAGTTATATTTACTAAATAAAAAAAGAGTAAAATAGATATTTAATATAAATAAGAGTAGGCGGGATTAACAGTTTAACAGTTTGAGTAGCATAGCCAGGATGTTTGAAACATCTTATAGTTCTTTTAATACCATTCAGGCCTGAAATCTAGTACATAGTACCTCAAATCTAGTACATAGCAATCTACAAAAATGTACTGTTTGTCTTCACCAAACCCATACCAGTGACTGCCAAGGAAACTTCAAAAAGTAGAAAGGTGCCCTAGGCCGGGCGTGGTGGCGCACGCTTGTAATCCCCGCACTTGGGAGGTGGAGACAGGAGGATCGCACAGGTTCGAAGCCAGCCGCACTGGCTTAAGAGACCGTGTCTCCAAATTAAAAAGGTCTGGGAGTGTAGCCTGGAGGTAGAAGGGTGTCTAGGAACCCCAGTACCACCAAAAATAAAATAAAATAAAGGTACCCCAATCTTTTAAAGAAATCCAAAATCAATTTGGAATATGGATGTCCTCATAGTTTTTAAAATATGTAAACTAGATTATAATACTGTAGACAAAATGTCAACCACTGTCATGATCATTATGCCAAAAAAATCCTTACATATTAGTGAAGCATAATAAAGTATTTATAGATGAACTTTTACAGTGATTGAGATTTGTTTTAAGGTGAGTGACTGGGGGTGGGGTAAATAAAATAAAATTGAGATATCAACGGCACTGGGTTAGGGGATTCCCAACCAGGGTAATGTCACAGCAACAGGACAGGGTAGAACGTTTATCTTTTCTTGTTTCTCTTTTCTGTGCCACCTCCATCAAGCCCTCTTTAAATTTTTCTTTCCTATCTTTTTTTTAACCTTCTCTTTTTTTCTTTTTGCATCTTCTGCAAAGATGTAATTAAAACATTTTTTCAAATCATATATACTTGTGGCACAGAACTCAAAACACCAAAGGTACATAATAAAAAATGTCTCTCTACTTGTAACCCTCCCTCCTCCTCTGCCCACTTCTCCTCCCTCCATGCCGCTACCTATTGTTTCTTCCAAGATTTTTGAGTATTGTTTCAAAGATATTTCATGAATTTTTGATAGTACATATACATTTGCAAAGACTTTTAAAAATAACCCATGTGGAGATTTTGTGTACATACTTGACAAGTTAATTAGCATGCTAGCTGCACTAGATTAAAATCCCATTAATTAATTTGATGGGTCATTTGATTATATAGTTCTAAAGAAAATGCAGGCCTTCTTTTGCAGACAACAATGAGCTCACTAAAAATATTCACATGAATAATTTTTGGAGGATTAAAAAGTTATTTAATTAAACTATCTTAGTGCTTCCCTTTCTAGTGTATGTGAGGACTGTTCATGTAATGTCTACCCAGAGCTCTGATTTATCTCCCCTGAACCTCAGTGATTGCTCTTTTAGCCTATTAAAAATGTGCTTATGTAACAACATATTACCTTTCCAAAAGGCCTCCATCTTAACTAAAAAAATAAATGAGACCATAACAAACTTATTTTATGTTTTTAGAAATCAAAACAATTCCTAACCATTCTTTAGAAGTATGCTGTGGCTTTCCCATGTAGTAAACATTCCAGCTTCTATTTTCACCTGATATGCGCTGCAGTGGAATTCATACTGCAATAATTCCTGGAAGAGCAGAATATATGGTACCTTCATAAATAAATATTAGTCCATTAGTCTTCTTCTAGTCCAAGCCAAATTCTTCTGGCTGCTCATTTCCCTAGGTGGCCAAGAGAATACAATTTCTGATATGAAAATCTGGCTTCTTCAGATATATATCTGATCAAAAATAACCCTGTCATTTTCATAATGTTTTGTATTTCTGTTGGTGAAATATGGAATAGTGATTATCTAATAGGTCTAACAAAATAAACTCATCCATGATTAATATCACTATGTCTTAATTTGTGGTTGTATTTTACTTACAGGGAAGCCTTTCTTGTAAAAGGCTTTCTTACTCAAGGACTAAGTCTTTTACAAGCAAAAATTTAGACTAAAAATAATGATTATGCCATTTTTTAATTCCAGATTTTTCTTAATATGTTTTGCAGTCCACAATGCTTGGAAGCACATTGAGAGAATTAAAGAGTTTCTAAAAATATTAAGCACAATATTGAATCATCCTTTTCCCACTGATAGGAAGCTAGCTAGTATACTTCAGAATGTCATAACTCTGTATATTTAAAGCTGAAGCAGTCCAGCTCACTGAGTCCCCAAGTAATGGTAATGGTATTTCACAAAATCTGTCTTTAATGCTGTGTCTGAAATTATATTATTGAACTATATGCATGATGTTGAATTATTTAGTAATACCCACTGCACCACTCCTCTAGAATATAAGGTTTTCTGTTTTTTTTTTCTCACTGCTGTATCCTCAGGGCTAAAAGCATATTAAGTGTTTAATTTGTATATTTTAAATGAAAAAATACAAAAACACTAATTATAATCTATTTTTGTAACAATATTTTTGATCATGCTTTGTGACATCTTTTGTCAACTTTTTTTCTTTGCTGTTTTAAAATAAAAACTACAAAACACAGGATAAAATGATTAATTTTAGAGGCTGATTAGCTCAATATATTACAATTGCATGAATCCTAGTATACAAAAATTTTAATAGTTCAGTGGATTCATTGTTTTCTATACCTTATTTCCCTAGTTTAAGGTGACTAAATATAGATAAAGCTGTGGGTTTTAATTTTTTTTTAAAGAAATAGGAAGAGAGAGGAAGGACAAGAGGGCTATATGAAGAGTCACAGAGACAGAGATAGAGGGACATAGATGGTAATAGATGGTACCGGGAGAGACTCTTGCCTATGCTAATAAGATTGCCATTAACCGGCCTTTTAATACAAAGTGCCCCACAGTACTCTACACAGTTCATCATAAGCTAATGAAAGAGGTGCTTTAATTAGGAAGATAACAAGTGATTCAGAGGGTGAGAGAAAAGGGAAAGATTCCAAACCATCACAGCTATATACTCAGAGGGAATGCTGCCAAGTGGGAGAAGGCTTGCGGGATACAGCAGAGTGCAAGGAAGCTGCAAAACATCGCAACAGCCAGGAATAAAAGGAGGCGGAGGCACCTCTAGGAGGAAGCACATGCTAGTGTGAGGGCCATTCTGGGCCTCTTCAATAATATGGAATATTCAGCCAACTTAGTCTTTTTTATTTGTCAGAAGAAAATCAGATTAGCTCACGTTTTGGAATGAATCACTAAACTAATCTTGCATTTATTGTCCACACTATTGGTTTAATCTTAAAATTTGTAATAGATTCTTGACATTACTTAGAGAATCAATGGTCTACATTTGAAATAAGAGAAAAAGAACACTCCAGCTTCAGAGGAAATCATGCCAACCATTGGACTATCAGGATACTGATTACTAGTAAGAAGCGTGCTTGGTTGGAATGAATAGATAGAAAATGGGATGTAAATATTACATGTGACTAAAAAATCAATACCACGGCATATCTCCTGGGGCTCCTTTCTTGTTTATTTTGTCATTATTCATGCTTTCTTCTCCTGGAAACCCAGGGAAACTATTTGGTATGAGATGAAAACACAACACAAAAGCAGGTGCGTATAAAAGAGTTTTCTACTTTTAAGGAAAGGTATTGATTTTTATCTGCATTTTAGTGTAATTTTCCTTTTGAAAAACAAAGCTTTCTACAAACATTAGTAGAATATCTGTAGAAATGTAATAGAAAAAGACCACGAAACCAGAGCTACTCAAAGTGTGATTCATGGCCTGCTACCTTTCACTGGGTTATAATAAAATAAACACAGAAATTGAAAATAAATACTTAGAAACATTTGCAGAAATTTGACAGAGTATTTTTAGTCTGTCAATCACTAAGCCCAACATGAAAGGAGGGAGAGGGAGGGAATGGGGTGAGAATTGGAGAAGGGCTCAATAAGTGATATGTGCAACCATGCCTCTGCCATCTTGTACCCCATTAAGATGTATGACTACAATGCACAGCTATATATGTATATATAGAAATGTATATAAACATATTAGTATATAGCCGGGCGTGGTGGCTCACGCTTGTAATCTCCGCACTTGGGAGGCTGAGACAGGAGGATCACACAGGTTTGAAGCCAGCCGCGCTGGCTTAAGAGACCCTGTTTCCAAATAAAAATATAAAATAGGTCTGGGAGTGTAGCCCGGAGGTAGAAGGCCCCTGGGTTCCATCCCCAATACCATTAAAAAAATAAATAAATATATTAGTGTATATAATGCATATATATACATATATGTTACTCTGTTGAATTTGATATTAAAAATTTGAGATTTGTTTTATGAATGTTTAATTCACTTTTGTGTAAGTACTGGATTAGCATTAATCTATTTTTTGATAAGAAACCAAAGAATATTTTTCTAAATACTGGACCATAACATTACTATGGTTTGGTTAAGAGGCTCCCAAGGATCCTCTGTCACAGGCTTGGTCCTTAGCTTCTGACATTATTGGGAAGTGGTATAACTACCAAGAGATGGGGCCTATCTGGGGAAAGTCTAGTCATTGGAGGAATGTTACTGGAAGTAATATTGGGACTCCAGCTCCTTTTTGTCTTGTTTTGCTTTCCCATCACCATGAGATGAGCAGTTTCCTCCACCAGGCTCCTACCATGATGCATTGCCTGATTCAGACCAAAGTGATGAGGACAATTGATTGTGGACTGGAAAAACCTGAAACTTTGAGCCAAAATAAGCCTTTCTCCTTTCTTTCTTTCAAGTTGATTATTGTAGATATTTTGTTATAGTAACAGAAAACTAATACAATTACTTTGGATCTTTTTGCTTTTGCTCTTTGGTGCTGAGGATTGAACTCAGGGACATTCTACCTCTGAGCTATACCTCCAACCCTTTTTATATTTTATATTTTAATTTTGAACCAGTGCATTCCTAAATTGCTGAGGCTGGCCTTGAAACTGTGATCTTCCTGTTTTAGCTACGATTGCTTTGAATGAAAAAAATTTGATATAATACTCCTTTTGGACACTCCTAAATATCTAGGATTGAATATTATAAATTGCTTTGTGTTTTCTCTTTTAAAAAGTAAATATATCTTACATTCAATATCAAAGTTCTGGCATCTGGTGAGGGTCTTCTTCCTGTGTGATGTCATAGTAGAGAGCATCAGATGGCAGAAGAGGACAGGAGAGGGCTGGAGAACAGCTGGCCCACTCTCATGAAAAGGCCCTTACCCGTTAAAAAGGGCAGTGCCTAAGCCAGACATAATGGCGCACACTTGCAATCCCAGTATTCTGGAGACTGAGATAGGAGGATAACACAGGTTCAAAGCCAGCCTCAGCTACTTAGTGAGGCCCTTTGCAACTCAGTGAGACCCTGTTTCAAAAATAAAGATTAAAAAATTGGGCTGGGGTATTGCTCGGAGATATAATGCCTCCAGGTTCCATCCCCAGTACTGGGAAAAAAAAAAAAAAGATGACAGTGTCTAGTCACATCTTAAATGTCTCGCCTGCTAAGAAGACCATTGCAGGGCAATTAAATTTTAATGAGTTTTAGAGGGGTATTCTAACCATAGCCCTTAATGAGATTTCTCTACTCTTTTCTCAATTTTTTTATTCTGCTGTTTTTATCTTTGGTTAATAAACTTTCCTATTTGTTCAGAGGAAAAAAAAAGTAGAACAACTACTTATTGTCACCAAATTTACAAACAGGAATCTCAGGAAAAAAGAAGTTATTTCTCCACCTGCGTTTCAGTGCCTGTGTCTGCATTCAGATCCGTGCCCTACTCCCCCAGGATACTCTTTCCTTTGTCTTCAAGTTTTATCTTCCTTCTCCCTTTTTTTTTTTTTTTTTTGGCTGTTGGAAATTTATTTATTTTTTAACAATTTTTTAATTGAACTTAAATAGTATACATTTAAACTATATTTGGTGCCCTCTCCCCTGCACCCCTGTTTTCCCTTCCCCCCTCCCACCAATGGTTGTCCAGGTTAACCATGTCTTATTCATAATTTTACACATGTTCAGATGTAGACCCTCATTAATCAAGATCAGCCTTCCTCCTCTCCTATCTTTCATTCAAACTTTGCTGGTATTTCCCCTCCATTATCTGGAGTCCCACTAGGTATCCTTTGTGTTTCCTAGTTTGGGCATATTAGAGTGCAAACTAGTTCAACCACTATGGAGATCTGTGTGGAGATTCCTAAGAAAGGTGGGAATAGATCCACCATATGATCCAGCTATACCACTCCTGGGTATCTTTCCAAAGGGGTTGAATTCAGAAAAATACAGCAACATATGCATACCTATGTTCATAGCAGCATAATATGTAATAGCCAAAATATGGAACCAACCCAGATCACCATCAACAGATGAACGGATAGCAAAACTGTGGGAAATACACACAATGGAATTCTATTCAGCCATAAAGAAGAACAAAATTATATCATTTGCAAGAGGATGGAAAGCCCTGGAGAACATTATGTTAAGTGAGATCAGCCAAGCACAGAAGGAGAAGGTACATATGTTTCCTTCTCCCTTTTATGAGACCATAAACATACTCAATATTCTCATGTTCTAAACATGTGTCCTTCATCCTCACACCTCTTCCAGGCTTCTCTATTTTCTGAACACTCTTTCACAACAAAATCTTTTGAAAGAGTTGTCTGTATTCATTGCCTCTGGCTCTCAGCATCATCCACTCTTCAGCCCTTTTTAATTAAGCTTTGCTCTTACTGAAGGTAAAATCTTGGAGTGCCAAAGCCAGCGATGACTCCCTTGCTTCCAGATCAATTAATTTTTCTTTGTGTGATCTCTCTGGCCCTCTTTACAGTGCTGACTTTCTCATTTGCTCCTTAACATCACGTTCTCTTTCTGTTTCATACTGACATTGATATCAGATTCCTTTGTAGAACCCTGAAATATTGGTATTTTTCAAGGTTCTTTCTTAGATTGCCTCATTTTTTTCTCTCTTTGGTGATATTAAAGATTGAACCCAGAGGCATTCTACCTCTGAGCTATACCCCCCCACCCTTTTTCTGTGTTTTGTTTGTTTTGATTTTGTTTCTGTTGTTATTTGAAACAGGACCTTGCTGGGGTGCCGAAAGTCTCATTAAATTGCCGAGGCTGGTCTTGAACCTGCAGTCCCTGTCTCAGCCTGGAATTACAGGGCTGTAGCACCATACCTGGTGGATTTCTCATTTTAATTTGTGTATGTCTCCCTTACTTTCTCTTCTTTCCAGGGACAGCCTCTCTCCTAAATTTTAATTCTTCTTCCTACAAGATGTATCTTGAAAGTTCAATGGGTCTTCCAAAGTCAACAGCCACAATCCCAGGTCTGCTTTTCTAGTCATCTTCCCCATTGTCACCCACTGGTCACGACTAGAAGTATGAGCATCATCTTTGACTGTTTCATATCTAAGAATCCTAAGGAGAAAGAAAAGTAACAATCTAACACTTCATTCTTTGTCTTCTGTTACTATTCAGTTAATATATTTTTTTTTGCAGTACCAAGGATTGAACCCAGGGCCATTGTACCTCTGAGCTATAATACCTCTAGCCCTATTTTTAGTCTTTTTTATTTTTGAAGCAGGATCTCACTGAGTTGTGAAGGGCCTCGCTAAGGAGCTGAGATTGTCCACAAACCACCATCCTGTGGTCTCTGCCTCCGAATGTTAGGATTACAAGCGTGTGCCACCATGCCTGGCCCAGTTCATTTGTTTTAATGGCTAGGGATTTCCTTTTTTCTAGCCATCTACCACTTCAGCTTGTTCTCCACACTGCAAGCAGATATTTTTCTCAAATTCAAATCTTATGCATATGTTGCTAGTATACTTACTTAAAAAATATTCAGTGAATTTTTATGGCACTGAAACTAAAGTCCAGATTCTTCAGCAAGCTTTACACAATCCTTTATCTTTTGGGTACTCCCCACCCAGTTCCAAGTCTTTGCAAAGCTGTCTTTATTTTTCAGCATACACACACACACACACACACACACACACACACACGCGCGCGCGCGCGCGCACACACATACACACACACACCACTACATACTTCCCCTAGATAAAGTATGTATATCATCTAAGTCTCCAATATAGCTTCCTCTGAGAAACTTTCCTTGACACTATAAAATTGGTTTGTAGATTCTTCTTTATGCCTCTATAGCAATGAATATTTCATTTATATAATACATGTCGCATTCTATTGTACTATTATATTTTTGCTTCTTTATTCCCCATTAACCTATCAGCTCCATCGGGGCAAGAATAGTTTGTTTCGACTACAATGTTTTTGGCACATAGTAAGCTTCATAATTGTTTGACTTATGAATGTAGGATGAAGAGAATAGGATGATACAGACAGAATAAAGCTCATAGAAGCAAGAAACAAAGAATATTAAAGCTAGATACATATACCAAGTTCAAGAATTTAGGAAATTAGAGTCAGAAAAGTTAGGAATGCACTTCATTAGGCTCTCAGGTTATAAAGGTTCAAAAAGGCACAAAACCCTGATATTAAATACTTGTATGTACTTGGTCATGTCATTTTCATTGCATGTGACCTTTACAACTTCTATATGCATGCATCTGTGATCTTTTTGTAGTGTAGTGTTCAGGTGCACAGTGTTTTGAAATTTCATCTTTGACTTTACCTTCCAGCACACAAGGTGAAACACTGGCTACCTAGGCTAGTTACATAATCATGGTCCTTGCTTTCTGAAAGCTCATACTCAATCAAATGCAAAGCACATACCTCTAATTGAGAAAATATGAAACAAGAGGATGAATATTTATGTCATGAATGTACATAAGGCAATTATATAGTATCATGTGACTGACAAGGAATCACAGATGTTCTGTGATTTAACCTACCACACATCAAAATGTTACATGACTGTCCCTTGAAGTGTCACAGGAATCCCATGAATCTTTGAGTCTCCTGAGAATTGTTTCCAGTATTACCCATCATTGCTATTGTTTCTAGTATTATTTTCCACCATAATTATGACACTTACTAATGCTAAAGCAAACCAAAATCTCTTAGAGAAATGGACTTGTAGGATCTAGTCTTTCAGATCATCAAAACGTATATAATGCTTTCTAAACTCCAATTTATACTCAACCTTATGGACCCTACACTGCTGGGCTATAAGTTTAAATAGAGCACCCTTTTGCTTTGCAACTGGTAGAACTAAAGAAAGCATTTTCAGAATATAAAAATGTGACTCTTCTGTGAACAAAAGACACAATCAACATAACGAAAGTGAAACTGGAAAACTTTATAACTCATCAAGTATTGGTGAAGATTTTTCATTAGTTTGTTTTAATTGCTATAACAAAATACCCATGTCAGGCTACTGATAAAGAAAACCAGATTCCTTTACCTCATAATTTTGGAGGCTGAAAACCTAAACCAGATAGCGCTGGCTCTGGCCCAGGTCCCATGGCACACGGCAAAGACTGTGAGGCAGGAACGATCACATCTCAAGGAGGAAGCCAGAGAGCAACTCAGTGATCAGACTTTTGCTTCTATAACAACTTGTTCTCATGAGAACTCACTCCAGGAAACAAGCATTCTTTTATGAGGGCAGCACCCCAAATGACCTAAAGCTCTCCCACTGGGCCCCATTTTTTAAACATTGTACCACCTCCCATTACACTACCCTGTGGAGAAAGCCTGGAACACATGAGCATTTGTGGGAGAACACATTAAAACCAAATCCAAACCATAGCAGATGTGGAGGAATTAGAAGAAGAGTTGTACACTGTTAGTGGGAATGTGTAATGATGCAGCCACCATGAAAAACAGTATGGTGACTTCTTAAATTTAAAAACAGAATTACCATATGGCCCAGAAAACTTACTTTGGGACATTTAACTAAAAGAAGTGAAAGCAGCAACTCAAACAGAAATCCGTACACATGTGTTCATAGAAGCATTGCTTACAGTATCTGGAAGGTGGGAACAACCAAGTATTCATCAATGGGTGAATGAATAAATAAAATTTGGCATGATGGAATATCATTGTGCTTGGACATATGAATAAACCCTGAGAAACTTCTGCTAGGTGAAATAAGCCATTCATAAGAATAATACTGTATGATTCCACTTGCATGTGGTACCCAAAGTAGTCAAATTCATAGAGATAAAAAGTAGAATAGTGGTGGCCAGAGGTTGAGATAAGAACATAATAATGGTTGTACAGTTTTATTTTGCATAATGAAACAAAATTGGGAGATTAGTTACAATAATAATGTGAATATATATATATATATATAGCTTTACAGAAGGGAAAATGAGATGGCAATATTTAATTGCAGCAGTGGCAAATTTTTCACATGCTAATGTGCAGCCAGTGCACTATACTTAAAAGTAATGGATAAATGAAATATTCTTGAGGTCTTGAGGAATGGTGAGCCACATTTCTGGTTTTTATTTCATTATTTATTGGACAAGAACTACAAAGATTTTTGTGTGTGATTTTTTTAAGTACTAGTGTTATCCTTTGCCCATGATGTAGAGCAATAATGTTTTTAAAAAATAAACTTCTGATCCCCCCCCAAATCTCTTACCAAGTTAGCCATAGTTATCCCAGTTTTCATTTTGTAAAAATTATGAAATTTAATTGGAATCACCCTGAAAAATAAATTTCTGCTCTTTATAAATTACCCAGCCTCTGGTTTTGTTTTATACATAGTCTGTTTTAAAAAACAGACTAAGATATTTCCTTTCAGTCTGTTTTCAACATGGAAGCCAGGATGGTTCTTTTAAAACATGTCAGATTATATTTTTCTTCTCTTCAGAACTCAGAAATTTATTCCATATATTCAGAATAAAAGATACTAGAGTTACCCAAAGTGTTCAGTAGCCCCAATTTATAATCCTATTATCCATGAACTTTTAACATATTCCATAATCCTCTATCTTGTTTCAGCTACATTGTGCTCACTCCCAATATTCCATTTTATAAAATACTCTCATTTTCTGGTTTTGTTTCTAGTAATTTTCATTGTCTGAAATGTTGTTTTTCACCCAAATATGCTCTTGGCCAAATTTTTACCTCCTACTTCAAGTCTTTGCTCACGATTCATCTTCTCCAGAAGACCTGCCTCAATCTCCATCACGTGTATAATTTTCTATCCTCTGCTCCAGCTTTCAGATTTCATTATCACCTTCAAATATGCTAAATAATTGACTTATTACCCATTACATTTATATTTGATCTGTCTTCCTCTTCTGGGCAATAATCTCCATGACAATAGGGATTTTTGCTTTGTTCACTGTTGCATTGCTATCATCCCGATGGGTACCAGGCACACAGTAGACACGCAAAAATTTATCCAACCGAACTGATTTTATTTGTCTTCTTAGGTCTCAATATGTGAAAAGTGGTAACAAAGACTTGATGGTAAGTGAAAATGATGAAAAGTTATATCTATTGTATAAGTGGAGCAGAGGACTCTGGCAGCAGAGTCCGTGTTTTCTCTCTCAAAATAAGTAACCTGATGGAGCATATTAACAAACAGGAACATGATTTATTCATTACCATTTGCTACATCTTGACTGAGAAAATTAAATTGTTTTGTAGATTCTTGATACACTCTGAGACCTTTTCAATTTCTCTCCTTGTTAATTTTCTTGTTTCCTTTAAAGGATTGTAGGCAAGTAAGCAATATTCTGCTTCTTTGGCAAATAATTGATCACTTGGCTTCTTGAACTCCTTCATGGACAGTTTATCTCTACGGGTTTTCTTAGCATCCTGAGCAGGATGATGGAATTAGAGAGTGAGTTCTTACTGGAAATGGCACAAAAAAAGGATAATTGCTTTTTATTTTGGCCATAGTGCAAAATGAAACAGATGACCAGCAAAAGGCACTTTCCAACATCACTGTGTGTGTGTGTGTGTGTGTGTGTGTGTGTGTGTGTGTGTGTGTTACTGGGGATGGAACCCAGAGTCATTCTACCTCTGAGCTACATTCCCATCCCTATTTTTAATTTTTTTTTTATTTGGAAACAAAGTTTCACTAAGTCACAGAGTGCCTCACCAAGTAGCCTAGGCTGACCTGGACCCCAGATCCTACTGTCTCAGCCTTCCAAGTACTGAGATTATAAGTGCATGCCACCACAAACTCGCTTCCAAAAGCACTTAAAAAAATATGTTTCACTGTTCTTCATCTCAGGGAAAAGGCTATTCAATTCATCCTTCCTATTGCTGTTCATATGAGTATTCATAGGAACCAGATTTGAAATAAAGAAGATACAGTAGCCTCTAATTTTAAATAGAAAGAAGGTGAAATCAAAATCAAACTCTTTTGCATTTAATGTTAAATAAAGCATTATGAAAACATCACAGATCAATTCCTTTTCTAATATATATATATATATGAAATAATATATATTAGATATATTAAAATAATATATATTATTTATATATTAATATATATTAGAAATAGAAATAATATAATTCATATATATATATTAAGACCAGTAGAAGAGTGGATGAGGATGAGGGGAAGTAGAAGGGGAGGGAGAAAGGAGGCTTGAGGAAGGAAACAGACCACATAATATTATGTCCATACATGAAGGTATCACTAACAACCTTATTAGTATCTATGGGGAGAGGGAAGGGGAGTAGTGAGGTGGGGTTGGAAGAGAAACACATCAAGAGATGTTGTAAACATGTATAGGTATCACTTTGAATCTTGTCCTGGTGTAAAATATATTGCTCAATATAATTCTAAAATAAAATATCTTTGTAATGAAAGTTTATGCGAAATAAAAATACTTCCAAAATCTAGCTTGGGATGTAGTAATTGTAGGGAATTAGCCAGGCATGGGAATAATATATAATACAACCAAATCTGAGAACAGAAGTCAGCAAATATATTGCATCTTTTTGTAAATATGTTTTTGAAATATATCTTTGTCGATTCCTTTGCATATTGTCTGTGGCTGCATTTTACAATACCAGGATTGAATATCTGAGACAAAATCTGGATGGTCTGAAAACTTAAAATAGGTATCATCTGGCCCCTCAAGAAGAAACATGCTTATTCTTTGAGATAAAAACACGATGTGTTCTTTGTATCATTACACTGAAGTTGACCTCCATATTGACATTTCTTTTGGTACTGGGGATTGAACTCAGGAGGGTTGTACCTCAGAGTTGCATACTTCCAGTCTTTTTTTTTATTATTATTTTGAAACAAGTTCTTGCTAAGTTGCTGAGGCTGGATTTGAACTGAGGATCCTTCTGTCTCCTCCTCTCAGCTACTGGGATTACAGACATGTTCTGACACCAGCTTTCATGTATTCTTCTATCATTTAAGAGGGAAAAGGAAACTTGAAAAAAGTTCAGAGTTTCAGAGGCTGGGTAATTAGTAGGAATTGACCAGTGAAAGAAAATTAGAATTGATTCTTGACTTATGTCCAGATAAATCCATTGTAAATAAAAAGTATTGTAAGTAAAAGATACACTTAACGAACCTATCCCACTGTACCCCAGAGCTCAGTCACACAGCACGCTATAGAATATCACCATCACCCTCACGGTCTCCTGGCTGACTGGCAGTTCTGGCTCGCCCAGCATTGCAGAGAGCGCCATATCGCATAATGCTAACTCAGGAAAAGATCAAAATAAAAACGCAGAGTACGTTCTCTCCTGAATGCATATGGCTTTCACACTACTATAAAGTGAAAAATTTTGAGTCAGTTTATTCTTAAATTGGGGACCATCTGAATTGGTGCATGTTGGCCTCCTGGGCCAGCCACACTCTTGTCTCTGTCTCAGCCCTTAAAGCTATTCTGAATCCTCCTATTAAGTGCCTGAGGGATGTGAGTTTTCCCTGAGATACTTACCTTTTAAATGAGATGTTCTCCTTTTCTGTCTTGACCTGGCTATTTCTTATGTCTTGAATTCATTTCCCTATAGGCCGTGGGTGGTACAGTCCCACACTTATTTGGCTGTGTGAATTATCTGACTCTTAGCATTTTTACTCTTCATTGCTGGGTGCCCAGATCCTGGCTCTTGGTCTTGATTCTCATGCCTTAAACATAAGTATCAGTTTCTTACTTCTGATTCTTAGATTTCCATCTCAGAATGCCTTTCCTTTTCTATACCCTAACTAAGCAAGAATGAGTAATAGAGGAATAGGATACCTGGTAGTTAAGGGAAAAAAGTAGGAGGTAGGATTACTTAATCTTAAGGGTAGAGGGTGAACAGAAAATTAGGGCTGCTAAAATTTTAAATTCTGTAACTCTATTCCATATACAGAAAGAAGTTGTTTTGTATATATACATAAATATGAATTCTACAACAACTTGCTAAAGTTGGAGATAAGATTAAAATGGTAGGAAATTATTTTCCAGGAATCACAAAACTTCCAGCTAGAAAAACTCCATAAAGAAGCTAACTCTCAAACCCTTGGCATATTCAGGTAAATACTGAAGCTTAAAATCAAAGACAATGTTGATGATATATAAAGATTTCTTTGAACTGTGTAATTGAAGTAACAGCTCTTCTGTTATTTTTACCTAGAAATGGCCAGAGGCAAAGCAGAAAAGCCACATTTCGACTTCAATAAACAACATTATTTCAAAAACATAAAATGTTTTTAAATGCATGCTTGTAATCCCAACACTTGGGAGGCTAAGACAGGAGGAGTGTTGGTTTTTTTTTTTTCTTTTTCTCTTTTGTTTTGTTTTCCAGCTACTCAAACAATTTTTTTTTTTTATCCTTTAAGGAATCTGATCTTCAGGTCATCACTGTAAAGATAATATTTGAACCAGAGAGTAGGGCTTAGAGCCTGAGGACAGAATGTTAAAGAATAATAGAAGACAAGGAGTTGCATAAAATAGAACAGAGAAGTAGGAGAAAAGCAGAGTTGAATTCTTCATGTAGCACTGTCAGGTATTACAGAGGCGTTGAGAGAAGTATGAGAGCTGAGCACAAGAAGTAGCCAGAAACAGGCTCAAGAATTTTTCAGTACATTTGGCCATCTTAAGAGCCATGGGAGTAGAGATGGAAACTGGTAGTGGATGGGAACAGTAGTACCAACTGGTCTTGCAAAAGAGATTGAGTTGAAATTGAGGTCTTAGAAATAGGCTGACCTTAGATCTCAGGTAAAAGGAGCTGTGAGGAAAGGCAGGCCATGAACTTAAGGGAGAATCGTGTTTAAAATGGAATGATCTAAGCCAGGCATGGTGGCTCATGCTTGTAATCCCAATACTTGGGAGGCTAAGACAAGAGGATTGTGGTTGGTTCGCTGACAGCCTTCTCTACTTAATGAGGCTCTCTGCAACTTAGTGAGACCCTGTTTCATATTAAAGAATAAAAATTAGGGCTTGCAGTGTAGCTTAGAAGTGGAATGCCCCTGGGTTCCATTCCCAGTGCTGAAAAAAAAAAAAGAGATGATATAGATGGATGAAGATCTGAGTGCAGTGCTTGAATAAACAAGGGCATTCACTTATAGTGGAGTAGGGTTACAGATGGCACTGTAGAAAGAGTCAGGGGTGACAAGGAATAAGATATCATCCCTATCATCAAGAAGCAATATGTCACTGGGCATGGTGCACCATCCTTGTAATCCCAGCATTTGGGAGGCTGAGAGAAGAGGATCGTGGTTTGGGGACAGCCTCAGCTACTACTTAGTGAGGCCCTTTGCAACTCAGTGAGACCCTGTTTCAAAATAACGAATGAAAAATAGAGCTGGGGGTGTAGCTTGGAGGTAGAATGCCCCTGAGTTCCATCCCTAGTACTGAAAAAATAAAAAATAAAAAAGCTCTATGTCCAATAGAGATGGTCATTTGGTTAGATATTTGATAACCTACTATGCACTGAGAGACACATTCTAAGCCCTGGGAAATACACTCATGGGTACAAACCAAAGTCTGCACCCTCAGAGAGAGGGCATTCCAGTGGTGGTAGACATGCCAAAAATGAACTTTCTTATCTAAATAAGGAACTATGCTGGCCGCCAGGCTACATGAATTGACAGTTTCCTTCATGTTTAAGCCCTGTGAGGGAATCACAAAATCTAGGGGAATGTGCATTCAGTGGACAGCTAGGAGGAGGAGGTAGGTGGCGGCTCCCTCCTTTGCAGAGAAGGGGCTGAGGATTGAGGTGAGTCTGTGGGTATTCACTAGGAGCACACAGGCCAGCCAGCAGGGGTGGAGGGAGAAAGGTGAGCAGAGGCCAGGCGACTGGCAGGAAGATGTAGTCGGATGGGAGGATGAGTCATAGGAAGGGAAAGAGCAGCGTGAGGATGCGGACGTGAGAGGATGCGGGTGGGAGTGTGCATTTTGGGTGGAGACCAAGGATGGCAGGAATGAAAAGCTCCTTGGGATTAAGTGGCCCCAACTCCTGACAGACTCTGGCTGCCAGCGCTGCTCCCCCTGGCACAGAGCAGCCGGCGGGTGCGTGGTCTGCGGCCTGGCCAGGTCAGCAGGGTTGGTCAGGAGTCCAGATGGATGCCTGGGAGAAAGCACGTCGTGCCTCTGTTGAGCTTGGTCCAGCTTGGCCGGGAGGACAGTGGTGAAGTGAGGTCTCAGGCCTGAGGGCAGCGTACGGGAAGTGAGAGATTCCTCTGGGGCTGCTGGGGGGAGAGTCAGGCAGAGGTGCCCAGCCAGACGCTGCGCCGCACCTCTGCACACTTTCCTCGTGGGATCCAGTTCCTGTCCAAAATGAAGAGGGTCAGACTCAATGAAGCCTTAGGGCCTTTCAAACTCTAAAATTCCAAGGATATTCTGGTGAGGAAAATCCCTTGAGACAATGAACCGTCCCTTCCTCATTATTTTTCTAATACTACTTTGGAATAATTCACTCTCAAAACAACAAACACCCATGTTCAGTAGATGGCCCAGTATAATAGGAGTGCAACCAATATGTAATTGAATGATTCACATCATGTCAGGAAAATTTTATTCTTCATTTTGGTAAGGTAACCCAATAGTTTCAGTTTTATGGACAAATAATCCAAACTGTATTTGCACTTATCATTTTGTTCCTAGTTTACTGTTCTGGTTTACTGGCTACAGATGCTTCCAGATTTTACTCTTTGTGATTGTTTTTTAGCTGGTAAACCTACATGAAAGTTAACTTATCCAAAGATATGGGTCCTAAAACCAGCAGAGTTAGGGGTGAATCAGTATTATTTTGTAAAGCTTTCCAAGTTTGGGAATATTAATTGCCCTGATTTATATTATTATTTTGCTCAATTCAATATTGAAGCAAAACCAGTAAAGTAGGGAGATGATAAAATATCCACTATAGTTTTAAAACTTTATCTACATGTCAGCTCTAAACCTCTGAATTTGAGAAGAAAAATTACCATCTTTTCATGTTTATATAGGTAAGTTTTAGCTGATTTTCTCTTTCTATATAGTTGTCTTCGT
This sequence comes from Muscardinus avellanarius, assembly GCF_963383645.1. Taxonomy (NCBI): domain Eukaryota; kingdom Metazoa; phylum Chordata; class Mammalia; order Rodentia; family Gliridae; genus Muscardinus; species Muscardinus avellanarius. The sequence continues at coordinate 29,123,704 of NC_137790.1, forward strand.
TTATATTTGGAGAATATGTTCCAAGACCCAGAACAAATACTTGAAACCAGAAGTACTGAACTTAAATGTACTAAATTTTCCTATACGTGCATGCCTATTATAAAGTTTAATTTATAAATTAGGCATAATAAGAGATTGAGAATAGTTAATAATACAATGAAACAATTACAACAGTGTAATACATTTCCAACATCTCTACTGTGAATTATTATAAGAAATAAGGGTATTTGAAGGCACATATTATTGATCTAATAACTAAGAAAGGCAAATAAGTGACTAGTGAGTGACCAGTCTGTACAATATACATACACTGGACAAAGGGTTGATTTTTATCCTGAGCTGGATGGTACAAGATTTGATCACACTACTCAGAAAGATGCATGATTTAAAACTTAGGGATGGTTTATTTCTGGAAGTTTTCAGTTCATATTTTCAGGCTACAGGTGACCATGGGTAACTGACACACAGAAAGCAAAACCGTGGTTAACGAGAAATTCTTGTATTTCTAGTACTCTTTTGACCTGATGTGATTTTGCTTTTAGTAATGTCGACCATTTCTTGAGAGTCGGCTGTGATCTGCTTCATCTGTTCTCTATTCTCTTTTAGATAATACACATATCAGACCAAGCATAAGCACACATCCTGACTCAAAGAAGTCTTTTTGCATCTGTCCTCTTAGGGAAGCTTGGCTACTGCTCTTTGATGGCATTTCCATTTGTCCTGGCCCTTTGTTTACAGTCTTTGAGCCAGTTTTCAATTCATGTGACAGCACTTCTGCCAAAATTAATTTACAGCAAGTTTTTCAATTCACATTTTGCAAGGATCAAATGTAGCCCTGAGGTCCAGGCATGGAACTTCTACACATCACCTCTATTCAGCGATTTTGTAATTAGATTTTTTTTAAGTATGGGTCAGTTAGGCACGTGTGTGTGTGTGGGGGGTCAGGTTTCACTGGTGTAATCTGCCTGTGCTGTCTCACCACCTAGTAAAGACCCACGTGTGGAAGTATTGATGCAGGCACAAGTTTTAGCGCTGACCAGAAGCTAGAGGATTTTTTAATGAAACTGAAACACCAGCTGTTCTTCACTTTGCACACATCATGTTGTCTAATGAAGCTGCCTCTTTATCTGCAGTGCTAGCCAGGAATCTGAGTTGGTTTTGATTCTCTGTTATCCTTTGATCAACATTTGATCTGTGGGATGAAGCCAGCTTTTGTGAGCCCATTTGACTCGCTCACCATGTTCTGCTCCCCCTTCCCTTCCTGCACACACTCGGTGCTCAACACTCTTGAAGCCCTGAACTCATTTCTAGCCAGCTGGACCTCTGCAGTTCCTTATTCCTTGGTAGAAGGTAGTCATTCCACTATTTTGGATTGTTTTAAAGTCAGCTGGTCAAGTCGACCCCAGTGCCGTGGTGTAGGCCTCATTACTCAGGCACCTTGTGTCGTTAAACTAAGTTTCTCTGAAGCGTTGGTTTACATGGACTCTCGTCTTTTTTAGTGGGCTGAGTGCAAATGCAGCTATCTGGAATTCATTGCCTTCATTTTTAAATCTAAAGGTATTTCATCTCAATAGAAATTCAGCAGATTTTGTGTGTGGCAGTTGAGCTGAATTGGTGAGCAGAAAGAGAAATTGCAAAGCTCTTACCCATGCTGTCTAGCAGTACTTTTATTTTAGTGCTTCTCCAGAGTCTTATGCTATTGTGCAAAGACAGTTCTAGCCTAGCCCCCTCCCTTTTTCATGTGCAATACTCTCAGAAAACCAAACAGTACTGACATTAAATGGTTGTGAGTAGTGTATTCAACCCCTTGTATAGACTTGCATGTGTTTCTCCTTCTCTGGTGTTTCACTTTGCCTTGTTTGTACAGTATCTTGGTCTTGTCTGACCACACGAACTTTGTACTGTGCAGCCTCCGCAAATCTTGCACCAAACATGAATTTTATAATACTTGACCTTCTAATCTTACAAATCAGACCCATCTGTAATTAAATCAAACTTTTCATGGGATGAACCCAACTATGAAATGTCATCTTATCTTCAGCAGCAGAATCTGAAGCAGAAACATCAGACAGTGTAGACAAGAAAGAGTCAAAACAGATCATTAACACCCAGACTAAATGCCTTTAGACGGGTTTTACAACGTCTTTGTGCTTAGCTGTTGAAAATAAGCTGTCAAAACTATGTTTCTATCTGTTCAAAGGATGCAAAGTAATATTCTAAATACATTTGCTTTGAAGAATGTCTGGAGCAGCTCTGATAAAGATGAGCAACTTCGCATGGACATATGAGGGCTGGAGTGAATGGGATTGCTTCTGCTTAGACAAGAAGCGTAAGTGTAGACATGGCATACTGTGTTCTTCTTTGCTAATAGAAGCTAATGGAAACTAGAAAATGACATATTAGAATACAGAATGGAAATTTAAAAATAGCTGTAGAAGATATTATCTAAACTTCCACTAAACACATGACCCTCTTTAAATTCTTTTTAACACCTCCACATGAATCTAAACATGTAAGAAAAAATTCTTTCAAAAACTTTTAGTAATAAAAGGGAAGTTCAGTCCTAATTTTCACACTTCAAAAATAAGTAGTATTTAATTCTGGACTTCAAGATAATTCCAAGATAGATTGAATAAAACTTCAAGATACTCTAATGAAAGTTACTGGGATTTTATCACCTGTGTGGTTTCTGAAGCTCTATTTACTGAGTAATCAAGTAGCAAGGGCTGTTTGTTGTAGGGCTTTACAAATGTTCTCTGAAGTCAGGAAGGAGCTGGCGATGCTCTTCTCCTATGAAAAGTAAAGAGTTGTGTATACAACATACCTAATTCTATGCCTCATATAGAGTAAGTGCTCAATAGAAGCCTTTCCCATTCAGCCACAGTGTGATTGGTACTGATTTCCAAATTAGGGGTTTGGCCTAACATCGACAACTTAAATATTTGCATAGATCGGTATCTTCCTCTTCTAATTTTCTGGGAACATAGACACATTCAGGAAGAGCTGATGCAGGTGGTACATATTATTTTTTCCCAAGGCCAAGAAGGTGATGCACTAGAGAAGACTTTGCGGTTAAGTGGACCTGTTTTCTAATCAAGACTATAATAGATATGGGACTTCAGATCTCTCTCAGCTTTATCACCATCTACTTTAGTGCTTTTGATGAGAATAAATTCCAGTTATGTTCTTAAAATGTGTATTAGTCACCTAATCCACAGTCGGCATTCATTAAAGGTCATTTTCTTGGCTTTTGAAGAAGATGGCCCGTGAGAACTAGATACCAAGTCAGGATCCTAGCTGATCAGGATAGAGCAACAATTATACAGACAGAAAGAACAGCGTAACAGTGAGGCTGGGGGCAGGCATCACACTGTGGACCTGCTTTGAATTCAGATTAATAGCAACAAAGTTGTCCTCAAATAAGTTCCTGGTAAATCTGCCTTATCCCCACAGGGTCCAAACAGAGTATCTTTAGTGGTGCTCAGAGGCTAGCATATGTATCAGAATCATTTGGAAAACATGGCAAGACACTAAAGGCCGACGTCCTATCTCTCTTCCACGAACCTGGGTCTCTGTGTGCATCATTATCTCTCCAGGTGATTCCGATGTTTTTCAACATTCATGAACCATAGGTATTGTTATATATTTGCAGCAGAATGGCTCAGGTCCTTTCTGGGGCTCCAGCCACATTTGCATTAGAGTTCCAGCATGTCCTCCAGTTTTCTAACATTAATGTCTTTGAATTCTGCCCCAGGTCTTCTCTGATGCCAAAGACCATGGCTAGAGTATCAGCAGGGCACGGCTTGTCCAAGGGGGAATAGAAACCAGCGGACCATGTTCCCTATCCATCATCCAGTGGACAACTCTGAGAGGTATTCTGTGAACTTCTCAGGAAGTCTCGCTGAAGGAAACTCTCTAAAGCACACAATCTACTTAAACATATCAAAGTCAACCTCTAAGCCAAGCATGGGAAAGAGGGATGGGGAGGAAATGGGGTGGGCATTGGGTAAGGGCAAACTGGATGATGTGTGCATGTATGTCTACACAAGTTTTATACCCCATTATGATGTATGAATACAATGCACCAATAAGAAAATTTTAAAAAGAAAAATACACCATTACTCCCCATAGCACTTATCCTAAAATCACACTGTCATATTTGATTTTCTCCTTAACTATCCTATACTTTCTGTACATTTGTTTTTGTTGCCTGGAATCATCTCCCAAGTGAACCCTTGCACACAAGTTTTTACCTCAGGTACAATTGGTGAGACAGCCCAAACAAAGTCAATGTACTGGCTGAAAACATGTCCGGAAGAGAGTCAGTTATCCAGCTTTTAAGCTGGAATTTTCTAGCACATTCAAGAAGAAAGAAATTAAACATTGGTGATGTCCAGAAAGAGAAGGGCAATTTTGTTAAAGAATTGTGCCTCATGGCACATGTGGGAAGGGGAGATGGGCACAAAAACAGGCCAAATCGGTAGTCTGCTGGAGCAGATCACAGGTCAAAACAGAACGCACACAGATACAACAAGTGCAAAGGCATCCCTGGGAACACTGGTAGAGTAGCTGGAGAATCCAAAGAAGCAAACCCCTGGAGCAAAAACAATCTCAATATGTAGGCAAGAGCTAACCTTGCCCCAAACAATGTGGCCCTTGCCCTGGCTCCTGGGAGCTCATATTTTAGCACATCAACTGTTCTGCCTTAGGTATCTGTTTACCTGGAGGCTTTGTGCAATGCCAGGTCCTCTATGCTAACACTGTGATTTGTGGTGAAGAGCTTCGGGCAATGTGCTATCACTTTGACCCCTGAAGGGGTTTGGAGATGAAGGTCAGCCATGTGGGCAGCCAGCGATGTCCACCTGAGCCCCAATAAAACTCAGGATACCAAGACTTGGGTGAACTTCGCACTTGGCAATACTTCATGCACATTGTCACATATCATAGCTGAGAGGAATAGACACTGAGCACCAATGCACTGGGAAAGGACAAGTGGAATTTCTCCTCCTTGATGTCTCCTGGCCCTGGCTCTGCCCTTTGTTGATTCTAATCTGTTTGCTTTTGGTGCAAAAATCCATTACTGAGTATATCTATATATATTAGTTCTGAGGGTGATCTTGGGCCCCTGACTTTGCAGTGGGTATCAGAAGTGAGAATGGTCATAAGGAGTGTTGAGCTTTCCAGTTGACATTTCTATGTAAAGGAAAGAAGACTTGATAATCTCAGAAAAAAAGGTACTAATGAATAATAGTTAACCACGACCTTATTTATTACAAGATAGAAATGTCTCTCTCATTTTTAAGCATGTGTCATATTCTGATAAGCGAGAATTCAGTTGTGAATGGACTAATTCTTGTTGAACAGTCCTGATTTAAATAAAATTAGCTGGAAGTTAAATGAATATGATCATGCTTTTTGAATTTTGATAGTATTATCACTCCCCCAAGACATGATTGGAATTGAGAAACTAGATTGGATTAGGTATGTCCAACTTTTCACAAAGGTGCTGATTACAATCTCACAACCTAGAGAAGATTGGGTATATATTTAGATTTATATAATTGGTTATATGGATACATTTAAATACAGTGGAAATTTTTTCGCCGTCTCTTAAAGCAGAGATGACTTAGCTGCATTAGAACTCCTGTTCATCAGTTTAACAGCAAGAAATAAAGATAAGATAGCAATGCAAACTTCATAGATTTTTTTCTTTCCTAGGCCATTTTCATGAAAATGTCTTGCATCTAAAATGTTTAATATGTTCATATATAATATCAAGAAAAGAATATTTAATGCTGCTCACATTTTATAGGTGGTTTGTAAGTTCAGATGCTTTTAAAAGTCAGAGTAACAAGACACAGCAGAGCAAGTTAAAATTTGCTTCTGAATTGATAACTAAATAATACTAAATTGTAATTCAGGCTTGTTTTTATCCCAAAATTCATAAAATTATAGAAAATTCTGTGTATGTATAATTGGTAATGGTGGTTTTACAAACTCAGAAGGATGAAGGTAAAGGAGATGTAGCATTAGAAGACATTTTTAAAATGATGTCATCATAAAGCTTAAGTTAAATTTCAAAATAAGTTTTTAAAAAACCATGTCTGAAATGGTAGCTTTTAATATAGTTCTCAGTGATCAATGCATCTTGATATTCATACCCTTGTTTAAAATCCTTCTACTGGGGCTGGGCCGGGCGCTACCATGACCTGCTTTTACAGGATGTCACTTCCAAGAGTTGGTTGTAAAATTCACCAACTTCCATTATGCTCACATTTTGGGCTCTGTTATCTGGTCATAACAAGACAGCTGCCAGGTTATGATGTAACCAACGGAGGGGACCACCAGAGCCACCTCCTGAAAACAGCCTGCAAGAAACTGAGACTTCTATCCACCAGACAGAGAAGAACAGAATCTCAGCCACTGCACGTGAGCTTATGAGGATATCCACACTCAGCCAAACACAGAGGCTTCCACCTGGTGAGCAGTTCAACCCAGATGAGTCACCAGGAACTGTGAGATAATAAATGTTTCTGTTTAGAATTGGGGAGTAGTTTGTTATGCAGCAACAGATAATTGATATGAGTAGCCTTAACTCTCAGCTTCATTCCTTTGTATTCCCGTGACTGTTTATGTTATTTAGGCTTTTCGTGTCTTCATTTAGTTATTTGTAAATTTTTGAGCTGCCTCTATGTTGTTTATGGATACTACAATATATTGCTTCTCACAATAACAATATTAGGTGGGTGCTATTCGTATACCAGTGGTTATTTTCACTGTGACTGGCTCAGGAGCTGTGGAAGTATAGTGACAGTTACTTTCAGGATGACTGGCAGTGGGCTCCTCAAGTTGAAACTGAGTCAGTTTTTTAATGGTAGAGTCTAATGGGACCAGGAGTTAAATCTTATATACAAATGATTAATTCAGACAGGGGGAAAAAAGAAGTGTGTTACTATTGTGTTCTCAGTTTCTTATTTAGCACCAAGTATTTAAATATTTAGTATCAAATATGTAAAGTCTAATTGTAAAGCCAACTATTTCATCCCCAAATATTTAAACTATGATTGCGAAACCCAATAGATCTTCTAAGCCCTTAAGGTATAGACACCTTATTACAAAGGTAGGCTAAAGTTGGGGGTGAAAAAATATGGGTGATAATTAGAAAATGCAGAAAGAAAAATTTATTCTCTGCTTTTGTTAGTTTTCTGCTTTGTACTGAGGTATTCAAGAGTGCTAAAGTAGGATTGATGTTTGTCATAAAAGCAAGTGAAATAAATTTAGCGAATTGATCAGATTTTCGTCTTCTAACACATTAACTAAATATTAGTTATTAACAATGCATATCTACAATTTCTATTAACTATCAAATCAAGTCTGTTGTGTTTTTGTAAATCAAGCGGCACAACCCCAAAATGATTTTATCTTCTTTTTTTTTTTTCTGGCCATTTCTCTTTGCATCATGCATTTTCTTGTGGAGTTTTGAAAAAAGCAAAGTCATACATTTGAGAGAAATAGAGATGGCCAAGTTGAAGGGAACAGTCAGGCTAGGGTCCCGCCAATGTAATTTAATTTAGGGGTTCCAGAGTTCCAGAAACCTTTCTGCTGTGGCAAAAAGGCATTTTAGGAGGAAGGGATCCACTGGCAGCACTTGCCTGAGTAATTTGTATTTTCTTTCTAGCCAACTGCAAAAACATCAACTTGAAGTGAAAAGGATACTGCTAAATTTGCTTTAATTAATGTCAGGTCCCGGAGTAATAAATCACCATTAATTCTTGAGTTAGATTTTTGGAAATGGCCTCGTCTTTTTGGCTGTCACTGAAATCAGGCTGGGAAAGTGTCCCACTCGTAGAGGCCTGTCTGCTCAGTCATTTGCTTTACTGTGGAGAGTTTTTCAAGGTGAGATCTCATCTGGGTAGAAGGTGTGTAAGATTGTTCTCATTTTCTTCACTCAAATCCCCACAGAATCTTAACATTGCACCCCTTTATGTAGACTTACACCTGTTACTGTATTGTTAGCCAATTTCCTTTAGATATTTTAGCAATAATCATGCATCTACATATTAAGGTGTCTTATGTTTTTCAGAAAAGTAGCCTAGAGTTGAATGTTGATGATATAGCGTAGAATTTTAAAAAGGAATACACCTATATTATAGAGAATAACTGCACTTTTCAGCTTCATTTTTTAGCATTTTCTGGTAGTGGCAGTAGGATAACTAAAGCCTGCCTTCTTTCTTATCCTCTACCTATAATTTAGAAATTAATTTGGGGGTTGTAAAACAGAGGGGTGTGTGTGTGTGTGTGTGTGTGTGTGTGTGTGTGTGTGTGTTTGTGTGTTATTCTCCTAGCTATCAGGTGTGTCATTTTTTTAACTCCTTTGATCTGGTTGATCTAGTCTAGTTCTGCCTTGCAAAGAATTCTCTTCTCAACTTAGGATCATTCTTGCAGAATAGCTTCTTATTTCTGAGGTTTCCTGGGGCTTCATTTGTAGTTCAAGGTTTTTTTTTTTTTTTCTGTTTTTCTTTTGTGGCACAAGGGATTAAACTAGGGGCATTTTTCCTTCAAAGTTTACCCCAGCCCTTTTTTACTTACTCATTTATTTCGAAACAGGGTCTCACTAGATTGCTGAGAGTGTAACTAAATTGCCAAGGCTAGTCTTGCAATTCTCATGTCTCAGCCTCCCAAGTACTGGGATTACGGGTGTGCACCACTATGCTCACCCTATGATTCAGTTTTGATTTGCATCTCATGCTTACACTGGGTGTCTTTATTCTAAACTCTTTGAAAGTTTCATCATGTGCATACAGAAAATGTACATGTCAAATTTTAGGCTGGCTAATCCTATTGAAGTTTGATATTTATGACTCCTTGATACTAGACCATAAGTCATTTCAAATTTAATTTCAAAATCTGTTAAGTTTAAAAATTATAAAATAGCATTATTGATCGGCTAACTCACGAATGTCTTAAATCCTAGAGTTTTCTTAAGAGTGGTGACACACATGGCTTCTTCGGGTTCTAGGAGCTATGTTGTATGACCCGGGGTAAAACAGAAACTGCTTTCTTAATGCACTATATTGCTACTCAATGAATATGCTAAGCTGCCACATTAGGAATCCAGCCAAGCTACTGAGTCAATTTTCAATTAATTTAGCAGGAGTTGGGGTCGGGGGTGTTTGAAAGAGAATTGGGCTAAAAATCAGAGATTCTGACCCTGACACTTGACGCTCAACCACAAATAGCTACTGAACCTCATTTTCACAGCCATTAATTCAGTAGGAGGTAGACAGGTGGCCTCGAATGCTCAGGTCCTTCCCTCCCTTCCTTCCATAACATCTATGAGTCATTTGTAATGTCTACAGGTAACCTGTGCCTCGCTTCTCCATGACTTTATTTCAGGTAGAACAGGAGCAAAGTTAAGGGTATATCAATTCCATTAGGCAACTTTTTTTAAAATTGTGGTATAAAAGGTTAGACTTGAAAGAACAATTAAATCATTAAATAAAATAAATAATTTATTGATGTGGGTTTATATGGTGTGTTAGTGAGCTTCCATTACTGTGACAAAATATCTGTGAGGATCCAGTTAAAAGAGGAAAGGTTTATTTTGGCTCATGCTGGCTGAAGTTTCAGTCCATGGTCACTTAACCCTGTTGCTTTGGGTCTGTGGCAACATACTATATCATACTGGGAGTGGAGGAGGAGGAAGAGAAGCCCTGTTCACCTCATGGCAACTGGAAAACAAGAGAGAGCACAGTCAGGGCTGTGATAACCCTTCAAAAGCATGCCTTCAGGGCTCTGATAACCCTTCAAGAGCATGCCTCTGATAATCTAACTTCTTCCAAACAGGCTCAACCTCTTCAAGGTTCCGTAATTCTCCAGTAGTTCCATGGGCTGGAGGGACCAAGCCTTTGATGCATGGACCTTTGAGGGACACGTCAGGCAAACTCTATCATGAGGCATCTCTTAAGTTATCATGGAAATTTTAGAACTGGATGTCCTTTTTAATAGAATCTTTGCTAAATAAATGTACACTTTTCTCTCAATTTTTCTTTGGCTACAATAATTCCTGAGCACTCTCTACCCCATCATCACATCTAGTTCTCATGAAGCACTTCGCTTCTTAAAACGTTTGCATTCATTCATCCCTCAACTCTGGAAGCCTCATTTGCACCCCATTTTTAACCAAATTGTGTCATTTGCAGGAAAATGGAGAGAACCTGAGAATAATATGCTAAGCAAGATTGGCCAGTCTCAAAAAGCAAATACCCGTATGTTTTCCCTCATCTATGAAAGCTAGAGAGAAACTGAGAAATGAGGGTAACAGAAAGAGAAGCAGGGGCTCCAGTGGAGTGATGGGAGGGGTTCAGGGAATGGTTGAGGGAGATAAAAACATAACGGTTGAAAAGATGCTAGATATATATGTTAAATTACCAACACCAATCTCAAAGACATGTATGGGGAAGGGCAAGAAAGAGAATGGGACCCTGAGGGAAATGTTCCAAGAGTTGCATGCATGTATGTTCCTGTCAATCTATGATTCAGTATGATGTATAGTTACAATGCACCAATAAATGTATGAAAAGAGAATCACACCCGTTTCAATGTCCTGTTCTACTTAAGTGGTTTGCTAGCTTCACTTCAGCAGTGATGTTTGTGGGATGAGGATAGAAACCAAGGAAAAAAGAAAAGATTAAGATGAGTTGTGTAGCACTGTATAAGATCTCAAAGGTATAGATTGTTTAAACTGCTGCCTCTTCACTCTAATAGTGAGGAAGGGCTCCCCATGCTAGGGTGGTGGGAGTGGCCAATATATAGCATCTGGCACAGGAGAGATGAGGTAGACATCAGTTTATTAGTCACATATGCTTACAGCTTGGAGCTGAGGATACAGCAAGTCATAGAAGGTCACTCTGGAACAGAGTGAATACTTGGGGGTTGTGAGAGGCCCCCTTTGCAGGACAAAGAAGGATGGTGTGCTGGTTCTCACAGGAAGATGTGACCGACTTGTACAAATAATTTCATAAGATGGCAAAAAATTAAAACCAGTTCTGCTCAGAGATAAGCAGAACTGAGCCTGGCTCCTCAGGAAGGAGAGTTATCAGTGAAGGATCTTATCCATAGGAGCAGAGTGAGGAAGAGAACTTATAGTTAGGCCATTCAAGATCCCCGATTTTTAGCAGCAGTCAAGCAGCAAAGAACATTAAAATTTAATTTCAGTCCTCTTGCCACATGGATATATGTTTTTATTTTTTTTATCCTAAACAAAATGATGATAATTAAGAAGCTCATATTTAAGTAAACTGAGGAACTTTTATGGTGAGACATATATTTAAGGAGATCTATTTAAGGCTTAATGTACAACATCAAAATCTAGGAGAAACTTTGGATAGAAAGGACTAGAATAATTTTAGATCCTTTCAGTTTTAAGCTTTGATAGTTCTTTTATCATTTGACTGGTGGATATTGTTTATTGTCCTCATGGGCTTTATTAATCAATAATATTTCTGGTCTTAATTTTCCATTTTGCTTTAAAGATTTTCTTCGTAGGAAATGTAAGCTCTTTTTGCATCTTACAGGGTTGAATTTGGCTTTACTTGTCTTTATTTTCCTTAGCTTTCTCCATGCAGATTTGTGCTTATGACTTTAGGTTCGCTCAGCTATTTTGTATATAAGAAAATGCTTTGCAAATGGCAATTCAATATATTGACTTATAAGTATTAGGTACATAAATTACAACACATTTTTAATGAGAAGAAACTTTGCAGAATACCAGCATTAGGATGAAACTAATGCTATCAAGAGGCTATTTTTCAATAAATGCGACTGTAAGTCACAATCTTTTTTACAAAGAAATGTTGTATTTAGAGTGATTAACTAGTTTGCCTGGAATTGTAGTTGGATCTAGACTGTCTCCTAAAGGCTCATATCTTGAAGCCTCAGTACCAGCTGGTGGCATTATTAGGAAGAGTTGGAAACTTTAAGAGATGGGGCCTAATGGGAAGAGATGGGTCCCTAGGGTGTGTCTTTGAAGGATATATTTTTGTCCCTGAAGTCTTGCATGGGTATTTTTGCTTTGGCATGCTTTGTCTGTCTGTGTTTTTTGTTGTTCATAGGTGAGTAGGTTCTTCTCTAACTGCTTCTACCACCTCGATGGTCTGCCTCACCACACTACCAGGAACAATGGAGCCAGATGACCATGGACGAAAATTCTGAAACTGTGAAATGAAAAAAGTCTTTCCTCCTTCAAGTTCTCTTTCTCAGATATTTTGTCACAGCAACAGATATCTGACTAAAACACCTTGCTTGCATTTTAGGTCAAAAGTGCTGCATCCTGGGAAGGCCTTCAGTCCTACGTAAACCAGAATCGTTTGTCACCCTATCTGTACACCTACTAGAACTTCTATTTCAGCAGGTCACAAATAGATAAAAAATACTGGTGTGTTACTTTGTTTCCTCTAACTTTAGCACCTAAAAGATTTCTAGGTGCATAAAAGGTTTTCAATAAATATTTAGTGGAATAGTTGAGATTATCACCTACTGGTCAGTGTCCAATTTCTTCAGAAAAATAAGTTGCATCTCACTGAAAGAGTATCCTAAACTTTGAGGGACCTTTTTTTTTCTAATTCACATGCTGTAATATCGTTTTCTGACTTGAAAACATCTAGCAAAATGTGCTAATCAATGAAAAGGAATGAATGTTTCAAAATGCAAATGCGTGTCAGTTTGTAATGAATATTGTTGAAACTACCAAGTTAAAAAGCCAAGTGCTTGTTTCTTATGTTACTAAACACATCTCTCCGGACATACTCAAATCTCTGAAGTTACCAACTTCACCAAATTTCTCATGACAATTGTCCATCAGGTTTGATGACCTAAGGAGCATTGCTGCAGGAAGCCCACACCGAGAAGGGACTGGGAGGCTCCCTGCAGCAGTCTGTCCAGCAGAGGGCGTTGATACACCTATGCAAGGATCAGGGTCCACATAGGGTGAGTGCTGATGGTCAACAAGATGCCTTTCTTGAAAGTGCTGAAAACTAAAAACACTGAAAACGTACTTCATGCAAGAAAGCACTGAGACCACTTGGTACAAGAAGAACGCCATTTTGAACAAGTCTTGGTTATCTGGTTATCTAGGGAATAGCCTGTCACTTACAAATGCATGAAATGTCAGAATTTTACTTAAATAATACAAAAATAATCCTCCAGTAAATTATTATCCCTAAGGTCCAAAGCACTAACTGCACAGCTAAAAACCACTGAATATTTAAAATCATGAAAAACAAATATACAAATTCTAAAAATGTACATAGAATAATCCTAAATATTTTTCTAGTTTATGGTGATGATAATGCTAATATAGAACATGTTTAGAGCCTTAAAGAGTCTCAAACTTATTCTAGTATTATTTTAAAAATACCAACCTGTTAAGATATTTAAGCATTTGGTCTATGACTTCTATATCATATGTAAGACCCCTAAGGTACAGAGCAGTTAAGTGATTTATTTAGAGACACATAGCTACATGAATTAGGGCCAGTTTTTCTGAACACAATTCTGTTTCTGGATGTACTTATCTATGATGCTCTTCATTGCAAATTCTTCACTAAATAATATAGTGTATATCATTTATTATTACCATGCTTTCAACCAGACACAAATTGTTTACAAGTGTTAAGACAATTTCACCAAGACTAAACTTGATAATCTAGTGCGTCCTAAAATGTCAAATTTTCCTACTATTTTTAGTTCAACAAAGAGCATTTTAAAAAAAAAGTGGAGTGTTTTCTAAAGATCAGCGTGTGTGTGTGTGTGTGTGTGTGTGTGTGTGTGTGTGTGCTCAAGAAAAAATTAGACTAGACTTTTCCAGACCATTTCTGTACATGCTTTAATATTTGGAAATGAGAAGTGTGTCGACGCTGGTGAATGCTTTTTTTTTGGTTATTCTACTTGGACCCTGCAGTCATTTGCTACCCTATAGCAAAATGTCATTGATCCCAGTTAGGGATAAAATGGTTCTGCTCTAGTACTGCTGGGCTCTACCACCAAAAACTAAAAACAAAAACAAACCAAAAAATGCCACACACACACACACACACACACACACAACACACACACACACACACACACACACACGGTGTGTGTGGGAGAGAGAGAGAGAGAGAGAGAGAGAGAGAGAGCAAAGCAACATGGCAAATCAGCAGCAAAGCTATGTGAGATGTTATTTACTTGAGAATGAGCCATGTTCTACTCTCTATCAGAAACTGATCTTCTTCAAGCACCATTGTCTAGAAGGTGAGCTTATTTATTTATTTATTTATTTAGTATTTATTTATTATTTTGTGGTGCTGGAGATTGAATCCAGGGGCATTTTACCTCCAAGCTACACCCTCAGTCTTTTGTTTGTTTGTTTGTTTTATTCTTTATATTAAAACAGGGTCTAAGTTGCAGGGGGCCTCAGTAAGTAGCTGATGTTGGCTGTGAACCCAGATCCTCCTGTCTCAGCCTCCCAAGTACTGGGATTACAAGCATGTGCCACCATACCCGGCTTTGGACTTGACTATCAATAGCTCAACTGCACATGCTGCTAAGATTGGTTTGTTTCCAAACATATTTAACAGGAATTATTTTTGTGGGTGTATGTGGTGCTTGAGAGGGATTAAACCCAGGGCCTCACACATACTAGGCAAGTGCTTACCACTGAGCTAAATCCTCAGCCATCTGAATTATTTTTTTAAAAATGGAAACTTGCTGGGCGTGGTGACACATGCTTGTAATCCCCATGCTTGGGAGGTGGAGACAGGAGGATTGCGCAGGTTCGAAGCCAGCCGCATTGGCTTAAGAGACCCTGTTTCCAAATAAAAAAGTATAAAAATATGTCTGAGAGTGTAGCCCGGAGGTAGAAGGGCTTCCAGGAACCCCAGTACCACCAAAAAAAAAAAAAAAAAAGGGAACTTTAGGAAGATAACAAAAGAGATGACTGAGAATAACTGAATGCATAATTTAGAATGAACTATCGTTTATTAAACCCTATATTTAAGATGTTTAAGTCAGCATTTTCTTCACTGTGACCAAAATGCCTGACAAGTTAACTTAGAGAAGGAAACATTCATGGTTTCCCAGGTTTATTCAGTTGGTGGACAGCAGCTTCAAGGCAGAAACATCATGGTGGCAGAGCAAGGTGGGAAGCAGAGAGGAAGCAAGGAAGGAACAGACACAGTCCCTAAGGCCATGCCCCTAGGGACCTACCTCTCCCAAACACACTCCACCTACCAAGGGTTACCACCCCGTCAGTCCATTCAAATACTTAATCCAGAAGTAGGTTAATCGTTAATCCATTGATGGGTTTAGAGCCCTTATTTGATCATTTTACCTCTGAACATTGCTACACCATCAACACGTCGTCTTTTCTGGAGGACATTACATATCCAAACTACAGTAGTCTCTATGTATAGTTATAATGAAACGCCTAGAAATGGTGAGCAGCTGCAACTAAAACGATATCTTTGGGTTTTCTATCAACCTTTTCTAGCCATGAACAATTGAGGCAAAAATTATACCCCAGGTTTGACCCTGACTCTTTTATTCTGTCACGACTGGGGTATTTTATCCTGGATGGACTTCTACCTGCTTTCTTTTTGTGTGTTAATCAGCTGCATTGTAATCAATTTCTTGAGTCAGGAAAAATACACTGATTGGAAGAATCTTTAGTCTCTTCATCTGCAAACATTTAAGAGTACAGTCTTTAAGAAATAGCCCCCTTTCAGCAGAATTTCCACAGTCTGTGTTGCTATCCTTATTTATTATTATAAACAGCCCTACAGAGACTGGCTGTATAAAATCATTCGACTTCTGTAAGTATGCCTGTTGTCACTCTTGCAGATGTAGTACTTTATCATCTCTACTCTAGCAGTCCCTCCAAATTGTAAGTAGTTACCCCTTTCCATTTGCCTGTAGCATACTGCATTTATATTCTCATAGCACTTAGAAAGCTGTATTCCAATTATTTGTTTATTTATTACATATTCCTCATTGGGCTATAAACTCCAGGGACAGGATTAGTAGTATTTTTGTTTGTTTATTCATATGTGCTAAATGCATTGTATCACATACACATCACATCACCCCCACCTCTCTGTGTGCGTGTGTGTATGTGTGTGTGTGTGTGTGTGTGTGTGTGTGTGTGTCTCCTTCTTTCTCTCTTTCTCTCCCTCTCTTTTAGGATTGAAGCAGATATTTTTCTTGCACTCATATAATCATTGAATTTATGTTCTAACAAGGCAGGCAGACATTAGTCAAATAATCAAACATATAAAACATAATAATTAAATGCAATGAAAGAAAGAAAGGTACATGGATAATACCATGAAATTCATTAAATCCAGTCAGAGGATGGGGAAATGGCCAGAGAAGAATTCTGTGAGCAAGTGACTTCTGAGCTGAAACAGGAGAGGTGACAGAGAGCTAATTAGAAGAAGAGTTGGAAAAAGAGCATCCCAGGCTATAAAATAATACAATTAAAGCTGCAAAACACACAGGGCACATATGAGAAATGGAAGAAAAGCATTGTGGTTGGATAATAGCGATGAGCGAGACAATGGATGAAACTGGATAAATAGACCTTTAATGAATTGTGCAAGCCCCTGAAGCCAATTTAGGGATGTTGGCTCTTGTCTTAAGAAGGAAAATAGTTTTAAGCAGAGGGACCACATGATCCTGTGTGAAGTTGCTCTGCATTCACTGTAGAGAATGGATTCAATAGGATCAGAGTGAACATGAAGAGTTTCTAAGGTGGGTCCTGCAGCAACCAGGAGAAGGAATGCTATAGTGGAGAATAGAATGGTGGAAGTAGAGATGGGGTAGAAATGTCCAGAATGCAGGATATGACACTAGGTTTAACAGCTCTCTGCAAAGTGAAGAACATCTTCCCAGCACTGAATTCAGGTCATAAGTGTTACGTAAAGTTTGTGCCTGTGTGTCTTGGTTACCACCACATCTTCAGTGTTTGGTACAACACAGTGCATATTCACACAGATTTGTTCAAGGAAAGATGAAAGAGAGTAAGGAAAGAAATTGAGAAGGGAGCACACAATCTTATTAAACTCTTAGTAAAAATATTTTTAAAACTTCTACAGAACTATGTATCACCATTTGAAATTCAGGAATCCTTTGCTGATCTTTAATAGAAAGTAGCTTTCAAATTGAATGCAAAGTTCAATTATTTATTTATTGATTTATGTAGTGGCTACTTCCAGCTCTGGGTTTAAAAGGATACTGAGGCTTGATCTAGTCTCTGTGAAGGAGAGCTGTGGTCCTTCATTACATCTGCTTCCAGAATGCAGCACAGAACAGGGGCTGGAGCAAGGGCCACAGTTGCGGTTGCTTCTTCTATAGATTGCATTGTGGCTACTTCCTGTGTTGCACCATATGGTTAGCTTTTCTGAAGATTATTTTTGTTTATTTTTTCCCTTTCACTATCTTATGCCTTCTGACACTTGTGTTGTATATGGTCAAATCCCCGCACACACAGACACACGCACACGCACTTGCAATTTGTTGTTCTTATCTCAGCTAGATTATCACTGTTGAGAAGAACATGACTGTTCTAGCTATGCAAGTTTTTCTTTTGACCATGTGCTATGTACAATGTATTCAGAAGACAAACGGTTAGCTTGTCTTCTCTTATGGCAAAAGGATAAGCTGGGACTCATTCAAAGACCCCTGAACGTTCACTGCTCCCCGAAAGCACCGTTTCGGGATCAAGATCAATGTCTTTCTGTTCCACATCTGCCCCCAACTATTGATTCGCTGCCCCTATTTCCAGCAGTTTTTTTTTTCCTACCTCTGTATCTCTCAGTACCAATCTGTCATGTTAGAGTCTTCCACTTCACCAATGAATGATCTGACCTTAACTCCTCTCCCTGTGGTGAATAGATTCTGTAGAGATTCTCAAATCCATTTCATGGTGACTTAAAATCCCTTCCTATAACTACTGAGAATTTTGTTTTTTAATTTATCATTGTTAATTTGTGCCTTGGGGGATCTCAAAAGAATTAAATATACATTTGGCTCCCAAGAGTTCAGAGTTCAGACTGCCATATGAACCTATAAATACGTTCTATCAACATAGCTAACACACTGTTAATTCCTTCTGTCATTAGGAGATGATATTAATTGCTCCCAAATTCCCAAATGCAAGAAGACTAAGCAGGAGTGTGTGCAGCTAATCCCTATCAGCCCCTAGATACGAAAACCCAACAGGGAATCCCAGGAGGAAACATTAAGCCCTTGACAGGCTTAATTTGCCCCAGTACAACAATAGTGAGGGTCAAATGATGAAATTTACAGCAAAAAATATGCCATAATACTGCTTCTCTCAAGTAATGTATTGCTACTGCACAGTCTAGAAGAGTGAATGAGTGAATATTTGTTTGAATAATAAATAGCAGAAAATATATCATGGAATAAAAGAACTGTTAGTGATTTCCGGTGTGTATCCCTCATAGGTTATCATCTTTCTGCTTCTAACAGCGGAAAATGTACTTTCTTAAACTTTCCATTAGGCTAGATTATGCAACCAGTTTCTGGCAAAGTATTCTGAGGAGTGATATGTGTTGTATTGTCACTTTTATGCTAGAGCATCTAATTGCCACAGTGAACGTTCTCTTTCCCTGCTACATCAACTGAGAAAGTGTGTCCTATAGATGATACAGCCATGGTGTTGTGGAGACCAGCTCGTCTGAGACGACTAAGTGAATCTGTGAGTGCACAGACATCGGATGCGCTAGAGAGTCACCAGAAACCGACAGCAGAATTCATAGGAGCAAGAAATAAATGTTCATGGTACTATGATACACCACTGAGATTTGGGATTTGTTATTGGAGCACACTTGTGCTTGATCTATCCTAAAGAAGGTAGCAATGTTGGAGAAATTGTTAATTTTTGTCAAATGGAATAGTGCTACCAGCTTTGGGATGATTGTAGTAAAGATTGCATAGAAAATCAAACTAAATGACAGCAAACCATCTATTTATTGCCTTGATCATAATTTGGTTCAGCCCAAGAAAGTTTGGGTTTGGAATAAACCAAATATACTACATTAACTTTTTTAGTTAACTATATTGACATAATATAATTTACATATAAAAATCTCATCTTTTTATTTATTTGTTTATTTATTTATTTATTGGTGGTACTGGGGGTGGAACCCAGGTACTTTCTAATTCCAGGCTATACTTCCAGACCTTTTTTATACTTTATTTGGAAACAGGGTCTCACTAAATTGCTGAGAGTCTCACTAAGTAGCTGAGGCTGGCTTCGAACCTGTGCGATCCTCCTATCTCAGCTCCCAAGGACTGGGATTATAAGCGTGAGCCACCACACTAGGCCTTATTTTTTTTTCTAAGGTACTAGAGTTTAAACCTGGGAGCATGCTACCCCTGAACTATATCTTCAAACTTATTTTATTTTTTATTTTTGAAAGAGTCTCACTAAGTTGCTGAGGTTGACCTTGAACCTGCAATCCTTCTATCTCAGCCTCCCAAATACTGGGATTACAAATATTTGCCACTATGCTCATCTAAATCATTATTTTATTTTATTTTATTTTATTTTATTTTATTTTATTTTATTGCGGGTCTGGGGATGGAACCCAGCAGCATTCGACCTCCGAGCTATACCCCCTGCCCTATGTTTTATTCTTTATTTTGAAACAGGGTCTCGCTAAGTTGCTGAGGGCCTCACTAAGTAGTAGCTGAGGCTGTCCGCGAACTGCGATCCTCTGGTCTCAGCCTCCCGAATGCTGGAATTACAAGCGTGCGCCACCACGCCTGGCTAAGTATGTCCTTTTAAAGACTGCTTTTCCACGTGTGGTGTTGCATGTTTACAGTCCCAGCCATTCAAGAGGCTGAAGTAGAAGGATTGTGAGAGGCTAAGACTCTGGACCAGCCTGGGCTACACAGTGACTATGTGGATGGAACGTTTTGTATAAAAGTATTTTAAAAATATTTCAGAACATTTCTCATGATGACAGCTTATGTTTTTCTCAGATGAAAAGCTTTCTAAAATGATATTTGATCATGAAGGATTTTTAAGGAAACCTAAGTAAATGAGAAAAAAAATGCTTATATCCTAGAAATTTTGCCTGCAATATTAGGTTAAGCTCAATATCCATGGAATCAAATGGGCTCATCACAAAAACAGCTTATTATGGTAATTAGAAAGCAGAATCATTCTTTCATTCTTCCAACAATTAATCATCATTTTTCTCCTTGGGAATTTGTGTAAATTAATTCTGAAAATTTCAGTGGCCTTGTTTTCTGTTTTAATTAAGAAAATTTACAGGTCCTTTCTAGATTTAAGAATTATAACATTTCTAGGTTGAATCATTAACAAGAGTTCTGACTACTATTTTGGATTTTAATTTTCCACATAATACATATGTTTTAGCTCAGTCTCTCTTGGGTTATACAGAGATGAATGCAGAAGTTAAATATGTCATAAATAATATCTGCAATAGACCCAACATATTGCATTTATTACTTATATAAATTTAGAGATTAAAAGTTGTCCCCATTTGGGTTGATAAGTATGTTGAAATTAAGATATTAATCACGAAACTCCACCCTAGAATTCATTTAAAGGAACACTGTGAATTTAAAAATGGTGTATGATGAAGAGTACCAAAGAAAATATATTCATCTTATAAAAATTAGTATTTTCAAGCCTTTAATGGAAATTTACTTTCATGAGGCAACATTACATTCCTTTCACCATGCTCTATCTGTATTACATGAAATAATCCCCCTTCTCTTTCCATTATCTGTATAATGATGCCTTTAAATTCTTAATTCTGCCAGGGAAATTCACTTCCATGTATTGTCAGTCTGCTTTAATATATGACAAAAGTAAATAAAGATTGAAAAATAACTTTTAAATGCAGAAGAAAGATATGATCCCCAAAGGCTAGAAAGACAAACTAAGAGATAAAAAAAAAAAAAAAAAACATAAGCATGGCTTGCAGAGAATCTCTGGGGTTTGAATGTTTTATTTAACAGGGTAGAAAAAAATTCTAAGCAGATTCTTTGGTTCAGTACATTGCAGTTCTTAGGTAGAGATATCAAATCAGATAAAAAGGACATGTTAAAAGTGAAGAACTAACATTAATAGTCATCATTTATTGAGCACCTACGTGCACTGGTTGATATAAAGTCTCACAGCAAATAAACAGCAGAGTCAGAATTGCGTCCTCACGGCTGAGCTACTGAGCATGCGATTTTACCCAGTATGGTAGAGTGCCCCTCAATTAAATTCATTAGTAGTGCAAAAGGGTTATTTATAATAGCAAGTTATTACTATTTGGATTTAATATTATTAAGCAAAATTTATAAGGACATCTGACTTTTGTTTTCAGTGAATTTCAAGCTATTGAGTAATGTACAGCTTGTATCTATAAAATAAATAACTTTCTTTAAAAATACTAAACTTTATAAAAATAAATGCATATTGCACTTCTCAAGGTGGTCACGTTGGAAGATCTTTTATTTATTGCAAAAGATGCTCTTACTTTTCTAAGGTTTTTTTTTTGGCACTTTAAAAATTGTCTTAAACTGGACATTTTTTAGTATCTCTAATAGTAGTAAAATCAAACATTTAAGATGTGGATTTAAGAGCTGGCCACTGTGGTGGATGCCTGAAATCCTGGTACTTGGGAGGCTGAGACAGGAGAACCACAAGTTCAAGGCCAGCCTCAGCAACCTAGGGAGACTTTTTCCAAAGAAAAGTAAAAAGGGCTGAGGGTGTAACTCAAAGTTAGAATGTCTTTGGGTTCAGTCCCCAGGACCAAAACTCACCACAGGCTTTGAGCACATATGTCATTCTCATTATGATGTGAGACAATAAATGATGAAAAAGGATAAACAAGCAAAAGCTATAAGATAGATAAATGATCTTAAAGGTAACAGGGCATGAAAGCTTTGTTGATATGATTTCAGATCCACATCAGTACTAATTTGCAAGAAACTACCACTTGTTGGGTTTCGGTGTTGGGTCAAAGAACATCGACATGATACGAAAAGGTTATTAAAATACTTCTCTCCTTTGTAGCTGTATATCTGGAAGAAGCTGTATTTTCTTCATATACTTTTATAAAATATCTTAGTGCAACAAGTTAAATGCTGAAGAAGATATTAGAATGTAGCCATCGTCTAAGGAAGACGTTGAAGACTTTTGCAAAAATATAAAATGCCGATGCCCTTTATTCTTATTTTGGTTGTGGAAAAGGCAGTCACTTTTCATAACATATAAAATTTATGTTAACAGAAATGGATCTGCTATTGCTATTTTAATAACAATGAATGTTATTTAGTTAATAAAATAAATTGATAAAATAACATAAAACAAAATAAGATGTGTTTTTAATTCTGGAAATAAATCTGGAAGATAATCAAAATACATAATTCTAAACAAGAATGATCTTTTGTTGAGACTCACTCTGGAATTTATTCCAAGCCTAAAATGTTTGAAAAATTTGGAGAAGGGGATAATGACAGTTTTGGGAGTTTGCTAAGATATCATTTACTAAGGTGACTACAACCTTGATAGAGCCACTTTTGGTAATGCATACTGTAATATGTTTTGATAACATAGACACTATTAATAGTTCATAGACTTGAGCTTAACATTTTCCTTTAACTCATAGTAGGTTGCATTTTTCTGAATTAAAAAAGAACCACTATTTCTGGATACAGTGATGCATGCCTGTAACCCCAGCTGGGGAGGCTAGAAGCAGGAGGACCACAGTTTGATGCTAGCCTAAGCAACTTAGTGAGATACACTGTGTCAAAATATGATTTTAAAAATGGGGGGCATGGAAGGAAATATAGATCAGAGGTGGAATGATTGGTACTAATTCTTTGTACCAAACATAATAAATAAATAAATAAATAAATAAATAAAACCACTATTTCAATATTCCATATTGAATCTAACATTACTGAGGATTAATCACTGGTGTTTATATGCTTTAGTTATTAAACAGAGGTTTTACTATAATTTTCCTTCATAGATGAATATCATATACATTTTTCTGTTTATCTCTGTTACAAGATAATTCATTTCTTTCTTTCCAGTTGAAATGTGCTGCTTTCCTTCTATTCTCGAATAATGAATATGTAATTTGGAAAACATACTCTTAGCTAGATTTTCCTTGTCACTTACTCGGGAATACAGAGCAGGCCATCTAAATCTGTGTACACACTAGGAAAATGTTCTATTAATCCATTATTGTGGGCTGAAATGAAATAAAACATTTTGATAACATTTCAGGGCATTAGTGTTAGCCAAATAAATCAAAGATATGATTTAAATGAATTTTAGTGTCTTAATGTAATTTCTCATAGTTCCATCTAGTAGATCAATGTTTAAAGTAGGCCAGGGATTCTCAATCAAGAGTAGCTCTCTGACCCTGGGGACATTTGGTAAGGTCTGGAGACATATTTTATTGGTACCCTAGGGGGACATGCTCTTAACATCTAGAAGTTAAAGCTAAAAATGCTACTAAACTTCCTGCTGTGAAGAGGACTGCTCCTTCCAGAAAGAATTATCCAGCCCTCAAATCAGTAGTCATATAGTTGAGAAACCCTGGTCTAGATGAAAAGTGAATGAAGGCAACCATGAGGAAGAGTGTCAACATAGGATAATGCAAAATTAAGGTAGAAGATAATTTTAAAGTGTTTGAGTATCAAATGTCATATCACAAATTACTTACCTCTCAATTCTCAAGATACAGTGGGTTCCAAATGACCTGCTCTGGAGAGTTCAGTGGAGGACCTCTCAGAAAATATATCTACCCGGAACCTGTGAATTTAATATTGTTTGAAAAAAAGAATCCTTGTAGAAGTGCTTATGTCTAGGATCTGGAGTTGAGATAATCTTGGATTATCTGATTGGCTCTATATTCAACAATAAATGTCCTAATTACATAACAACAGAAGACAAAGGATGAGAGAGAACATGGGAAGACCAAGGCAGAAACTGGAGCCATGCAGCTAGAAGCCACCAAAAACTGGGAGAGGCAAGGGCAGGTTCTCTGCTAGAATCTTCAATGGCTCATGTCCTCATTCCCACCTTCATTTCAGACTTTGGCCTCCAGAACCACGAAGAAATGACTTTCTTTTGTCTTGAGCCACCAGTTTGCAGTAATTTATTATGATAGCCCTAGGAAACTACTGCACCCATTTTTCCTGATTTTTCACACATTTTTCCCCGATAAGAGAAACTCTTAAAAATTAGAGGTTTTTTAGCGACTCAGGTCTCCAAAATTGCTGAAAAGAACACAGTGGACCTATCTAACTCTTTAACCTTGTCAGTAGAGGAGGCCAAAAGGACTCCCATGCCAAATCAGTCTCTCAGGGAGCCCTCTACTGGACATTATGTTCAGCCAGCCTGACCTGGCTGTGAGGAAGGAGCTGTAGAGACACTTATCCAAAAGCCAAAACCAGAACTAAAATATACTCAGAAGGTCAAGGCCAGAGAGGTGAAGTTTGTCAGGACATTTACTCTACGCTGTTCATTTTATCCTGAATGTGAAAAACAGAAGATTGTGTACCAAACCAAGATAAAGATAATTTCTATTATGAGAGAATATTTTAAAGAATACTCTTTCCTTGTTTTTCACCATTTGTAACATCAGAAACAAGCATTTAGTATAGAAATCCTGGTAGGCCCAAGATTCATTCATTTAGCAAATATTCATGAGGTATATTTTCAAGGTGTCTGACCATCCAACCTTAGTGGTAGGTTATTTATTTCAGGACTTTGTGAAGAGGAGACTCAGATTTGCTGACAGTAATTGACTCGACGGTCAGCTTTAGAGCTATATAGAGTTTTATATAATTTATTGTATGTGCTAATTGTATGTAGATAAAAGCAATGGAATTAGACTTTTCACTTCTTCTGGAGAATGAAGCCGATGACTACCTTTAATCAGCAATACTGAAGAAATTATATTTAAAAAAAATTCTTTTTTGTCTGCTTTAAGGTATGTTTTTCTTTAAAGGCCCACCACCAACAAAGAAAACTTTATTACTAATCAATCTTTTTGTTCATACGTGCATATCACAAGCAGTTTTTTAAGTACTTTTATACTTGTCTGGGTGAGACTATGTGATAGTCACTATCATACAGTTTCACTTGGTGGCCATAGGATCAGCATTCTCACCTCTGAAGTAGTGTGGAAAGGATCCTTTAAATCTCCTTTGGTAGAATCTAGATCGTGCTCAGGATATAATCAACAGACAGATTCACTGTGGGTTACAAACTTGGGTATCATGATATTTCCTGTTTCACATTCACTATCTCCTGAGCAGTGGCACAGCAGCCTTCTCAGGTCAGTGGTGATCTGGGCAGGAGCTGCACACTTTCCTCATTTTATACCTAAGGCTTTACATGTACAATGCAGCAGCATTGTTTAGTCTTTGGGTGTGACACAAAGAGTTAGCCACTTTCTTCTCTTCCTGTTGCTGCTTGCTTTGGGCTTCTTTTCTGTTTCTTCAGATTTTTTTTTTCCTTCCAGGATTAACTCCAAAAAGCAGAAAGGGAAAAGAGCTGAGAGACAAGTCTGGTAACTTTACCATTGGCTTTAACTTTAAAGATGTAGAAAGGGAGACAAACTTAATGACTAATATAAAGTTATCCTCTGGATTGATTTACTTGTGCTAGTATCAGCACCAATACTCAAGTCGACTATAGTGGAAAATGTCCTGATGTGCAGTTGAGCTTTGAAAAGCTGCCTCTGGGAGTTAAGGGATTCTGCTGGCAGGCCTTGTGCATTTGTGGGCAAGCTGGGAAGCTGTTTCCCGGTAATGCGATGGTGGGAAAGCAACACTGCTGTCCCACTTTAAGAATCCCTTCCAAGTTACTAAATGTGCTTCGAAATCATTTGCAAGACAGAAATAATAGATGCTGAATCATACTGTTCTTGTCAGATAGTGTTGCCGTGATATCCCTTGTATAGTAACTCATGTATTAAAATTTTTTTGTGTGCATGTGTGTGGTTACAAAGCCATACTTCTAACACAAAGATTAGTCCAACTCATTTAGAAAAGAAATGATACCATTTACAAATCTAATTAGAAAAGGGTAGAATTTTAAGACCTATTGAATAGTTGTCTGTGTAGCACTGAGAAGGGGTCTTGAAAAAAATTAGTTGCAAAGACAGGAGAGTTTTGGCATTTTCACATTTAATTTATTTTCAAAGATGAAGATGCTTTATAGCAACCACATAAAGCATTACTTGTGGCGGTCCATCACTTCTATAATGTAGTACATGATATAATTCTGCAACCAAGAGACAATAGATGGCTTTTACCTATGAAATGTAACTCTAAGAGGCAATATCCCATTTACCTGGCCCTTTGCTCTCAGTAGATGGGTATATGTAGGCCTCTGAACAAGTGAAGGGTTTCACATAGAAGGACGTTCAAAATTATTTCTGTATCTTTTTAAGCCAAAACTTTAAAATATTTCAATTATTTTAGTAGACACTGCACAAATTAATTAAACTCCCTGTGCTTTCCAAAGTAGAGAATGCAACCTTCCTTCTGACTCCTATTGATTGGTTTTGAGCAGATTTAACAATAGTTGGTGATAGAAGCAGACATGTGGGGAGTTGTATATTTGGCTGTCTATAGAATCACTGTACATCTTGACTTTCGTCATTTCTGCAACAACTAGCTATTGAGCAAAGACATGTTAGACATTCTACTACTTACTATCGTGACAAGGCTGCAAACACACCCATCCTGCTATTAAGCAACTTGCAATCTAGTGTGGGGGGCAAATAAACAGTTGGTTTATAACTACCACTTGGTAAATGCTTATGATAGGTAGGAGAAGGGAGCTCTCTCAGGAAAGTTAAGGAATCTGTTTTAAATTTTATTTAATTGAAAATATCTGCATTGTCTGATAACAAACATACATGTAAACAGTTTAGAAAATATAAGTGTAAAAAAAAGAGAAAACCACTTATAAACTCATTATTAAATAATATCAAAGTCAATCACTAAGCCAAACATGAGAAGGAGGGAGGGGGGAAGGAATGGGGGAAGAGATAAATGGGTAATGTATGAATGTATGCCTCTACCATTTTGTACTTTATTTAGTATAACTACAACGCACCAATAGAAATAAATGAATCACACACACACACACACACACACACACACACACACACACACACAGAAATAATGAACCGGGCTTAGTAGCGCACATCTTTAATCCCAGTGCTTGGGAAGCTGATAAAAGAGGATTGCAGGTTCGGGGGAAGTCTCATCAATTTAAAGTGATCCTGTTTTAAAATTAAAAAAAAAAAAAAAAAGATCTGAGGATGTACCTCTGAGATAGAATGCCCCTAGATTCAATACCTAGTACTACAAAAATAATAAAAAAAGAAAGCACAACAAAGAAAGAAATAACCACTAATGTAATTTTATTATAATTTCTTCTGAAACTTTATGGAGATCATTCTGTACAGTGTGCATGTTGTCTAGATTTTTCTTACATGTGTTTGGCTCTGTCTACCCAACCTGCCCACTTAGTAATTTCCTCCTTTTATTTTCTGTTGGTTGGGAAATCAGACAACCTACCTTGTGTGGATGATATCTAAAAAAAGTAAATTACACTGAGTGCAGGTTTGAGGGCCTCTTCTCAGAGAAAAGAGCTTGAGCTTTAGCACATGATTTCTATTTTGAATCCTTAGAGGCCTTTTTTCCCCCTTGCTGCCTGGGTTTCAGCTGTGTTCCTGGTACTTGAGGTTATTGGAGAGATGACCTCTCCATAAGTGTGCTGCCTTTTTCTAAACGTAGTTCCTGACTTTCAGAAACTAATGAGAATTTGGCAATGCCTGGCTATCAATAGCTTGTCACTATTAAGCAGTGAGCAAAAGTGGCCTCAATTTTAAGCCTCTACTTTAGCCCAGAAGCAGCCTGCCAATCTGTTTAAGAAAGACACGTGGCAACTGGAACCCAGCGCTAGTTATATTTGTCCTGCAGAAACCATCAAGGGTTGCCAGATAAAATATAGGACACCCAGTTAAATCTGAATTTAAATAAACAATGGGCAATTTTTAAAATATAAATGTATCCCATACAATATTTTGGAAATACTTATACTAAAAAAAAATATGTCTTGTTTATCTGAAATTTGAGTTTAATTGGTGCTCTGGATTTTTGTTTCCTAAATTTGGCAAAACTACTTGTTCTTTTCTAGGTACCCACTCACCTTAATTAAACCCTTCTTCCCCTTTTCTTTATTTTCTATTTATCCACAAGGTTAGCTGGAAAGTCTCAGTTGGGTTGAATTGGCTTCACTTCATACTTGATTATTGTCCAAATAGTGTAAACATAAGGTACATAAGGTACATTTGGTATTAGAACAATATCATTCACATATAAATAAATAAATATATATATATATATATATATATATATATATATATATATTTTTTTTTTTTTTTGGTGATACTGGGGTTTCTGAAAACCCTTCTACCTCCAGGCTACACTCCCAGACCTATTTTATATTTTTATTTGGAAACAGGGTCTCTTAAGCCAGCACGTCTGGCTTCAAACCAGTGTGATCCTCCTGTCTCCACCTCCCAAGTACGGGGATTACAAGCGTGCGCCACCACGCCCAGCTTAAATAAATATTTTAACATAAATACTGAGCCCCATTCTAAGACAATTTAATTTAGATTAACACACACACACACAGAGTTAGGAACCTTTCTTCCATGATAGACTGAATATATGACAGTGATCCCATAAGATTATATCACTTAATGACATCATAGCCATCCTAGTTTGTAGAACTACACTCAGTATTTTCACAATCATAAACTGCCTAACAATTTTGCATTTCTCAAAACATATTCACATTATCAAGTGATATACAACTATATATACATATATAAACATATATATACATACATGTATATTTAATATATATAATGTAAATATTAAATTTTTAAATAAAAAATCCATTTCTACCTTTTAGTCATAATCTAAATCATAAGAATTTGAACAGAAAGTTTTAGAAGTTTCTGAGAAAATTATTTTTAAAATAATGTTTTTCTCAATGCCTTTTTAGTGATTCTGCAACCATAGTCAGGGGAATTAATCTATTAATTCCTTTAAAGCTACTTCTAGCACTAAGCCAAGTGCATCGAGATGATTGATCTACTTTTCCTCCTGATGATGACAGTGATGATGCTGCTTTTTAGAAAATGCTTTTTTAGAATTGGAGACTTTAGAGTATGTTTTCCCATATTAAATGTTCAAATTTCTAAGTCATTTTCTATTATTTAGGCAAAAAGGGATAGATACTAGTGTTTGTCCCAGATTAGGGTTCTGTTAGAGTTCTATCTCTGACCCTTATCTTCTGGACTGTGAAAAAAAGCCCATAGATATCCTAAGCACCAGCTCCCAGGATCTGAATAGGGGTAACAGAATCTGAGGATTTATAAAGATTGGCACAATATATACCCATTAGATGTGATTCAGGGATGTGACAGCTATTAGTCACTAAAATGTCTGTCAGTTGTAGCAATGTGAGGATCATTGCTCCATCCCTGCTTCTTGTAACTAATTCAAGACTTCATCATTCAAGTCTTCTTTTCCACTTCTCCCTTTTCTACATCCTAAGGCCTCTTAAGTGATTCTGCAGTCCTTTATCTTACAGAGTCTCTTTTACTTCTTGCCAATGCCCAAAGCCATACATGAAGAACAGTTTTTTTTTTCCTATTTGGTCTCTAATCTAATAGGTTACCCTGCAACTAATTAAAAGCAGTTATTGCATCCAAGGCATTAATATTGTGTATCCTTATTATATTCCCTCTGAAAAATATGTACCCATTTTTCTCCATTCTTGATGAAGGAAAAATACTATGATTTGATGTCACCTCAAAATAAATTTTGACCAACTTTACAAAGGTTTCATATTGAGCTTTTACTTCTATTTAAGATAAAATTATTAGATTAAGTAAAATTTCTTATGAGTGATAAGTAAAAATGTGTACAAACATGGATTGAGATGTAGTAGAAATTTTATTTTTCAGTGCCGGACAATATTTGGCAAGTGCTCTGCCGCTGAGCCACATACTCCACTTGATATAATTGTTTTAAGTTTTGAAGGTGATTTAAGAAATCACAGTTAAAAATTACTAGAGTGGCCAGGCATAGTGGTGCACGCTTGTAATCCCAGCATTTGGGAGGCTGAGACAGGAGGATTGCACAGGTTCGAAGCCAGCCTCAGCTACTTAGTGAGGCTCTTGTCAACTTAGTGAGACCCTGTTTCCAAATAAAATATAAAATAGGTCTGGTTGTATAGCCCAGTGGTAGAAAGCCCCTGGGTTCCATCCCCAGTACCACACACACACACACACACACACACACACACACAAAAATACTAGTGTGGCAATTCATTGCCTTATCTGGAGTATTCTGAGGTTCTAATGGAGTAGTATCAGATTCATATTTTAAAATTTATGTAACATAAGTCTAAATAGAAAAGTTTTAATTTGAAAAATAATTAAAGGCAAAATGATTACCTCTACAGCTACTGGGCCCTCCCATAGTGCACTTTTTCTTTGCAATACAGAGACTGTTTAGGACATGTTCTCTCTCTAGTGAGCAGCTGCATCCATCACTCCAGTTCTTACTAAATTTCTCACCAGTGGCACTCTTCTGAGTAATCTCAAACTATGGTCCTGCACATTCTAACTTGTTTGGTCTATTTTATTTTATGTTTACCTTTAAAATAGCACAATTGTAGGGTTTCATCACAGGCACTGGTTTTAGTCCATTTGTGCTACTATAACAAAATACCCGAGACTGAGTATTTCATGAACAAGGTAAGTGTATCTTCACATAGTTCTAGAGGATGGAAAATCCAAGATCAAAGTGACAGCAGGCTTGGTGCCTGATGAGGGCCTGTTCCATTGTCAGTGACTTCTTGTGGTGCTATCCTCACATGGTAGAAAGAGGGAGGGCAAACAAGGATGAAGACTGAACCCTCGCATGACAGAAGAGATGGAAGGTAAAAAGGACCTAGTTAGTTTTCTCTGTTTCTTTTATAAACTAACCAATTTCACTGACAAAGGCTTTTATCTCAAGACTTAATCTACCTCCTAAATGTCCCATATAAATTAAAAACATTAAAATTATTAATATTCTCACATTGGTGGTTGAGCTCTAACATAAATTTCGGAGGGAACACAAATGTTCAAACCATCCCACCACCTTTTCACTCACATTATGATCTCTTCTCTGCTAAAGACTGGGAGGAAGAAAGTAAGACATAAATCCAGCTACCAGAAGACTTCAGCCATTTATAATGGTTTGGAGGTAGGAGAGAGGAATCTTCTACACCAAAGGAAAGAGAAGGATAAGACAGAGCTCCTCTCAAAAAGAGGTGTGGCCTAACCTAGTGGTCAGAGCCAGCAATAGGTCCTGGGTAGTGTGTGTGTGTGTGTGTGTGTGTGTGTGTGTGTGTGTGTGTGTGGTAGTGGATGAGGGCCAATCACAGTTGGCCAGGTGATTGCAGGTAGTGGGCCAAACAACCTTAATTCAAAGGTAAATGAAATGTCCATCAAAGAAAACAGGATGACTCTTTGGAACTGAAGCAGCCTTTTTCTGGATGAAGATCCCAGAGAAGGAACATTGTCCTTCCAACTTTACATGTAAGGATTTTGTTCTGAATCACATTCTAAACATGGCAGATTACCTAAGCTGAGAGAAGAAATGCCTTGCATTTTGAGTGTCCATTCTCACTTTAGTGACACTGGGGACCCAGATCACCATGTGGTACAGGTGAGAAGGATGAAGGCGAGAGCAGTCCCAGCCTAGAAGTGGAGTTAGGGCTGGGTGCTGGGCCTTAGGATCGCAGCTCTCTAGCTACAAGGGAGTGAGTGAAAGTGTGGGTGACTCAGTGCCCTAATCTTTGGGCTCAAACAAAATTGTTATTGGGAGAACTAATTAAGCCTAACCGAAAGGGCATCCTTTTTCTTATCCAATGACTCTCCACCTTTGATCATGATTGCAAAGGCCCAATTTCATTGGCATATTGCCTGGGAGATTTTCCTTGTCATGACAGCAGTGATTACAGAAATAATATTTTCACCATAGAGAATTTGTTCCATGGATTCAAGTTTTCTGAATTACCAGCTACAGAAGCAAGCAACAAATACTAACTAGTGCCACTGGGGATGTCAGTAACATGTAGATAGGGAAGCTCTACAAAACATTGGACTTTGTGTAGTTAATCAGGAGGATGGTTCAGGAAAATAAATCTAAGAGATTAATGTAAATGGACATGCTAGACACTGCATTGTGCTTGGAGTACACATTAGAAATAAGATAGACACTGTTGTTATCAGCATTCTTGCAGCAATATTCTAAAAGACTGACCACATAACTTGGAGGAAAGAAGATTCATTTTCTAGTGGTTTTAGGCTTAGTCCATTTGAAGCCAAGGACCATAGGTCTCAGGCATGGCAGCAGGAGACGAAGAGAGGGACTGCATTCTTTACATCATGGAGGCTAGAATCAAGAGTGATAGCAGGAGGAGGAGGAACCATATATGTAATTCCCCCCACCAGGGACCACCTCCTCTAGCCTCACCCTACCAGTTTACCGGGTACCACCCAGGTAAATTTATTACAATGGGTTTATCTACTACTGTGATTACAACCCTCATAACTCAACTACAAAAACTCTAAATACTAACAAGTGAACTCTTTAAGTGACATTTTATATCTGACCATAACATAAATTATTTCTAATTTCTCTTGACAGAATTTCCTGGCCAGACATGGTGGTGCATGGTTGCAATCCCAACATTTGTGAGGCTGAGACAGGAGGATTGTAGTTTGCAGATAGCCTCAGCTACTTGGTGAGGTCCTTTTGAAACTCAGTGAAACCCTGTTTCAAAATAAAGAATGAAAAAAAATAGAACTGGAGGTATAGAATGCCTCTGGGTTCCAACCCCAGCACTGCAAAATAAATTAAAAGAATTTGCTGTTTAATTTTTACATATCTTAGGAAACATCACTTTTTACAAATTATCTTTTAGCTAATTTGAAGCATTGATATCTGAGAATATAAAAGTAGAGACCTTGAAAATCTGTGTGATAACATGCATAGATACAAATTTAAGTGTGTAGAAATACTGATGTTGCTATTATCTGCTAAACTATGGCAGTGAAAAAGCATTGCACTTTTGATATTCTTGACTATAGGATGGTTCTTCTTCTCCAAATGCGGCGTTCATCCCTTCAGTGATTTTTATTTGTGTCATAATATATATAGGGATATGGGCACATGTTCTTATATCATGTATCAGATATCAATAAAATAATATGGAAACTCAATGTTATCTAACAATTTCTCCACTGAAGGAGACACCTGGTCAGCCATCCAGAAGAACTATATCCACCCTAGCAATCAAATGGGTAGCAGAGAGTGCTATCCTCGCATTCTAAAGGTTGATACATGTTTCCAATTCAGAAAAAAGAGGCCAAATAATTTTCCATCTTCAAATCTCATAAATAAAAATCACCATTGTTTTATAATAAATGTGTTTTCTTAAAGCATTGCTCAAATTTGAAATATAGCTTAGTCATTTGATCCACTTTAATGGTATTGTGTACATGTCAGTCCCTGCCATGATAGGCATTAATAGTGAGTCAAATAAAATCAGTGATTATTAGCACTTAAGATTTGTTAGATTCTACTGGACAGCACAATTTTTTCATCCCTTCAAAGAAAGAAATCGAATTAATAAACAGTATGGTTCAGATACTCAAACAGTTTGTAATCTTAAAAGGAATCACATGAAACAAAACCAGATGAAAATACAAGGAAGTGCATATTAAGTTGCTGAAGTATGCTCACTGGTAAGGAAAACCAGGGGAAATTGTTGAAAGTTGTGGTAGTGCAAGAATACTTCACAACCTAAACTACATTTGTAGTGAGTCTTGAGAGAAGTCAGGCATGTTATAGGTACAAGTCAAATTAGAAAATTACAGGCAGGGCAAAAAAAAGTGTCAGCAACATTTATAAACGTGCTATGTTCCCAGAAAGATATGTAGATGTATTTCTATGGAATGAAAGATAGGATAAGAACACTAGGTGAGCACATGCCTTTGGGAAGACTTGAAAGCTAAGCAGAGATGGTGTGAGGGATATGAGTAATAATTTATGGCAGATTTTGGTACAGAAAAGCACATTTTAAAATTAGTGGTTGTAGAGGAATTAATCTGACAACTGTGTGAGGGCTTGAGGTGAGAAGGAGAAGTAAGAGTTACCATTAGAATATGCAGTCACTGGTCAATGGTGAATTGTGTCTTCACATATAAAACTTCAGGATTATCTGTAAGGGATTTATTGTTATCAATGGGTAAGAGTACCAGTGAGAAAAGAGCAATTAAGTGGGAAGTCCAGGGATTGAGCATGACTGAGGATTGTGATGCTCTTGGGAAGAATGAGTTAAGGAAGACGAAAAGCAGAATATCTGCTATTTGGAAGTTCCAGGAAAACACAGTGCTTTGTGTTGAAAAAATTCTTTTGGAAATCCTGCTAATAAGCAATAATTGGAGGGCCTTATAAGAAATTATTAACAGGGTCCTGACTCTGAATGACCTATACCACCCTGGTGAAATATACACATTATGAAATAATGTTTAGAGAAAAAGAGGAATGCTAAGGTCAATGTAAACCCCTATATCCACAACCAGGTCATTATCTGAGATCATCTCTAGATCAAAATATGAAAAATGTAACATGTTAAAATTAGTATGCAAAATAAGGCATCAGCATGGAGTGAATTTATGTGATTATGTCATGAATAATTCATTAGCACAAGCAATACAATTAGCTGCTTATAATATAATGATATAAGTATTGCATTCATGTATAGTAAGCTTGACCCAAACTGTAGTAACAGTAAGACTACATTTGAAACAAAAGAAAGTTCCAAATAGCTAAACCCCAAAGCACACTATGACATTTGTTGCTTGTGGGACAAGAATGTAGTAAGTGAACAAAACAAGTTCATGTCTAAAAATGGGTAAACACAATGGTGTAATTGCAGATATGAGCATTTTATGAGGCTCTGGGTAAAATCAAATTTATCAGCATTATTATCTAATTGATGTGTCTGATGAATATATTTTTGACACATTTTAAAATGCTATGTAAAAGCATGTAGACAGTCAAATAGCTAAGTATTCTGAATGAAAAGTGTTTTCTGTAGAAAATTCTTTTTTAAAATTTCAGTAGATGAAAATTAGAGAGTTGAATAAACACAAGGGGATCAATGCTTGGGCCAGATCAATAAATAAATCACATCTACACTCTGCTTCAATAAAATATTCACTTTCATTTTTTGGTGTGGTACTGGGGATGGAACCCAGGGACATCATACCTCCAAGATACACCCACAGCCCTATTTTTTTATTCTTTCTTTCTATTTGAAACAGGGTCTCACCGATTTGCAAAGGACCTCACTAAGTAGCTGAGGCTGTCCGCGAACCGTGATCCTCTTGTCCCAGCCTCCCAAATGCTGGGATTACCAGCTTGCGCCACCACGCCTGGTGAATCTTCACTTTCAAGTCCTGCTTTTCCATTTTTACAACAAACATCCATTTCTCTTAGACTTTGTTATGTCGGTTTAGGCTGAGCTTAACTCATTAATAGGCATTCTGGGGTGGGGCAGTTTCTTGAAACTTGATTCTTCTCCTTGTCTTTAAGCATCACCATGCTTTCACAGATAGGAATCTTGCAGATAAATGTATTTGAACATAGCTTCATGTTACTTGTAGTGAGTCTGACTTCGATACCAATTAGACAACAGTGGAATATGTAAACTGAAAATGTTAAATCAAGGTGATCACTTCTAAAATGATACCAAAAATGATAAAATGTTCTTATCACTGTTTTGGCTGTTGTCCATGCAGTGAACAATGTTACAGAGGGAGAGGGTAGTGTTACAGTGAGGTTCAAGCAAAATCATGCATTTCAGGAGGGATGCATTTTTACACTGAATTTTCCAAAGTGCAGTTTCAAGATCCTCATTATATTTCCTACTTGTAACAACCAGTGGTTCATCATTGTACATCTCATCCATGTTCTATAACTGTGTATATTTGCATGCACAAAATAATATCTATTTAGTAGCTACTGTTAAGCCCATTATATGCCTTATGTATACACAAGCCCTCTTAATTCTCACTAAAACCTTCCAAGAGGGACTTCCATTTCTGGCAATATAGTGGAACAGATATCCTCTAAATTACATCTTTTGAGAAATATTTCAGTTGCTGAAGAAAGTACCCAAACACATGCCAATATATCCACATTCACTCACACTGCTGAGCTGGCAAGAAAAGGTTAAACTAAGCTGATACATGAATCCAGAACAAGGAACACTGTCTGAATTAAGGGTGATTACAGAAGCATCTGTAAAAAAGCTTTGATTTTAATAGAGCACAAGTGGTAGGAAGAAACAAAACCATGGGCTTCCAGATATCTGCAAGAAATTCATATAATGCTAGAACTCCAGAAAAGCCTCAGTGAAATAGTTATATAGAAACAAAACAAAATAACTTTTCTTTAAAAGTTATCAAGGAAAATTGACCTTTTCCTTATCTTGATGTAGGGGAAAAGGACAATACAAAAGCAAATCTAAACTAATAAATTCAGCAAAATAGCAGGAAACAAAATCAGCATGTGAAAATGAATTATAGTTTTATACAGTAGCAAGAAAAATTCAGAAAATTATTAAGAATTATTTCTTTTTACAAAATTGTTAAAAGAATAAAACTCTTAACAAATATACAAAAGAGGCATAATGCTTGTATACTAAAACTATAGAATTACAAAACAATACTAGTATACTAAAAAACTACAAAATGTTGCCAAAATAAATGTGAAAAACATCTTATGTTCAATAGCTTTGAGATGGCAATATCGACCCAAGGTACCCTACAAATTAAAATAAAAACTTGTATGTGAATGTTAATAGCAGCACTATTCATAATAGTCTAAATGTAGAAATAACTCAAATATTGATCTGCCAATGGAACAAAAAACAAAAGATGGTATGTGCATACAATTGAACTTAACTATTCAAAGGAATGAAGGTACTGGTAGATGCTATAATGTAAATGAGCCTAGAAAATATTATACTAAGTTAAAATAAGGCACCACACATTTCATATTATATGAATCCATTTATATGATATATGCAGAATAGATAATTCTATAGAGACAAAAAGCATATTAGTGGTTCCTGGGAATATACGGAGAATAAAGGGAGTAACTGGGGGCCGCTGAGTATTAGGTTTCCTTTTGGAGTTATGAAAATGTCTTAGGACTCGATAGAGGTGATGGTTGCCCAACACTGTGAATATATAAATGCCACTGAAAGAACACTTTAATGTGATTAATCTTAGATACATAAATTTTAACTCAATTAAAAAATATTGAATGAAAATACCTCTACTTGTAGTTCATAGACACAAACAGTCCTAATGTAGGCCTAGCTCTGAATTTATATCAACTTCTTATGAGTAGTGCTAGCTGGTGAATGGCTAAATGAACTGCAAATATTTTCTAGAGGAATACACTCTAGAAAATATTTATCTATTTATAGATTTATTTATTTATTCTAGGACCTGGAATAACTGCATCGAAAAATTTAAATAAGCTTAACCTCACAACAACAACAAAAATAATAAGATAAAACAGAAAATAAACCCACCAACATCAAGAAAGAATATAACAAAAAATGGTAGGATCATACCTATAAAGACTTTAGATGTCAAAATTTGTAACCTAGAATATAAAAATTAAGAATTCCTCATATGTTTAAAATAGAACAGAAAGGAAGATGATATATGAGGAAGAAATAAAATACTATGGAAATTTATCAAGCAAAGCTGATAAAATATAAAACATAAAAAAAAGGTCTAGAAGTACAAAATGTAATTGCTAAAATTAAAAATTTTAATAGAAAGTTTAGTACATCAGATACAGCTGAAGAGAGAATTCACAAATGAAAAACAGAGTAGAAGAAATGACTCAGAATATAACATGATTAAGGATTTGGAAAACATAAAATAGAGACTAAGAAAGATTAAAGTTAGAAGATCTGGCTTATATTTGGTCATAATTTTCTAAGAAAAATGGAATAGAGAAATGCCAGTCTAAAAAGATATAATGGAAGATGATTTCCCAATATCAAGGACAAACTAGAACACAAATTCAGAAGACCTCATTGAGATCTGGGTAGACAGCAACAATAAACCACTTTTGTGGCACACCTTTATGAAACTGTAGCTCACAAAAAACTAAGAAATCCCAGATGAAATAAAAATAAATAACATTAGCTACAGATGAAGCCAGAAGATAATGGAAAATATCTTCAAAGAGCCAAGAGAAAATATCTATCAAAGAATTATATATTTAGTGAAACTAAATGAAATTAAGCCATTATCAGGCAAAGAATGAGGTTTAGAAGCAAACCTCACTAGAGATACTTTAAAGAATGTCTTTCAAGAAAAAGAAAAAAATATAGTAGAAGCAAAACATACAAGAAAGCCAGGCGTGGTGGCGCATGCTTGTATTCCCACCATTCAGGAGGCTGAGACCAGAGGATCGAGGTTGTTGGACAGCCTCAGCTACTTAGTGACGCCCTCTGCAACTCAGTGAGACCTTGTTTCAAAAATAAAGAATAAAAAATAGGGCAGTGGGTATAACTCAAAGGTCGAATGACCCTGAGTTCCATCCTCAGATCCACACACACACACACACACACACACACACACACACACACACAAAACAAAACAAAGAAAACTGTGATTTAAAAAAAATAAAATTAAGAAGAAGTTATTCTTACTGCTCCAGTCAGACTCATTATTTTCCAGGGGACTACTAAAATATAGTACTAGTAAGTGAGAAAGTGAGACTTAATAACTTAATAGCCTGGTTTGTATGTCTCAAATCCTATGTTCTACAAAATCTTCTTGGGGAATTGTATTAAAATAGACTAAATTGATTAAACAAATTTATTGTTTTACACTTCTGAAGGCTGAGATGTCCAAGATGAAGCTGCTGGTGGCTGGTTTCTGATGTGAACTTACTTCCTGGCTGGCTGATGGCCACCTTCTTGCTGTGTCTTCACATGAGGAGAGAGAGGAGGAGGGAAATGAGCAGTATCTGCCCTTTTTTTTCTTCTCCAGGTATAGTCTGATTGGATTAGGGCATAACACTTATGACCTTAACATTATTTTTCTCCCAAACATTGTCTAAATCCCCTTTCTGTTGCTAATAATACAGTAGCACAGACTGTGTACGTTACAGAGAAGAGAGATTAATTTGGGCTCCCAGTTCTGGAGGTACATGATCAAGGGGCTGCATCTGGTGATGGCTTTCTAGCTCAGAGTCCCAAAGTGGTCCAGGACATTGTGTAGCAAATGGGAGAGAGAGAGAGAGAAGAGAGAGAGAGAGAGAGAGAGAGAGAGAGAGAGAGAGAGAGAGAGAGAGAGGAAGAGAAGGGAAGAGAAGGGAAGAGAAGAGAAGAGAAGAGAAGAGAAGAGAAGAGAAGAGAAGAGAAGAGAAGAGAGAGGGGAGAGGGGAGAGGAGAGAGGAGAGAGGAGGAGAGATGAGAGAGGAGAGAGGAGAGAGGAGAGAGGAGAGAGGAGAGAGGAGAGAGAGGTCTAGAGGTCTATCTCTTGTTAAAAATCCATTAGTATCTAATCATGAGTGCTCCATCCAGATGACCTTATTTCTTTATAGATTCCTGATCACCTTCCACAAATCCTGCCTCTTAACTCCACAGAGTTAAGTTTCCATAATAACTCACAATGAGGTACAGAGCCTGTACCTTTATTTCTTACATATTTAAAGGGGTAGATTGGTGCTATTTGTTCCATGCTATTCACCCCTAATTCTCAGCCCATGTCTTCCCTGTTTTGTACCTCAGGAGGCCAAAACCCCGTAAATGCTCTCTTTGCTGGCATGTTACTGATTATATTTGGTCCATAGGATGTAACTGGCAGGTGATCAATGGGCTGGAGGGGAGAGACGCCAGGGTATTTCTTTGCTGTGTTCCTACAAAATACAACTCCTACTGGGCAGCAACCTTTCTTCAGGATTCCACTACTCCCTGGCTTCTTGTAATCTAAATTATTTTTTCTTGTCCCTTCAACACAGAGATGGTAACATTGCTAGTCCCCGGGAAACTCCTGAAATTCTGCCCATATCTACATTAAGAGTCCTGTCATTAACATTTCTTCCATTTAAACCTTATGAAGAGAGAGTTTTGTTTTTATTGATGTCCAGGATCTGACCAGCATTGCTTAAATATTGGTTTTCAATTAAAACTCAGGAATATGGGACTTATGTGTCATTTCACATTTGTATTTGCAAAAAGAAATATACATGAGCATCCTTCTCACCTAAAATGGAAACAGAAAGAAGGGTAGAGAGAAATGCTAGAAAGAGTAAGGGGACATTGCAAGCCTGCGTAAAGGAATTGTCCCTTATTCCATTGCCAAAGGGCCTCTTGCACAGGAACCAGGCAGAATGGTTCCTTTGGAATATCCCCCTTTGGAATGAGAATAAGTAGAAATCTTCAATGCTTTAGTTTAAAATAGGCCATTTCCTTCTCATTTTGTCAGAGAAGTCTTACTTCCCTAAATTGGGTGACTGGGTGTATTCAGGGAGCTCTTGTGATCAGGGAATCTGGGTTTCAAAACCAGTGTGCAAAGCTGTGGAGCTTGCTTTGTAAATACAAAGATGGGTCGTGAGGTTTAAGAGGCACTAGGTTGGGGTGGGCATCCGAAATAGCCTCCAGCAGAGAAGCAATAAAAATGGGCCATGGGCGGGTGCAGTCTCAGATGCTGTGATGAAATGGTGGAGAATGGGGATCTGAAGAGAGGAGTTAAAGGACGAAGGATGAGAAAGGAAGTTGCCTGCGGTGGCAGGTCTTGATGCCAAGACTAAGGAGAGTCTGAAAGTTCATTTTCACATACTAGATGAATTTCATAAAACTGTAAGAATGTGCATAAAGGCGAATGGCTCTAAAACTTCTTCTAAGTTCTTGGAAAATAAACAGATGTGATTTATATCATATACATAAATGATACTTTGAATTTTCCAGTGCTATTTGTGACGTGCCTCTAAACCATCAATGTGTGCCCTCTATGTATGCAGGCAAAAACAATGATTCAGGGAGGGAAGAAATTTCTTTGCACTGAATTAAGTCTCCTTCCCTATCCTAGTTCTTAAGATGGTGGTGACCCGAATTGGAAGTCAAATTTAACAGCTGGACACATTGCTGAAACCTCATGGTAGAACGGTCCAGACCTGGCTTTTTATCCATTAAATACCTGGAAGGTTGGAAGGATGACTTTGTGACTTGGTATTCCCAGTGTACAGAATGAATTTTGTCCTGGAATAGGTAAACAGTGACTGTTCATTGACTGATTGCAAAATCATTCCTATGCCTGACTCCTTCTGTCCTTTAATCTCTTATTCTTAGAAATGAGGGGCACCAGGAGCCTGATCTTGACCTGGACCACCCACCTCGCCTGCCCATGCCAGTCTCTCTGCCACAGTGTGTGGTTGCTAGAGTTTAGCTTCAAGGCTAGTTAAGAGTCGTTCCAAGGTGAGGATGGGCTGAGCTCTACCTAGAATTTGTCCTGAGGAAATATTTCATAACTTGCCCCTGCACCGCTTTAACAGCATTAAAGTCAAAGGAAGCTTTTCATACAGTGAAATTCACAGCAGCTCTCCGTGGTATGCAAGGCTACCAGCCAGTCATACCTGAAAGCAAACGCTCGCCTTGCTCTCTCTCTCTGCCACAAAATGATGATACAGGGATAACAAAGGGAAACACCGCGGAATGTCAAGTCAAACAAATCATAGCTCTTCTCTGGTGGCTTCTTTGACCTTGTTCTGAGGTAAGTCACACCTGCAGGAGGGACATTCAGGATAAGCGTGTTTGTCATTTGAGGCTTCTATCTGCTCCAAGAGCAACTCTAAATCTTCCTTATGGAGGCTGTGACATTTAGTTTGGCACATTTTCAGATACTAGAAAAAGAACCATGACTTGACAAGAAAAAAAAAATATGTCAAGTTAATATAAAGCAGAAGAGGCAATTATTTCAAGTCATTTAGAAGATAATTTGTACATTAATGCACAAATATACAAGTTTTCAGATACTTAGAGTTCTATATTTTTCTGTCAATGAATAGCAGTTAAGTCCAATAAGATATTTGTGGCTTTTCCAATGTTTCTCAAATTCAGTCAGATTTTTTTTTCCTTTGCAGAATTTAGGACTTTTGTTTACTTATTTTTCTT
Source organism: Muscardinus avellanarius (assembly GCF_963383645.1). Lineage (NCBI taxonomy): Eukaryota > Metazoa > Chordata > Mammalia > Rodentia > Gliridae > Muscardinus > Muscardinus avellanarius. Next base: position 29,166,119 of record NC_137790.1, read on the forward strand.
TTTTTTTTTAATTCAAACACAGTTTCTGTTCCACATATCAAGCTTTATATCACATATCAAGCTTTGTAAAACCCAAAGATAAACGGGGTAGTTTTTCAAAGACCTCTCTAGGATCCATTTTAGGGTAGATATAAATCTTAAATTTGGCACCCACTTATCTGATAAACTTCACTGTACATGTTCCAAGTTTCAGTTAAATCTCTTGTGGGGCAGCAAACTTGTTTGTTGATTTGAAGGGGTGTTATACTCTTTTATGTGACAAAATAATGCAGAGATTCTCATTATTTAAAAAGTAACAAATTCAGAGAGACTGACCTGTACAAAAATCTTTTCTAACATAAACAGTCTGTCCTTGATATACTTGCTGGATATTTTCCTCTCCCCCTTCTTTTTATTTTTTTTTCAAAGGGGCACTTAATTCTATATTCCCACCCTTTTTCTTGGTCTTTCCCAGCTTGTACATCCTGTGACTTCTATGGTCCTGACATTTGAAGGCGATATTTGATCCCTCTGAGTCTTTGATGATCATTTTACTCATCTCCAGTCTGGCTCCTCCATCAAGCTACCTTTAAAGATAAAAGGCTGGCCCATGAATGAAATTAAAAGGGGAAAGTTCGGTTTTGTAATTCCAGCAATGGGATGCCTTCCACATTTATTACTGTCCACGTATCAGTTATTTGAGACATATTTTTTTAAAAAAAAGCCTGGTGTCAGAGGCATTAATATGTCATACCCAAATCATGCGGACTCTCTTGAACTCTCAGGGATAAAAAAGACAGCCTGCTTTTAGACCTTCTGCTCTCCTTATTAACTTTGACCTTCCCCATTTCTCAATCAGCTGCTTACACATCCATTCCATATACTAGAGGTGTAGGAAATTTCATAAGAAAAGCAGCCAGCACAAAAATGACTTTGTAGAGAAAGTTCAGCAACCTCTGTATAGATCGAATATGACATGCTCAAGTCCCTGACTTCATTTATTAAATGCACTTCCCTGATGTGTTAAATAACTCTTTCTGCTAAGTGCAAAGGGTTTGTGGGGCCCTCCCTGCTCCCTCCCTTCCCATCACCACGATTTATGATGTTCTCCTGACAGGCTTCATATGCCTAGGGCCCATTAGGTAGGAAGGTAGTTTTACCTCTGGGTGAGTCCTGAAGTCCTCCTGGGGTGAGTGTTATTATTTGGCAGTCTCTCTGGAAGTTTATGAAGGAACAGACAAAGAATTTCCAGGAAGAGAGATTCTAGGGAAATTTGCTCTTGCTTTAGGGTTTTCTTTCTCAGTGAACATGTCATTATTATTTTGATTGCATAAATGCACAATGTGCTTCCTTTTAACACTATGTAGAATTGAGACAAAGATGACATTAATGTGGTTCAAGGATTTCAAAAAGATTTGGTAAAAAATGTGGAGCTGACTGAGTCATAAAGTGGGACTACTTGTTAGAATCCTGAGGTTGGAAAAGTACATCTTGCATTAAAACATGGTCTTGAGCCAGGAGTGGTGGTGCACGCTTGTAATCCCAGTATTTGGGAGGTGGAGACAGGAGGATTGTGGTTCGCAGACAGCCTTAGCTACTTAGTAAAGCCTTTCGCAACTCAGTGAGACCCTGTTTCAAAAATAAAAAGACTTAAAACTAGGCCTGGGGATGTGCTTGGAGGTACAGTGCCCCTGGGCTCCATCCTTAGTACCACAAAACAAACAACAAAAAGGCATGGTCTTGTGCCTGGGAATCAGCAAAGGATGATAGTAGATGTGAAATGTTCTAATTGTCTGGAAACAGTCACTAAGGCTGGATGGGTATCACGTACGTGTATAAAATAGGCCCCCACACCATCCCCAAACTGCAGCTGCTAGGAAGAATCACCAGTAAGTTAAATCTGAATGATTTCAGGCGCCTGCTTTTTTTTTTTTTAACTTCTTTCCCATAGAGCTTGGAATGTGTACTTGAACATGCCACCTTTCTGAGAATGTTACTTTTAAGGTGGCATTTAAAATGGAAATTATTCGTTTGAAAAAGAGATTAATGCTGATTGATAAGGATTTATTCTCCATGGGTTTTGCCCACATTCCTTTAAGATGCACTTGCAAATTTATTAGTCTTTTTACTTTCCTTTGAATAGATTTTATTACCAGATCAAGAACTGCCAAAACCCAGGCATAGTAAAATGGAAAATAATTCATATCTTCCAATCTTGTAACAACTATTGGCTTCTAAGCACCTCTTAGTTAAAGGAATAATAATTGTTCTTAAAAACATGAAAATGCTGGTTACTGATGGCTACCTTTCCTCAGGCCTAGTTGTTAGCACTTTGTCACAATGAAAGAACTGAGATGAAATCTAAATTTGGTGTTAGAAGTCCATGACTGTATTAATCATTTGAAATAAAAATGTCACAGTTATGACTCTTTGGAAACTGCTGCACTTAACTTCCAAACTGTTGCTTTTAAAAAGGCTAATTCAGGGTTGGGTACATTAATGTCAATATCCTATAAAACTATGAGCTAAAAAAAAAAAAAGAATGTCAGCAGAGACATTTTTTTCCAGCCGATGTCAGCACAAAAGGGTGCCTCAGTTGCTTCATCTCCCAACAGCTGCATGCTTTCATTGACATTTGGTGACCTTTCTTTGTGCCCCTGGCCTGACCTCTTAGGTTATTTCCTGGCCTCCCTTCTGTAACCTTTGACCGCGGCTGACCTTTAGCTGGAGAATGTGACATTTTGTTCTCCTCTGGCTGACATGTGATGCTCTCATTATTCAAAGGTATGTGAAAATAATGACCCCGAATGACCTTTGAGTTTCCTTTCATTTATTGGTTGTTTTTGGTGCTTGTTCAGCATGTACTAGCCTAGGTGAAGGGGGTGAGGATAGGGGTTGGGGTAGGACAGGATGGCCAATGTTTCTTTTAATTCCAATTTGAACTCCTGCTGCATGAGTCATTTTACTGCATTCAACTCAGCCTTAGCATTTTCTTTTCTTAATTGGGGAACAACATTAGCCTTTGAACAGTAGGCCTCTTTGGAGTTTAACAAATCAGTATAGTGAGTGGAGCTACTTGTTTGTTTCTATCTTCTAATTTCTGGAGATAAGTTGCCAATTAGTAATGGCAAGTCTTTCATATTTAGAAAATGAATGACACACAAAGAAAGGTAATGTGTGATAAAATGAATAAATGAAAGATGTGTCATTTTTATTTGTATTTGTATGATCCAGTTGGATATTTGAAGGAATTTTCTTTCTACATAAAAAAGTTTGAATCTTATCACATATTTTAATTAACTTGATTTATGATTGTAGATTAAATGTCACATTAATTGAAGTACATATGCATAGTAATATATAAATGTACACAGTAGGGACTAAGTATGAAGAAAGCAAATTAAATTTGAGCACTGGTAAAATAATGGCCATAAATTGTTTGTGTGTTTCAGAATCAGATTAGAGGGTGTTTATTCATAAAAATTTAGAGATATTCAAAACACCGTTTATCTCAAAATAGTCTACTAAGTAATTTATGATATCTGATCTAGCTTCGCAACAACTTTAAACAATAACAAAAAGCCAGACATGGCCATACACACTTGTAATCCTAGAATTTGAGAAGCTGAAACATGAGGATCACAGGTCTGAGGACAGCCTCAGCAATGTAGTTAGACTCTCAGCAACCAAGTAAGACGGTTTCAAAATAAAAATTTAAAGGGCTAGAGGTGTATCTCATAGGCAGAATGCCTCTGAATTCAATCCCTAGTGCCACAACATACAAACACACAAGTTTGCATAAAAAACCCTATCATTTCTCAACTATCACACCCTCTCTCCAAAGATTTGAGGACAAAATAACTGCCACTAAGCTGTTACTTTTTAGTTTAGTGAAAAATAAGGTCTTTATCCCATGTGGGACTTTTTATATCTGTGTGAGTCCATTGTTAACCCTAATACGAGAAGCATTGACAAAGCACATTACTTTCCCCCAGAGGACCTATTGTAAAATCATCCCTCATTGCTTCTGAATTTATGCTGCAAAGTTCAAAAAGGACGGAAGAGAGGTAGATGCTTTAAGAAACAGATTGTTTCAAGACTCTGAACAATACTTGCCAATCACCCACCCCTGATGCAAGTTGGCATCTTCCTGGAGGAAGTTTGCTTTTGTTCCTAATTTGCAAAAGGCTGCCATATGGGCTCTGCGTTCAATGAATATTTGAATGGATACTTTATGTAGAAAACTCCACTAGATGTGGGGAGGTAAAATATGAATCAGATGTGGATCTGGCCTTCAAGGAAGATGCAATCTGGTAAAAGTGAAAATCATTAAAGCTCACTGAAATGTCTAACTCTTATGAGAAATTCAAAAAAGTTTACAGTTTCATGGGAAATAAAGAGCTTCAACTTAAATCAATGTGCTTTGCCAATTTTAATAGCTTTTGTTCAAAGAATTCTAAAATCCTACTCACAGATAGGTTTTTGGCTTTTCTGTAAAATTTATTTCTCCTGCCACTGTCCTTGTGCCTAATTAGTATATATTGCTTTGTCATCCACCAATGATCCAAGCAAACTTTACAAATAATTAGATTTAGGTCTATTAACTTCGGTAGGATGAACACTGGAGCTGATGTCAAAAACCAGACCTCCAGCTTCTCAAACAACAGAACAAACTCCTAGGTTAGAGTTTTCTTGCTGTAAGGCAAACCAGATAAATAAAACTGAGAGATTTCATTCAATTAATGTGATCAAGAATCACAAAAGAAAAAACAACAACAACAATGTAGGGTACTATCAGAATAGCTACATGTTTACTCATGAGTTTTAACCTTGTCTGTATTTCAACATGAGCATTTGTTTTATGAAATGTCTTATCTTCTCAACCTAGCACTAACATCTTAGTCTATCTTTTTGGAGGCAGAGAATGGGATACTGAGGATCGAACCCAGGGTCATTCTAACTTCCAGCTACACCCCCAGCCCTTTTTATTTTTTGTTTTGAGATAGAGTCTCACTAGATTGCTGAGCATCTTGCTACATTGCTGAGTCTATCCTTAAACCTGCTATCCTCCTGTCTCAGCCTCCCAAGTATTAGAATTATAGGGATGTCCACCATGCTTGGCTTCATTTTTTAACCAATGATATGGTTACTGGACAGAAAGAAACATAAAAATTTACACCAAAGAACATTTTTTTTTTTGTGCTGAATTTGGGCGTGTATGCCTATAATCCCAGTTCTTGGGAAGCTGAGACAGGAGAATCACAGGTTTGAGGCCTCAGCAATGCAGTGAAATCCTCAGGAACTTAGTGAAAACTATATCAAAATAAAGAAAAGGGCTTGGAATATACCTCTGAGGTAGAATGAGTCTAGATTTAATCTCTAGTTTCCCACCCCCAATTTTTTTGATATTCATTTTTTCATTGTGCAAATATCATTATACAGAGTTTTGATTGTTACTTGATTTCTATTCAAATAGGTTTAGTCCAGTGAAGGACCAAGTTAGGGATATTTTATAGGTTCTCTACTGAATTGAAGCAAATGGAGATGTACTGGTTTGTAAATAGAGGTTTATGCAAGATACATTTGCTACCAGCGTAATAATATGCAATATATATGAGCCTCAAAAGAAAAAACAAAAGCCAATAATTGATCAATATATTTGATAGTTACATATATTAAGGTGAAGTGGATATTTCTGTTATTTTGTAGTGATTTATGAGGCAACTATTAAAATTTACTTTTAAATATATTTTGAGTTTCCTGATTTGGAAATATTTGGGGCATTCATCTCCTTTATTCATTTGTGATTTATTTTTAGAAACAGAATTAGAAACTTGTTTTTACACTTAGATCATTTTGTTCTCTACAAAGATTCTAGCTTGTAAGATATTTAATCTTTATTAAAGACAAATGTTTTCGCTTGTTCAAGAAAGTTTTCGTGTAATAATAAAATATGACTTGCCACATAAGTGTCACCCTTCATAGACAAAGTGCTTTAAAGTGATAACGGGCAACCAAGTCATAAATGTTTAAGAATCGGGTCTGGCAGGAGACATAAGTTTCCCTCTCCAAACCCCAATAACCTAAAATTGAACAGAGACGAGGTCTGTTTCCTGCTTTGTGATACTGACTTACTGTCATTTAGAAGTCTTTGGCCACAAAGCCCTCATGCTCCCTCTGGTAGATGACTAACAGCTATAAATCTACCTCCTTAGCCAAGTATTTTTTTTTTAATTTAGTACATATTGTTTGGTTAAACACTAAAAATGTGCATATAAGTAGAGTAGGGAAGAATTACTCATCTGGGTAACTTTAACTGAATTCCCAGGTATGTTTGTAGCTCAACACGGCCATGATTTCTAGATTAGTATAAATTCCAAAAATAACACCCCAAACGGAGATATAAAAAAACTCTACTAGCAAAAAAGCAAAAAATTTGTTAAAACTTTTTCTTTTAAAAGCTTACATTACATGGGTTGTCTGATTATATATGATGATAATTTTCCCTATGGCTCTTTTTGTAATCACAACTTTGCCCCATTTTTCTCTTCAACGTGAGATATATTGTAATTCTTGCTAATTTCACTGAAATTTCCTGCTGTTTCTTGAAAATCTGTCTAGAGATCATCAATATCTTGCATCATTACTAATTTAAAGGTATATATTTCTTTTCTCTCTTTGAATGAGGATATATATTTTTTAACATAAAATACTTAACCAATAATAATGATTCCTTTATTTTAGATCTGTTGATTACAGCATAGATTATTATTTAGCTTTGGGGTGAGAGAGGAAATGATTTATAATGGAGGATGGAGAGGAACAAATCGATTGTATTCCTAAGCTATGTCTAGTCAAAACAATAGTGTTAGGAACTACCAAAAGCCACTCTTTACTTTGAAAAATAAAATGAATATGAGCAGAGTTTGAATATCAAACTCTTATATTTTCAACTCTAACTGACTTCTTATTTTACTAAAATAAGAGAGCATTTATTTTTTAAGTCAAGAAAGCACTTTGAAATATTGTTTAAATTAATAATAAAAATCTTTGGATACTCTACTGGAGGCTTTTTATTTCAAAGATCAATAAATTACTCTCTAGGATGTAACAACTCAATATTTGTTCTTAAATGAAATTGAAATACCCTCCATATACATAAAATCTGCAAAGGAATTTATTTCAGCAGGATAATAGTTAATTTATAGTGCTGAGTTCAAAAAGGCAGGAGAAGATAGCAACCCAATTTAGGTAAAGATGTAGCACATGTATGCTGAAGGAAAATAAATGTCAAATAGAAAACCATATCTGAAATTCAGATCACATTTAGATACACAAAAAAATGTTAAGAGCAGTAGGGGGGCGATTGTGTTCCAATTAACTTTCCTTTCCTCACATCAGCCAGTCTTGGTATGAAAGTTAATCATATGATTTACAGGTCTCTTGAAGGAATAAAAGGGGGGCAGCTCATGGCAGCGAAGAGGAATGGGTGATATAACATTTCTAAGAAGGCTATGAATTACAAAGTTTGGTCTTGGAATGGGATTGGGATAGGTTAAAAGAAAGTCATTAAAAAATCAAAAGTGTTTACATTTTCTTCTTCTTCTTTTTTTAATGTGTGTTATCCTTCCCTGGAGATTGTTTTTGAAGACTGGGAAAAGCTAGATAAAGAATTCCTAGTTTTATATAATCCTAATTTGACTAAAACCAGACACCAGAAGTTTCTTAAGGTTTAGTGTTGTTTGTTGGGGGGGGTGTTCCTGTAGATAGGATGGTAGTGCAGAGCAGAACATGAATTTATTATAATTTAGCATATATAAACATATATATATATATATATATATATATATATATATATATATATGCATGCATACATACATACATACATTTTGGTTAGGAGAAACTTAAAGAGGCTGGCTGCATCAAATTGCCTTTAGTTTTATTTTGGGAGAAATAGTATTAACTAGCTGGGCATGGTGGTGCACGCTTTTAATCCCCGCATTTGGGAGGTGGAGACAGAAGGATCACACAGGTTCAAAGTGAGACCCTGTTTCCAAATTAAAAAGTATTAAAAAAAATAGGTCTGGGAGTGTAGCCCAGAGGTAGAAGAGTTTCCAGGAACCCCAGTACCATCAAAAAAGAAAGAAAGAAAGAAAGAAAGAAAGAAAGAAAGAAAGAAAGAAAGAAAGAAAGAAAGAAAGAAAGGAAAGAAAGAAAAGAAATAGTATTTACTAGATGAACAACCTAAAGAATCAAAAAAGCACCTCAAACATGAGTCAGGAAAGGAATAGGTTTTGATATATACTTTTTTTTTCCAAAACCTACAATGTAAGACATAACCTGAAAAGCAATATAAGTTAGAGATGGAGAGTCAGGTCTAATGCATTCTTACTGTCCTCAAAGGGCCTTGAATGTGTGTCCTGTATTGAACTAGTAGAAGTTGTGTAAAGCTATGATAGGCTAGAGTTGACTCAGTAAATACTGGCAAGCCTACTGCAAACTCATGTTTATAGAGTTTTGGGAAATTTGGGGTTCCACAGTGACTTTTATTTCTATTCATCAATACAGTAATTAGAGAAGTCTGTATAAGTTGCTTTGACAGACACTTAAGGTACTGGAGATATTTTGTTATAAACTCTTCCAGGTTTTTGTTCTCTTCACAATCATTGATCCATTCGAGTTCATAATTTGGAAAATTACAAGCAAAGTGATTTAAATGAATATTTTTTATTGTAGTGACATTTTCACAGCCTTAGTGACTTCAATTGTACTTGTTTATGCAATAATATCTTTTGGTATTCTAACAATATGGATCGTAAAAATATTTATATTATTATGGTGCATTAGATGACACTGGGGGCAGACATAGTTATGGAAGAATTACTAGGACACTAGGAGTCATGATATAAATATGTATATAAGATCTTTTCATAATGCAGATTACATAAATTTGAATTAAGTGACTTTTAAGAACATTGATTATTGATCTGATAAGCTATTATAGCCATTAGGGCCTTTTGTGTAAATAACATTTTTTTAAAATGCATGCTGCTTCATAATAAAAATTCTTATAAAATACTTATGATCTCTTGCATGCTGAATAGCCACTTTTCAACATTAAATACCTTGGCCAAAAATACATTTTAAAATTAAGAACCATTTAAATTATATGACTAAAAAAAAAAAAAAAAAAAAAAAGAACTGCCCTAGAGTTACTCGGCATGCACTTTAGCACTTATATTACTTTAAAATGACAAAGACATTTTACTTTAAATTCCTATAAACATAGCTTACATATTGTTTAAATGAAAGTCATTCTGTGTTCTACTGATGGTAGTGCCTCTGCCACAAAGGAAAGTCACACTTCTTACAGTGATGTGGATTCTTATTGTTACACATTTAGAGATGTCAAGGGTCTCTGTGTAGTGATAGCTACATTCAGAAAAACTCATGCATCATAGAAATATGTCATTGCTCTGAAGGGAAATAGGTTCGGTCTGGGCTATGAATAAAGACTCGATTCTTTGCAATGCTTTGTGACACTGTACCTGATAGGAAGGAGAAACCTAGAGAATGTATGTTCTTTACCAAACTTTCAATAAAGCCTGTTGAATAGTTTAATCGATGACTCAGGATTCCTACTTTACAAGCTCCTCGAAGACAAGAACTACAACTTACTTACTTTAAAGTACTAGTAATATTCTGCTTGACAAATATCTGATAAATGGATGAATGACAGGTGACTGTATGCATATATAAAGAAGAAAACAAACCTCTCCATCCAAAGGAAAACACTTCAAGTCTCAGGAAGAAAGAAAATACATCTTTGCAAAGAAAGGCATCGCATAGATTGTGTCTAAGAATCACAAAATTTTAGAGTTAGAAGATAACACTAAAAGTTAAAGTGATTAAGTCTATAAATTCAATGGCACATTCACTCAAGTTTTAGGGTTCAGAACAGTTGGAAATTACTTTTTTTTTAAGCGTGACCCCCTTCGCTCTCTGCCTATTTTGAGATCTTTTAACAACAAAGGAAATTTATCTGTTCTTATTGTTTACCTAGTTGGCACAAAGTCCATAGATAGATAGTTTTTAAAGACCATCCTTACTTGGGAATTGAAAAGGGAATCGCTTCTGAGAACTGTTTTCCTCCTTTGGTTTGGGCAGTGAGTTAATGAGGCCAGAGCAGGGTGCTTCCTCTCTGGCCTCCTAACTTCTTTCAGAGCTCTCTTGAGAGGTCAGGAGAGGTCAGAAGAATATAGACCCCTTGAAAAGCAGGTCACTGCATAGGCCCTGTTCTCAGCACATCATAGTCATAAAAATACCTGCTTTACAGGAAGGAGAGCATGCTGATACCTCCGTGCAGCTCAGCCCTTAGCTACAGGGTTATTATTTAGGGGTGCATAAAGACAGATCGAGCCTTTGAGTCATTTCTCCTCCCCACCAGATTTCCCATTCATTAAATATAAAAGAATGAAGGCCATGCTAAGTTTGGAAAATCACTATTAGGAAAAAAAAAACAAACAAACAAACAGAAATCCTGAATCATCATAAATACATCAATATAGGGTAACCTCAATCAGGACAAAACTTATGTTTAAACCTGTTTTTAAGGATAAGTGAGCTCCAAAAGATGCTTGCATTTTTTTTTTTTTAAATTTCTGGAACCAAGATAAACACTTTGTGTTATGTAAATGTTTGCATTGGCACATGAGATTCTTGCTAGAATTTAAACCAGCCCAGGGTGCCCTGCTAGCCTGAGCCAAAGGGTAGAAAACATGACTGAGGACTGAGTCCGAGCCTTTCTCAGGTTACTGAGTTCCTAATTACTGAGCGCTCAACATCGTGGGATAGGCAGGGCCTCTCCAGACATTCCTTGGCTGTGGGCTATTTTTCTGCCACTTCTCTTTGCCACCCGATTTACATGTAGTCTGCTGTTGCTCTTGCTCTTGCGGTTATTGTTGTATTTATTGGAGGCTCTTTTTTGTTTCAAATGTTTATTTGCTAAAAAATAAGTTTAAATCTATAAATATCTTGAGTATGTCAGATGTTCAGTTAAAAAGAGATGAGAGAGACGAGAGAGAGAGAGAGAGAGAGAGAGAGAGAGAGAGAGAGAGAGAGAATGAATTGAAGCTGGGTACTCAGACTATGTGCCCGGAGTCTTTGCTTCTTAGAGGCTGAAGTGGATTTTTTTGAGCTCATGGGTTTGAGACCAGCCAGGGCAATATAGGAGACTCTGTATCAAAGACAAATGGTGTGTGTATTGGGGATGAAGGGTCAACAACCCTGGAAATGACATCATATAAGAACTCAATGGATAAGAATTTCTCTTAATAAAATAAACCCAATAGGAAAATATAAAGCCTTGCTATAAATTCAGCAGGCAGGTACAAAGTAATTTTCAGCCCAGTGCACTTGAGTTAGACAAATACATTTCAACAAATGTAACCCTGATGAGGATGTACGTGTTGGGGATTGGGGAACTTGGCCCTAAAGGTAAGTCTGGCTTTACCCTAGTAGACACTAATGGTACAGCTGGATGAGAGGTTATAGCTGGGCTTCACTGAGATTGGTTGCAACCAGGCTGTGCTGGCTTTTTAATATTTTAATTACATTGTGCCTAAAGAGATTTTTAAAATAAGTGCTTGCCTGTCACGAAATAATAATGCACTATGTACTCTACCTCTTTCTTCTAAAATATTACAGCGACTCTGTAAAAGAAGCAGAAAGGATTAGTTATCTGCACCTGAGCCATGATTTAGAGAGGTCGGAGAGCTCTTGTGTTTGTGTTTTGCCCATGCTGGTAAACCATCATTCCTCAGGTCTGCACAGGCATAGCAATGAATGTCCTCTCTGGCTTTGCAGCTCTGTTTATAAAAACAGAGCCCAAAGGACTCTTTCAGGGTGCAGGTACCATTTTCCACATTAAAGAGAAATACCCAGTGGCGCCTGCCAAGTCCCTATGACTCTCAGTCTAGCTGGGTAAGAGGAGGGAAGAGTCAGGGAAGGAGGCTGTGTTCCCACTCACCAGCTGGAGGGCCCTGCCTCACACCTGGCCTGGGCCTCCTCACTATCGTTTTAAATCTTCTCTTGGGAAAGGGAGGAGGCTGTTTCGCCAAGAAATTGATAGCATATGTCAGTGTAAAGGGTTACTTCTCAGGAATAGTTGTGTTCAAACGAATGTCTGGAAGGTAAAATTTCAGTAGGGCTCAACTAATATGTGAGAAGGAAGAGTATTCTTTGTGGGGTGGCATGGGAGTTGTGGTCACATAGATGTGCCACCCAGATCCTTCTATAGAGAAGAATGTGCTGCCCAAGTTAGAGCCAGGTGCCCAGCAGAGAGCCTCCAGCTGGCAGTCCCTGCAGAGTTGGCCCACCCTGCAGTGCCATCTCCCTCACTTGTGGTTGCCCATCCTTCTCCAGTCACCTGCAAAGGTGAGCAAATGGGTGTGTTGTGGGGGGATATAAAGGCCCAGTTATAGCTTCCATCAACAGTGGCCTGGGCTGTGATTGGTCTTCATCATTGCAAGTCAGCTTTCCTACCAATAATGGCAGCATGGTTAATGCTGGGGAGGGGAGACTTGAGGAGCAAAGATGCCATAGGGAAAGACAAGATGCCAGGAAATCTGTTTATTTTTTTTCTTTAAAAAAAAAAAAACCCTAACTTAACACAGAAAAATGGGGAAACACGTGTAGAAGGGACCACAGCAAGAAGCAGATTAAAGCAGGAAATAAAGACACACTGTTGTTATTGGAGGACAGTACCTAAATGCGGAGGTCCCAAGGGAGAACAATGCTGTCATGGCTGAGATTCTTCCGGGATGTCTTGAGGAAGTGTCCAGCTCAGAATAGTCTCTGGATCGCTTCCTGCCGTTTCAAGTTCCTATTAAGGACTCTCTGAGGAAGGAGCTTAGTTCCATTAGTGACATAACACATTTATGGTCACAAAATTACTCCCAGATTTCTGTTTTTCCCAAGATTGTGAGGGAAATATTGTAGGCTATGCTTGTCTTTCTGTCATGGTACACACGTTGATCACACCAAAGACATGTGAATTCCTTCAGGACAAAGTTAATAATTGGGTACTTCTTAACTTCTTAGAATTTTAAAATTGACATCACACTAATCTTCTTTACTATCCCTAGACCATGTACATGTAATGATAAAATAAAAAGAATGCTTGATGTCACTGGGTTTGCCCTGAATAGTATACACTGAAGGTCTAACTTGATGTCAGAGGAGATATTACATGACTTCTGTGTTTCTAATTTTTTTTTTTTGAGTTCTAGGGATTGAACTTGGTGTGCTCTACCTCTGAATTATGTTACTAGCCCCTTTAAAAAAATTTTGGGGGTGGTACTGGGGTTCCTGGAAGCCCTTCTTCCTCCGGGCTACACTCCCATATCTACTTTATAATTTTGTTTGGAAACAGAGTCTCTTAAACCAGCACGGCTGGCTTCCAACCCGCGCGATCCTCCTGTCTCTGCCTCCCAAGCGCGGGGATTACAGTTGTGCGCCACCACACCCGGCTTTAAAAAATATTTTAAAATAAGGTCTCACTAAGTTGCCCAGGCTGGCCTTGAACTTGTGATCCTCCTGCCTCAGCCTCCTGAGTCGCTAGGATTATATGTATTGAGCCACTGAGCCTGGCCACAGGCTATTTAACTGATGCAGGGTGGACCATTAATCTCTAAGACACTGGCAGTCTGAGGGAGGGCCTTACTATTGTGCCAATTCTTACCGTTTAAGAGAGGACCCACTTTAGGCAATTATAATAGTATCATCCAAAAATGTAGCTTTTTGAGTTTAGTCCAGTTCTTGATAGCTTTATTCTTATGGAACAGGGCTAAAATATCGATATAAGCATTCAGTGTCTTAAGCACATCATCTTTTCCTCTAGATGCAGCTTGAAGCGAAGGGCTGGAGGCCAGGAATTCTGAGACTTGGGAATTGCTCCTGGAACATGTGTGGCTGATGAGGCATGATTTCATCTTGAATTTCACTTTCTCACCCCACCAGCTCTGAACCTGGGACCACTTAACATCATCTCCCTGAATCTGTAAAAGGAGTATAATAATGACTGTTCTGCAGGATTATCACGTTTACATTAGATCATGTATGCTACATACAGGGTGTGTTTGGTATAGAAGAAGTATTGACTTTTCTTACCCCTTATATATATACACAGGAAGTTCAAATTCCCCAAGAGTTTGTTTTCTGTGTCTCACTGACCCTTCTTATGATATATGAATAATTAAATGATGTGATTTTTTTATCATTATGACATACTAGAGAAATACCCATTGAAATAACATAGCTTTCCCTATCTCATTTGAATGGGTAGACTCAAAAATATAACTTTTTTTTTTTTTGCTTTCTGATACTGATGTAATCATAGTTATATTCTTTAAAAACAATGGCTTATAGCTGGGCATAGTGATGCACGCTTGTAATCCCTGTGCTTGGGAGGCTGAGACAGGAGGATTGCACATGTTCGAAGCTAGCCTCGGCTACTTAGTGAGACCCTGTTTCCAAATAAAATATAAAATAGGTCTGGGAGTATAGCCCAGAGGTAGAAAGCCTCTGGGTTCCACCCCTAGTACCACCACCAAAAAAAAAACAAAAAACAATGGCTTTATGCTTTATATTTTTACATATTATGTTTTTTTCTATTTTCAAAGATAAACATGATTAATATAAAATTTTGTTTTACCTTAGAATTCTAGTTCTAGATAAATTTTTCTAATTCTTAATATTTATCTATTTAAAATGTTACCAGAAGCCGGGCATGGTGGTGAACACTCGTAATCCCAGCATTCCGGAGGCTGAGACTGGAGGATCACGGTTCTCAGACAGCCTCAGCTACTTAGTGAGGCCCTCTGCAACTCAGTGAGACCCTGTTTCAAAATAAAGAATAAAAAATAGAGCAGGGGGTGTAGCTCGGAGATTGAATGCCCTTGGATTCCATCCCTAGACTCACAAAATAAATAAGTAAATAAATAAATAAATATAAAATAAAAACCACCAGACTCTTAAAGATATACTGTATTAATGTGCAAATTTTACATATGTAATTCTCTTATACAAATCCTCTAGCAGTGCTTAGGGTTGGATGAGGAAATCTCTAATTTGGAACACTCAGTAATAATATGTATAGATAATATCATTATAATAGGGTTGTGGTAAGGATAAAATGGCAGAACTGGCGGATAACTCGTGGCTAGAGCACCTGACAATTGTACAAGAGGGCCTGGGGTTCAACCTCTACAACTAAAGGAAAAGAAAACAAAGAAATACCCATAGACCTAGAGACTATACTTTTTTACTTTCATTATTTCTCAATAAGTCTCCTAAAAATCTTCCACAGTTACATAATTACATATGAAATGTAATTTATGAACTTGAACAGTCATATGAAGGTTTTTTTGCGTGAATGAAATGATAGAAGTCAAATATAGTGTAAAATGTTATTGTTTTTAAATCAATTGTCAGTATAATAAATAATAGCAAAAGCTTACCAGAATTTAGAGTCAGACTTGTATTCAATGATTGTTTAAATAAACTGCACAACAATTGTTTGCATGAATTTGAAAAATTATTTACCAATTTTGTGCCTCAGCTCCTGCACCTGATATGATAGAGTCAATAATGACACATTTCAAAACAAAGGTCCTAGGTGATAAGGGAATGCATGTAGATCATGTCGTGCACCTCCTGACCCACACTAGTCATTCAGTTCATAACTTCATTTATTACCAGTTTTCTCCTCTTTACAACTAGATAATCATACCACTACCATAGGGTTAAAGGAAGGACAAAATGGCAGGCGATGTGCAGGTGCCATGAGAATGTGCGGGTGAGCACCTCCTTTGAGGAGAAGGCTTCCTAGAGAAATGATGTCCATCTAAACTTGAAGGATGTCTGTTAGCTGAGCCAAGAGGGCAGGCCATACATGAAATGATTAAGCTTGGAGAGAGAGAGAGAGAGAGAGAGAGAGAGAGAGAGAGAGAGAGAGAGAGAGAGAGAGAGAGAGAGAGATGCTGGAGCCAGCTGGCAAGAGTACGGGTTCTGAAGAGAGGTGTGACAGTGAATAATTCTTAATTCTAACGTAGGGGAGCCGCTAGCCTATTATCTCTACTGGCCGACCCTTGTTCCTGGGTCAATATTTCCTACGGGTCAATGACTACGCCTGAATCAGTATTCTTTATTGTGCCGACGCTCCTGGCCGACACTTACTTCTGGGTCAATCTCATCTTTATTGCGCAGACTTCAGGTTTGTTTTTCCAGAGGTATTTATACACAGCTACAGGTCAATCAACATTCTCGTGCTATTACCACTGGGATACAATAAAGACCAATCCAAAGCACATACATTACAGGTAGATTAATCAATACCCTCGTGCCATCACCACCTGATCTTCTCCCCAAACCTTGTTTACTCTGGGCGAAGGACAGTCAGCTGAGTCAAAACACTAATCTAGTAATCTAGGGGAAAGCCTTAATGGCTCCCCACAGAGAGAGAGAGAGAGAGAGAGAGAGAGAGAGAGAGAGAGAGAGAGGGGAGAGGGGAGAGGGGAGAGGGGAGAGGGGAGAGGGGAGAGGGGAGAGGGGAGAGGGGAGAGGGGAGAGGGGAGAGAGGAGAGAGGAGAGAGGAGAGAGGAGAGAGGAGAGAGGAGAGAGGAGAGAGGAGAGAGGAGAGAGGAGAGAGGAGAGAGGAGAGAGGAGAGAGAGAGATTTTTTTTAAACTGGGAATTGAACCTGGGGTGATTCTACCTCTGAGCTACACTCCCACTCCTATTTTATTTACCTATCTTTTAAATTTTGAAACAGGGTCTCACTAAGTCGCAGGGTAGGGAGTTCCTTTGGGTAGCAATGAAATGAGTTAAGCTTAGATGGTGGGCATGCTTACAGAAATCTTACAACATACTAAAACCACTTAAATTTATGGCATACAAATTCTATACTATTTAAACATATTTTAATGAAGGATTAAAAAAAACCATACAGGTGCTCAAGGTATTACTGTTAAAAATTGTAGCTATTACAAAGCTCATTGTATTTCTAAGGTCTTTTTGAAACTATGGATATTATAAAAATGTATGTTCATGTATTTGAAGCGTTTTGATGTATAGATCAAACTCCTTTTCAATGTAAGTGAAACTAGATTAAACTCTAAATGAAATTAAGTCTGTCAAAGTGATGACAAAATTGTTTGACTCTATCTTGTTAAGTTTTTATATCCTCTTCTGAATGTGTATAGGATTTAGGTATATAGATTTAGGTATGTAAAATTGTGGCCAACATTTAAATATGAAGGCATAAACCTGAGTAGATGTAATAACAGACATTATCTGATGCATTTTTTTGTCTGTCTAGCAGAGTAATAGACATACCCCCATTAACAAAATAAAATCACTTAATGATTTAATGTCCCAGCTAGACATGGGAAACAACTTGATTTCTTATACTGGCCTGAAAATTTGTTCTCTCCTATCACCTTGGATGACATCTCAAGCATTCATATAATAATAACACATCCTGTCAGTTTTAGTTACAGATATGATTCAATTTTGTTAGCCAAAATACCTGGCACAGAGTCGGAATTGAATCTCTAAACCTGTGTCAACTTGGTCCTCCTCTCCCTCACAGTTCAGTACCACACTGTGCCTGGAAGTGTGTAGCGGAAGGGGGTGAGCTGATATATCTGCCTCCTGGCTACACTACCCTGATTTCTGATCTCTCCTGACTCAGGTTCTGGAGAGTAAAGATTGGCGATCTGGAGTGAGAATTTTGGAATCAGTCAGCCCAGAGATGAAGAGGGGACTGAGGTTCTGCTCATTCTCTGTTTACCAACTAATGTGCCCTGGTATACTGCCATCGAGTCCATGGGGAAACACAAGCAGCATTCAGATTTACACATCTGTTCACAAATCATTTGTGTGTGTGTGTGGGGGGGCTGAATCTACTTTAAGACAGTACTACTTACTTTTAAAAACTTAGAAAAATTTCAATGGCATCACTCTGCTTAAAGAATGAGCACATTTTACCCAGGCATGACAGCAAATGCCTGTAATCCCAGAACTTGGGAGGCTGAGACAGGAGGATCACAGATTCCAGGCCAGCATTTGGTAACCTATTGAGATCCTGTTTCAAGTATTCAGAATAAGGGCAACATTTGGTGAACACTTGTAATTTAATCATTGGGAAAGCTGACATAGGAGGATTTCCATCCACAGACAGTTTCAGCTACTTATTGATGCCCTCTGCAACTTAGTGAGACCACTTTTCAAAATG
This sequence comes from Muscardinus avellanarius, assembly GCF_963383645.1. Taxonomy (NCBI): domain Eukaryota; kingdom Metazoa; phylum Chordata; class Mammalia; order Rodentia; family Gliridae; genus Muscardinus; species Muscardinus avellanarius. The sequence goes on from NC_137790.1 coordinate 29,184,392, forward strand.
AAGAATAAAAAAGAAAAAAGAAATAGGGCTGTGGGTGTAGCTTGGAGGTAGAATGCCCCTGGGTTTCATCCTCAGTATTGCAAAAAAATTAAATTAAATTAAATTAAAAAAAATAATAATAAAAAGGCAGAGATTTCAAAGGAGTGACTAAGGTAAGGAAAATTAGGGTAGGGAGGAGAGGGGATGCAGCCAATAAAGAATGTAACAAAACCAATTGAAATAATGCTACAAATGTACACAAAGTTACCAGTTCCAATCTTAGAGACATGTATGTGATGCATGTGGAAGGGAAGAGGAGGGGACCAGAACCTGTGGGAAGGCCAGGAAGAGTCCTGTCCATGTGTTTTTCTGTCACTCTAAACCCCAATATGATGTAAAGTTACAATGCACCAAATTTAAAAAGTAAAAAAAAAAAAATTAAAAGAATAAAGCAGTTAAATAGGGCTAGGGACGTAGCTCAGAGGTAGAATGTTCCCAGGTTCTACCCCCAATACCAAGAAGAGAAAGAAAGAAAGAAAGAAAGAAAGAAGGAAAGAAAGCGAGCTACACCTCAATGATGTCTTTTCATTTCCTATGAAGGCATCTCCGAGCTCACAGACGACGTAACAGTTGCACAGTTAAGTAAACTTGCTTCACATCCCAGTGCGCTTCCTGGCTACACTCCCTAATCCAGCCTCTTCAGTTTTTCAACCATCCTTGTCGTTTTGGTTTCCCCTGCTTTGTGAGATCTTGCAGGCTGCCCTGGTGTGGCCATCAATTCACTTCTTGAAAAACCCAAGCCCTTTGTTCATTAGATGCCCTTTCTTTCTTTCTTTCTTTCTTTCTTTCTTTCTTTCTTTCTTTCTTTCTTTCTTTCTTTCTTTCTTTTCCTTCCTTCCTTCCTTCCTTTTCTTCCTTCCTTTCTCTCTCTCTCTCTCTCTCTCTCTCTCTCTCTCTCTCTCTCTCTCTCTTCTTTCCTTCCTTTCTTCCTTCCTTCTTTCTTTGTTATCCCAATTTCCACCCCATTCCCTCCCTCTCCCTCCTTCTCATGTTTGGCTTAGTGATTGACTTTGATATGTTTGTGAATGTACACCATACACATTAGGGAATTTCTCTCCCCCATCCCATCCCTCTTAGTGAGGTCATTTTATTTGTTCATCTATGGTTTCTCCTCCTTTTTCTAGAGTTCGTGATGCATTTTTGATGATATGCTATGTTCTTTTCCTCCCTTTCTCTTTCTTTACCTTCCTCCCTCCCTGCCTTCCCACTTCTAGTTTCTCTCTTTCTAATTTAACCTTTATTTGCATCTATATACCTGGTTTAAAAAGTTAAGTGCTCAGCATTGGAGAGGCTGAGACCGGAGGATTGCAGTTTGTGGACAGCCTCAGCTACTTAGTGAGGCCCTTTGCAACTCAGTGAGACCTGGTTTCAAAATAAAGAATAAAAAAAAAAAAAAATAGGGCAGGGGGTGTAGCTTGGAGGTCAAATGCCCCTGGGTTCCACCTCCAGACTGGCAAAAAAAAAAAAAAAGTTAAGTGGTGGTAGGCGGGGTGGTTCATACTTGTAATCTCAGCATTGGGGAAGCTGAGACAGGAGGATTTAGGTTTGCAGACTGCCTCAGCTACTTAGTGAGATCCTTTGCAACAGTGAGACCTTGTTTCAAAACAAAGAATAAAAAAATAGGGCTGGGAGTGTAGATTGGAGGTAGGATGTCCCTGGTTCCATCCCCAGACCCGCAAGAAAGAAAGAAAAAAGTTAAGTGGTTTAACTCTTTGAACTAAAAAGCACAGTGCCCTCCTCCACACTCCCCCCACTAGTCCTCTCTCTCAGAGAAATCTCTTTTTATTGCTTTTTCTCTTCTGCTACTTGCCTCCATGTGGCTAAATAACACACATGTGCTGCTATTTCTAGACTTTTGCAATTTCATCAATTGCCTATTTACTTCTCTCTAAAAAAGACCATAATTTCCTATTGCATGAATGCCAACACACATACTTGTGTGCTCATGATAGTTCCATGGGACTTTTAAAGACTCAGCATTTGCAGTTTGCATCCTTATGTTTACGTTCCGTTTTTATTCTAATCAAATCTTGTAGAAGGCATGGCTGTGTTGCCTTTCTTCTAACTTTTGGTTCCTGGATCCATTAATTGCCTCCTTTATTTAGTAGCATTTATCATTAATGTATCTGTAATCTGTCCAACTGAACTCTGAACCCCTATAAACAAAGTCAGGCATACTGTTTTTATGGTTTTCCTGATGGTACTTCTTCTGGAACACTATGTTTCCCCATTCTGATCTGGACCGATGGCCTTGCTAGACCTCAGCAGTTAATTTCCTGGGACTTTCCTTCATCCTTAGCCTGGGAATTCCCTTAGATTTTCTCCCAAGTTGGATTCCAGTTTCTGAATCATCTGTCTGGTGTCCTGGATTTGGAATTCATACACCAGTATCTTCCCGGGAAAGTAGTGTGTCTGGGGCTGCTGAGATGGTGGGGGCAGGGGGTGAGTTGGAAGGATGATTTAGTATTTTGAGATTTTCTTGCTTGTGTAAAGATGTCTTATTTTATCCTCATAACTGATTTATAATTGGGTTAGTAGAGAACTCTGTTTTTAATCATTTTGCCTTAAAATTTTGAAGATTTTTTTCTCCATTGCATTTTAGCTTTCAAGGAGGTTATTGGGAAGTTTAAAACCGTTTTGATGCTGATTCTTCTTGGCAAACTTTCAAGATATTCTGTTTGTTTCAGATTTTTCTGATGAGGGTTCTTTTCATTCCTTGCAATGTGTACAAATCAATTATTTAGGATTTGTGCTCCAAATATTTATTGAGTTCTTGCTGTATGCAGGAACTCTTTTAGAACTCATACCTGAAGTCCTATAATATTTTATTTTATTTTGTTTTATTTTATTTTATTACTTCCACCTCTTCATTTACTATTTTCTCAATCTATGGCACTTCTAATATCTGCCTGTTAGATATCCTGACTTGATTATCTTATATTCTCATTGTTTTATTATTTTTCAACTTTTTCTATTTAGTCTCCTATCCTAAATTATCTTATATTCTTATTTTATTATTTTTTGTGGTGCTGGGGATTGAACCCAGGAGCATTCTACTTCTGAGCAATACTCCCAGCCCTGTTTTTTATTCTTTATTTTGAAACAGGGTCTCACTGAATTGCAAAGGGCCTAAGTAGCGGAGGCTGTTTGCAAACTGTGATCCTCCTGTCTCAGCCTCCCAAATGCTGGGATTACAAGTGTGCACCTCCATGACCAGCTTGTTCTTATTTAAAAAATGTAACTTTTTTTTTAACCTTAACTCCTTGGTTGTAGTAATCAGAATTTTTCATTTTCCTTGCTTATTTTACGTCCCCTCCCCCGACCCCATGAATTGAATTCCATGCTTATTAGTAGCAGCTTTCCTCAAATGACTGGACATTACTCCATTTCAGAGTGAGGCTCAGAAATGCAGGTTGAAAGCTAAAAAAAAAAAAAAAGCCAGGCTACTTGGCTGCAAACGGTTTTTTCCTAGGCCTAATAAACTCTGTAATGTTTATTTTTCAGTGCTGATCTCCCACCCCTGGTCAGTACCTGGCATCTGCCTCTCTGCAGCTTCACTTTGATGGGAATCATTTTTTTCTTTTTATTGGTGCATTATAGTCATACATCTTAATGGAGTACAAAATAGTAGAGGCATACATGCACACATCACTCATTTAGCCCTTCCCCAATTTCCTCCCCATTCCTCCTTCTCACGTTTGGCTTAGTGATTGACTTTGATATGTTTGTGAGCATACATCATGCACATTAGAAATTTCCCTCTTCCCTCTCTGATCTCCCTCAGTCAGGTCGCCTTGTTTGGTCATCTATAATTTCTTGTTGGTAACTTTTTTATTTCTTCCAGGGCCAGGGAGAGGCAGCTGATCTGCTATGAGGACTAAGAGAAAGCACCATTCCCTATAGTGTTTCCTTGGATCCATCTGGGCTCAGCCACCTTTTCATCTCTCCTTTCTGAGTTGCCTTCATCCTTGGCTATTCTCTGGGATTTTTTTCAAGGCTTTGTGTTCTGCCCTTGTTTCTATCTCTCAGGCATGTTAACTCTCAGAAAGCTCAGCTCTATGTGAGTTGCTACTTGGTGACAGTACACCTGCTTTTTTATCTCTCTTCTCCTGTGTTTGCCATTTTAGAGCCTTTGGTAGATGAGCAGGTATGTGCCTTGGCCACATTTAATGTATTATTTCCTTCTAGCCAGTTTTCCTTTGGTCAAACAGTTCTCTTTCTTTTTCATTTTATTCTTTTCATCTTACAAGTATCTCAAAAGCTGAGTGGCCTAGGCTACCACTGGTCTGAGAAATAAACAGTGAAGTCACTGGCAAAACTGGTTATCAAGATGGCGGGAGGAGAGGGAGAAACAGATAGAGGTGCCTGGCTTCAAGTAGAGCTCACACTCAGGGGACACACTGGGGTAGCCTGAGCAAGGGAGGAATCTGGCAGACAACAATTATTTCAAATGAGGTGCTGCTCCAGACTTTCTGAGGAGGAAAAGGTAGCTTTATGAGATTGTCAGCCCTGGACAGGGGAGAGTCTCAGAAACATTAAAGAGATTCTGATGTAGTCGTGGTCACTAGCTAAAAAGAGGGTGGGCTCTGTCTACTGCATTCATGCTACAGCTCCTTGGTTTTCTAGCTGCAAGCCCCCTGGGAAATTTGCTAAACTCTGAATCAGTTTCTTCAACTGTAATGTAGGGTCATTAGCCATAACATCCTCTTGGAGTTTCTGTGAAAATTAAATCTGTTAACATCATAAAAGGCTTAATATAATTTCAAGTAATAACTCAATAAAAATGAGGGAGCTAGGGTAACATATAGTAAGTGTTCAATAAACCTTTTTTAAAAAACTAGATGAGTAAAATACTTCTAGTGATAACCATACTGGACTAATAAAGAATTTTATGTTCAGCTTTCTGTGCTTGGCCAAAGAACTACCAAAGTACCATTTTAATGGTTGCTTTTAGTTGGAATAATTAGCCACAGAGTACTGTAATTGAACAGACATATACTTCCAAATCTCTTCCAATAACACCGCCAGGTAGACAAATCATGACTGATTAACCAAGAGCTATGCTTTGTTTGGTCCAATAACAACTCTGCCCCAGGCACGTCTGCACAGTCTTCCAGGGACTCTGACTGATCAGCAAGGAACCAAATGGCTGGTAATTTCTAATTTATAAACACTGCTTGACGTAGGTAGTTGGGCATTCTGCCACACTGCGATGGCCTGAAATGGCCCAACCACTTTTCAGTGTGCTGAAAGCAATTTCAAACGACTTAATAACTCTTTACCTACCTCTCTGTTGGGGCCATAAGACCCTATTGGATGGACAGGGACATTGAATGGCCTCAGGACAAGGGGTTCAGGTTACAGCTTCATGGGGTTTCTAGCTGAACAATGAGTATATTGAGAAAGTCCCATCTGTCAAAGTAACCAAAGGATAGAGGAGGGAAATAATACAATTAAACCTTTAAGACACATACATTTATCTTTGGTTTTTCAAAACTGATCTCAGTTTGGCATGATTTTCTTTGGCAAAGAAGTTAGAGATTGGCAATCTTTGATACAAACAGATCTTGCCTAAAATGAATCTCTCGATACGGATATGAGAACAAGGAGAAGCAACTAGTACTACTGAGAAGGAAAAGAGAATCCTATCTAAAAACTAAGTGTTCTGATAAGACAGACAATTAATTACCTTAAATCAAGCACTATTTTTTAAAACAATGAAACATTTCACCTTTCAATGGCATGAGAAGACTGAACATGGAGAAAGGAAATAACTGAGATAATCCTGGATGATAAAAGAAAGCTATCCTCTGTGGCTGCTATGACCTCCAGCAATGTCTCTGTTGGAATTCAAGTTCCCTCTACAGTTTTCTGTTCCCAGGGGCTCATGAGGGAGCCTTCCTCTCTCTGTCTCTGTCTCTGTCTCTGTCTTTGTGTCTGTCTTTGTGTCTGTCTGTCTGTCTGTCTGTCTGTCTGTCTGTCTCTCTCTCTCTCTCTCTCTCTCTCTCTCTCTCTCTCTCTCTGCCTCCTCAGCAGCCACCATCACTGCCTGGACCACTGCTGTCTGAGTCTGGTGCAATGTTCCTCCACCTCTGAGACACTTTCTTATGTTCACTCCAAAGTCATTTACCATCTGCCATCAGCCATTCATGTAGCAGTTACATTCAAGTTTCACTGCATCAGGGCCACTGTTCTCCCCTGGTGACCTGAGTCCAGGCTACTGAGCCATCACTGGGCCATCATTGACTCTTCCTAGGTCTCATGCTGTGGCTACAGAATATTGGTTGTAATTTATTCATACCTGGTTTTCAGGGCTTTAGCAGAAACCATTGCTCTTCCTGAAGGGAATGGTTTTTCTTCCCCTTTTATCTTCCACATTCACTTAGAACAAACTAAACAAGACACACTGTCCAGGTGCAACAGCTTCTTCTTGATTCTCAGTAGATTAATTATTGGCTATTCGGGGCACCTACAACCTTGTCTGGGTCTGGAAGGGCACTGAGTGGAAGGCAGACATGCAGACATTCCTTAGTAACTTGGACTGCCATTAAGCCAGTGTCCTTCCTCCAGCAAGGTGCCTCAGACCAAAGGCTCATCATCATTTGTCTAGACAAATTCCTGACCTGCTTAATGAATCTAGCTTTTGGAGTTGTTTTTGTGTCCAAGCAAGAGCCTCATCCCAGGACCAATCTAAAGAAGTATGTTTTCAAGCACCCAGATGATGTTCCTGGGCCATATTTTGTTCAGCCAATGTGACAGTACAATGCTGGGCTAAGTACTGGAGAATGTTCCTGAAGATAAAGATGTGCGGTGATGTGGGGAGTCCACTGCTGATTACTATTGGTGCCCCCATTTTGCTGACCTTGTATACAACCAAATTCTGGAACATGTTTGCCAGGTCTTAACCACATCTGAAAAGTTCTTACACTTAGAATCTGGCTTGCCGGGTGTGGTGGCGCACACTTGTAATCCCCGCGCTTGGGAGGCAGAGACAGGAGGATCGCGCAGGTTCGAAGCCAGCCGCGCGCGCTGGCTTAGGAGACCCTGTTTCCAAATAAAAATGTAAAAGTAGGTCTGGGAGTGTAGCCCGGAGGTAGAAGGGCTTCCAGGAACCCCAGTACCACCAAAAAAAAAAAAAAATACTATGGCCCAGGTCTTTCTACATTAAAGGAATTGTCCTACATAATAGTAACAATGAGCCTTCTGACTTTGAAATAGGTAGAAATTTTTTTCCTAGCACTGATGTTTTGAGAAAACAACATAGGTAGAATCAGTTGCCTTGATTATACCAGTGACTTTTTAATTATCAGGACGACCTTTGGCCATGCAGACTTCCCCCTCTTAGAATAGTTAAATGTATACCTAGAAACTTAGACTTCAATAAGATACCAGGTCAGTTTTCAGGGTGTTTCACTTGTCTGCTATGTAAATTTGGAGCAGCTAACCAGGAATATGTCTTCTCTATCAAGGTGGGCTACTTGGAACAAAAAGATTAATCCCATTTCACAAATTTCTCTTCTAATACCTTTAAGCTACAGTTGAATGAAATGACCCAGTGAAGACAGCTAATCATCAGGTGATGTCTCCAGACATTTAAATATATGGTCTACTCATATGTCATGGTGCCAAGATCACCAAGATTCTAAATATGAATATTAGACTTATTTCAATTTTTTTGTTGGAACTGGGATGGAATCCAGGGCATTCTACCTCTGAGCTATACCTCCAGCCCTGTTTTTTATTCTTTATTTTAAAACAGAGTCTCACTCTGTTAAGTTGCAGAGTGCCTCACTTAGTGGCTGAGGCTGACCTATGAACCCACAATCCTCCTGTCTCAGCCTCCCAAGTACTAGGATGACAAGCATGTTCCACCATGCCCAGCTTTATCTCAAATATTTGAGTAAGCACCCTCAGGCTTGGCTACTTTATTCTCAGCTTATTCATGTCTCACTCTTCCAGTTCTCAGAAGCCTGGTCTTACATTCTCCGGTTACTTTAACATTTGATTTGAGCCTTTAAATGTTTTTGAACTTGAAGACACAGTTAGGCTCTTGGGATTTCAGCACAGATATTTCTGTACAAGTTTTAACTTCTCCAAACACCAGTATTCACTCCTACTCCACTATCACAGCCAGGTCAGCCTTCTGAAGTTCTTTTTTCCATTAGAAGAGGATGATTATATGTGATGTGCATAAAAAAAACATAGGAATAAAAAATATGTCAACTTAATTTTTGAAACGTCTTTGCTCTACCTGAATCCTCCTCCCCATGCCCCCACACAATGTTGTAAGACAGCCTCATTCATTTTTGGAGACTTAAACACATTTAAATTTAAACACATTTGTAAGGACTCTTACGTGTACATACACAGCCATATCCTTATGTTGTTGACCCAGAATTAAAACAACTTATCAATATACAAACACATTCTCCAAAATATTACTCTACCGTTTATCCCTAATGCCCACTTGCGAGGGGATTGTCTTTGCCATATCTGCTTTCGAACCTGATTCTGATTCTTGGGCACTATTTTCTCTTGGGTCTAGTTAAGTCATTTCTTTTCTTTTTTGCCATTTGCTCAGAGCGACTACCCAGCCATCTTCACACAACATCATGTTCTGGAACAGTCCTGAGAGCAAACACTGAGAAGTCTGTGTTTTTACTCCAGAGGTCAGAAGTAGGAAAAATGAGGTAAAATTATAGAGATAGAAGTGGCCTCCTAACAGAAGGAAAATCTAGCTATGTGAGGTACCCAGCAAAGAAGCTGGCTGCCTCCGAAGTAATGAACCTAACACTAATTAATGCATTTAAGTCAAGGTTGACTGACCATCATGAAAAAACATTTTCTTTGGAAAGAGATATATTTCAGAATGCCAAAGATTCTTTGTACATTAAAAATTATATAGGAACAATACATACACATATCGAAGAGTAACTGAATACAAAACTCTTAATTTTTTCTTTCTGAAGCATGTAAGACTGAGAGTAATAGTTCCAGATGAGGTGAGGGTGATCCCGTAGAAAGCTTCTGCCATCAAGAGCAGCTCTGTCTCTCCACTATGAGTCCATTTTAGCCTTTGAATAAAAAACTGGATTTGTATTTCCAGGGCTGGGGGAGACAAGGCAGCAAAATGTGGGGCCAGATACAGGTGTAAGAAATATAAAGGTGACATTGTTGTTGAAAACTCCCTACCTGGCACAGGACCAGGTGAGAAGAGAGAGTCTTGTGAGGCAGATGCATCTTCTTGCACAGGTTCAGTTTTCCCATTGGTAGATGGAGCTGATCTTGAGTCACCTTGAAAGAGCCTCACCCAAGAGAGCTATGTAGAGAGCAAGGATATCCCAAAAGAGGCAATCCATGAACGATGGAGTGTGAGCGTCCAGGGACAGAGGGACTGAGCAGGGAGATGCTACTGGAGGAAGCTTCCAAGCATCCAATTACTAAACCCAGGACCACCTCTGGAGGCTCCTTGTAAGGCTGGATAGGATGGATTGCCTGAAATGTTGGGGAGTTTGGGGAACTATCATTGGAATGTTAGAGTAGGACCACACTTAGAAGGGTCCTTAGCCGGGCGTGGTGGCACAGGCTTTTAATCCCCGCGCTTGGGAGGCAGAGACAGGAGGATCGCGCAGGTTCGAAGCTAGCCCCGCGTGCTGGCTTAGGAGACCCTGTTTCCAAATAAAAATGCAAAAATAGGTCTGGGAGTGTAGCCCGGAGGTAGAAGGGCTTCCAGGAACCCCAGTACCACCAAAAAAAAAAAAAAAAAAAAAAAAGGGTCCTGAATGTCAGCCTAAATGTTTTGGAACAGTTCAACAGCTGGAATTTAGCATAGCTATTAGACTGAGAAAGCTGATGGTCTTAGATAATCGGCAAATATATTCTTCCTTGATCCCATTTATTTCTTTATTATGTACCAGATTTTATCCCCAAATCAAAATGAACCAATTTCTGTTGAAGTTTACTTTTTCATATTCTTTCTCTTATCCTTATACTTAGCTTTTTTCTTTCTAAATTGTTGCTTGTTTACTTGCATTGCAGAAGTCCCATTCAATCTTTTCTTCAGTACACTATGCTAGGGTTACATTGTCCCATAATTCCTATTTCTGGCCACCATTAGAACTTTTATCAGAGTCCTATTTCAACTTTTACCCAACAAACCCAAACTATCTGATGTTTTCTTCTCTTTCTCAGAAATGCATCTTTTTTTATCATAAGATTATTTTCTTAAGTCTTTTAAAACTAAATTTTTCTATGGTAAACATAGTATTTCATTTGACTCATAGACATTCTCTCAAAGGAAAAGTTCAAGTTTTTTGGGGGGTATTGGAGATGAAACCCTTCTACCTCCGGGCTACACTCCCAGACCTAATTTTTTTTTTTTTTTTTTTTTTTTTTTTTTGGAAACAGGGTCTCTTAAGCCAGTATGGCTGGCTTCGAACCTGTGCGATCCTTCTGTCTCTGCTTCCCAAGCGCGGGGATTACAAGCGTGCGCCACCACGGCCAGCCAGATTAAAATTTTTAAAAATTGTATCCATCTTAGACATTTTTATTGTGCCCCACCTAACTTTGAACTTCTATTTTCTTCTTCTCAGACCAAACTCTTTTGAGATAGAGTTGCACGTCACAGCAAATGTCCATTTAAAAAGGCTAATGATAACAGATAATTAGATAAATTATCCTGGAAACTTTGTAGCCTAAAGTATTTTCTAATGATGACTATTGGTAATCTCAATGAAAAAAATCATGAGAAGAATGAACAACTCTCTCTGTAAAACTCTATTACTCAATACGCATTACTATCATCTCTTGAGACTACTTTCCATATTTTCATTTGCTTACTTAATGCTGAAATCCTGGAACTGCTCTTGTGGGATGTATGCAAGGAAAATATCTCTGGTCTTTGAAGTCTTTACCGGTTTATCAAAATTTATTAGGGAAGGAAAATGACTGTCTTGACAAAGATCCACAGTATTTTGCTCCCTCTGTTGCTTGTTTTTTTTTTAAACAATATGTATTTGAAATAATAAAACTCACATTTTATAGCATACTACTTGTTTCTTAATTTGTGTCATTACCTTATTTAAATGTATTTTCCTAAAAGGGTTTTATTTTTGTTTTTATATTTAATGGTTTAGAATACAGGTATGTGTACATGCATGCATGCATGTTTGTTTGTTTTAAAAATTCCTTTTGGTTTGTTTCTTTGGAACCTATTTCTGTTTGTGTAAAAAATCAGCTTCGCTTTTGTGTTTGTGCAACAAAATCAATAATCATTTTCTTGTTTCATGTTAAATAGTTCGGAGAAAATGCAAAAGCAAGAAATTGCACCCGATCTTTGCAAGTTATTATTCCTGACAGCACTTCATCTTTTTTCATGCCCATATTGGCTTTTCTCCCGGCCCATCCATTCCTTAATGTAAGTGTTATAAATTGCTCTAAAGTGCCATAAAGCATAATAAACATAAATCAATATTTCTTGGTTAAAAACTTAGAAACGCTGATCCAGCCCTGGTTGGTTAGAGGTGTCCTGAATCTATCATGTCCCTGGCTTATTTCATCTCACGAGAAGCATTTCTGGGCCCAAGAATACCCCTTTGTTTTTCTCACTGACCTTAGTTCCCTGGACACTCACAGTGACACATCGGGATGGATTGTGGGGAAGATATCATCCAGCAGTCTTAGAAAAAGCCCCATTCTTTTTTCCTTTTGGCCTCTGATCCTGGCGACTTTGCAAGAGTGGAGTGACATTCCCAGACAAAGTTAGACCACAAGCTGGCACTATGTCAAGCTCGTCTCAGGCAAATTCCAGTTTGTCATGGGAAAAAAAAAGTTCATCTTCTTTTGGGATTCAATGAAATAAGCCAAGGCCCACTCCCTTCCTTCTGGTTTTTGCAAATGTGGCAACTGATCTAAATGGAACACCTGCAGGCTGCTTACTGACAAAAATCCACCCGCTTTGAATTCTGCTGTCTTTGGAATATTTTAGTATGATCATTTGCTGCTCCTTGGATAGAAAACCACATTTCTCTCCTGGAAATGACAGCTTGCCCCCACAGTCCACTGATGTTATTTATGGAACATTGTTGTTATTTATTCTCATCTCAAAGCGAATGATAGAATGGCTTTGTGGTTTCTCCCCAGAAATTGTAGAGCTATAGAGTATAAAATCTGCAAGCTCAGGTGACCATCTTTCTGGAGGAGATTTTCAGAGGTGGTCCCTTGAAACTGCATGAAAAGGCTGGTAGGGCATTAGATAAAGAGGCTTTATTAGGCTATTGACTCACAGTCCACTTTTCATACTAATTGTGATCCAGTAGATACAGAGGGCAGACGGCCGTGTCCCTCAGACCTCTAGCCAAAAGCAGGCTTTCCCAGATATTACGAAGCAGCTTTGCCCTAAGAGGATGCAACCGCTGAGATTGTGTCTCAGGGGAGTGGAGCTGGGTGAATCAGATGCCACTCCCCAGTTCTCTCCCTCCTACTCGCCCCCCTCCATAGACCGACCTTAGCATTCCATTCCTTTGGGTTCTGGAAATGTTTAGACCAATAAAAAAAAAAAAAGGAATATGAATGACATCTAAGCTCACGAGAAGATGCTCATCTATGATCTTAATCGGGCCGATATACATTGAAAAGATATCAAATACCTTTTTTACTAATAATATCGATAAAATGAAATTTAGCACATCTTTTTGGTGAAACTTTGATCACAGAGGCGCTCTCATATCATGGTTGTGGGTATAAAGCTGGAGGGAGGACATTAAAAATAGCTTTTAAATTGCAAATACATATGCCCTTTGATTTCAGCAATCCTACTTTTAGAGATGGATCCTACAGTAAAAAAAAAAAAAACACATATAAATGACAAATATATAAAGTTATCTATTGCAAAACTCTGTAAATTCAAAACAATTCAAAACTTTAAAACAATCACTAAGGGACTGGTTAACCATGACCTAGCCATGTAGTAGAATATTATATAGCAGTATAAAATAAAGGAGCAGCTCTTTCTGTACTGGAAATGTCTCTAATGTATCTTTAAATGGAAAAATAAAGACAGTACATATATACTTATACATGAAAATGGGTAAATAAAAATTTATATTTATTTTCCCTTGCTAGTTGCATAAAGAGAGATTTAAAATATGCACAGGAAAGTATTAAAAAATTAAATGGCAGCTGGGTGTGGTGGTGCACGCTTGTAATCTCCATACTTGGGAGGCTGAGACAGGAGAATCGCACAGGTTCGAAGCCAGCCTCAGCTACTTAGTGAGGCTCTCAGCAACTGAGTGAGACCCTGTTTCCAAATAAAGTATAAAATAGGTCTGGGAGTGTAGCCCAGAGGTAGAAAGCCCCTGGGTTCCACCCCCAGTACCACACACACACACAAAATAAATAAATGGCAGGAGTGATAAGGGGAACAAGTAAATATGATTAAGGAGGGGAAAAAAAAACTTCCCACGTATGCTGCCTTTATTTTTAAACTATGTGAATGTGCAACCTTTTTAAAAATGTTTTCAACTAAAGGCCATATATTTATTTATTTGTCTTAAAAAAGATTTTATTACGGCAAAATGTATGTAACAAAAATCATCATTTTGACTATTTTAGGTATGCGACTCGGCAGCATTATTTAATTACATTCACAATATTGTATAACCTTCACCATCATTGGTTTCCAAAATTTTCAGTATCCCAAACAAGAAACTCTGTATTCATTAAGCAACGACGTTTTGTTCCTCCTTCTCACGCCATGGCGAGCATTATGTTCTTTGTTTTGGTGCATTTCTTTTTTCTACCTATCAGAGAATTCACACACTATCACTTTGTGTCTGACTAATTTCACTTCACATAATATTGTCAAGGTTCATCCATGTTGTATCATATAACAGAACTTCCCTTGTTTTTGTAGTTGAATAATACCACATTGTACAGCCATGGAATGTTTGTTGACCCATTCATCTGTCGGTGAGCATTTGGATTCTTTCCACCTTTTGACTACTGAGAATATGCTGTAGTAAACACTAGCACGCAAGTGTTGGCTTGCACCTTGATTTCTGTTCTTTCCACTACTTAAGAACAATAAGGCAGCACCCTGGTTAGCATGCTGAGAAACTGCCAATCATTATCCCGTAGCAGCTTCAACCTTATATGTTCCCACAGTGATAGATGTGGGTTCTAATCGCCCTACAGCCTCGCCAACACTTGTTGTTTTCTGTTATTTTGAGTATAGCCATCATAGCAGGTGTGAGGTGGTTTCTTACTGGGGTTGACCTATTTGAAAAATTTACATTAATATGAATTTTTTCATAAATATCTTTTTCATAGCTGTCATACCTGTGGAAAAATACCACCTCAAATCTGCTATTAAGTCAACATGTTGGCTGACATTTAGCAGACATCAAGTTGCCGAGGAGCTGAAGCTGGGCAGCCTTCTCTTCTGAGTGGACATAAAAGCCTCTCATAATCATTTATCATATTTAATGTGTACTGAATGCTCACCACTTTACGTCACGATGCTTTCCCCAAAGTTCTCTGGGGGTAGATTTAGGTTTTTAGCAGTACTGGGGTTCAAACCCAGGGCTTTGTGAAAGTTCTCTACATTGAATTAAACCTTCATACCCTAGGGGTAAAAGTTCTTATCCCTATTTTCTAGAAGAGTAAAACTGAGGTCTTAGAGGAAAAAGGTCAAAACTGTCAAACTGAGGCCTAGAGCCAAGGTCAAACTGTTTAGTAAATGGTAGTGCCAGGATCTGAACTAAAATTGATTTGACAGCCAGATTTGGGTGAGTTCCCCTATGTCTAATGCCACCAAGCCTGTCTTCCCTTTCTTTTCTATTTGATATTATAACATTTAGACAAATATACATTTCCTCTGAAATCTAGCATTCACAGGCTGAAGAACACATATATTTTCCTACCAACTTTTCACTCAGGGCTCTCTCATTTCTCCAGGACCTGTGAATGTTCCTGGCCTCAGACCACAATGTCAAATACACCTGCAGCCTAACGGCAGGGTTCTTGGAAGGAAGGGGTAAGTAAGAGTGCAGAAAAGACAGGCTGACTGCCCGGCTCATATGACCTGGGAGTTAGCAGTGGAAGAAAGCAGGGCACATCCAGTGGCCTGGGTTTTCTATCCATGATCTTACAGGTGGAATAATCCACCCCTCCCAGGACATAGTGCCCTGCTCTGGGCACAGTGCTCTCATCTCTGAACAGCTGCTGCCAAAATCTGAGTTGGGGTAGCCTATCCTCTCAAGATCATCTACCACAGAGCTAACCAATCGCTTTCCACCAGGTGCATGTGTGAGCATGGATGTTAGCAAGATCCAGGCAAACAGAAGCACACAGAGAAATGTCAAGCCCCAGGAAATTTATAATCTTGCCAAGTGTGCTCAGCTCTTTTTCCATAGAAACACAAAACGATTTTTCACCACTTTGCTTCGACAGGAAGAAGCTTTTAATGGAATATATTACAATGGAAGCAGTTCACCTGGAAAGCAGTATGTCAAAACCTAAGAGATGGATTTGTGTCCCTTGGAATGGTGACATAAAAATAACCCTTGTTTTCATTTTAGCCCAATTTATGAAAAAAATCTTAATATGTATAAAAACTAATTATTAAAAAAAGTTCTCTTTTGGGTAGGCCATAGAGTTGAGCTCAAAGGAGGGGTCAAGGAAAAAATGAGCTCTAAGGACACTTAGAGCTCTTAGGACACTAGAAAACATCTGCCACCCTGCTTCCTCTCTTATGCCACCTGTAGCTCTGTGACGGTCCACCCAAGCTCAGGACTTCGTTAAGACTCTCTTCTTGCCTTTTTAAAATATTTTTTTAAATTTAATTTTATGTCAGGCATGGTGGCACATGCTTGTAATCCCTGCTCTTGGGAGGCAGAGACAGGAGGATCGCGCAGGTTCAAAGCCAGCCATGCTGGCTTAAAAGACCCTGTTTCCAAAAATAAAAATATAAAAATAGGTCTGGGCCGGGCGTGGTGGCGCACGCTTGTAATCCCAGCGCTTGGGAGGTGGAGACAGGAGGATCTCAGAGGTTCGAAGCCAGCCGCGCTGGCTTAAGAGACCCTGTTTCCAAATTTAAAAAAATATAAAATAGGTCTGGGAGTGTAGCCTGTAGGTAGAAGGACTTCCAGGAACCCCAGTACCACACACACACACACAAATAGGCCTGGGAGTGTAGCCTGGAGGTAGAAGGGTTTCATCCTCAGTACCACCAAAAAACAAATTAATTTTCCATAGTAAAAGTAAAATGTGAATTGATTTTAATCGTAAACTTTGAATAGAGAAAACTATTCTAACCTTCCCCAATCTCATTCACCAGGAGCATTTTCTAATAGCACGTTAGTATGCATCATCCCAGGTGTTTTATAAACATTAACATTTACTTACATACATGGTGACCCAGCTCTTACTACTTAGAATGCTTTGTGCTAGGCACAGATGATAATGGAGGCAGCACGTCACAATATGCTGCACACTTAATTTGTGTCAGAAATTTTGCTGAGGGGTTCCACTTTACGGTTACATTTAATTGGAATGATGACGCTGAAAAGATGTACGGCTGTTTTCATTTTATAGATGAGAACACCGAAGCTCGGAGAAGCTAAGCAGATCATATCGATGATAAAGAGAAGAGCTCAGATTCCAACCAAAGGCAGACGGTCTAAAGCATAGCCTCTTAGTGACACAACACAGCAGTATCCTGAAAGAAAGGCCAGCGCCTTCCTAGCAAGACAGTTGCCACAGGGCTATACATATATTAGCTAATTTAATTTTCACAACAACATAAATACTTTGCCGACCTCATTTTGCGGATGAGGGACATCAAGGTTAGTTAATATTCCAATTCTCTTAGTAGTAAGTGCAGATCTGAGACTGGAATCCAGGCAGTCTATATCCATAGTGCACGCTCTCTCTCCCTCCCTCTCTCTGTCTCTCTCTCTTTCTCTCTTGCTCTCTCTTTCTCTCCTTTTGTGGTATTGAGGAATCAACCCAGGAGCATTCTATCTGAAAACTATAATCCCTGTCCTATTTTTATTTCTTATTTGGAAATAGGTTCTCATTAAGTTGCTGAGAACCTTCCAAAGTTCCTGAGGCTAGCTTCAAACCCATGATCCTCATGCCTCAGCCTCTCAAGTACAGAAATTGTAGGTGTGCACCCTGCTTGGCTTAAAACCTCGTCTCTTGGTTTGCACATTATGCTACCTATTCCAATATTATGTGCTTAGATGTATTTTCATCTTTGAACACAGTGCAACTTCTAATCAAGTTTCCTCAATGTTTTTAACATTGAAATCATTTAGTTTTAATGTAAATAAGATACTGCATTTAAAAATGTGTAAATAATATCTTAATATATCAATAAATATGCAAAAAGTTTTTGTATGAAATTTATTTTGCCTCCTACTATTATGAGGTGGTCCTTTGTTGTTTTTCTTTGCCATTGCAAAAAGGCTTATCAATTCTTTGTGTTCTCTTAACTAAGGTGAATTTTGGAGGAGCACCAAAGTTAGAAGTTCCCAGATACTCTGAAGGTGCCATACACACTTCCATTCCAGCCTCCTAGAAGGTATTATGCTGAATTGAGACACGGTGGCTGGAAGGCAAATGTTTCTGGAGGCAAGAAGTTGGGAAGAGGAAAATTAAAAGTTAGGGAGCTTCTTCCATTTCTGTGAAGTGATTGAGACTTTTCTCCCAAGTTCCTCAGTTAATGAGGACCAATTTTGATATTCATAGTGACACTCAGTTCACCAGTGACAGGACTTTTGGAGAAATAGTGCAAGAATATGATGGGAGGTTAGGGAGAAAGAAATAAATTATTAAAACTGTGAACTGAGAGCCCATCTTTAAAGTCCCTATGTTTGGTATTCAGAAGTTAGACAACTGTGGTGACCAGTATGGACTGAAGAAAAAAATTCGCCTTCTAAAATGTTTTAGTTGCAAACAGCCCTATCAGAGTTTTGGAAGACATTCTTCCTACTCAATCTCCATCAAATATAAAAGTTAATAATGATCAGATTTTCAGCCAACCTTGCTGGTGGGGACTTAAATTTAATCTAATTTAAAGGCAAAAAGAAAAACGCATTTCACATGGAAAAGGACATAGCACAACCTCAACACTTGTTGTCTTCAGATACTAGAATTGTGGGTGATTTTTTCCCCCTGTATAATAGTGTTCTATTCTTCCAAGTTTTCTGAGATTCTAACTTGTTACTTACAAAATCATAAAGCCAATTACTTTATTTAAACTCTTATTAGTTATATCACTTCACCGTCCATCTGGCTTAGTCATGCTTTATTTTCATCCAGACATTTTTACACTGCAAATGTTTGTTACAAGTAGGACAGCTATGATTTCTCTCTAGAATCCGATCCTAGAATTTGCATTTAGATATATGTAAATTAAAATAAATTAGGCCAACATCATTCTATATCCGACTTTAAAAGAATGTTTGAAGTGTTAAGGAGAACTGGATTTTAACCAGTTTCTTCCATGCCACAGTTGAAATCTAGGGTCAAAACAACAACAAGAAAAAAAATCTACGTAGGCCAGGCCAGAGTCATGAATGAATGAAGCAGTACCTTGGCCATTATTTCTCAGTGGTAAATGTTGGCAAGTAATTCAAACTTGAAAAAAAAAAGAAGGTGGGCCAGATGTGCAGGACTAACCCCACAGGTTCTTTCAGAATAAAAGCAGCTGCTTTCTAAATTTCTGCTTTAATAATTTCTGTTTTACAGTTATAGTTATTCGCTTCAATTAGAGGTGAACTGATATCAAAAATAGATGTACTGTGTCAAGTTAATTTATCTATTATAAAGTTGGCAAGTCTACTTGGCAAGACTACTATGATTTTTCATAAAAAAAACTAGTCTTCTTAAAGGATCATCTCAAGACAGATCTATTCTGAGGCAGAACTCTAAGGCTTCAGTCTCAGGGCAGTTACCTTCAGGTTGAGTTTCCAGGTCCTTCTTATGTTTCATCTGAGACACCCAAAAGAATTCTAGACACCAATCCTAACTTCTGTTTCCTACAGTCTTGCCTGTAACCTTTCTTTCTTTCTTTCTTTCTTTCTTTCTTTCTTTCTTTCTTTCTTTCTTTCTTTCTTTCTTTCTTTCTTTCTTTCTTTCTTCTTTTTTTGTTGCAAGAACCTGTATTTTCAGAGCACTCTTTTTCCTTGAGCCATACAACCATGAATTTTAATTTACTGTCCCACTGTAAGCTAGTTGAATTAGTGCAAGCTGGGGCCCAATACTTACCTGAGCTGATCAGCCTTCCGGGTATCATGCCATAGACATATGCTTGGCAGATGCTTGCCATTCATGGTTATAAACCTGAATCATCTTTCTTGGCTAATCCTTGCTAAAATAGCTTTTTCTGATCATCATCTCCTCCCAGTCCCATCTCTCCCAGTAATGGAAGGGTTCATCCTTTTACCATCTTTCTTACTCTCCAACAAATCGCTTCTTATTATCAATATTCATATAATTAAATTCTGTGAACATTTATTAAGTACCTCACATGGGTGATATGTCAGGTACATGGTGGTGAATCAAATGAGATCTTTTCCATTAAGGGATCTATACTTCAGTGAGTATATTAATTTCTTTGGGTGGTGGTAACAAGGTATCAAAAAAATGCCTGGTAGGCAGAACAATATAAATTTATTGTTTAACAATTCTGGTGGTTAGAAGACTGAAAGCAATATCAAGGTCTTAGCAGGGACTGTTCCTTCTATGGACTGTATGAGACAATATAACTTCTAGTACCTTTGAATATTCCTTCTCATATAGATGGTATTTTTCCTTCATCTTTATGTACTTTTCCCTGTATGTTTGTCTGTGTCTAAATTTTCCTATAAAGGAATTATCCAATACCAGTATGACTTTGACTTAACGAATTACATCCTCAATAATCTTATTTTCATATAAAGTCATATTTTGAATATAGAAGTAAGCAATTTAACACCTGGATTTTGGAGTAGTTCAGTTTATTCCTAAACAGTGGACAAAATTCTTACAAATAGAATGAACTAAAATATGATATGAAAAACTCAATACTAATGGTATGTCCTAAATGGTGGCAAAGAGGAGTGTTACATTGTGATTGGAATAAAGTGGGCAGTTATGGCTTATGGATGGCGAAAGCTGTTACTGGAACAGCCTAGTCGAGGGTTCCTGCCAAAAAGCAGAGAAGACTACCTAGCTGTTGATAAGCATAAAAGAATCTCACCATTTTGTGGGCTCACAGAGCTTCTCTTTGCCTCTGGTCTGCGTACACCACAGAGGGAGGCTCCCCACAACATAAATTCTCTATCTAATATCTGTGTACAAAGTTGGGTGTGGTGGTGCATACTTGGAAGGCTGAGACAAGAGGATCACATATTCAAGGCTAGCTCCAGCAACTTAGTGAGACTCTAAGCAACTTAGGGAGACTCTGTTTTAAAATAAAGTAAGTAAATAAAAGGGCTAGGGGTATGGAGCAGGGGTACAATACCCCTGGGTTCAATGCCCAGTGCTACAAACAAACAAACAAAAAATCCTGCGTCATCAGAGTCTACTGCACTTATTAGATTTATTAGATACAATCACCTGAGGGCGGAAGTACCCAAAAGGTATGAGTAATTAAAACACTGAGCAGCAATATTATTAAAGGTATATTAAAATCAATGACATCCATTTGAAAAGATATATTTCACAGCCTGTCCTCCACTGAGGGAGATGTGGCTGGGCAGAAACAGGTCAAGCAAGGAGTATTGTTAATGAAGGTCCTCCTGGAAAAGGCTGCCTGAGACAAAATGAGTTAAAATCTTTATTGTGTCTTGACAGCCCACAGGAATCTATGATGATGATAAATGTTCTCATTTAGAACTTTTTCTTTTCCTGAGACATTCTACATGTTATCTCCAATTTGCTTTGAATTTCTCAAAAGACATATGTTCTCAGAAGCAAGTCCCTGCTTGCTTTTCATTAGGTAAGATCTTATCAGGGTGTTTGCATGTGGCATCACGTTTGAACTATTAATCTTATGACAGGATATTAAAAGGGGGGACGGGGATTCTATAACAGGTTGAGGGCCATTACACTTGAGAAACAGCGCTCAGCATCCAGCTCTGAGAAGCAGCCCAGGAGCTGCGGCTGTGATGATTAATACGACTTTCTCAAAGCTAAGGCTCTAGGCAAGGAAGGTGCTCCTCAGGAGGGCGGGCAGTGGACAGTAGAAGGGAAAATGACTCGTGCACCACTGGGCTGGAACCTGGAACTGCTGGATCACTGTTCTGAAGGGTGCTGGCGGGGCACCAGGGAATGTTTTTTTTTTAAATTCTCAGTGGCATTAAGCCTTCTCTGGAATCCAGGCACAAACCAATCGGGCAACAGCACTTATCTAGGGTGAAAGAAAAACAAAATTCCCTATCACTTCTGTAACAATTCTATAAAGCATACCAGTGCATATATACAAGTGCACACCAACTCAAATCACGCAAATAACATTCTCACTGACAGTAGGAAACAGATCCGTGAGAAGGTTGTAGAGGTAAGTGGGGTCTAGACTGTCTGGAACAAAGATGATAGAAAGGACTTTGACATGTGTACTGGACCAATAGAATGGTTGATGGATTTTAAGCAAAAAAAAAAAAAATACAGTAGCCCCTTGGTGTTATAGTTAGATATAGAATGTCCCCTAAGGAGCTCCTTTATTAATATTCATAGTTGATGAAGTTAAGGCATGAGAGTTGTAATCTCAGCAGTGGATTTATCCACTGGTGATGGACTGAGCTGGCAGGGTGTAGCTGGAGAAGGTGAGTTCCTGGGCTGTGGCCTTGGGGATTATATATGTCCCCCCCCCATCTCTCTTGCTTCAGGCCTCCATGATGTGAAAGCAAAGCCTTGGGCTCTCTCTCTCGCTCTCTCTTGCTCTCTCTCGCTCTCTCTCTCTCACTCTCTCTCGCTCTCTCTCGCTCTCTCTCTCGCTCTCTCTCGCTCTCTCTCGCTCTCGCTCTCGCTCTCTCTCTCGCTCTCTCTCTCTCTCGCTCTCTCTCGCTCTCTCTCGCTCTCTCTCGCTCTCTCTCTCTTGCGCTCTCTCTCTCTCCTTCTCTGCTTCTTGCCACTACCACCATGCTCTGAGATCCACAGTCCCTGGCCTCACAAGGACTGAGCCCCAAATCATTAGCAAATAAATCTTCCTTCCTCTAAGTTGTATAGTCAAATCTTTTAGATTATAGCTGTGCAAATTTTGACTGATACACTTGGCATCCTAGAGGGATTGAATCCAAGACCCCCTGCCTTACACTCTATAAATACCAAAATCTGCAGATGCTCAAATTCCTTATATAAAATATAGTATTTGCATGCAACTTATGCACATTGTTGCATATATTTAAATCATCTCTAGATTTCTTTTATTTCCTAAAACAATGTAAATGCTATATAAATAGCTCTTATACTGTATTCTTTATAAAATAATGAAAAAAGTCTATACATGTTCAGTATAATTGCAATTTTTTTTTACAAATGTTAATGATTTGCAGCTGGTTGGATCTAGAAGGTCAATTAAATGAGATTTATTTTTTTTGCAGGTTATTTCAATGGCAGTGTGGATAATATTTGAAATAGGGCAAGAGACAGAAAGCAATAAATGAAATCCAGTGGAATACTTTGATCTATGGTAGTTCTATGGAGATGGGAAAAGTATGTAGATTCAGTAACATTGTGGAGTTCAAAACAAAGACCTGAGGGTAACCTCAATGCTAATAATGGGGATGAGGGTGATATCAAAAGAAAAATCCAAGTTATATGAGCATAAAACCACACAAATGGTAAGGAATTCACAAAGATGGGAAAAAGTGGAGATAGTTCAGACATAGTGGGGTAGGTCATGATTTGGGTTGTAGATATGCTAGGTTTGCAATGCCTATAAAACATGTAAGTAAGGAGATTGTTAAATTGGTTATGTCTATCTAATAACTATTAGATGCCATAAAACAATCTGCCTTCTGATCTATTCAATACCACCTACATAGCTCTCATTTATTTTTCTAAGCTCATTGTTAAAATTTTCAAACTATTGTTTTTTCTTGGATAGTATAGGGAATCTTAGAATTGTGTCAAATTTATCAACTAAATATATTAAAAATGTCTAACTATCCCATTCTTCCTTTTATTTCCAGGAAAACTGCTGTCATTTAAAGGAATAGAAAGAATATATATCCAAGAGTTTGCCAGACTATTAAAAATGGTAGCAGAGCCCTTAATTGTTGGTGACAGACTACTAGAAATGAGGTCTTCATCATCAGTGAGGAATATGTGTGTTTTTTTGTTTTTTTTTTTTTTGTTTTTTTGCTCTATGTTAACCACATTCTGCTGTTCTCTAGATCATATTTATTTGGTGTCTCTGCTCAGGGGAACACAGAGTGTGACCACATGGCTACTCTGCCAGAATAAACCACACACCAAGACCCCACTCAGTGGGTGAGAAACCTATTTCATGTTCTCTCCAACTAGCTTGAGAAATGACTCAGAATTTTCCTTAAAATTATTCTGAAATTTTCTATGAAGTAAATGTCAAATGTTTTATTTCCATTTCCCTGAAAAAGAGAAAAGGTTGCTAGGGGAAATGCTCAAGCTACTCATAAAGCATTTCCAAAGAGAGGACATATTGAGTGAAAATGTTAATTATCATCTTGTTTAACAAGCTCTCGTGGCAGCTCCAGGGTGTAGTAGAATTTCGATTCCAAGCAGGACAGTCCTGGAATGTGGCGTCAGCATGGGATGGAAGATAGACCTGGGAAATTGAGAATAGTGCCGTTGCCAGTTCTCCTTGACTTGGCTAAATAGTTTATTCCTGTTGTGACTAGGGGGTTTGTCCCTCACAGGGTGTGCGAGGTATGTTAAGGTAATTTTTTTAAACTTACTCCTTTCTCAGAGAAAAGATGAGTATTTGCATGGGCTAGAGTGGGGTGAAACTGAGTTAAACTGAGTTTCAGATTTGTGGTATCCTAAAACTGAAAACTGGCATTGATAAATAGATATCGATAATACACTATTTGAGTTTCCATGGGCTGACAGGGACAGATGGACAGTAAGAGGGATCCCCAAGGGACTTGGAAAGATGAAGCAATGCAAGTCATCCTTCTTCCTCAAATAACAAAGAGGTTTTCAGGACCACACAAGACCTCAGTATCATGGGGTTTATCTCAAAGTTTATTCTATCTGATGTTTGGTTTTCTCATCAAGAAAATGGAACCAATAAACTGTACTTTATAAGGTTCTTGTGAAGATTAAATGATAATGCCATAGGTTTTGATAATTTCATATAGTACATAGCATTATTTAAACAATTACTTTCATTACATCTTTATCCCCTTCCTCTCTCCTCTAAACCCCCTCCATCACTCCACTGGAGCGCTAACTCTTTTTATGAGACCACTTTTGTTACCCAATTTCTTTCTAGCTTCCTCATATGAAAGAAAACATACAATTATGTTTGTATCACTTTCAGACTCAATGAAATATACTGGGAAGACGAGAGAGTGGGACGGGATCTAAAGGGAAACACATCAAGTGCTGTGTGCAAGTATATTCCTGTCACTCTATACCTCGTTATGATGTATAATTACAAAGTACCAATAAAAGTATGTAAAAAAGTAAATGAGATGAAAACTGTAAAGTGCTAAAGCAGTACTTAACACCCACAGGAACTCTATACATAACAGATTATTATTATTATTGTTGTTGTTGAGGAGGAGGAAATAGGGCAAAGGCTTTAGAGATAATTAAGAAATTCTTATAGAACCCATTTTATTAATCATTATGTAAATAAAGAAAAATATCATCCAAAGGAAACTTCCTATTTAAAATACAAAATTATAATGTCTCTGCCTCTTATGATGAGATGGCATGTAAATAGAAGAATAAACCAGAATATTCCCTTTCAACCACAAGAACTGATACATATGGCTAAGAATTTGTGATCCTGCTTAACATTTTAATTTGAAGACCTTGTTTAGAAAATGACTTTTCTAGGCCTTTCTGATTTGGTCAGGAGAAATCCCAGGGAATGTCTTGAGGAAGAAGTATACAGACAAGAAAACTGAACCTAAGTCAAAATTTGAATGTGTATCTCCATTAGAACCAGACTAAATACCAAGGGGACAAAGGTAGATGGCTTTGTGTGATGGTCTTAGCTGAGTGCTGTGCTCCAGTTTAGTAAAAAAAAAAATCTCTTTCTGGAAGTTTCTCATTTTTTTTTATCCAGATTGAGAAGCCATACACTTTTTTTTCAATTTATAACCTATTCATGTCCACTTTATTATCCTAAAGATGTTGGAAATGGAACTGGTGCTTGAGATTCCTACCAGTAAAAGTTTCAGTGAATGTTTTAGAAATGATTTTATCTTGGCCCTATGATAGCTCAGGTTGAAAACACTTCCAATAAGATATCTCCATTCCTGATATGTCTCTACTGAATTTCATTTTTTTACTTTTTTATCTTTTGATAAGAAATTAAAGATGGATTTCTTCTTTATATAAGAAATGACCATTTTATTCTGGTGGTCACCCTCCTGTTAGAAAAACTACCTTAATTTTTATGGCTGGGCATACTGCCACCCAGCTAAAGATTACTTTCCCTTAAAGCTAAGTAAGGCCAAGTGACTACACTCTTGCCAATAAGATATAAATGGAAGCTTAGCCTGTTACTTTTGGGAAGCATTTTGGAAAGAAGGGAAACCATCTATTTAATCTTTCCCCTTCTTCCTACTGCTTGAAATGTGTACAGAGTATACATTTCAAATGTGCATATAGGTGCTTCTATAGCCCCTTTGGACTATGAAGTGTCATTGATGGGAACCAAGTAAAGAAAGTAGAGCAATTGGGTTGAAAGATTTCGAATTCCAGATACTACAGAACTACTATGCTAATGTTGGACTGCAGTATTAATTATAGTGGAAGATGTGCTTTCACTATAATTAGGGGTCCAGATTGGTAGAGCATACTGCCCACCTCAACACATGCATTGAGATTGCATTAGTTTTTTGCCATTTGAAGCCAGTGGACAATAAAAGAATGCAAGAAGCATATATCCAAGGATTGGAGACACCCATCACTTCTGCTTACATCATTTTGATTAGATCACAGCCCTTTTTCCACTCTTGGATGCCTGGGAAGTTAAGAGGTATAGTCCACCTGGACAATCAGCTTCTGTATCCAGGAACCTTATTATATAATAGAAGGAGAAAAAATGCTTAGTATGCTTACTAGGAAGGGAAGAGTAGCCTCCACCAAAACTGATGATGTTCATATTTTCTCCAGATGACAGACAAATATACTTTTATCTTGTTCAGCCTACTATATTTGGGGCCTTTGGTATTTATGACTTAACATACTGTTAATAGATATACTTCTTTTGTAGTTTATTCAATAAATCTTTTATCTTTAAATCATGATTTTGAATTGTTAAGTAAATGCTAAGTTATCTACTAGCTGTAAAATTCTAAAAGTCATTATACTTCCCTTTTAAAAATATTTTTAATGAACAACCTACAAGTTACAAAACAAACAAAATAAATATTTTTTTGTGCAAAGAACCTTGTGGTATTTTAGCACTCACTTCCATAAGGCCCATCTGGAGCTGTATCTGGGGAGGGTGATAAGGTTAGAGTGGCTGGGAATCAATCTTATCAGGGGCTAGAAAGGGAAAGTCCCTCACCAGTGAATGACAGAATGTTGACAGAAGCAGCCACTAGGATTTCCTACCACAGAAAACAGCTGCAGTTATATGATCAAGTTGGAGGATCTTTTGTTCAACAAAACTTCCTTCTCTCACCAATTCCAGCAAAAGTCACTCCCATCGGATAAAGGAGTTGTATTAGTTGCAACAGTTTTGTTTGTAAGTGACTGACAACTTAAGCCAAAAGGACTTATGTATTGTATGACTGACATATTTAGAGACACATTTGTTTGGAGAGAGGGTGGTTTGGATAAGAGTTTGGTTCCTGGTTCAAATGATGTCACCAGAGGCATTTCTTGGTTCAGCTTCTTCTGAGTTGGCTCTATTTTCAAATTCTATAGAGGAATCAGAAGACTCATGCTTTCAGGAGCACAAAAGAGAGAGAGTCAGCTTCCCCATTCAATAACACCAGAATTAAGTCACATTGTCCTGATTGGATAGACTTGGCTTATATCCCTGACATCAACTCAAACACTGAACAGGAAATGGACTGAGCAGATTGACTTAACCTTGGTCGTATGCTGTGACCTGTAGATTGAGATATTGTCAACTTCACACCAAGTACAAAAGCTTGATGTGGGAAAATCAGGACATTGCTCAAAAGAAGAGAGAATAGGTAACTAGAGGCAAGAACAACAGTTGAAACCTCCATGTATTATTTTTGTTTTGTCCAAAAGGCAAAACATCAAAGGGAAACAGCTCAAAGTCTTATTTAGCTTCAGATCTACAACCTCTGGGCAATGTGCCCTCAGTGTACTATGGGGTAGGTCCTAGGGGTCCACTGACCCATGACAGATGTATAAGTTTAACTAACCAACACATCCAAGGAGCAAAGGTGGAGAAATGACCCAGTGATTATAAGTGAAACTCTTGTTTTAGAAAGGATGGGAGAGGAATGTTGGAAAACAAAGCACACCAAACCCCAGCTCAGTGTGCCTCCTATCCCAGGGCAAGAGAGCTAGTGACTCACTCTCTGGCAGGGCAGACTCCTTTGGTCAGTCAGTCTGGCTGACCTTGGCACTCTTCTCAGAGATGATTGCTATCATCACTTTTTCCCACAGCCCCTGGGTCTGGTGTGCTACTGGATCTCTTGTGTGTATCGTCCTGCTTACAAATGGGTCCTGAAGAGGATGCCCTTTTAGGGGGCTGGGCCTCTTTAGGAGCCCACCTCATTTTAGTATGTCAGAAGCCCCAGAACTATTTGAGGTGCTGAGCAGGAACTTTCACTGGCCTATCTCTTTACCTGAGTCAATCTCATGTTCTAAATTCAAGCCTTTGGCCGGGCGTGGTGGCGCACGCTTGTAATCCCCGTGCTTGGGAGGCAGAGACAGGAGGATCACGCTGGTTCGAAGCCATCCGCGCTGGCTTAAGAGACCCTGTTTCCAAATAAAAAAGTATAAAAAATAGTTCTGGGAGTGTAGCCCTGAGGTAGAAGGGTTTCCAGGAACTCCAGTACCACCAAATAAATAAATAAATAAATAAATAAATAAATAAATAAATAAATAAATTTAAGCCTTTACAATACCATACTCTAGAAAATAGATTTATTATATTTAGTACATTTTACTTGAAAATAATAAAAAGTCTCACATCAATCTGGCTTAAGCTGAAAGGGGAATTTATTGATGCATGTCAGTGAGAAGCCCAGGAATATCATCAGATTAAGGTAGAATTTGTTATCAGAGTTTTCCCAGGCTCCATAGTTGATCTACTTTCATCAGGACCATTCCATGCTCAGTGTCCATGTGGTGAAAACTGGGTGCTTCACACTCATACCAGGATAATACCTTGGAAGTCTTGTTCCTTTGAAGCAAACCAAGATAATTTTTCTCTAAGAAATGTGAACTGAGCCTAGTATGGTGACACAGGCCTGTTATCTCTGAGAGGCTGAGATGGGAAGATCACAGGTTTGAGGCCAGCCTCAGAAATTCAGTAAGACCCTCAGTAACTTAGTGAGACATTGTCTCAAAATTTTAAAAGGGGAGGCTGGGTATGTAGCTCTGATGTAGAATACTCCTGGGTTTAATCCCCAGTATGAAAATGAAAGAAAGAAAGAAAGAAAGAAAGAAAGAAAGAAAGAAAGAAAGAAAGAAAGAAAGAAAGAAAGAATAATTCCGGGCAGAATAAAACAAACAAAAATAACTCCACCATACATACCAGTATACTTAACCTATAGGTGAAAAAAATCTAAAGATCACTGGTATTTCTTCACATTTTCTATTTCAGAGGAAATCCCTCAAGTCCAAATTCCCTGTGCTGGATACTGAGTCATAGATACAAAATTCAAAGTTGAATCAAGATCATACCAGTTCAGCAGAGGTCACAGTGCAACAAATGTATTACCTAAGTATTTTGTGTTTATGACTTTGTTCCTAGGCACAGTCTCTGTGTCTGCAAATCCAGAAGGACTAAAATTTTTACCAGGGTAGCAATAAGCATTTCTGGGACGATAATAACTGTGCAGCACTCGTTTCTGACATGCTGTGATGGTTAATTTGACATGTCAACTTAGGTAGGCCATAGTACCCACTTATTTGGTCAAACACCCACTTGATGTTACTTGAAGATATTTTTAAAGATGAGATTAACATTTGGATCAGTAGACTTTGAGTAAAGCAATTACCATCCATAATGTAGGCGGGCCTCATCCAATTAGTTGAAAGTCTTAACAGAAAAAGACTGGGTCCCCTAGGCAGAAGCAATTTAGCCTTCAGACTCTCATTGAACTTGAGCTGTAGAATCAGCTTTTCTTCCAGGTCTCTAGCCTGCTGACCTACCTTGTGTATTTTAGACCTGTAGCCTCCACAATCATATGAGCCAATGCCTTAAAATAAAATAATTCTTTCTCTTTCACTTTTGTCTCTCTCTTCTATTTATAATAAGAAGTCATATTCTCATTCTGTCATATTCTCATTCTCTCTCTCTCTCTCTCTCTCTCTCTCTCTCTCTCTCTCTCTCTCTCACTCTCTCTCTCTCTCTCTCTCCTCTCCCTCTCCCCTCTTTCTCACTCTCTTCTTCTTTTCTGGAGAATTCGATCATATACATTAATGTGCTAATACATGGGGAAGAGCCAGTTTATCTCTGGCTTTTATTTGCTATTATCACAGTAAAAAATTATAAATGTAGTGGCTTAATACAACATAAATTAATCTTGTGGATTTGTGGGTCAGAAATCTGACATGCAATTTAGGGGTCTAAAATAGTAGCATCTGTGGGGCTGCATTTCTTCTGGAGGCTTGTGGGGGAGAATCTATCTTGTCTTACCTAGCTGTAGAGTCACCTGCATCCCCTGGTTTATGGCCAATTCTTTTATCATTGAAATTAGTAGCACAGTATCTCGCAGTATCTCTGCTTCACCTATCTCTCTCTAGTAATGACCTTTGTTATTAGAGCGAACATTCTGGATAATCCAGGATACTCTTCCTCAAGATCCTTAATCACATTAGCAAAGTGCTTTTTGTCATATAAAATGCCATTCATATGTTCTAGGGATTAGTACACATACTGGAGGATATCATTCTACCTATCAGAGATCATTTAAATGGCTAGTATTTGTGAGGCAGTCACTCAGTCATTAAGTACTTATAAAGGCTATGACCTGACACTGCTATATGCTGATCTAGAGGTTGGTGTTTCAGCCAAGAGTAAACAAGGCAAGTCTGGTTCTCATGCCCATGGTGTTTACAAAACTATTAACAGTAGCAAGAAAGTTAAGTTTATCAAAGGGGTTTCTCATCTGTTTTTCTCTCATGTGATGCTTCTTGGTAGAAGATCGGCTTGCCACATAAACTGCTGGCCACCCTTTTCTGGCTGAGAAAAAGTCGTCAATAATTCCCTATTTAAGCTCTGTCCCTGCAAGCAATTTTAATATTCACATGGAATACTTCTTTTCAAACCATCAATTTGCCATAGTCAATACATGTGCAGAATTTGCACAGTTAGCAAAAATTCTTTGAGCTTGATCATTTTCCAAATGAATTTTGCTGTTGGTATTTGTAAATATCCATGGGAATGTTCATAGAAAAAGAGGATATAATATGTGTTGTCTCCTAGTCATCATTTTTATACTAGCTCCCCCATCCAAAGTAGGCTTGAATAAGATCTATTTTAGGTTTCTTTACTTCTCAAAAGTGCCTGTGTTTCTCAACACTTTAAAACTTGTGATGGAAAAATGAGCTTAAAACAAAAGAGAAAATTGCTTTGGTAGTCTTGCAGTATAGTTCAATTTTTTTTAATTTTTTTATTGGTGCATTATAGTCATACATCTTAGTGCAATACAAGATGATATAGGCATATATGCACACATCACTCAATTAGCCCTTACCCAATTCCCACTTCATTTCCTCCCCTTTCCCTCCTTCTCATGTTTGGTTCCTATGTTTGGCTTAGAGATTAACTTTGATGTGTTTGTTAATGTGCATCATGTATATTAGGGATTTCCCAACAAAAGATCAAGTGACATTCAGAGGCAAACCAATTAGAATCTCTCCATACTTCCCAAACCAAGTCATGAAAGCCAGAAGGGCCTATTCCAAACTGAAAGAAAGCAACTAGCAGCCCAAAATTTTCTATCCAGAAAAATTATATTTAAAATTAGATGGGGAAATAAAAATCTCCATGATAAACAGAAGTTGAAAGAATTTATGTCTTCCAAATCAGCACTAGTGAAAATACTCAAAGACATTAACTGCAAAGAAGAAATAAGTAATACGCACCAGAACCAGAGAAACAAAAATTTCCACCAAGCCAACAGCTAAGCAAAGAAGAACAAACACTACTTCAAACAGAAGTTAAAACTCAAAATGTTAGGAATTAACAACAATCTCTCAATAAACATGCAAAACATAAATGGCCTCAAATCCCCAATAAAAAGACATAAGGTGAAAAAATGGATTAAAAATCAGAATCCATCTGTCTGCTTCCTGCAAGAAACACATCTTGCAAGTAAATAAAGTAACAAACTAAAGGTAAAGGGATGGAACAAGGTAATTCATGCCAACAGAACTCGAAGACAAGAAGTTGTAGCAACTATGATATTAGACAAGTTAAACTTCAAACCCAAGCTTATTAGAAGAGATAAAGCAGGTCATTTGTTTGCTGGTAAAAGGAAAAATTTAGCAAGAGGAAATAATAATAGTCTACATTTATACCCCAAGCGTAAGTGCAACTACTTTCATAAAACTCTTTGTGACATTAAGTCACACATAAGTCCCAATACAATAATACTGGGAGACTTCAACACCCCTCTCACACCACTAGACCAATCTTCTAGACAAAAAGGTCAGTAAATATGCCTCAGACTTAAAGAACACCATCAACCAAATGGACCTATTAGTCACATAGAGAATATTCCATCCAACTATAGCAGAGTTCACATTTTTCTACGCTGCTCACAGAACCTTCTCCAAAATAGATCACATCCTGGGTCACAAAGTGAGTATTAGCAAATTTAAAAAATGTGATATACTTCCCTGTGTCTTTTCAGGCCATAATGGAATGAAACTAGAAATCAACTATAAGAAGACCCAAAGAAACCACATAAACATGTGGAGACTGAACACTACACTGCTGAATGATAAATGGATCATATAAGAAGTAAGGGGTGAAATTAAGAAATTTCCTATGGTGTGATATCTCTGCCACCGCCCCTCCCCCACTGGGTCAAGTCCCAGGGAGTACAGTACTGGGATTTCTCCTCTGTGGCCCGCAATTTGACTCACTGTTCTTGAGTACACAGATGTAGCTGTACTGGACTCGGTGAATTCACTGCTGCTGCCGCCGGTGGCAATATGGCGCTGCTGCTACACCCTCGGCCGTGAGGCTGGAGTATTTTTTCTTCTCTGGTTTTGAGTTCCACTCTGAGTCCCTGCAGCGTGTGCTGAGCTCAGCCACTGGGAGCTTTAGATGCTACCTGCGCCGAAAGATCCCGCCTGGCTGTTCCGCAGCGGCTCACCTCGGCTTGAATTCACTGCTGCCGCCGGCAGTATGGCGCTGTTGCCGCGTCCTCGGGCGTGAGGCCGGTGTATCTCCTCTGTGGCTCTTAGCTCTGTTCTCAGTCCGCTTTCTCTCTGGAGCCTGGTGATTTTTTTGTTTCTCTGGTGATGGTGTTTTCTGGCTATGAAAGGCGGTGATTTTGTGGTAATGGAGATTGGTTGTTAGCGGGGCTCTTAAGCCCCGCTTTTCTCGGTCGCCATCTTCCCAGAAGTCCTGAAGGCAGTATTAATCAGTTTGAAAAGCCAAAATAAAAACAGTTATAATTTTGTATTTAAAGGCTATATTAAAAATAGGAACAGATTCTATGCTGTCTGAGGAGGTAGGATGGAAATTAGGAACTAAGTAGTAATTTGAGAATAATAAAAAACTGAAAAATAATAAAAAAGCATTATGTGGGAAATATCACAAGAAACGAGGGATGATTTGGTCTTTGATAAATATCAATCCAGCAAGGTTTATTGGCATACACTTGTAATCCCAGTACTTGGGAGGCTGAGATAGGAGGATGTAGTTTCTCAGCCAGCCTCAGCTACTTTATGAGACCTTGTTTCAAAAATAAAGAATAAAAAATAACACTAGAGGTGTAGCTTGGAAATAGAATGCCCCTCAGTTCAATCCCCAGGACTGCATAAAAAAGAGATAAATATCAATTTATATTTTCTGTATCTATATTTGTCTCAGTCTCTATTATCTTTTTCGTGATCATCTCTCTACATATGAACTTTCTATTTTCTCTAGTTTTGTCACCTCTCTCATATTTAGCTCTATCTCCAATTTCTGTCATCTCTATATCTGTCTTTATCTCTGCCTATACCACTTCTATCATATCCATTTTTATTATTTTTATCTCTTTCTCCATTCTCAACTCCTCAAAGAAATATATAGATTCTTTCCATTAGATTAAATCTCACAGGCCATCAAAAGATCAGTGTATGTCCTGTACCCCATATGATTTGATTTTTTTCTAAATATCCAATAAATAAGTATTCAGATTATACAATAAATGATGAAACCATTATATCCCATATAAGGTTATATCTAAGGCTGGTAGAAAGCTTTTTTTTTCTTTTGATAACTTTACTATTATTTTTATTGGTGCTTTGTAAGTGTACATGATAGTGAGATTCATAGCAATACATTTTTATATATACACATATTATTTGTTCTGTTTCTTTCCCCAAATCTACCCTTTCCCCTTTTCTTCTCTCTCCCCATATTTCTTTCCATTACCCTACTGAATTCTTTCCTAAATTTTCACAAGATCTTTTTCTTTTTTCTCTCTTGCTTTCACATATGAGAGAAACTATTCAACCCTTGATTTTCTGAGTCTGGCTGATCTCACGTAGCATGCTATTCTCCAGTTCTATATATTTTTCTCCAAATGACACAGGTTTCATTTTTGTCCAGCATAGTCTTACATCATAATGTGGTTCATAGTGGTAGTGTCATACATAAACACAGCACTTGGAGGGCTTCTTCCAGCTCCCTCCCACTGCCCCTTTCCCATACAAGATGCTGAGATTGGCATTGGTATTCTCACATATGTAGATAATATCAATAATAATTTTGTTTATCTTCATAGTTGAATAAAATTACATTGTGTATATATACCATATTTTCTTTATTCAATCACCTGTTGATAGATAATGAGGTTGTTTTTATCACTTGGTAATTGTGAATTGTGCTGCTAAAAATAAGGGTATGCAGGATTTAGTATGGTATTCTGGGAAGTCTTATCACCAACAAGATTTTACCTTCCATAACCTCTCATCATCCTTCTTTTATATCTTTATTGCTTTGTTTTATCCGTTTAGTCCACATTTAGAAAATCAACTCTCTCTTCCCTTATTTGGCCTATGAATAGTTGGCCACAGCATCATGTACCCATAGAGCCAGGTCTACTCTAAACTAAGCAGGTTCATTTTCTTCAACTTATTCCATAAAATTAAATAAGAAAGTTAGAAAGAGAGCTGCTTTATTCTCCTCCCTGCCCGTAAGTATATTCCCCCAAGACTTGTAAAATCTCAGGAGAAAATTTCCTTTGCAGCCCTCCCACACACATGCTCAATTTGACCAAAGGATGGCTGCTGCAGTCTATGGAGTTGGAAACTTTTAGATCTCCTAGGACTACGCCAAAAGAGATTTTCCCTAGATTTATGGACCAGAAAATATCACTTCTGACCATGTCTTCAAAGACCCCTACCAAACAATTAGATGATGGCTTCACTTATTAGAAAATGGGAGCTCGAGAGAGTGCAGAAAGTATAATTCTATTGTAGCACATGGCATCATTTTCAAATTGATAACCTGAAGAATCAGAAGGGAAATAAAAGTTCAGCCTTCTAATAAACACTGAAAATAACCTGAAGATCAAGGTTATTTTATGATCCTAATATTATTTGTTGCTTGACTTTAATTTGTCCTAAAATTGAGCTTTTGGCATTTTGTTTTTATTCTAAAATTAAAAGTAATCTTACTTATAAATGTCTTATGGTGAAGTTAATAAAAAGTCCTGGAAAACATGTTCACCTGCACATTTTCATTTAATAAGAACATGTCCAGGAGCACTGGGCATCATAGCCTACACCTGACAGTTTGTTTTAATTGGCTTCTAATTCATATCTTTAGGCTATGCCTTATTTCTTTCAATCTCCAGGTCTATGCTAATCTGCATAACAGCATTAACAGAACATTGTGAAACATAATTCTCACTCATTAAAAAATGCAGATGCTAAATGTCATGCATTTACATTTTGAAACAGTGATTTCCTTCAATCTACTTTATCTTACTTAACTTTTAAAAAATGATTTCCCAAAGGCTAAAGTGTAGGAAAACCTTGGTAAGTAACTTTACCTTGGGTATTTTGTCACTCTCAAGAGAGAGCAGTCCCACCGAAATATCTCCTTATTAACATGAAATGTCTCATATGGTTAAATGGTTCTGTAGATGAGTAGTAGCTATAATCATGTTTTATTACAAACCAAGACAAAATGGTAGATGGCGAATACTTGCTTTCTCTTCACAGGCTATTTGTTTACCTAATCAAAGGTGTCTCATAAATTTTCTGATTCTTTATATGATAACAAGGCTCTAGGGTTTGATCTGATGCTGGAGTGAGATATGTCACCCATGGAGAAGAAAGGATTTTCCAATGGCTTACAATAAAAAAGCAAAAGTAAAGAATAGATGTTAAAGAACTAATGTTTTTTAATTCTGTCATTAACAGCCTTAATCTTTTATTTCCTCAGTCTTTTTTCATTCTTCTCTCAGGTTCTCAGAGACTGAAAGACATGATTTTGTTATGATATTTTATTTAAGTGGATCAGGTTTATAGACAACTTGATTGTAGAAACAACTGGATTAAATGCTCTATTTAGTAAAGGGTAATAATCTCACATCTTTAATCTTCTAACAGAACAGACTTGAAAACAGTAAAAGAGTCCAAGGTGGGATGACGTGAAGATGGCAAAAGGCCATTGATTTCTCAGAAGTTTCCTTCTAAAATGCTAGAGCTTGCACATATATACAAATAGCATTAACTACAAATAATTGCATTATAGTAGCCTGAACTGGGCTTAAGTCACTTGTGAGTATTTTTGTTTAAGATCAGTGTTTCATAAATAAAGCCATGACCATATTAAGACAAAAGCCAAATCTGCCCCCTCATTACAAAGTGAACATTTCTACAAAAGCACTTTTATATTTTTAGGAAATTACAGATATAAAAAAATTATTCATATAGTACCAGTTTCATGACTATCAGAACCCAGTTATGAATGCCTGGCAACATAGTGTTTTGAGGTACAGTGTGGTGCATTAGATGCAGATACCAATCCTGTCTTGTTTTACTAAATGTAGGAAATTGGATAAGACATATGATCCTTTGGCTTTAGTGAATAAAGCAAGGTATCACTAAATATGTTTTAGACCTTAAAGTTTATAATTCTAATTTAAAAAGAAGATACTTTGGTCTAACATCTCCATTTTGCCCCATATGAGAACAGGTGACTCTCATTTACGAAGCATCTGCTAATAGGTTCCATTTGTTTCATGTTTCATAGAACTTTAGGCTTTGCCTTACTCAGTTATTTTTCAAAAGGATGGATTTGGTTTATATTTTGGAGGTTGAATTGGCAAGAGGCAGTAGCAATAAAAAATGTGGGAATGCTGGTACATGGCTTAAACAATTGAGGCAGATGCTTAAATATAAAACACTGAAAGTGACCCATATTGAAAGGGAAGATAAAATATTTCCATTCTAGGCAAATGAAGTTTAGGATGCTTAAAAGAACCAAGTACATATGCAGTGCAGTACACAAGTCTAGAGTTTAGAATATTGTTAGGTAGAGAGATATCAATATGGAAGCCAGCAGCATATAAAGGGCATATTTTAAAACAGAAGTACAAATAAAATTGATCGGAGAATACAAATAGGCACAGGGGTTCATGTCTATAATCCCAGTACTTGGTAGGCTGAGACAAGAGGATTGCAGGTTGCAGGTTCAATGCCAGCCTTAGCAACTTAATGAGACCCTGTTTCAAAAAATTTTATAAAGGGCTGGGGGTATAACTTAGCGATAGAATGTCCCTGAATTTAATTCCCAGTACCCTCGCCCCCCTCAAATAAAAGCTTTCCATTTCTTCAGAGTAAAAGCCAAAATTTTTATACTATACCACACACTCTGCTAATATGACATATTCTTTCCCCTTTTGGTCAAATCTCCTCTTCCTCGCTCCTTCCTGCCTCTCTTGACTCTACTGTTCTTTGAACATGGACATGCATGTTTCTTTCAAAGGAGTTGCATTTTCTTTTCCCCCTGACTAGAATGTTCTTTCCCTAAAGAGCCACAGGACGCCAGGCATGGTGGCGCACGCTTGTAATCCCCGCGCTTGGGAGGCGGAGACAGGAGGATGGTGCAGGTTCGAAGCCAGCCGTGCTGGCTTAAGAGACCCTGTTTCCCAAATAAAAAAGTATAAAAATAGGTCTGGGAGTGTAGCCCGGGGGTAGAAGGGCTTCCAGGAACCCCAGTACCACCAAAAATAAATAAATAAATAAATAAATAAATAGTCACATGGCTTCTTCTCTCACCCCTTTAACTTCTTTTCAAATGATATCTTTCAGTAAGGACATATTTGACCATCCTACGAGGAACTGCACGCTCGGGAACATCCCCCAAGCTCTTGTGTTGGAGGTTTGCTCCCCAGGGTAGCAAGTCCCAGAGGTGGGGCACTGGGGAAGTGTTGGATCCTGAGGACTCTCACCTCATCAGTGAATTAGTCTATCAACACCCGAATATGCTGGGAGGAGCTGGACAACTGTTGGCAGGTGGGACATGGTTGGAAGAAGTCTGCCATGCCTGTGGAGACTATATCTTGTCCACACTCCCTTTCTGTGCTTCACATCTGCCATGAGCTGACAGTTTCCCACTGCTACAACATACTGCCATAATGTTCTACCTCACCTCAGACCCGAAGCAATGGAGCCAGCCAACCATGGACTGAAATCTTTGAAACCATGAGACCAAATAAATCTTTCCTCTTCTAAATTGTTCTTACTAAATATTTTAGTCTCAGAGATAAAAAGTTGACTAGCACACTCAGTCCTAACTCCATTCTCTGTCTTAGTTTTCTACAGAACATTTTCTACTACTTCACTTATTAACTGTTATATATTTTCTTGTACGTATTCTATGTATCTCTGATGGCAAAAAATTAACTACATGAATTCAGAGATTTTTAAAGAGAATTTAAAATATATCATTCACTGCTATATTCCCTGTGTGTAGGGTTCTTCAAACTACTGTTAAGTTCTCAATCAGTATCTGTTGAATGAATACTTGTGGCAAGGGTCCACAGAGAGAAAGAGTATAAACAAAACAAGAACAAAAATTATACCCACTTGATAATGAGACTGTTAATTCGAATTTCAATGCATTTGAATACATTCTGCCAAATCAACATGAAGACAATGAATAAGTCTCAAAAGCATGTTGACGAGGGAAAAAACAAATTTTCTAATGATATGTAGTATACTGAACCGTTTTGATAAAATTTGAATACACAATGGATGATTCTATAAATTGTTGAGATTGTATGTATGTAGAAATTGTATAAAAACTTGAATAGCAATGATAAATAAAAAAAATGTTACCGGTAGTGAGAAAGAGAAATGTCTGTGCGTGTTTGAGTAAGTACACAGGGTTTTAGTTTGCTTGGAAGGCATTGGTAGAAGTCTAAATGTAAGGAAGGCCTGTGCAATTTCAGTGACTATGCGCAAGAAAAAATAAGATGAGGCAGATGTTTAGGGAGAGAGCATGGCTCATGAACCTGAGAAGTTGGAAGGAAGTCCAATCCCTGGAGCTGGATGGATGAGATCATGTCTAACTCACAGGATTTTTCCCAGAGGTCATCGTCCCTAAATGGCTTCACAAATTTTGTGTGACACTTAACAGTGTTTCTGAGTAAGTATTGACCATGGCTCCCAAGCTCAATAATCCACTTCTAAACCCGAGTTGGAAGAAATTGTGTAGCCATTGAACATGTCCCTGAAGAGCACATTACCTGTCTTGGTGACAAGTATAGACTTTTGGTTCAAAAATCTCTATTCTCATATAGTAAGTCTTCTAGTTTTTACTCTCTCTCTCTCTCTCTCTCTCTCTCTCTCTCTCTCTCTCTCTCTCTCTCTCTCTCTCTCTCTTTGCCATACTGGGGATGGAACTCAGGGGCATTCTGCCTCTGAGATATACCCCAGTCCTAATTTTTATTCTTTATCTTGAAACATGTTCTCAATGAGTTTCAAAGGGCCTCACTAAGTAGTTAAGGCTGTCTGTGAACTGTGATTCTCCTGTCTCAGCCTTCCAAATGCTGGGATTACAAGCATGTGCCACCACGCCCAGCTCACCTTCAGTGTTTTGTTTTGCTTTGAGACAAAAGATTTTTTTGTCACTCAAATGGCCTCAGTGACTTTTTGTTTGGATCAGAGGATCAACTCCTTTACCTATGTGTCACTCCTCAGCTTCCTAGGTCAGTTAATGAGAAATCACATTTCAACAACCTTCAAGCCCCAAAGTTGCATGGATGTTTTGAGGAAAGGCATGTATTTAGATGTTTGTGGAACCAGAAGAGTCATCTCACCTCTAGTAAACATTTTCCAAATTAGCACCTTTGAGGGAAACAAAATCATACATTAATACACTATGTGGTTACGATGATAAAGATATGTCAATGAAAGCAGTGTGAGGGCAAGAACCAGGTAGAGCAAAGAAATGGAAAGGCAGGGACTTCAAACTTGCTGCCTCAGCAGCCATTAGAACAGCTGTCCCCTGCCATAACCCTTGGGGTCAGCCTTGCTTTGCGGACAAGTTACCTGCCATTGGTAGCTATTCCATGAACAAAATGTCCTATTACACCTCCATGCCTCTTGTTTCTTCATTTAGAAGAATTGTAATTTCTCAATTTCCCAATAAAAGTCTACTCATACTCCAAAGACCAAACTTTCTCTAATTTCAACAGACCCAAGTTACCTTTCTCACCTCTGACTTCCAATATTCTTTGTCCCTCTGTGTTCATATAATGTTTTCTTGCTAAAATAATTGGCCTTTTCTATCACACTGCCAATTTTTTAATACCAGGAACTGT
Organism: Muscardinus avellanarius; assembly: GCF_963383645.1. Taxonomy (NCBI): domain Eukaryota; kingdom Metazoa; phylum Chordata; class Mammalia; order Rodentia; family Gliridae; genus Muscardinus; species Muscardinus avellanarius. Next base: position 29,224,804 of record NC_137790.1, read on the forward strand.
GTCCCATATCTTTGCTCTTAAAGAATGTTTTAAGTACATCCTTAGTAACTATCACATTGAAATATAATGCATAGCGTTGATGAAGATACTACTAATTCTTACTAATCCTTTTGGTTTTCCTCTCCTTCCAGGCAAATATCTCTTTGAGGTTAGGTGCATCCATGTGACTTGCTTTGGGCGATAAAATGTGTGCAGGCCTGCGATGTCCACGAGTGGATGTAGACTGTAGACTTCCACACACTCTTTCCTTGCTGTGAGAGCCCACGGGCGGAGCAGTCCACAGCACTGATCCTCTGACTGAGCACAGTTATCCCAGAGAGTTGCACAGTAGTAAAATGAATAGGGAAATAGAGAAGGGGGGATCTGAATTCAGATCCTGGATTGTCCACTTCATAGCAGTGTGACTTGAGAAGTTAAAAAGAATCAAATCGTATACCACGGTTTCTTCATCTCAACAAGGGATGCTACTATTACTCTTACTAGCCTTGCAGAGTGACCCACATTTACAGAAATGCTCAAGAAGTATTTATCATACGATAGGTGCTCAAGCCGGGTGTGGTGGCACATGCTTGTAATTACAGCACTTTGGAGGCTGAGACAGGAGGATCACAGGTTCAAAGCCAGCCTCAGCAGCTTAGTGAAGCTTTCAGCAGCTTAGTGAGACTCGGTTTTGAAATAAAATATAAAATAGATTTGGTGGTATAGCCCAGAGATGAAAGGTCCCTGGGTTTTATTAGTGCCATACACACATACACATTCTCCCTCTCTCTCTCTCTCTCTCTCTCTCTCTCTCTCTCTCTCCTCTCTCTCTCTCTCTCTCTCTCTCTCTCTCTCTCTCTCTCTCTCTCTCTCTCTCTCTCACACACACACACACACACACACACAATAGGTACTCAGTAATGATCTATCAATTTATTACCTATTTATGTATCCCATATTTATGTACTTTCTGTGTCAAACTGCCTAGCACAATGCTAAGAAAACACCAGGGTCTGGATAAAGTGGCTGATTAATCTATTTACAGTAGAATTCCTATAGAGGATATAATGAGAAGCTTACAAAAGTATGCAAGAGACACTTTCTAAATTAACAAAGACTGAAAACAAAGTATGAGTCTAGAGTTGACCCTGACATTTAGAGAATTCAAAGGGTAATGCGTTCTTAAATAGTGAACTGTATTTGAACAATATCTCCAATGAATTTTGGTTCTGACCCTTCAACATATGCCACACGCCAGACCTCCTTGTTCTCTTGCCTCGTTCCCAGATTGTTTTGTAGTTAGGCTTGGAGAGCTTTACCCTTCAGTTTTACTCTTTGTGTATCCTTTCTAATACATCATTTAGCCAGGTCAGGGTCTTGGCTTGATTACCTCTCAGGTTTTCATTTCTCAGACTCATTATGTACTGGAAATATGCCATGATCCTCAATTTTAGCTATTTCTATTTTGTTGAAAATTATTGTATTTAATAAAATGCATGCACTTTCTTTTTTGACTGATATTACTGCTGTTTGCTCAAGGAAGAGCTGAGGTTTAAAAAACTCACTAAAATGGTATTTTGTTTTAACATTTAAATGAATTAAACTTGGTCATAAAATTTGAAAGGCTGCTTTGGAAGACATGATGTTGTCGGGGGAGAATCATGGGCTTTAGAATGGGAGGGGATCTGAATTCCAGCTTCTATATTTAATAGGGGTGTGTGTGTGTGTGTGTGTGTGTGTGTGTGTATTTGTGTTGAGGCTAAACAAAGGGTGTTCTAATACCTATAAACTACACCCATAGTAGTAACCCTATTTCTATTTGTTTTATATTTTGAAACAGGCTCTTGCTAGGTTGTTGAGAGTCTTGCTATATTGCTGAGGCTAGCCTCAAGCCTACAATCCTCCTGTTTTAGCCTCCCAAGTACTGGGGATTAGAGCCATGAACCACCATGCTTGGCACATGATAGCTTTTATTTGGGATAAGTTTGGCTTTTTAAAAACCTGTTTTACTTATCTATAAAATTCAGATAGTAATAATATTCACATCCTAGTATTGTAATATTAACTTAAGCTATCTAGGTAATTCATGTGAAGCCTTGAAGCAGAGTGCCTGCTATAAGGTTAGCCCTAAAGGAAAATGTGGGTCCCTGCCATCACAGAATTATAATTGACGGGAGATGAGTGGACATAATTGAACCTGAAGAAGTTCTGCAGAGCTGAGCTTGAGTGGGCACCTTTATCCACAGAAAGGACAATGAAGGTTTGAATCCTGTGGTGAGGATATTAGGCTTCCCAGGAGGGCAAAGGAGGACAAGGTCAGTGAGCAAGAGAACTGAGAACTTTAGCTCTCAGAGAGCTGTAAAGAAAAGCCAATGTTGCAAGGCAGGATGTGAGATCTTATCTGAACTCTGAATTATGGACCCAACTTGGACAGATGGAGACAGTGGGGTTGGGGGGTGCTGGAAGGAACAGCATGAGATGCTTTGATAATAGAATTTACTTTTTGTCATACATGAAAAACAATGCTGATCATCTGATTGAAGCTGAGAATTTGACTCGGGTCCCAACTTTACAATTGGCGAGAAGGGTCTCGTATTCACTTACAGAGGACCTTAAACATGCAAAGGTACTTTCACTTTCCCTGAAGGAATGTGGAGCCCTACCACTGGTAGTGACAGTGTGCAGCAGTGCTTTAGTATAATTTTCTGTGGCTCTTGTGTGCGTGGGTGGTGTGAGATGTAGAAGACACTGGGGAAAAGCATTAAGGAATAATGAAAATAATGACTGGTGTAGGAGATAGAGTAGTGGTAAATATAAACAGAATAAGGGGATCCCCAGAACTATTCTCAAGAAGGCAGTAAAAGGGTTTGATGGAAGGTTCCAAGTAGGAGATTAAAAAGTGACAGTCATGGCTGGGTGTGGTAGCACACGCTTGTAATCCCAGCGTTTGGGAGGCTGAGACAGGAGCATCACACAGGTTCTAAGCCTCGGTTACTGAGTGAGGCTCTCAGCAACTTAGTGAGACCCTGTTTCCAAATAAAGTATAAAATAGGTCTGGGAGTATAGTCCGGAGGTAGAAAAGCCCCTGGGTTCCATCTCGAGTACCACACATACACACACACACACACACACACACACACACACGCACACACACACACAAAGTGACAATCATGGATACGTAGGTAAGCATTTGTTAATTAAACTCAGAAAAATTTTCCCATTTATCAAATAAATTAAAAAATTGTGAAACATTCATTGAAACTTGAATTATGAATGAGATTGTGTGTGTGTGTGTGTGTGTGTGTGTGTGTGTGTTAATGGCAATTGAACCAGTGGAATTCTACCTTTAACCTACACCCCTAACCCTTTATTTTATTTCTTTTTTTTTCTTTGTTTTGTTTTGTTTTGAAACAGTCTTGCTAAATTCCTGAGAGTCCCTCTACATTGCTGAGGCTGGCCTCAAAGCTAGATCCTCCATCTGTTTCTCAAGTACTGGGATTACACATGTGTACTACCATGTCCTGCAAAATTGTATTGTTTTTAAGGCAGCTTTTGGGTTAACTGGTCTATTGGAAGAGAAAAAGAAAATATCAGTGTCAGTCTGCTTTGCCTGGCACTTCACAGACCTGTGGACTCCACATGGGAAGACATAGATGCCTTATATTTTATTTATACTTTATTTACTTGTTTTGCATGCTGGAGTCAAAGACTTAGAAGATATTCTAGACAAATTCCTGCTCTCCTCTAAATAAGAACATGGCTCCTGCAGCAAGAAAAGGATCTATCCCTCAGGAAAATTATCCAGCACTCTGCAGATTCCTCCCTCAGTGGGCTTTGACCCCTATACTTGTCTGATCCCACCACCTTTTTCCTTTCTTCATCAACAGTGGTTTATGTATTAATTCCTCCTTTGTTAACAAAAGGCTCACACTCAGGTAATGCATCCCAATGGGGAGATGTAAAAATGCCACAAGGATGGTTAAAAAAAACTAAAAACTAAATTTAAAATGTGCTAAGTGAGAAACTGTGTACATAAATTATATCTTTCAGCACAAACTTTAAGCAAGGAAAGGCATCAAGAGGACAGGCCAGGAGAGATCATCTAGTCCATTGTAAAGGTTTTAGCTAAATCAGTGCCTCTCAGTCCTCAATGTATGGGGGAATTAGATAAAAACCCTCCTGAGAGATACCAATTCTAAGATGCTATCACTGGAGACTGATTCAATGGGGTGTGTATGGGTGGGGGAAAAGTTCCCCTGACATTGATGGGTTTTGCAATCTGCCTTCTATACTTTGGTCTGTTTGCTTGATAGGTTCACCTAGGAAGCCTAGAAAAATACCAGCTTTAACTCTTTCAAAGATTCTCATTTGAGTGGTCTAGGGTAGAATCTGTGTATTGATCTACTTACTATAAAGACAGCTTAAGAACCAATGAGTTGGGCAGCAGCTCCCTGACATGAATTCCCTGAAGAGGCGGTGGTCATAAAGAATGCTGAGCCCTATCCCCTGAGATTCTGATCCAATCGGCATATGTGGACCAAGAAATTTTCCTAGGTTCTTAAGTGAGGTTGCTACCACCAGTATTGGGACTACACTTTGACAACCACTAAAGTAAAACTCATTTTTATAAAACAGAAGATTAATCTTTCTTAGAAATATCTTCCAATACTTTAGCTTCACCTTAATATAATCTAACTTTTTAGCAATGCTTTATTTTTTATTTATTTATTTATTTTTGGTGGTACTGGGGTTCCTGGAAGCCCTTCTACCTCTGGACTACACACACACACACACACACACACACACACACACACACCACACATATATATATTTTTTCTTTTTTCTTTTTAAATTTGGAAACAGGGTCTCTTACGCCAGCGCGTGCGGCTGGCTTCGAACCTGCGTGATCCTCCTGTCTCTGCCTCCCAAGCGCGGGGATTACAAGCGTGCGCCACCATGCCCGACGTTAGCAATGCTTTAATATATTCACATCTTAGATATTTGAAGTTGAGATGACCAGTGAGTCTAAGTTAATGTTATTAGTTATAATTTAATTTTTTTTACATTCTACCCCTCTCCCTCCAAAAAAGTGATTCATTTATTTTTATAATTTCAGTTCAGAAGAAATATAAGCAAATAATTGCTAAGGACTTAAAATTTGGTTTTCTGCTACCAAGGGTTAAGATCCACTGATCTACAGTGATTATTAAAATTATATAAACACAAAAGCCTAGGAGGCACTACTAAGATACCACTGTAGATATTATATAATAAAACTAAAGTTAAGGTCAAGTTGACCCATAGTGTTAAGAGAACATCATCTTCTAAGCTCAAAAGAAAACAAATCGTCACATTTTATTCTTTTTGTGGCTGTAAATGAAGAAAGATATTTAGAGGAACAGAATTAATAAAACATTAAAATAACTAGGAAGAAGGGCTGATAATTAAAGATGTACCATAATTCAAACCCAGGCTGAACAATGGTTCTTTTGATTTTTTTGCTTTTTAATTACAAAAATAATACTTCCTCCAGAATCAGCCCTCTCATGTCTGTCATCTCTGATGGATAAGCAGCCAGTTTTAAAAAGACCAAACCTACAAAAATGATTCATGCTTTCTGCTTCCATTTTGCCCCGGCTTAGTTCCTCCAGAAAATGTAAAAGGGCAGCCAAACCATTGACTGGTACGGTGATTTCCATACCTCAGGCCTCGGCTGCACCACAGCCATTGCATTATTGTAGCTCAGGTTCTCTCAGCTCTAGTCAGCAGTCTGCAAGGAAACAAACCAGCGAGGGCTTAGGAACAATGCTGTGAAGCAGAGGGTAAATGTAAATTTTTCCCCAGAAGGCAGATTGTGATTGCTACTTAAGGACACTCAATCCACTAGATGTTTTAGCTGGAAAGAAAAAAAAGAAAAGTAAAGTAAAACTTTTGGAAAAACATAAAAAGAAACTTGCTCTAGATTTTAATTATAAAAGAGAATTTATTCAGGAGATCAAAATGTTGACAGTGAGTTGACTGGGAGGGTTATTTTCAGCTAGGACAGGATGATTGACACCTTTTGTATTAATGCGCATATACTAAAAAGCATAAAATTTAAGATGGGCCTTGTGCTAAGGCTACTCTCTACCTAAAAATTCAGTACATTTTGTCTATATATCAAGATCAGATTACTAAATAAAGGTGCTTTTATCCCTAAATACTCTTTTTTATCTTTGTGCTTAATTAATCATGAATACTTTACATTAAGTGCTTTGGGATGTGATGAGAAATGCTCATGGAAAATTAAGAGTATAAATAACAGGAGTAAGTGCAAGGCAACTTAATGTAAGTGAACAGGCTTGCGAGATTCATTAAATAGATGATAGGTAAAGTAGTAATAATTATACTACCCTACAATTGCACACAACATTTATATTTTCAAATCTATTGTATTATTGTTCAAATAACCATGTAAAACAGGTGAAATACATCATGACTCTCACTTGACTGAGACATAAATTAAGTCAAAGAGAAGCTAAGCATCTGATAAATCCATACAGCTTGTTGGTAATGAAATGAAGACTTAAAAGCACATCTTTTCAATCCTAGCATTAATCACCTCTTCTTCAAACATAGTGTCAGAATATAGAAATCAGGACCTAAACTGTTAACACTACTTTGTATCCCAAAATTATTTTTTCCAACAAGTAATTTAAAAAACCACAGGGAGATAATACATATAAGGCATTCTCTAATTGACAAACTGTATAGCCAATTTGGAAGGAATTTGGAAGTTTTAGTTCCTCAAAGGGTTAAAGGTAGCCTTACCATGTGACCCAGCAATTCCACTACTAGTTTCATACCCAAGAGAAATGAAAAATTGTGTCCACATAAAATACTTATATATGCATGTTCATTACATCATTATTCATAATAGCCCCAAAGTGGAAACAACCCAAGTTTATATTAATGATGAAGGTAAAAATAAAACATATTATACCTATAACAATGAAATATTATTTGGCAATAAGAAGAAATGAAATACGGATGCACACCACAGTATGGATGGATCTTCAAAACATTATGCTATTAAGAAGCAGGTCACAAAGGGCAACGTATTTGTTGATCCCATTTATATAAAACACACAGAAGAGGCAAATCTACAAAGGTAGAAAATAGATAAATGTTAACCTGGTACTGGGAATTATCCAAGGTATTGGGGGTGAAGGCTAAGTGATATAGAGCTTCTCTTTGTAGTGGTAAAAACATTCTAAAATTTAGCATAGTTGATGTTTGCCCAGACCTCTGAATATACTAAAATCCAACTGATTGTACAATATATATGGGTGAATTGCATGGCATGAAAATTGTATTTCCATATAGCTGCTAAAAAATGAACAAGTGTAATCTGCTTCAAATAATGTCTAAGGTCATCTCTGCATCTGAAGAGATAGGAGAGATTCTCCTCCTTTGACCTTTCCTCAATTAGTCATCCCACATCTTATGACTCAAAACTCAAATTACTGTGATGAAAGATTTTATGGAGAATTTAATGAGTGGGAAATTCAGAGTTTTCAACCTTTGACCAATGTAAAGACTACAAAAGAAGGACACAGTCCTTCTTTATATAGGACACCAAAAATGCCTTCGTCTTAGATCCATTTTTGTTTCTATCATCTCAACTGAGTTCTATCCTTAAATTAAAATACAATAAGTATAGATATTTATGGGGTTCAATGTGAAAAATTTGTACATTACGCAATGTGTATAATGTAGCAAATCAATATAACTAATCATGCCTGGTTTCTTTGTGTTAGGAAAGCTCTCATTTCCCTCTTTTAGGTCTTTATAAAATAGATGATGAATAATTGTGAACTGGTCACCTACACCTTTTGTGTAGAACATCAAAACTTTGTAATATGCTAACTATATTCTGGTAACTATTTCCCAGTGTTCCATTTTCTACCTTCCCACTACCTCTCATAAATACTACTGACCAATATTCTACTCTGTACTTCTATGAAATTAACATAGTTCCCACATATGAACAGAAACATGTGATATTTGCTTTTCTGTGCCTGGCTTTAAAAATATAGGACACTCCACAATTTTCCATATTATCCTTGCTCAGAGGCTATGCTAAACCTCTTTGTGTCATTTCAGTTTTAGTGAATGTGCTGTCAAAGTGAGCCTGAGCCTGGATTCCTAATGGGGCATCTTCCCACACTTCTCCATGGTCATTAGTGACTTTAATTCTAGGACATTTTGCTGGTGGGTTGACAAACACTAAAACCACTTCTTATTGGGCTTCCCATCTTTCTCTAGTTTCTTAGAGAAATAACTCTCGGTATCTCTCCAACCCATGCAATCAATAGCTTAACATGTTATAATAAAATAAAATGTATAGGAAATCATTCTCGTAGTAACTATCCACACAATTAGATGTAATGGCTCTCTAATTCCAAAAAGTATAAGTTTTCTGGACCTGTGTATCAACCTCTTGCTCTATGTTTGGAAAATTTTCTGCTATTACTTCCTTGAAGAGATTGTTGATCCCTTTGGTTTCACTTTCTTTTCCCTCCTCTATTCCAATTATTCTTAGGTTAGCTCTCTTAAAATGGGCCCATATTTCTTCAATGTCAGATTCCTGCTGTCGGATATTTTTTTCTAGATTAGAAACTATGCGTTCATTTTTGGATTGCTCATCTTCTAAGAGCGAGATTCTGTTCTCCATGTGTTCTAATCGGTTGTTTGTGCTTTGAATTGAGGCCTTTACTTCATTAATTGCATCCTTTATCTCTTTTTGGCTCTCTCTGAGTTCTTTTCGAAGCACCTCTATTATTTCTACAGTTATTTTCCTGATTTGATCTTCTAGAAATCTCTGATTTTCTGTTTTATCGGGTTCTGATGTTGTGGGGTTGTGGGCATTAATTGCTCCAGTATTATTCCTCTTTCCCATGATTTCGGATGTTTGTGCCTTCTCTGGGTTCTTCCCTTGGGTCACTAGGACTTCCCTTAAGGTGTTCTGGATCTCGAGTCAGTAGTATCTCGGACCCCACTACTCCTTTACTGGGTTTTATCACAGAGTCTCCAACCCAGAGAGTCGATAGAGGCTGCTTTAAACTTATAGAACTCCCTTTAGACAGGATCGAAGAAGAGGATCCCCACGCCACATAATTGTCAAAATGACCAATGTGGAAGCCAAGCAGAGAATCTTAAAGGCAACAAAAACAAAGGGCCAAGTGACATTCAGAGGCAAACCAATTAGAATCACTCCAGACTTCCCAAACCAAGTCATGAGAGCCAGAAGGGCTTGGAGTAACATATTCCAAACTCTGAAAGAAAACAACTTCCAGCCAAAAATTTCCTACCCAGCAAAACTTTCTATCAAATTAGATGGAAAAATAAGAAGCTTCCATGACAAACAGAAACTGAAGGAATTTTTGTCTTCAAAACCAGCACTAGAGAAAATACTCAAAGAGATCAACTACAAAGAAGAAATAGGTAACACATACCAGAACCAGAGAAACAAGAGTTTCCATCCAACAGACAATTAAGATTGGTTATCTGTGGAGATTCATTATTTATGTTAGTCTTTTACCTATCTCTAAATGGTATTGTTTGCCTTTATTGTTGTTAATTTTTAGGATTTCTAGTTGGAATATTAATATACCTTCAGATATAGCAATTGGAAATATTTTATCCCATTCAATTAGTAACTGTTAACTCTGTTTACACTGTCTTTGGATATACAATTTTTTTTTTTTTAGGGAGTCTGTATACTCCTCTGTTGCCTGTGCCATTGAAATCATAACCAAGAAATCACTGCCAATTTCAATGCTGTGAGGTTTTATGACCCAGATTTTCTCCTAAAAGTTTATAGTCTTAAGATTTATATTTAGGTCTATTATCTATTTTGAGTTAATATTTGTATATGGGATTAGGTAAGGGTCCAATTTTATTCTTTTTCATGTAATTATTATTTTTTAACAATATTTAGTTAAAAGATTATCATTTCCACCACCAAATGTTCATGGAAACCTTGTCAAAAATAACTTGACAATATATGGAAGAATTTAGCTCTAGGCTTTTATTTAACTCCAATGGTTTATATATCTGCCTTTAGAATAGTACTACACTGTTTCAATTATTGTAGCTTTATATGGTTTGAAATCAGAAAATATATATCTTCTAGCTTTGTTCTTTTTCAAGATCGTTTTGGGTACCTAGACTCCATATTCCATATTAGGATAGATTTTTTTCTGAAAAATAAATATATAATATATATGATAGTTTCACCTAAAAAATAGAAAAAAATATTCTCTGGTAAGAAAGAAAGCAAAAAGAAATATTGAAATGTTATCTTTAAGTCATCAAAAGCTTGGTATCAGACAAATGAAACTGTTATGTGAGATTATCATTTTTAATTTTAGATAAATTGCCATAATACTAGATGTCAACTACTAAGCCAAGCATGGGAGGGAGGGATAGGGAGAGAATGGGGTGGGGATTGGGTGGGGGCTGACTGGGAAAAGTGTGCATGTATGTCTACAAAAGTATGTATCCTACTATGATGTATGAATACAGTGCACCAATAAAAAAAAAAATTACTGTAGGTTGGCCTTGAAAAAAAAAAATAATAATTCCAAAAAGTAACTAACTATTCTCTTTTTAGGTAAAGAAGTAAATCAAAACAAAGCTCAATTAAGACACACGCACACAATTAGACATATCTAAGTAGGTATATTAAAGAGTATAAGACCTCAGACCCACAAAATAAAGAGTATGAGAGATGATTTTATCACGTGGAAAATGTAGACAACTTTTACTCATTTAAAGAAAGATTATGAACCTCATGATGAGAAATTATTTTTCTTAATTTTGTGTGCCATTCAATTTCTTGAATATATCTAATAATTCCAAGTACATAGCAGGTGATTAATGTGAGTAAACAAATGAATAAACAAATGGTGGAATTAGTCACATCTTGTTTTTCACAAATTGGAGTTAAAGAGCCCTGAGTCCAAGTCATGAGTCTTTCACTTAACTCTTTGTGCGCCTGCACATAATTTGAGATCTATGATCTCAAACTGTGTGTTTGAGATGACATGGAGCTACTGATGTGATAATCAAGAACTGCGCATACTGACTTAAAAAGAAGGGCATTCAAGTCATGTGGACTCAGCTTATAGGCACTATTTTATATAATAATCATATTAGTCATAGAAAATATTAGAAGTTGTAGGCAGCAATAACCAAGGAGGATGTCACTAAAATTTACCACTTATATGAAATCGTGATCAACTGATGATTTAAAAATAACTATGAGGAAAGAATCTCAAATTAATTTTAAATCTTCATCGTGGAATTATGTCTTTGACCATGTGGAGTGGATGCATTTTTTTCCTGACATTCTGAAAGTTATGGTAATAGGAATTTGCAAAGAAATAAATTATGACTTAAAGGTAAAAAAAATGATTTGTTTATGGTTTTAGGAAGAGAAATTCAATTTAGAGGGAAAATTATTTTTTATTTTATTTTCATTCAAGATTTTTAATATGGCTGATTAGTAGAGTAAAATATTCAGTAAACTTTTTTTTTTTTTTTTTTGCAGTACTGGGGATTAAACCCAGAGGCATTCTACCTCTGAGCTATACCTCCAGCCCAATTTTTTATTCTTTGTTTTGAAACAGGGTCTCACTAAGTTGCAAAGTGCCTCACTGAGTAGCCAGGGCTAGCCTCGAACCTGCGATCCTCCTGTCTCAGCCTCCCAAGTGGTGAGATTATAAGCATGCACCACCACGCCTGGCTAGAAAACCTTTTAAAACAAATGTTACACAGAAGATAGTTTATTTAACAAAGTAGTATCACTAAAGGATGTAAGGATGGAACTATTTATCCTACAAAAATAGTTGATATATTTGGATATGAGATTAGATTTGACAAAGTTCTTTTTGTTTATTTCTTGGAATTATGCTGAGTTAATTCTCCAACTATTCATCATCATGTACTGTGCCATTTACAAATCAATTTTTATTCTTAGAATTATTTTGTATGTTCCTGGAGAAATTTCAATTTCATGCTCTGTTATTTTATAATTGATATTTCAAATCAAAACAAGTTCACCCATTGGGAAGTTAGATTTCTTTGTTTCTTCTAGCGTCCATCTTCTAACACTCATCATGATGGCTTATATGAAGGACCATAAAAGATCTGAACATTTTGAAGCCAAGTGGCACACATCTGCATTCCCAGTATTTGGGAAGCTGAAGCAGAAGTACCTCAGCTTAGAGGACAGCCTCATCAATGAAGCATGAATCTCAGCTACCTAACTAGACCCTGTTTCAAAATAAAAAAAGCTAGGAGTGTAGCTCAGAGGTAGAATGCCCCTGGTATCAATCCCCAATAACACACACACACACGGACACACACACACACACACACACACACACACACACACACTTAATATTCTCAAGTACTTGAAAGCATATATAGAATGTTTTAAATTATAACAAAATCAAATTAAAAATCTACATGAAAAAAGATATCTGAAAAATTCTCATTTGAAGATTTTCATTCATTTGAACCTTAAAACTCACAACTAATTATTTTACAAATCAAAAGAGAAATTAAAGTGAACTACAAAGACAAAATTTAATACAAATGAAAGGAAAATGCATCAAAATGTAAGAGGCATAGCTAAAGTATTGCTTAGAGCCCTTGACAAAGCTCCTAGAAGAAATATAGCATAAAATATTTATACAATTGAGTAAATAAAAGTCTTTAAGATACAGAAAACATAAGCCTTATAAGACAAAAGTTGATGAGACTTGATCAAAATTAACTTTTTTTCTCCTTTAACTTAAAATTAGATTTTAATTGATACATAAAATGTACATATTAGTGGGTAATGTAATGTTTCAATATATACATGTATATATGTATATGTGTACATATATACACGGGGTAAACGTTTCTTTTTTCATACTTTTGTGAGTGCATTGGTCTCAATCCCATATAATATAGTAAATAGTGAGAGTGACATACATGCACACAGCACTTGGTGAATATTGTCATATTGTCAATGTTTAAATCAGGTAAAATGTATGTATCTCCTCAAATATTTCTTTATGTAAGAACTTTCAAAATCATATCTTCTCATTTTTGAAGTGTATAGTTCACTGTAGTTATCTATAATCACTTTACTAAAATTTTTTATTATTTAAAAGACATCATTTAGAAACAAAAAGGTGAGTTACAAATTTGGAGAAAATATTGACTATTTCTTACAAATAATTTATATACAGAATATATTAAGAATATGACAACTCACTTATAGACAACAGATTTGAACAGAAATTTCACAAAAGAAACTATACAAATGACTAAAAGGACACAAAAAGATGCTTAACATTATTATTTGTCAGGGAGATTAAAAATTTTTAAAAGCAATAGGATGTAACTATACATATAATATAGTATCTAAAATTGAAATAACATTATGCTAAGTGAGATTAGTCGGTCACAAAAAATAAAAAATCGGATGCTCTCTCTAATATGAGAAAACTAGGGAGAAATAAGTCATAGGAGGAACTCTAGATGAAGAAGGAGATTCTATTGATGAGCAAATAAGGCGACCTGAGGGGATGGGAGAGGAAAGAGGGAAATTCTCTAATGCACATGATGTACTTAACAAACATATCAAAGTCAATCACTAAGCCAAGCATGAGAAGGAGGGAGGGGAAAAGAATGGGGTGGAAATTGGATAAGGGCTAACTGGGTGATGTGTGCATGTATGTCTCCACCATCTTGTATTCCATTAAGATGTATGACTACAACGCACCAATAAAAAATTTAAAAAAAGAAAAAAGAAAAGAAAAGAAATAACAGATAGGGCCAACTGTTACAGACGATATAGAAGAATTAAAATCATCATTGCTATTAGAATAAATAAAATTTCACAACTACTTTGGAAAGTGATTTGAGAGATTTTTTTTTTAAGTTGAAGGTCCATTTATCATGTAAGCTGGCAAATATACTCATTGTTAGACAGTTTACTCAAGAGAAATGAAAATATATTCACATGAAGACTTGTACATACATTTTCACAACTGTGTTTTGTAACAGTAAAAAAAATAAACAAAAAACTGCAAACCAGAAGAAGTTTATCAGAGAGAGACAGGTAGACAAATCGTGGGACATGCTTACAATGAAATACTTCGTGGGAAAAAAGGGATAGATGTGTCATATACAACAACATCAGTGAGAATCGAAAACATGCTGTGTAAAAGGAGCATACAGAGAGAAAAAAGAATGCTATGATTTCATTTATGTGAAGTTTTATACAAAGGAAAATAACGTAAAAGGATAGAATATAAGTGATTGTCTAGAGCCACAAATGAAGGGGTTAAGTTATGTTTGTAGGACTATAAATGAACATTATTACTTGATAGTGGCTTCTTGGGTATGTATATATTTGCCACTAAACTTTACATTTTAAAAGGGAGCATTTTGTTGTTTATACACTATGCCTCAATTAAGTTGAATTTTTTTAAAAAGCCGATAAAAACTTAACCAGATCCACTTGTATTCATGTACTAGGTTATGGGATTATTTTTTCACCTTGTAATATATGTTTCTCTCATTCCTAATTTTAATAAAAATTTATTCTGTAATGGAAAATTGTCAATATTTTTAAAGCATTTCTAAAAATTTCTATACAGATTGGCATCCTGCCTGGTTTCTTCTTCACTTTAGAGACATTGAAAAGTTAAGGAGTACTAAAGAGAATATCTAACTTGTTTCTTGTCTTCAAGCCAGATCGTTTTAAAATTTAAAAAAAAAGTCTCTCTCCCACAAGGTCCTCTCCATGTTTTATCTCCTAGAAAAGTATGTGGACTGAAGGGAGAGCTCTTGTTTTTGATCACACTGCTGCTCCATCCTGACCTCTTTGTAGGAAAAGTTCAGCTTCTTTGGAACCTACAGGACAGTATTTCTTTTAACATTTCCATAGGCCTCTGCTGACCTCTCTTTGTTCTCTGGTCTTAAGGACATCTTAGAAAAGTGAATATTGGACACTCCCAACTTTTACAGGCAGTCTGATTAAGCAGTTGTTGAAATGAGACAGGAGGTAATTTTGTTTACATTAATTAAAAAATATAGAAGGAATACCCAGGCACAAGGCCATGTTGCCCTCAATAGTTAGTAAATTTAATTAAACAGATCTATTCCTAAGAGAGGTTTTCTGCTTAAGTTTGAATAGATATTGCAGGTAAGGTTTACAACACTTTGTTTGGATAGGTGTTCAATTAGATTTTCCAATTTAGACTGTGCTGAGCTGATATACATTTTTGAGTGATTCAGTGCATTTTGATTTCCCAATTTTCTGGGCCATGTTTTCAAATGCTATGGAGGCTACCAAAAAATTGATGAACGAGATGAAACACAAGGGGGAACAAAGCATTTCTAATAGATCAAGAACCCCCCCAAAAAATATTCATATGTTTCTTTGTCATTTATCTTTTAGTGGCAAATCTTCCTACTGTCATTCTTTTGCTTATATGTTTTTATGTGATCTAACAATTACTAACACACTCTCTTATTTATTCATTTGTGAAATGCATACTGCGTGCTCAGGTCTTAAAGATACAAAGATAAACATGACAGTAACTATTTTCTGAACCCAGGTCTGTGTCATAATAGCTACGTTCTAATCATTAAACCATTTCTGGAAATGATGCTTAACTATTCTTATTTTCTACATGAAGGAATGAGACTGAATGAAGATCTGAATTCAAATATCACCAATTGAAAAGCTCAGAATCATTTCACTAAAACATTCTGCCTCTCGGCCGGGCATGGTGGCGCACCCTTGTAATCCCCGCGCTCTGGAGGGGAGACAGGAGGATCGCGCAGGTTTGAAGCCAGCCGCGCTGGCTTAAGAGACCCTGTTTCCAAATAAAAAAGTATAACATAGGTCTGGGAGTGTAGCCTGGAGGTAGAAGGGTTTCCAGGAACCCCAGTACCACCAAAAAATGAAAATAAATAAATAAATAAACAAAACACTCTGCCTCTCAAATTGCATTTTAGAGACCTCCCTAAAATGTCTACTAATGGTCATGACTTCATTTAAAAAGCTGTTAAAAAGCAGAGGTGTAGAAGGTAGGAATCCCAGTCCTATCCCTGAGTCTAGACTTGTGAACTTAAAGAGACATTCTGTGTAACAGAGACTTACATATGAATCTCCTTTAAAATAAAAGATATATTCACCTACTTTTAAGTTTTCTTCTTTTCCAGTTCTAAATATTTCCACTATAAATTTGCCTTAAATTTTATGAACAATTGACTTGAGAATGTAATTTTCAGAGATTTAATTTTTGTATTTTTAATTTGTTTTCCTTCTTAACAATCTTATCAACTGAGTTTCAAAATAAAAAGAGAAGTATAGAGTACTTATTTTTGTGGGGAAGAGGGGGAGATTAGATGTTAAACTATCAACCCATTCCAGATAGCACAAATCAATTTGTGAGGTTGGTGGCATTTAAGCTCTGCTTTTTAACTTTTCTTTTGGCATCAGTCCTCGAGCATGACAATGTAACAATGTTCTCAATTTTGTGGTTTTAAAATATTTTAATCTTCATTAATGAATAAAGAAAAAGTTGTGTTTTCTGAGCTCAAAAGCTCACCGAGCATGAGAAAACTATATCTCAGCTGTATGTCCTGTTACACAGTGTTCTTGGAACTTCTCACATGGTACTCTGTCTGTTCGCGTGCAATCTGATAACTAGCTGCAATTAGCAAATGAAATATTTATATATGCTTCCACATATTCAGTCCATATGTGCAAAATATTGCAAGTTCCTCAGTAGCATTTAGCATCACCCACAGTTATGTTGGTATCTTGGAATAGACCTTATGGTGTCTTATGATTAAATAGAGCCCCAAAGCATGCTGTTTCCTTGCTTTGCATGTATATAGTAAATCTCAAGTCCGACTTGCTAAAGTGACCAGTTCTCGTAACAAAACTCGCACCACCAATACAGTGCTTTCTTTTCTCTGTGCTACTCGTGCATAACTGAAGTCACACCGTGACCCACCCAGCAGTGTGCATCGACACACATGGGCCAGCTGTTACTATTGTATTTATTAACATTCCAGTTGTTGCCCTGGTGCACCTAATTGAGGGCATAGACTGAGAGCCCCTGAAAGGAAATTTAAATCTTGAACGAATACACATTATAACTTGCACCTGAACGATAAGGAGAAGCTTGTTGACTTCTTAAAATTTGGTTTCCCAGAAACAGTCTGTAAATGGAAATTAAACATTCTTTGGGTTCATTTCTAGATTAAATCAAGAGGGATCCACTAATTTAAGGAATGTGGAGTCTCATCCCTCAGTGGAATACTGGCATTTGTAGGCCTC
Organism: Muscardinus avellanarius; assembly: GCF_963383645.1. Classification (NCBI taxonomy): domain Eukaryota; kingdom Metazoa; phylum Chordata; class Mammalia; order Rodentia; family Gliridae; genus Muscardinus; species Muscardinus avellanarius. The sequence continues at coordinate 29,242,187 of NC_137790.1, forward strand.
CTCCCCTCCTGTCTGAGCATGTTATATTGAGGAAAGGAAAGTACAAGAAGGGAAACTCTGCCTGCAAACTCGGGGTTATGTGTAACCTTATTTCCCAGTAAAGTTCAAGCTCTTCCAATGAAATTAAAATGAGAAAAAAAGTAGAGGGGACAGAGCAGAGAGAGGTGAAGATGCTTAGGAGATGATTGACATGCTTCTTGAGCTGGGTTCTGATACTTGTGCTATGAAACTAATGATTCAGCCAATATAAGCTGCTGAAGTGTGGGGAGTATAGAAAGGTCCTACTTATTAGACCGAGATAAACAAAGAATGTTTCTAACTAACCACAGCTAACATCTAGTTACAGGGGATATCGATGCCATTAATTTATGACCTCTACATTTTTTTATAATACAAACCTTGTTAATAATGCAGAGTCTTTTGAAATGTACAGTTCCACAGCTCTTAAGAACAACCTTGAAAAAGAAGGTACTTTATACTACAATAGTGGCGTCCTGTCACTACAGTTGGAAGCGGGGAGGGATACATTTATTTCCTGTCTTTTTATATCGTAATAGATTTGTGGAGGGATGGTTTAAGAGGCTCCTGCTGTCTAAAACTGTTCCCTTCAAGTGCTGACCATGAACTGGGCACAGAGATGATTGGGACACTTAACATTCTCAAGGACAAAAATTTCTCTCAATGTGGCAGAAAGAGCAAGATGAAAAAAAAAAAGATTATGTTATCATTCTGCCTTACTGCCACCCGGACAAACTTAGAGACACAGGAAAAGATTCCAATACCGGGTTTGCAGTGCCTAGTTATGTACTCTGTAAATGAATGGCATGCAGGTCTACAAAGAAATAAAAATACAAAGTGCTATTTATGCAATGGTTTTAACAAATAAAGCACATTTGCAGTTATAAATGTAAACTAGGCCTCCTCTGCCAAATATCTTTGCAAGGCTGGTCGGACACATTCTCCCCCGCCCCCACCCTCACCAGCCATGACAGATTGGATTTAATTGAAAAGTTGCTAGTTTAGAGCTATTGCTGAAAACTGGTGTGGAGAAGTAAAATTGGCCTGATGACTGTCCTTCAGTCTATTTTTACATATCCTCTTTACCCTGGTCATCCTTTTATAGAGACTAACACAACTATTTCCCAAAGCCACCAAAAATATCTAAGGAGGAATATTATCTTAAAGCTCAAAGTCTCAGAGATCATTAGTGTTCTTGACTCTTGTTTACTGTCACCAGTGACAAGAATTATGTGCCCTATTTTTAACATAGAATTTGGGGGGAGAGTTGTTTTGAGTTTAAAGATTTGTTTAATTCATTGGTGCATTGTAATCATACATCATTATGAGGTACTGGATGGTATAAGCATACATCGCTCCTTTAGCCCTTCCCCAATTCCCACCTGATTCCCTCCACCCTCCTTCCTCCTGTTGGGCCTAGTGACTGACTATTTCCTCTAATATGCAGAAGCTAGGGAGAAAATGGAACATAGGAGGGACTGTAGATAAAGAAGAACCCTTAGATGAGTAAAGAAGGTGACCGAACTGAGGGAGATGGGAGGGAGGAAGAGGTAAGCACCCTAATGCACATGATGTAGATTCACAAACATATCAAAGTTTAAAGATCTTATTGGCTTTATTTTCACTTTAAAATCAGGCAACTCTGCCGAGCGTGGTGGCACATGCTTGTAATCCCCGCGCTTGGGAGGCGGAGAAAGGAGGATCGCGCTGGTTTGGAGCCAGCCTCGCTGGCTTAAGAGACTCTGTTTCCACATAAAATGTTAAAAAAAATAGGTCTGGGGAGTGTAGCCCGTCAGAGTGTATCCCGGAGGTAGAAGGGCTTCCAGGAACCTCAGTACCAAAAAAAAAAAAAAAAAAAAACAAAAAAAAAAACAAAATCAGGCAACTCTTACATTCCATAAAATAGAATGTGTTTCCCACAGGATGGCTTTTTAAAAGCCACTTAAAACCTAGGGTGCATGCTCCCAGAAGAAGGCAAACTGAGCAGGCTGGGATGAAAGTCTCTGACAGTGGAAGGAAATTGAAGGTCAATAAGGTCTAATTGTCCTGGTTGGAAAGGTTGGAAACTCCCAACACCACCTTTTTTATTTCCCTCAAATTTATATTCAACGTCTATTAGCATAGGTCACTTGGGGCATCTTCATGACAAAATAAGTCTCAGGAAGTTTTCATCTAAGATCACAAAACTATCAGGTTCCTATGTCCAGAGCCGGTGTATGTAGCTTTATCAGCCTTTCTTTTTCTTTTTAGTTCTGGGCATTGAACCCAGGGATATTCTACCTCTGAGCTACATCCTCAGCCCTTTTTGTTTTGAAACAGCCTCCTGCTAAGTTGCTGAAACTAGCCTGAAGCCTACCATCCTCCTGTCTCTGCCTCCCAAGTCCTGGGATTATAGGATAGGTATGTACTATCATGCCCAGCTTTTATCATCCTAAGCAAAAGGATTAGAAGGCATGGTTGCTATCCAGGAAGTTATAATTTGCTATATCTCAGTAAATATCAGTGAATTATTATCATAATGATTGTGATCTTCAGGAGCCATAGGCCTTGCTATTGAGACTTCGCTCCTTGAATCAGCATGACTAGGATCCCCTGGAAGCTTGTTGGAGGTGTAGATTAGCAGGCCCTCTCCCAAAATTACTGGATCACAACTTAATAAGATTCCCTCAGTGATTCATATGCTATTAAATTCCAGATGCCGGCCCTGTCCAGACTGTAGACATTTGTGAGACACCTGTGTGACTTTCTTTAAAAACTAACATTAGAAAACATGCTCTAGCCGGGCGTGGTAGCACATGCTGTAATTTGGGAGGCAGAGACTGAAGGATCACGGTTTGGGGACAGCCTCAGCTACTTAGTGAGGCTCCTTGCAACTCAGTGAGACCCTGTTTCAAAAATAAAGAATAAAAAATTAGGGCTGGGGATGCTTGTTGCTCAGAGGTAGAATGCCCCTGGGTTCTATCCTTAGTACAGCAGAAAGAAAGAAAGAAAGAAAGAAAGAAAGAAAGAAAGAAAGAGAGAGAAAGAAAACATACTCTACTTTTTTATCCTGATTTTTATCCATACATATCGGAAAATAGATGGTTACATGGTTACATTTATTATATTAAAAACGCAGGTCCTAGAAAGGCAGTCTGTTTTTTGACATTGGAATTGCCACCATGTGGACGCTGTAGGCCATTCGGAGGCAGGAAAAGACACCCAAAGAGCAGGACTGAGTGGAACAATGACAAACTCGATTGCACACAGGTGCAGAGGACACGCTAAGTAGCTGTTGAGCTGACACATATTAGCATCAGCTCTGTAAGCATAATTATTGGTCAAGGGCAGATTGTTGTAAAACAGCTAATAAACAGGAAGCATTAACTTCCTTTACACAGGGCCTTTGCAAAACCAATATTAGGCCTATGTGTTCTGTACATGTATTTTCTCTGAAGCCAATTAACCTCTTTATTGGAAAACAAGAGCTTTGTTATTGTTAAACATGGCAGCTAATCCTTCACAGTAGATAACTTTCATTGAGCAAGAGTGGAATGAGTTGTGTTTACTTCGCTGACCGACATTCCTATACAATTAAAAGAAAGATTAATTGTTTAATTTCCTCAACTTGGTGCTAGTGGAGGCTAGAAGATCCATAAAACTTAAAAAAATATATATATAGTTTTTCTTTCATCCAAGGCCAAGGAGCAGTGGAAATTAATTTTTAAACGGTGTATATCTTCATATTATCCTGACCATGTAAAAAAAGGGCATCTTTATGAAATCAATTTTTATTATATTTCTTCCATTTTACTTTGAAGATTCAGACTGAGACAAGACATGAACCTGTAGATCTTCAAATTGCTCTGACATTTCAGACCCAGACTTTTGGCTGATATACAATATATGGAAGAGGCCAGCAGAGAAGAATAAGAGCAATGGCCATTAGAAACAAATTGCTGAAGGATATATTTTACAATAACAACTTGCATCATTAAAAATGAGTAAGAAATTTCATGAGCAATAGTGTAAAATCATTGACCTCACTATATTTGCTTGGAAACCAACTAAATGAGACATGCAGACCAGGGTGAGACACCATAAAAATGGAAGATCATGAGGATGATAGAAGGATGTTGTCGTGTGAGTGTGTGTGTGTGTGCGCGCGCGCGCATGTATTATTTCTTGCATTCATGTTTCACTAATTGACATCTTTATTCTGCTTTCTCCAATCTTTTGGATTCCCTAATTCTATTGTCTTTCTCTCCGACTTACTTATTCCTTCATGTATTCAAATTAAAATCTACTTATTATTTCATCTTTTACGGTTGAAATTTATTTTTTTCCTTGATTTTTAAAAGTGACTCCAGTGTTTGAAGTTGTAGAGGTACAAGTATTCAAAGAATAGCCACTGGATCAGTGCTATTTGAGAGAAACATAATGTGGGATACTGATACAACTAACTAAGCAACTAACTAGCTTTCCTTCCTCCTTTATTTTTGTGTGTTACTGGGGAATTAACCCATGGGCATTCTACCTCTGAGCTATACTCCCAAAACTTATGTATTTATTTATTTATTGATTGATTGATTTAGAAACAGGGTCTAAGATATTGATAGGCTTGCTAAGTTACTGAAGGTGGCCTCAAACCTGGAATCCTCCTGTCTTCAGCCTCCCAGTAAAGTACTGGGATTACAGCACTGGGATCACCACACTGGGCTCATTGAACTGTAATATAAAATTTTCTAGTAGGAATGCTAAAATGTGAGACAAATTAATAGTATTTTTACTTAAGCCTGTGTGTCTAACCCTGTATGTCATTTTAACTTATGGCCAACATAAGAAGATTATTGAGATATTTTATATGTTTGTGGGGCATTTGAAATTCTATATATTTCACACCATGCAGCACATCTCAATTCAGACTAGCCACAACCCAAATGCTTAAGTAGCCACAAATGGCCAGCAGCTCCCATATCCTCAGATGATAAACCTTATATCTATATGAAGAACTAAAATGTCTTTCAGACAAATGGTATTTATAAACAAGGAAAGTACATATTTTAGGCTGAGCGAAGAACTTTTTTTATCCATGACAGTAACATATGAAGGAGGACTTTAAGATATTTGTTGAACAACTGCTGATTTGAAGGAATAATTCTTCAAAGGAAGCTTTCAATCTTATTCTCTCTTGTTAAAAATCTAAATACCTTCACCTGTAGGGTTATGCCCTTCATTTTGGGGTGAGGGTTGTATGAGAGAGGACATAGGCTTCTCTAAAAAGGCTCTTGCACACAAAACTTTTACTTTACATTCTCTCAGAAAAATCAAAAGATGTAGACAAATCATGTTGAAAAGATGCAATTATGTTGGCATTTTCCATTATGGTTTTAAAAATATTACAGCTTTGGCTGTTCTTAGAATGTTATGGTCTCTCTAAAAAAATTTGTGATGTCTGTACCTGATGCTCCTTTTAAATCTCTCTTCTGAGTAGAGATGTGCCCAGCACACCTTATTAGTCAGAAAGCCCATGGGATGTCCTCTCTTTCAAGTACTTTTAAAATCTCCTAACGTTTGTTCTGCCATTCTCAGCTACCTTTATCAAAGGAGAAAACATAATTCTCAGTGTCAACTTTGTGATCTACATCACATAGAAGACTCTAAAATGGGTTTATCAAAGACAGTTCATTCTAGCTTTGGGGGCATAAATGAGAAAGCTAAAATGGAATAGAGAAAGCCCCCAATTTAAGAGGATCTAAAGTATAAAAAACAGTCTATAAATAGATCCATTAGAAGGGATTTCTCTATATCTTAAAATGATTTTTCTTTTTTACCACAGGATTGCTTTAAGTCAAGTCTCTTCATCTTCCTTGCATTTAAGCATTTGTTTATAAATCAATAACTACTTGACAGTGAGACCAGAGGAAAAATAAAATAAAAGCTAAAGTGTTGTGAATCGTTGCCAAATTGAGATTAATCAAAAATGAAGATAAACCATCTTGCAATTTACTGTAAGTCAAAGAGAAATTAAGATTCATCATTTAAACTCTCAGCTCTGATCACTTTTATCTTAACACGTGCCTGAACGAACTACGAAATGAACCTATGATTATCTCTAATCATCAATAGCCCTCTTAAATTTATGTCCAAAGCACCCCACACACAGCATATGACATTACATGCACACAGTGGCATATTTTCAATTTTATTCCAGATGACTCTACAATATTCCTGAGAGATGACAGTCACTGATTAATGTTTGCCCAAGCTGCGTAACTGTAAGTTTCTAGAGCTGCTGGAAAGACAGTTTTTACCAAAAACAGATGCGAAACCAGACTGACTTTTAACCTCCCCTGTTGAATACAGGAACTCTTGGCACAATTACAATGCAAGTAGCGCAAAATCTATGGGGTTACCATTATAGAAACAGACTTGGCCAGCAGGAAATGTTTACATCCTGCATGAGACCCTGATGTTTGACATGAAACCGGAATTGCTCACCATGGTTTTGGAAAACAAAAGTCTCCATCTTTGAACTTGCCTCGTAGCCCAAACAAATACTCCTCTATTTCCTTTCGATCAGATGTATAATCCCAACTACTAGTTTCATTGAACTTTTTTGAGACTCAGTAGATTCAGGAAATAAACAACCCTGCAGCACTCTTTCTAGAATTAAATACAAGCCACTTCCACCAAGGGTAACATCCAGAAAGCAACAAGACAAAGAGAGAAGTCCCTTGGCTAGGTACTGCAATTCCCCAAACACCTCTAGGTCCAGCAGTGTGTGTGTGGTGTGTGTGTGTGTGTGTGTGTGTGTGTGTGTGTGTGTGTGTGTACTGGAGACTTAAACCACTGGCATTCCAACTCAGGGTGACATCCCCAGCCCTTTTTTTATTTTTTGCTTTGATCCAGAATCTCACTAGATTGTTGAGGGTCTTGCTTAGTTTATGAAGCTGATGTAGGAGCCAGAGTACTTCTAATTCTGCCTTCTATATACTGAGATTACAGGAGTGTTCCATCACACCTGGCCAGCAATTATGTTTTGATAAATATAAACTGTGTTTCATATTACAGAAGCGAGAAGGCAGATTTCGCCATAACTTTACTGAATTTGAACCTTAGACTCTAAGAGACTGCACTGACATGCTGGCTTTTACTCCACGTTCAACAACAGCCAGACAGCCATGTGTAGGAGATGAGAAAGAAAGGAACTTGGAATGAGATTGAGCTGGCTGAACTGAAGGATCTAGAAGAAAGAAATGACGGCTCTATTCCAACTTCTAGCAGCCCTTTGCAAAGTTGGGTTACAGAAAACCACCTGGTCACCCAATTTCCTGCCAGTAACTGGACAAAAGAGGGAGTCTGGTGAAGCCCCCCAAATGATTATTAATTAGTTTAATGGGCAACTTACACCTGATGTCCCTGATTAGTTCTTCTCCCCAGCAGCAAAAAAACTAAAGAGACAGAAAAAGAAGATGAAGATACCGACTATTACCATTCAGTGTGGCTGATGTATGTATTTTCTAAAGCAAATCACTGGTTTTGTCTTTTTCTTAGATGAAATGCAGAGCCTCTCACAGGCCAGATGATTTTGTTGTGACTTCAGCAGGCCACTGTGATTAGATTACTTTAGTTTGTTCCTTTCTTGTGTTAAGGTGACCATGCAATTCACCCACTTCATAGCTGCAGAAGGCCAAGAAGAAATGGGTCAGCCAAAGGGAAATTGTACATAATCCAATTTTATTTGGCATTCATAAAGCATATATGGCTAACGGAAAGTTGGAAAGCCTTTGTGGCAGTGTGCTATAGGAAGAAAATGTGGGTTTCACTGCTGGGACCATCCTGATTATTTGTTTGATCTTAGGAATGTATGTAATATCTCTATAGAGTTTCTGTTCCTTCATCTTTAACAAGGGGATAAATACCACCTTCTTGGGACTTTAGGGTGTGGGGATAAGATGGTGCTCTATATATACTTGCTTTTGAATGTGAGGGAAAGAAACTGCTTCTCTTTTAAAATCATTGCCTTTATCATTTTTTCTATTTCTTCTTTCAAATTAAATGATCAGTTTTTAAAATTATGAAAACTGTGTATTAGTTTTATATTGCCACTATAACAAATTGTTACAATCTTTGTAGCTTAAAAAACAACAACAACTAAAAAATCTATCACACATTCCTTTAGGTCAAAAGTTGAAATCCATCTTACCAGACTTAACTCAGAGTGTTGGTAGGGCTGCATTACTCCCTGGAAGACCTGAACAAGAATTTGCTTCTTTCCTTTTTCCAGCTTCTAGAAGCCACCCACATTCCTTGGCTCAAGATCACCACCTCTTAACATCAAAGTCAGCAAGTTTGCATCACTCTGTCCACAGCCAGAGAAGTTCTCTGGGTATAAGGACTCCGTGTGCGTACATTAAACTCACCTGGATAATCCAAGATTATTTCTTTAAGAGAGCTCTTAATCACATTTTCAAAGTTAATTTTGTCTTGTGAGGTAACAACATATTCACAGATTCCTAAGAGTAGGATATGGACATCTTTGGGAAGCTGCTATTCTTCCTGTTGTACTCTAAAGAGAGGTAGAATATTTTATTTTGTTTTATTTTACTTTACTTTATGGCACTAAAGATTGAGCCCAAGAGCATTCTACCTCTGAGCTAAACTCTCAACCCTTTTTAAATTTTGAAACAGAATCTCACTAAGTTGCTGAACCTCTAATCCTCCTATCTCAGCCTCCCAAATACTGAGATTACAGGACTAAGCCTTCATGCCTATCAAGGTAGAATCTTATAAATGCTCCTTTGTTATTTAAAAGACAATACATTTGCAACTTTGGCTCTATTTTTAAAATGTACATGGACAATTCTAAAACTTCCCAAAGATCTCCCAATAGTTTATTTTTTTATTATTTTAAATGATCTGGTTTGATGATCATATTATATTCATGATATCTTCTTGACAGAGCTATTGAAATATATACATCAGTGTGGTACCAAAAAATATATAGGCTGACAGTGTTGAATAATCTAACAACTAACTTGAAGAAACTACATAAAATTATAAGATCAAAGTTATGTTTTAATTTCCACCAAAATGTACTCAGTTTTATTTCTGTCATTTATATTTTTCTTAAGATCATCAATTATACTAACAATATTCATAGTCACATTTTTTTCTCCTTATAACTCTAAGCTTTTTACTAAAAACTCAGGTTGTCTTCAACTTCCGCTTGATTATACCCAACGTGAATCAGGACCATGATGTGACAGATGCTAGTTCTTCTCAATCTTTCTTTTCTGGATGCTTCCCACTCATATATCTAAAAATTAAATGTTAGCATTTCTCAGCAGTCAGTCCTAAGGCTCTGTTATTTAGTTACACTTGCTTAATCACATCTGATCCTACAGTTTTTATATATTCTTAAAAAGCAAAATTTATATGCCTAGACTCAACGTATTCCAAGTTCTTGCGTGAATTCTCTATATTGATGCCTAGTGGCATCTGAAACTACTCCTTTGGAAATCTTTTCCATCTTAGTAAATGCTAGCTTCATTTTTTCTGTTACCCAGACCATGAAATCTTCCTTGACCATCCTCTATCTCACAATCAACTGTAATGGCTCTGCTTTTCACTTGCATCGAAAATCAGATTCCCGCCATGCGTGGTGGTGCATGCTTGTAATCCCCGCTCTTGGGAGGCAGAGACAGGATGATCGCACTGGTTCAAAGCCAGCCTGGCTGGCTTAAGAGACCCTGTTTCCAAATTTAAAAAAAATATAAAATGGGTCTGAGAGTGTAGCCCGGAGGTAGAAGAGCTTCCAGGAACCCCAGTACCACCAACCAACCAACCAACCAACAAACAAACAAAATCAGATTCCCTCCCATATCATCCTGTCCACTTATTACCCTAGCCCAAGACCTCATCATCTCTCACCTGGATTATTTCAACACTTTCCCAAATGGTCCTCTAGCCTCCATTCTTGCCTTCTCCTTTGTTCAAAATCACCCTGTAGCTTCCTGTGTCATCTAGAATAATCTACCGAGTCCACATTATGGAAACAAAGCCCTGTCTTATCTGACCTTCACCTATGACTCTCACTTCTTTCTATTTGCCCATTTACTCTCTGAAGTCCAGCTACTCTGGCCTCAATGGGTCCGCCAAACTCACTATGCTAGAGAATTTTCATTTGCCCCTAGAGATTTACTGTCTATACTTCTCCCTCTATTTTGTGTCCTCAGAGGGAAACTAGTATGGACTTTATCAATGGCTGCATTAGTCTTCTGTTTTTTGCTCAATGGGAGTACAGCCAGGAGATTTCAGAGAAAGGAGGAAAGAGAGGCCACAGTATGTAACCACTGGCTCCCTGCAGATTCTCTGCTGTCAAGCCACAACTCTCACTTGTGGGTCCAATCCTATAAAATAGCCTTCTCTACACATTCTTCTCTGTCTCTGGTTCCTACAACTAATCATACCTCAAATCCCTTTGGGCATAACATATGTACTGGAGACCCACTTTTATCAGTCCAGGACACTACATTCTTTCCACAGACTCCCCTACATTATGTTTTTGCCCTTTATAAGAAATTTTTGATTAGACTTTACTCACATTATTCTACTGGGAGCCTGACTGATAGACATGCCAAGCATACTTCTTCAACGCCTCATCTTTTTGCACTCATTATTTCTCTCTGCCTACATTTATCCCCTGTGGAGTCTCATGGCTCATTCCCATCCTTTACATCTGTCTCTGTTCAGGTGTTCAGGAGCGAGGCATGCCTTGGTGATTCTACAGAAAATAACACCCTTTTCTCCCTTTCTATGTCCCATTGCCTTATTAGTTTATTTTCTGCATAACGTATTTACCCACTGATGTGCTATGTATCTGTTTGTTACTTATCTTTTTCATAAGAAGGCGATGAGATCTCTATGTAAAAGGAAGCTGTGATTTGAGGGATACTACAGCACTCTCAAGGCAAGAGCAAGTCTGTGTGTATGCTATGCATATAGGTGTTGTGTGTTGAATGAATGGATTTCTATCCTATTCGGAATAACATAGGCAGAGTGTAGTAAGTGTCAGCAATCGGATGGCTCCAGCATTGTCTCTTAACTCTGAAATATGAAGAAACATATTACAGCAAGTTCCTAGTGTTTCCCCTAAGAACTTATGGATCATAAATATATGTATGTGTACTTGTTTGTTTATTGGTAATGGGAATCAAACCCAGAGGCATTGTATGTCTGGGCAGTATCCTCAGACATTCTTATTTTTAACATTTTTATTTTGAAGCAGTATCTTGGTAGGTTGCTGAGGGCTTCGCTATGTTGCTGAGGCTGACCTAAAACCTGCAATACTGCTGCCTCAGCCTCCCATATACTGGGATTACAGGCATGTACCATCATGGCCGGTTTATAGATTCTTCCTAATCCTGAGATTTCTCTTTCATATTTTTTTCAATGTTCCTTGAATTCTGTTTGCATAAGACAAATGAAGGGAAACAACTGTGGAATAATATAGTTCAAAGAAGTAGAATGAGAAGAGAACCAAGTTGGAGATTGGGACAAGTGGAAGTAGAGTTGAAGCCTGCAAAGTTCAAGCAGAATAGGAATGGCGGCACATCTGAACAAACACGTTCAGACCATCTGGTTGACAGACACCTGGGATTGACAATTGATCATATTTTCCTGATCTATATCCAGGAGCAAAAGAGAAGGCCAAGTTGGTAACAAAAATAAATATGGGCTGATGTCACCTACTTACTATAAGTTCTCTTTAAGGCCTAAATATTGTTTGCTGTAGAAAAGTTTACTTTCAAGATTATTGAGCCAAAACACAAAAAGAGAAGAAAAATGAAACAATCTCCAATATGCATTTGAAACTGCCTTTAACTCAGGAGTTGAAAACACTTTTTAGAGCTGGGGATATAGCTCATTGGTAGAGGACATGCCTATCATCTGTGAGGCCCTGGGTTCAATCACCAGCACTAAAAATAAGCAAAAACCCAAAAGAACACTTTTCTTTCTTATAATCACTTAGAGTTGCAAAATGGCACAGTGAATAATGCCACCTGAAATGGCAATTGTGAGTTTCAGAAACTAGTAAACACATTTTATCTTCTTGTCAACTTCCCATTAATTTCATAAGGAGAATTACTGAACATTTTGCATTCAAATATGTATGCCTTTCAGATAAGAATCACCTAGTGCTGTATATATTTTAAAATCTGTTTGGATATTTAACTCATGGATGTTAGAAATAAAATTTTATTCCTTCAAAATTTAATTTATTAACTATCTTCTGTATGTTAATCACAAATTTGTACTTTAAGATGTGTAAGTAAATATGAATCCTAGCTCCTTCCTTGAAAGAATTTATAGTCTAATAAAGAAAACAAGCATTTTACAAGAAGTGATTACGATCAAAGGTGCTTTACTTGCAACATGAATAAAACACTGCAAGACCCTGAATAAAGGAAACGGTAGTATTTCATGGAGGAGAATCAAATTATGTAATAACCAATAAAGTTTTTAGAGGGAATATTAACATTTGTTTTGACCTTGGAAATTGTTTTATCATAAGAGTTACACCCCTTGGGTAAAGAGAACTTTAGGAGCAAAGACATGTTTTCAGGAAATAGTAAAAATAGACCAACAAGTGAATAGGCAGAGAAGAATTAGGGATACTAAAACATATTAAAACTATTGAGTGACATGAAAAATTGAGTGAACCACATGTACGCTATATATAAAGATATGGAAGAGTTATAAGATGTGACAGATATGAAAGATATTTTGAAGTCAAAGTTGGCTCCTAAATTGCCAGCTTGGAGATCTGAATGCATGAGGACATTCAGAACTAAAGTAACTGAATAGAGAGTGAGGAGATTAGGTTTGTAGAGTTGGATGGTGGTCATAACTTGGAACACAATGTCTAGCTAAATATGTTTACTTAAAAATTAAAAATGGGAATCTGGGGATTTGGAGTATTCAGAATTGAAAATATAGGCTTGGGTGTGATTGACTGAAATTACACATGATGTGAATTCTTACAACTCGGTAACAAACCAGGGAGAAGCCAAGAAAGTAGACGTGAGTCCCTAGACTAGAAAACAATTTGAGAGCAATTATGCACATGTCTGGCCACACAGATTGTGTCTGGTACAGTTCTATGAACAATATACATGTGGACTATGGAATGAATGGTGCCTGCTAGATTTGTTCAGTGGACCTACCATGAGATTGGAGAAAGTAAACCAGGTAGAGTATGTCAAGAGAAGAGACCGGAGGACCATAAGGAACATCAAATGTCAGGAGTAAAAGAAGGAAAAGAGTAAGACCATATGAATGTAAACTGTAAGAAAGGTAAAAGAAACATCAGAAATACAGAATTTGGAAATGGAAGCCATAATCATCAATATTAAATTGTAAAAGGTATCAAGTAGAATGCAGAATATAAAAGTTTTTTTGTACTTGGGAACTAAAACAATGATTACTGATGTCAGTAAGACCCGAGATTGTAATATAAATCAGAAGTCAGAGTGAAGCAAGATCAAAAAAATGACTGAGAAAAGAGAAACTGGAAGTAATTCATGGAGACTCTTTATAAGGACATTGGTTTTGTGTTCTTGTTGAGTATACATTTTATCTCCCCTTCTAAATTCTTTATTCTTGCTAGCTATTTCTTTGACTATTACACAGGATCCAGTGGTATTCTGCAGAAATTATACATTTTAAATTAATGAATATACATTAATGGTTTTCTCCTATAATATTTACTTGATTGTATAATATTTATCTGACTCCTATAATATTTATCTGACTCTGTAAGTTATATTTTATTGGTCAGCTATTAATTTACATGTCTCTCTGTTTAGCTATAGTGGAGCTATCTATCTCTATGCTAAGAGATTGGTAGTTGTTACTGGGAGAGCTGTGTTCAGAAAGATATTGAGATTTCACATTAACTCAACTCAAAAGTAGAAAAATACCTGTCACAAAGAACTGAGTACTACACTACACTGCTTATGAAAACAGGGACTTTATCCCATCTATCTTATACCTCCAATACCTTTTGCACTGCATGGCCTAGGGAATGAATAACTGTTAAGTGAATGAATAAATAGATGACTATAGACTGAATCACAATGGACTTTAGTTGATCCTTGATGAGTAATCAGAATCTGATTTAACTGGGTCAGTACAGTTCAACCAATGTCATGACACAGTACTTAACGCATGGCTACAAATAAGTTGTTGCTAAAATAATTTATGAAGCCTTTTCAATTGCTTTATTCAAAACAAGAGATTAAATTCATGGTGTATAATAACTACATTTTCTCTGAGGTGCCAACCTGATTTGCTGAATGAAAGCGAAATGGAGTGATTAACAGCTGAATTTCTAAGAAACATGGGAGATCCTGGTTGCATGCAATTATGGTGGTGTTTCCAAGTGTGGGCTTTGACTGTCATGGTAATGCGGTACAAGGAAAATCACAAAGTCTTGAGTATTAGAGATAGGACAGGGGGAAGTATCAAGTGGAGAAAAGGGACACACATTCTAGAGACTGATAGGCACAGAGAGGCTGGGCTGAGCTTGTCCTGAATTATGACATGTGCTAGCTTAGTTCAGCAGTATTAGAGGCTTTGCCAAGATAAGAAAAGATAAAGCTTCATTATGGTCACTCGTAAGGTGGAAAATTTTAAAAAATATGCTTTTTCTTTACCTGGAAAAAGAGCACTGATTTCAAGTTAATGAAAGAGTCACTGTGGTTTATTTCCAGGTAAAAGGTGGGAGGGAGAGGGGAAAAAAGGGAAAAAAAAACTTATTTGGAGACTATTTTACAAAGCAGAAAATGCCACAGAAACATTCAAGTTTTTACAAAACAACTTCCAAAGAGTGAAATAGTTGTTATTCTCACGGTGCGTGAAATGCATACAGTATAAGCAGGTATGACATTTTATCTCTGGAGGTCATGGTGACCTTCTCGATGATGGAGCCAAGTACTCCCTAAGTTAATCATCACTTACTCGGGAGTTGGTAGCTATTTTGGTTTGAAGTTTCCTTCGGAACAGGAATGAGAAAGGCTGCTGAGATGCTGTATTTGTTTATGTAAGGTCAGACTAACCCAGAGGTCTTTAAGTATTACAAAGTAGAAAAAGTTTAGATTAGTCCACCGTTGCATGTGTGATTGTGCAAAAGATAAGTCATGCTTAGCCACCCTCCAGGGTCACACTACTCTTAATGTTAAGTGCACTTTGCTGAAATAGTAACCATTCAACTGAATGTGAAATAGACTTGATCATAGACATGTCTTGAAAGTTATATTACAAAACATTTTTTCAGTGTATTGAAGGAATAAACTACTCTGAAAGTAGCATCAAGTATTGAGAATTACTTTAAGATATCACAAAAGAGAGCCCTCGTTATGGAAGTTTAATATTTCACAGACTCGTGTCTAAACAGTCAGCATATGTCTTGGAGAAGAGCGGACTACTGGCCTGAAAATTAACAATTAATTTTATATTAAGTTTGGCAGAATGGGAACGGCACAGTCAATAGTGCTAGCAAACAGCATGATTTATATATCACTTTTAATTAAACATGAATTCTTTAAAGTTATTTAAAAAATGAACACATTGAATTTGGTTCCTTTATCATAAATATTTTAGTAGGGGTATAATGGGTGCACTTTTATACATGTGTATTTTTAAAGATATTGTCCATCTCTTCTACCTGTCTAAATGCCAATATATGGATCAAAACAATGATCACAAAGATAAATGACCCAAAGGAGACTTTTGGAACAACTGATAATGAAGCTGAGATGAATTTGATATTTTAAGTGATCTTTCTCAAAGAACAGTGTGTTATTTGGAAAAAGCCATTCATTTTTTTCAACATTAAATGTTTGTCAGCTATTATAATTGAAACCTGAGCTAAAAACGTATGACTAAGTAAAACTCAGGGGGAGACAGAATATTTCTATGTCTAGCTCAGATGAAGATTCTTCAATAGGAAAACTATTTTCTTTTAATTTTCACATAAACTCTTTAGTGGAGTTCAGTCTGGCAGTCTTTAAAAGGACATAAAATGATTGGTTTTAAATTGAGCAACTTTAATAAAACCAGGATATATGATCTCAGATGTTGCTCTTTTAAGAACAGTACAAAAAATAACATAGTAAAAAAAAAAGCACAAAGGAAAACATAAGTGACAGAAAAAACATTTATATCCAGAAATTTACTGATAAGTTACAAAGTTGAACAAGGTGGAATAACAAAGAGGAATTATACTATAAATATTTAACTTTAGAAACATATGAGTAGTAATAGCCCTCTAAATCTAAGTCACATTCTGTGAATTATCTCATGAATATTTTATCTTGAAATATTAATAGAATATTTATTAATTTCTAGGCACAGTGCTACAAAATAGCACGAAACATGAAGTAAAAAAGATAGGTGTGATTCCTGATCATCTGTAACTTAATATGCCAGTGAATCAGAAAACGACGCAGGACAATCACAAAATGCCGACAAATGTACAATTATAAAAATCACCCACCCAGAGGCTCTCAAGCCAAAGAACAGGGGCGTGTGACAAAGAAGCCTCCCTTTCAATGAGGATTCAGGTGCTGTTTGCACTTTGGTCTTGAGATTTATTTGAAATAACTAGGTGGTAGGCATTCTCAAATAACAGTGGTGGAATGAATGGGAACAAATTCCAGAGAATTGTCCAGTGGGAAGAGGCAGCATGATTCACCCCCAAAACTGCATGAAAGTCACTGAGATAGAAGCACAGAGAACAAAGGGGTGAACTGGTGTAGAGTATGTAGAGACAAGGATTTGGTCTTTATTTACAGAACAAGAAGCTTTGAAGGACTTAGGGAGGGCGAGAGGATCAGTTTGGGTTTTCAAGAGCTGTCCCAACTGTTGTGCAAAAGAAGGACTCTAAAAGCACCCGAATGGGGATGGGTGAAGGAGGCAGCGATTCCCTCTGTAGAGAGAAAAAGATGCTGAAGTTTGGACTTGAGTGGTAGTACAGATGGAGACTGAGACGAGTTGGATGGTTTCAAAGGCAATTAGAAGGAAAACTGAAAGTTGCCATTGTGCTGATCAGGTTTCTTGGATGAGAACAGAAACCAGGCCCAGAGGAAGAGTAATTATTGGAAAGATATCAAAATATTTCATGTGGGCTTTGAGTAGGACTCAGAGAAGTCATTAACCTCCCCGTTAGCATCAGCACCATCATCTTTACCATCAAGGAAAAATCATACAGAGCTTTCATCACCAGACCTGTACTCTTCCAATCGTGAGTTCATTCAACTTATTTAAAAAATTAAACAAACCTTTATGTTGCTTTAATAAATTTAAATGTTTACTTAAATTTATTTCTTTTCTTTTTGTGATACTGGGGATTGAACCCAGGGACATTCTACCTCTGAGCTACACCCCCAGCCCTATTTTTGAAACAAGGTCTCACTGAATTGCAAAGGGCCTAAGTAGCTAAGGCTGTTCCAGAACCACCATCCTCCTGTCTCAGCCTCCCAAATGCTGGGATTATAAGTATAATTTTATAATCTTATATCCTTTGTCGCAAATACTGGGATTACCGGCAAAATTTTACAATACTATATCTTTTGTTCCAGTGGATTCAACTATGTAAGTCAGGGTGCTGTCTCTGGCTAGTTATAGTGTGAAGTTGAGTCAGAATAAGTGACTAATAAATAAATGTTAATGGATCATATATCTTATTCATCCGTATCATTTTAAATTATTTTTTTTTGTTGCAGATCTGGTGATGGAACCCAGAAACATTTGACCTCTGAGCTACATCCCCTGCCCAGTTTTTATTCTTTATTTTAAAACAGGGTCTCACTGAGTTGCAGAGGGCCTCACTAAGTAGCTGAGGCTGTCCGCGAACCGTAATCCTCCGGTTTCAAAATTTAATATTCATCAGGGATTTTTCAACTTCATATCAGATATCAAATTTGTGGACATGCAAAGTAGTTCATGACAGCCTTAATTATACTTTTTGAATGGCTGTAGACCAGTGATGATGATCTCTTTCGTTTCTTTTCTTTTTAACTGGTGCATTGTAACCATATGCCATGATGAAGTTCAGGGTGATGGAGCCATACACGCACACAGTGCTTGTTGAGCCCTCCCTCGGTTTCCACCCCACTCTCTACCTCCCCATGCACAGTCACTGACATTGTTAAATTTGTGTATGTACAGAATGTCCATTGAAGTATTTCCCTCTTCAAGTCTTCATTTCCCCTTGCCTCGTCTCCCTCGGTTAGGTCCCCTCCTTCTCTTTGTTTTTCTTTTTTTCTTTTCTTCTCATGAGAAGTCAGTCTGAAACAGTGTGTTCTGCAGAAGGATCACTCTAAAAAATAAAAAAAGGTGCCATGGCTCTCTAGTAATTTACAATGTCAATAGTGTGATGGAGAAGGGTACTGGAAGCCACGTAGCACTCAAGTAATGTTTTTAAGTGTCTGTATTGGGATATAATTCATAGGACATAAAATTCTCAAATATTTTTTAGAAAATTTATTTTTATTGACAAGTAAAAAGCATATCTACTTTTACTGTGTATAACATCATTTAAATATGCAGACATCATGGAATAGTTAGTTTGAGGTAATTAGTTTAGCATACTTATTTTTGCTGGTGAGTGTACTTAAAATCTGTTGTCTTAGATATGTTAAAATATGTCATACATTTTTATTAACTATAGCTCTTATTTTGTATAATAGATTTTTTGAATATATTTCTTTTATTTAACTGACATTTTATATCCTTTGACCAATAACATTTCTTTTTTTGTTGTTTGTTTTTTTTTTTTGTTTTTTGTTTTGGTGGTACTGGGATTCCTGGAAACCTTTCTACCTCCAGGCTATACTCCCAGACCTATTTTATATGTATATTTTAAATTTTGGAAACAGGTTCTCTTAAGCCAGCGAGGCAGGCTTTGAACCTGTGTGATCCTCCTGTCTCTGCCTCCCAAGCGCGGGGATTACAAGCGTGCGCCACCACACCTGGCGACCAATAACATTTCTACTTCCCCACTCAACTACTTCAACTACTCAACTCTGCTTCTATTAAGTCAATGTATTTAGATTCCTCCTTTAAGTGGGATAATGACATTTGTCTTTCAGTGCCTGCTTTATTTCATTTAACACAATGCCCTACAGGTTCATTCATGTTGTTGCAAATAGCAGGATATCCTTCCTTTTTAAGGATAAATAGTATTCCTTTGTATATGTATTTTATTTATCTATTCACACACTGATGAATATTTAAGTTGATTCTATATGTTGGCTATTGAGAATAATGTTACAATGAACACAGGAATGCAAATATCCTTTGACATGCTGATTAAACCTTGGGGATTTGGACATGATGATTTCCTTTGGAATTATACCCAATAGTGGAATACTCTATCACATGATAGCTCTATTTCATGTATTTATTTATTTATTCATTCATTCATTCATTCATTCATTCATTTACTTATTTAGAACCTTTATATTGTTTTCCATAGTGGCTGTACTAATTTATATTCCAACCAGCTATTTAGGAGTTTCCTTTTTTCCCCATATCTATGACATATTTAGCCTTTTTAAAATAATAACCATTCTAGTAGGTGTAACGTTATATCTCATTGTGGTTTTAATGTGCATTTCTTGGATTATTGATTTTAAGCATTTCTTCATATGCTCCTTGTCAATTTTAATATTTCTGAGAAAATCTGTTCAAGTCCTTTGCCTATTTTGTCGCTAAGTTCAATATCAAGTTTTCTTGATATTGAGTTGTTAGAGTTCCTAACATATTTCTGATGTTAAGCTCTTTTCAGATGTGATAGTTTGCATATATAGTTTCTCCAATTTTGTGGCTCATCTCTTCACTCTGTTGACTTTTTACTGTGTAGAAGCTTTTTAGTTTGATATAATCCCACTTGTCTATTTTCATTTTTATTGCCCGTGCTTTTTGAGTCACGGCCAAGAAATAAAAATCATTGCCAGACAAATGTCATGGAGCTTTCTCTCTAAGTTTTCTTCTAGCAGTTTTAGTTTCAGGTCTTACACTTAATTCTTTAATCCATTTTGAGCTGGTTTTTGTATGTGGTGTGAAATGAGGGTCCAATTTCACTCTTCTGCATGTGGTACAGTTTTCCCAGCACCATTTGTTGAAGAGACTGTCCTTTCCTCCTCATGTGTTCTTGGCACCTTTGTTGAAAATCAATTAGCCATAAATATGCGGATTTGTTCCATGCAGAATTCACCATTTTGAAGTGTACAGTTCAGAGACTTCTCATTATATTTGTTATGCTCTCCAACTATCACCATTATCTAATTGCAGAACAATTTCTCTACTTAAGAAAGAAACTTGGTAGATGTGAGACATCGGTTCCAATCACCTCCCCCTGCAATTCCCTGGCACACCCTAAACTATTATCTATCTGTAGGGATTTGCGTATTGTAGACATTCTATATAAATGGTATTATACAATGTGTGACCTTTTATGTCAGGGTTCTTTTTACTAAGCAGAGTATTTTCAAGGTCCATCAGTGTTATAGCATGTAATTATCTTCCTTTTTGTAAATAATAATCTCTTTATGAATGTAGTGTACTTTATCTACATAGTAGTTGATAGACAATGAGCTCTTTCTACTTTTGGCTATTCTCAATAATGTACATTATTCGATTGGAGTTCTTTTTACAAACGTTTATGTGGACATACATTTTTATTTCTCTTGAGTATATAATCAGGAGTGTCATATTGTGTCATTGCTGGAATATATGATAATATTATGTTTAGCTTTTTTTTTTTTTTGGTGGTACTGGGATTCCTGAAAGCCCTTCTATCTCTGGGCTACACTCCCAGACCTATTTTTACATTTTTATTTGGAAACAGGTTCTCCTAAGCCAGCACGCGCGGATGGCTTCAAACCTGCGCGATTCGCCCTCCTGTCTCGGCCTCCCAAGCGCGAGGATTACAAGTGTACGCTACCACGCCCTGCTATGTTTAGCTTTTTAAGGATTACAGAGATGTTTTACATAGCAACTACATCATTTCATATTCTTATGAGGAATATGTTGGTGTTCTACTTTCTCCACATTCTCACTAACGCTCCTTTTACTTTTTTAGATAAATTATTTTCATTACCATCGTAATGAGTGAAGTGATATCTATGTCACAATAGTTTTTAATTGTGTTTGTTTCACTAATTACTAATGGTGTTAAGCTTTTTTATGTACATGTTGAATTTTTATATACTTTTTAGAATGTCTATTTAAACTTTCTGTTTATTTTTATTACGATATTTTTGTTTTTATTGTTGAGTTGTAAGTGTTCTTTTTATGTCCCCAAAAGGAGGCTCTTATTGGTTATATAAATTATAAATATGCTAGTTTAGTATGTGAAGTTGTCTATGTACTTTCTTGATAGTATCATTTGAAACACAAAAGTTTTCAACGTAGTCTAATGTATCTAATTTTATATTATTGTTGCTTTTGTTTTTGGTGTCATGGCCAAGAATCTATTGTCTACTTCAAAGCTTTGCAAATTTGCATCTACGTTTTCTAAGAGTTAAATTTTTAGCTCTTACATTTAGGTTTTAGGTCCATTTACAGTTAATTCTTTTGTGTGGTGAGTTAAGGGTTCAATTTTTTTCATTTGCATGTGGATATCCAATTATTCTAGTGCCATTTATTTAAAAGATTATTTTTCCCAATTTTTTGGCTTTTATACTTTGTGGAAAATCAGTTGACCACAAACAGATTTATTTCTTTTGAACTATCAGTTCTAACCAGGGACCGACCTATTAGTCTATTGTTAGACCTTATATCACATCTTAATTTCTGTGGCTTTGCAGTAAGATTTGAAAGTGAGATGTGTTATTCTTTCAACTTTTCTCTTTTTCCATGGTTTTTTTTTTACTACAATGCAAAACTGGAATTCCTATATGAACTTTAGAAACAATTTGTCCATTTCTGTAAAAAAAATGGTAGAATATTGATGAGACTTTACCTTTTCTGTAAAAAAGGCAGTTAGAATATTGAATTTTCTCAACAATATATTATAGTTTTCAGTGTACAAATTTTGAAATTCTTTAAAGTTTTCCATATGCATTTCTATGTGTTTTATTTTTGATGCTATCATAAATGGAATTGTCTTTATTATTCATCAAATCACTTTAATATTTAAAGCTTCTTGTCAAGAAATGGAATGCAAATAGTTATATCTCAAGAAGGAACCCTAAACTGGGCATGGTGGCACATGCTTGTAATCCCAGCATTCAGGAGGCTGAGAACAAAGGATCGCAGTTCGCGGACAGCCTCAGCTACTTAGTGTACTTAGTGAGGCCCTCTGCAATTCAGTGAGACCCGGTTTCAAATAAAGAATAAAAAATAGAGCAGGGGGTGTAGCTCGGAGATCAAATGCCCCTGGGTTCCATCCCCAGACCCGCAAAAAAAAAAAAAAAAAAAAAAGAACCCTAGAACTTTAAACAATTTTAAAACCCTAAAAATAAAAATATTTTATCCTTGCCAAAACACTTGATAATTTGATCATCTTTCTCACTATCTTTAATTATCAGAGGTGACTTTGTGTGTTTTTTATTTTGTAATGTATTTTGCATTTGGCAACAAATAGATGAAAACAAAAATTAAATAAAATACTATAAAACATGAAATTGTTTAAATTTTGTTTACATATTTCTTATCTCTAGTGTGTAAAAAGAGAAGTGGTGTTTATATATGGATTATGCATCCTACAAATTAAGTCATTTATTAGCTTAATATGTCTTGCATAGAATTTTTAGGGTATTCAGTACATAATACCATGTCGTCTATAAATAAAGTTGTATTTTAATCTTTTCAATCTGCTTAATCTTATTTTTCAGTGTTTGTTAATTTTCCTAAGTAGAAACTTCAGTATGATATTCAGTAGAAATGACAAGAACAGACATTCTTGTCTTGTTTTTTATCTTGTACAGAAAAAAATCTATGTTAATATTTTTTCCAGTGATTTCTTCTTTTTATTCTTTGCAGTACTGAGGATTGAACCCAGAGAGGGGGCATGTTATACCACTGAGATTCACTGTACCACTTCTAACAATGAATTGATCATCCATACATAAAATCAATAATGAAACACTAAAATGAAATAGACTTCAGACCAAATGGGCCTAACAGGTACATTCAGGGCATTATATCCAACAGCAATAGACTACACATTCTTTGCAAGCTCACATGGGATATCATCCAAGATACAACATATGTTAGGCCAGAAAACAAGTTTTAAACAACTTAAGAGTTGGAATCATATCAAGGACCTTTTCCAACCACAATGGTATGAAATTAGAAATCAATAACAGAAGGAAAACTGGAAACTGGAAAACTCATGAATATGGAGAAGTTAAACAACACAGTCCAAAACAACCAGTGGGTCAAAGAAGTCTAGGAGAAATCTGTAAAATATCTTGAGACAAATAAAAATGGAAACACATTTTAAAATGTATGAGATACATCAAAATCAGTTCTAAGATAAAAGCTTGTAGTTATAAATGCCGACATAAAAAAACTCAACTGAACAATCAAGCTTTACATCTCAAGGAACAAGAAAAATAAAAATAATCTAAATCCAACATTAGTAGGCGGCAGGAAGTAACAGAGCAGGGAGAGAGAGAGAAAGAGAGAGAGAGAGAGAGAGAGAGAGAGAGAGAGAGAGAAGAGAAAGGCTAAATGGGTAACAGGAGGAACTCTAGATGAAGAAGATTCTATAGATAAATAAGGCAACCTAACTGAGGGGATGGGAGGGGGAAGGGGGAAACTCTCTAAAGCACATGATGTACTTAAACATATCAAAGTCAATCACTAAACCAAGCATGGGAAGGAGGGAGGGGAGGAAATGGGGCGGAAATTGGGAAAGGGCTAATTGGGTGATGTGTGCATGTATGTCTCCACCATCTTTTATCCCATTGAGATGTATGACTACAATGCACCAATAAAAAATTTTTAAAAACTGCAACATTTTTAAAAATATAAATGAAACTTATAAACCTTTAGACAAAGAAGGAAGAGAAAAAAACCTAGATGAATAAAATCCAAAAAAAAAAAAGAGGAAAGTTTCTATTGGTATGACAGAAACCTATAAATTCACAAGAGACTATTAGGAACAATTATATGTAAAGTTGGATAACCTAGAAGAAATGGAAAAATTAATGGGATCATGCAATTTATAAAGACTCAGTTATGAAGAAACAGAAAATTGGAACAGGTTAATAGTGATTAAGAATGTTTAATTTATAATAAATACTGTTCCACAGAGCAGAGAATGTAGCTCAGTAGTAGAGTGCTGTCCTAGCATGCTCAAGGTCCTGGGTTTGATCCCCAGCAGCCCCCACACCAACACACACAGACACACACACACACACACACACACACACACACACACACCTTTCAACAAAGAAAATTTCATGAACAGACAGCTTTACTGATTAATGTTACTATATATTTTATGAGGATTGTTATCAACACTTCTTAAACTGTTCCTAAAAGTTGATGAAAAGAAAACATTTTCAAACTCATGAGGTCACCATTACATGCATACCAAAGCTAGACAAGAACTCTGCAAAGAAAGGAAATCATCTCTGGTAAGCTTAGATGTACTTATCTTCAACAAAATACTAGCATACCAAATTTAACATTATATCAAAAGGACTATAAACTATAATAAATTGGGATTTATCCCTGAGACATCAGGATGGTTCAACACATGCAAATCAATAAATACGATCCAGTATATTATCAGAAAAAGGAGAAAATATGATTATCTGAAAAGATGCAGAAAAGTCATTTGAAATTGTTAAATAGTCTATGTCAGGTTACTTAATTAATAGTCTATGTCAGGTCAATTAATTTTGTTTAACTTCTAAGAAAAGAAACAAAAAATAATGTTTTTTGGAACTTGGTCATATAATAATTTATCTCAAAGAATATTTGAGGAAAACAACCATTTAAAAAAATTAAAAATAACAAAGACATACTTAAATAAAATTAGTTGCCTGGCAAATGATTTAGGAGTGAATGAGAGTCAAGCCAGTGTTTCTTAAGCAATGTACATGCAAATATTAGAGATTGAGTTTAAATCTAGATTCTGATTCAATAAATCTAAAGCCTGAGAGTCTAACAAACTCCCAGATGAGTGTAATGCTGATGTTCTCTGGAACACACCTTGTCTAAAACATACTCTATGATAAAGGAGGCTTTGAAAACAAGTTGGAAAAGAATAACTATTCAAAACCCACTATTGATATTTAAACAATTGGTACATGATGGAATATTCAGTTAGCCATTTCTTTTCTTCT
This sequence comes from Muscardinus avellanarius, assembly GCF_963383645.1. Classification (NCBI taxonomy): domain Eukaryota; kingdom Metazoa; phylum Chordata; class Mammalia; order Rodentia; family Gliridae; genus Muscardinus; species Muscardinus avellanarius. Next base: position 29,267,560 of record NC_137790.1, read on the forward strand.
TTTTTTTTTTGCGATATTGAGGGTTGAACTCAGGAGTATTCTACCCCTGTGCTACACCTCCAGCCCTATCTTTTATTCTTTTTTTTTTTTTTTTTTTTTTTTGAAACAGAGTCTTACTTTCTTGCAGAGTGTCTCACTAAGAAGCTGAGGCTGGCCACAAACATGGGATCCTCCAGTCTCAGCCTCTCTAGTACTGGAATTACAAGCATGGGCCAGCACACCTGGCTCAGTTAGCCATTTCTAAAGAATAAAATCATGATTTCCTCATGTGATATAACTAAACTATTGATATAACTATCAAGTAAATTTTAAAATGAATGAACCTAGTTTCAACTAAGTAAGAATGAATATTTATACAGTTTTATAGAGAGGCTTTTCTAAGACTTGCCGTTAATATAAAAACAAAAAGGGAAAATTTTTAAATTTTGATTATTAAAAATATGATGAAAAACACTGAATATATTAAGTGGAACAACAAGTTATAAAAATATTTTCAACATTCTTAATCTAAAGGTTAATGTCTTTGACATATAAAGAACTCTCTTAAATAAATAAGGTCAAAACACATTGAACAGTAGAAAAATATGTATAGGAAATGATTCATTTAATAATATTTTAATTACCCAAACCAAATGAGTATATTAACTTCTTAGTAATTAAAAACTTCAAGGCACATGCTTGTAATCTCAGTACTTGGGAGGATAAGACAGGGAGATCTCAGATTCTAGGCCTCAGCAATATAGATCCTCAACAACATTCTGAAATTTTATTTCAAAATAAAAATAAGACTGGGAATAAAGCTCAGAGGTAGAATACCGTTGGGTTTACTCCCTAGAAACACACACACACACACACACACACACACACACACACACACACTCATACACACATTATAAAAATGCTAAATTTAAAACATTTTATAATACATGACATAGTTTACTTTCAACCGATTTCCAGACTTTATATGTTAAGTAACAGAATGGATATTCCAAGAGTTATAGTCCTATTTAAAATATTTAAATGTACTGAAATACAAAGAAATACAATTTTTTCTTGCTTTACATGAAGTACTTAATAAAATCTTTTCTTGATCTTGTGAATACATCCTAAAACAGACTCATGGAAATCCAGGCCTCGTGGCACACAATGAGACAGGAAGATCGCGGTTCCTGGACAGACACAGATACATAGTGAGGCCCTTTACAACTCAGTGAGACCCTGTTTAAAAACAAAGAATAAAAAATAAGGTTTGGGGTGTAGCTCGGAGTTAGAATGCCCCTGGGTTCTAACTCCAGTACTGCAAAACCAACCAAACAAACAAACAAAAAACAGACTTGCGGAAAGGCCATATTATACTGAAGAAACTACTTCTTTTGGGGCAAGATTGAAATCTCTATCACTCTCCAACTAATAATGTTAAATAAATTCTACAGAGAAATGATCTATCTTCTATTCTGTTCTCCAGAGATCTTTAGATATCATGACCAAGAGTTCACACTGCCACATAGCTTGGTCATAAAATTCTTGGATGGCCTCCATTTTACATGAATACAGTTTAGTTTTTTCATTGGGATGTGGAATTATGAATCTAGTACAACCCTCTGCACAAAATGATTTAGGATCAAAGTCAGAATCAGGACACACATAACACTAATTGCTATTCTCTTTATGAGTGACCTGCTTTAAGCTAAAGTTCCCCAGGAATCATACTTTATAATAACAGAGGTACATAACAAGTGGGTTATATGAATAGAATTCTCGAAATTTTAGCAAGAAGAGCAAACACTCCTACCTTTCCATTAACACCAGAATAATGAATGTATTTCAAGTATATCATATATCATTATCATATTCCACAGAATTTTGCTCTTCTCAGACTCCAGTATCTTGAGCAAATACAATATTCATATGAAAGAATGATTGAGTTTTAATTCCCAAAGATTATTTTGAGTGGTATATGGGCATAGCTACCAATATTAAAATGCTCTCTTTCCATGGTTGCACTGAGAAATAACCCCAGAGTGAAGAGCAAAGAATCAGAAAAGTCCATGACACTCACCTACCTTCTAGAAAGTCAAAGAATCAAGACCAACAAATGTAAAAATTCAGTGGATTATCAAATTTAAAGTAGAAATAAACAAGCAACATGTGAATTTTATAATGGAAAGTAAGTTTATTCTCTTTCAGTTGGAATTGTTTGGTTTGTGGCCCTTTGATAGTATACAGAAAGTATACCTAGTAGTAAATGGGTTAGAATTTGATAAAAACCTTAAATTGTTGATATAGTCTCTGAAAGTATAAAGCAATAACTACAGTGCCCCCAAATATTTATTTAAGTATATATTTCAGTGAAATTTAGATGAAAGAGAAGACATAAACTCTCAAGGAGTGACTACTAATAATATAGTAATAACAAATTCATACTGAGAATATGTGGAGAGGAAGAGCTTAAGCAATTTGTATTTGCCACTACAAAAACTTTTTAGAAATTTTATTTTAAATGAGATTTTGATAGAAGAAAGAGAGATGTGGGAAATTCAAAGTGGAATTAAATTAAGGGTTAAATATATATGTGTACACACACACACAACACACACACACACACACACACACACACACACACACACATATATATATATATATATATATATATATATATATGTATGATAAGTGTGATTGCAACTTTGAAGCCAATCAATAATACCATTCAAAAATTCTGTGATGGATATCATGAGTTTATTTATATGAGTAAATGTGTAAAAATAATTTGAACTTTTTATTTGTAGCTTTTCCTTGAGGTTTTCTAGTCTGAGTGCTTCATTATATCTAACCCAAATCAAAATGTCAATAATCAAAAAGTCAAACAACAATAAATGCTGGCAAGGATGTGGGGTATAGGAACTCATCTACACTGTTGGTAGGATTGCAAATTAGCACAGAATCTATGGAAATTAGTGTGGACATTCCTCAGAAAAGTAGGAATGACTCCACTACATGATGCAGCTATACCACTCCTAGGTATCTTTTCAAAGGGACTGATATAAGAATAATGTAATAAATTCATATCTATTTATAGCAGTACAATTCATAATAGCCAAACTATGAAGCTAACCTAGGTGTCCATCAAAAGATGAATGGGTTAAAAAATTATGGGTTATACACACAGTGCAATTTTATTCATCAATAAAGAACAAGATTATGTCATTAGCAGGAACATGGACTGAACTGGAGAACATTATTTTAAGTGAGATTAGCCGGTCACAAAATATGAAGGGTCCTAGGTTTTCTCTCATATGCAAAAGCTAGGGTGCAATTGGGATACAGAGGGAACTTCAGATAATAGAGGAGAGACAACAGAGGGACAAGGGAGGTGCTCTAGAGCAAGGGGGAAATGAGTAAGAATTAGTGAGGAAATCACATCCATTAATGTTATATTCATATGTGAGAAAACCAATGCCAGTCTCAATATCATCTATGGGGAAGGGAGGGGTAAAGGCAGGGAGCTGGAGGAAAACTCACCAAGTGCTATGTGCATAAATGTTACCATCACTATAAACTACATTATGATATGAGACTATAATGAACCAATGAAAGTATTTTTAAAAAGCAGCTATCCATAAATAAATAAATGGCCAAAACATAGAAACAATAGATTTGCACTCATCAAATATCCAAACCCAGAAACAATGCAACACTCCGTTTTTTAAAGCAAAGGTATTTTTGTTCCTACTATAAAATTTTGAATTAAAAACATTAAAATTCGTTTTACCTATTTACAGAAATCTCTGATAAACACTGATGGATGGATGTTTCCAATAACAGGATGGTAGTTTTCTATAATTATAGCAGAGATCATTTTGTAGAGCCAATCAGAAAGTCAAATTAATCAAAATAAGGAGAAAAATTTGTAGCATGTTTGCAAAAATTTACTTTTGCAATGACAGGTTAAAAAAACAACATTCTTTTCTCATTTTACAAATTGATGCAATCTCAATGCATTAGTCTGTTATTAGTTATATTAAGCAAAGTCAGCCTTACTGTACATTTGTCAAACTCGACAGACACTTATGGAAGAAACGAGATTCAGTGGCTATGTTTCTCATACTTTGGATAAAAGGATTCTAAGCTTTTTCACTTTTATCTGGTTTATTCTGCTGCCCTATATGCCAAAGATGTAATCTTAAGGTCTTATTAGATATTTGTTTGTTTTGTTGAAAGTGACCTTCAGCCTTCAGCTGAGATAACCTCCAAATATAACCCTTCTGGGGTATTATGTTCTATTTCAGATTATCAGCTCCAAAGGTTAGGTTGTCAAGGATGGAAGGGAGAGATTTTTACCTTTTATTATGAAACTACAAGTAAAATCCCCAGTCAGTTTATGTCTGGGTTCAATAGTCTTTCAGGGATGTTACAGGAAGACTCGACTTATATGATTTAGTAAAAGGCAATGTTCTCCACATAACTTTTATTTTATTATTTATTGATTTGATGGGCATTGAAGTTCATGCACTCCCTTCATTTCTAAGACAATTGATTACATGAGATTTCCAAGGTACATTTTTTCTGTGTGTGTGATACTGGGGTGGAACCCAGAGGCTTTCTACCTCCGAGCTTTACTCCCAGACCTATTTTATATTTTGTTTGGAAAAAGAGTCTTACTAAGTTGCTGAGAGACTCACTAAGTAGCTGAGGCTGGCTTCGAACCTGTGTGATCCTCCTGTCTCAGTCTACCAAGCATGGGGATTACAAGTGTGCACCACCTTGCCTGGCTCCAAGGTACATACATTTAAGAACTTGAGTCACTGAAATCTTGAGCTATAAACAGCAAGATCAGAAAGGAGATTCAGGCCAGGCATAGTAGCACACGCTTGTAATCCCCACGCTTGGGAGGTGGAGACAGGAGGATTGCACAGGTTCAAAGCCAGCTGCACTGGCTTAGGAGACCATGTTTCCAAAGAAAAAAGTAAAGAAAATAGGTCTGAGAGTGTATCCCAGAGGTAGAAGGGTTTCCAGAAACCCCAGTACCACCAAAAAAAAAAAAAAAAAAAAAAAAGAGATTCAGGTAAACCTTACCAGGTACCGAAATATACAGGCCCTCTTTCACTGTTACATCTTCCATAAAACACTAAACTTTTCTGGTGCAAGTTACTTTGGGCCCTTTTATGATAATGCACCTGTTTGTTAAGGTGATGGCAGATCATAATGTTGTTGATTAACAACAGACTTTGAAACCATGAGCAATTCCAATCAAATTATAGCATACAATGGTTAATAAATCACATTCAATCACATGCATGCACATTATTGTCAAATAAAAAGCCAACAAATTAAACATTTATATAAAAGATCATAGTGACTATAGATTTCACACAGTCATGCATTCATTTTTCCTTTTCTTCTTTCTCACTACTATTTCTTCCATTTCTATAAGCAGGATCAAAGTGGAGCAACGGTCATTCAGTTCAGTCTTTACTGTAAACCCTTTCCCACAGACACATGTGAAAATAACCCATCAGGGATCTGAGCTTCCTGGCCCAAGGCTGATGTGACTGAACACTTCCTGGCACCTTTCACCTCTCCCATCCTCTCTCAGACCCCAGAAAACCCCTGGGCTCCCAACCAGCCTAACCAGATGGTCCTCTAGCCTCAACCTCTCCTTATACCCACCCTCAGTCCTGCAATGGCTTTCTTCATTTTGGAGGGCTTGTGATAACTAAATATCCAGACCATGAGGGTATTTTTAACTCCTTTTTTTGTGTAAAACTCTCATTTCTATATTTAATTCTAATATGGATAATGGAATTAGACTATATGATCATATTGTCATGACCAGTGCACTGGATAAACCAGACTCATCCTTAGGAAGAACTTTCAGACATTAGCTAAGGGGAATTGGACAAATGTCTCCTTGGTGGCTAACATTTGAATTTTTCTGAAGGTGGAAAATGATACCCCATGAACAATCTAAACATAGCACTCCAAAACAAAAGGACGAGTGGTTGAAATCGTGACCATTTTCCTGGAGGGGATAAGAGAAAGATAATATCAGGATGGGGGCTTATTCTCTGGGACACTCTTGGTTCTTAAAAGCACAGTTTTGATATCAACTGTGCTTGCACATAGAAAGGAGTATCACATATTTCATTCACTTCAGTCAAAACAGAAGTTCTGAACCACATTCAAAAGCTCACTCGATATTAGTCTTCCATCAAAAGAACAGTTGGCAAAAATTTTCTCCCATTCTGTTGGCTCTATGTTGAGGTTCTTGGTAGTTTCTTTTGCTGTACAGAAGCTATTAAGTTTAATGCAATCCCACATATTGATTTATTATGCCTTTGGGCTTTTGTTGAGAAAGATTTTACCTGTGCCTATGTGTTGAAATATTGGACCTACGACCTCTTCAAAGAGCTGTAAGGTCTCTAGTCTGATTTCTTAGTCTTTGATCCATCTTGAATTAATTCTTGTGCATGGTGAGAAAGTGGGATTTATTCCCATTTTTGTGCACATGGTTAACCAGTTTTGTCAACACCATTTGTTGAACAGGCTATCTTTTCTCCAGTGTATGTTTTTCACCCCTTTGTCAAAAATAAATTGGCTGTAAGTGTGCAGATTTGTTCCTGAATCTTCTCTTCTGCTCCATTGTTCTATGTATCTGTTTTTGTGCAGATACCATGCTGTTTTTATTACTATGGCTTTGTAGTATAGCTTGAAGTCAGGTATTGTGATGCCTCCTGCATGGTTCTTGTTGCTGAGAACCACTTTGGCTATTCTGAGTTTTTGTTGTTGTTGTTCCAAATGAATTTAAGGACTGATTTATTATTATTATTATTATTATTATTATTACCATTATTATTATTATTATTATTATTATTATCATTATTGGTGTTACTGGGGTGGAAACCCTTCTACCTCTGGGTTACACTCCCAGACCTATTTTTATATTTTTATTTGGAAACAGGGTCTCTTAAACCAGTGCAGCTGGCTTTGAACCTGTGCAATCCTCCTGTCTCCGCCTCCCAAGCGCGGGGATTACAAGTGTGCACCGCCACGCCCGGCTGGGATTGATTTTTCTATGTCTATGAGCAATGACTTTAGTAATTTAATGGGTATAATATTTTACTTAAAGTAGCTGCTTGTAATGGGAATCTTTTTATACAAACTCCAAATTATTTTTTATTTCAACTACTTCACAGAACTTCAGTCAATTTTTAATTCAATAACTTTTCATAAGCACCTACAACGTATCGTCCATTACAACTACAGAAATGAGGATGGATAAATCAAACTGTATTTGTTCAGGTTACTACTGTCGAGGAGAAATACTATGTTGAAAAATAGATGGGGCAAAAAAATAACTGGCATATTACTGTATGTAGCATAGGAATAGGAAGGGGAAAATATGGATGAATTTACCTCAATGTGGTAAGGGAAGCTCAGACAGAAAGTGCTAATTGAAATCGTTCACTGAATGAATACAGACTGAATACCTACAAATCCCAGGGAAATCCCAATAGAAGCAAAAGGTTCAATTGTGGAAATGCAGGCAAAACCTCTAGTCTGTGGTGTGTACATGCTAATAGATGGTACAGACATTAAGATCAATAAGATGGTAGCACTCACCTGTCATCTCAGTACCTGGGAGGCTGAGAAAGGAGGATGACAGGGTCAAGGCCAGTCTCAGCAACTTAGCAAGGCTTTAGGCAACCTAGTGAGACTGTTTCAAAATGAAAAATAAATAAATAAAATGGGACTGGAGGGTATATCTCGGAGGTAGAACGCCCCTGTGTTCAATTCCTAGCACCACACCAAAAAATACGTTTATTTATCTTCTTTTTTTACATAGATATCATATGTAAAAGTAAAAATGAAGAGCAGAAGAGAAGAAATGTTGAAAGGGTAGAAACTTTGGTTATGTTTTATGGACAGCCTTCTTGAGAAGATGGGTTATGAGTAGGGACCTATTTGGGAGAAATTTTCCAGATAAATGAAAATTTAAAAGAAACAGTATTTATAACAGAGTTAATGGCAGGTACAGAGGTATGGAGGCTTGTATCATACATTTAAGGAATAGCAAGTTGTGGGGCTAAATGTGCGTGTGCGTGTCCGTGTGTGTATGTGCGTGTGCGTGTGTGTGTGTGTTTTCACATGAACTCGGAGAACAATGGATGAGATACCCTATTCACCTCGCTAAGGAATCTGAACTCCATCATAACAAAGAGGCCACATCATAACCTTTGCTTTAAAAAATAAATTTTTGCTAATACATAAAACACAAAAACTGTAATATGAATGGTGTAAGATGATATCTCATACTTGTATGCAGTGTGCAATGTTTAAATCAGGTTAAATATGTCTAGCTCCTCAAATATTTATCATTTGTTTATGGTGAAAACTTTTTAAATTATTTCTTCTAGCCATGTAAAATGCATAGTTCATGATCATTATCTAAAGTCACCACACTGTGCAAGAGCACACCAGCAATTCTTGGTCCTGTCAAATTGTACCTTACCACCCATGGATCTACCTTCCCCATCCTTCCCCACTCTGAGCTCTCCCATCAGTCCACTCTCAACTTCTATAAAATCGACTTTCTTAGATTCTACATAAGAGCAAGACCGTGAAGTACTTGTCTTTCTATGGCTGGCCTATCTCACCTAATATAACCACCTCCAGTTCTATGTGTATTGTCACATATGACTGTATTCCACTCTTTGGCTGAGTAGTATTCTTTTATGTGTGTGTGCCACATTCTCTTTATCCATTCATCAGATGACAGACACTTGGGTTGTTTCCATTTCTGGCTATTGTAACCAATGAACATGGCAGTGCTGTTGTCTTTTCTACATACAGACTCCATTTCCTGTGGATATATATTCAGTTTTGGGATTGCTGGCTTATATAGTATCTATTTTTAATTGTTTTAGGAACCTCCCTACGTATTGTTTTTCATGGTGGCTATATTAAATTACGTCCCCTCCAACAGTGTGCTGGGCCTTTCCCGTTTTTCTGATTTTTCGTTTTTTAAGTTACTCAACTCTTTGATATTTTATTGTGGTGATACTACAAGAATAACACAAAAACCAACATGACATAAAAGTGTATGTATTCTTATAATATTATATATGATATAGTATATTAAGAGAGACATATAATAAATTTTTTTGGGGTGGTACTGAGGTTCCTGGAAACCCTTCTACTTCTGGGCCACACTCCCAGACCTACTTTATATTTTCATTTGGAAACAGGGTCTCCTAAACCAGTGCGGCTGGCTTCGAACCTGCGCAATCCTCCTGCCTCCACCTCTCAAGCATGGGGATTACAAGCATGCGCCGCCATGCCCGGCCTAAGTCTACTACTTCTAAGAATACATTTAATATATGTTGGTAATTGAACATTCTTGTCATCATTTTGTCTTTAGTTTTTTAAGTATCAGTCAATTTTTGCAAATATCTTCTCCCATTTTTAAGTAATATCCAATTTTTGCCCCTTGTCAGATGTAAAACTTGCAAATATTTTCTCCCATTTTGTAGGATAACAAAACAACAAAGTGACTGCTGTGCAAAAGCTTTAATATTTGAAGCAAGGGGGTGGTAAGTTTTATAAAAGTAGGAGGTTGGCTGGAACAGTTTCCCTCTGGCATTGAAGTTCATCTAGCATTAAATAATGTATAAACCTAAACAAACCAAGAACTCCTCAAGTGCCAGTGAAATTTCTGGCCCTCATATATGTGGAATTCATCTTGGACGTGGATGCCGGTGAACAGAAAATTACCCACGTGCAAGAGAAGAGGAGAAAACAAGAAAATGGTACCACAGCTCAAAGAAATGTTGAATTTATGCCACAGAGGCAAGGACATCGTTTTATGAAAAGAAGACTACAGCTGAGTAGTAGTTGACTAAGAAAAATTGTTGCTTTAGGAAATTATTTTGTATATTCTTGTTTTATTACAACTATAAGCTTTTTAAATTCTTCATCTTTTTCTTTTTCTTCTTTTTGATACTGAGTGTTGAACTCAGTGGCATTCTACCTCTAAGCTACACCCACCCCCAGCCCATTTTATCTTTTATTGCGATCCTATTCTCACTAAGTTGCTGAGGTTGGCCTTGAACTTGTGATTCTCCTGTCTCAGCATTTAAGTACTGGAATTACAGGTGTGCACGACCATAAATGGCAGCCATAGCTTTTACAAACGTTTTAAAAATGATAAAATTATTCCATTTTGATTTTAAAGCAGTAGTTCTCAAAGCCTGGCATGCACAGCTCTGGGGCTTCCCAAGACTTCTTCAGGGGGTCCACAAAGGCAAAACCATTTTCTTCATTATATTATGAAACCTTTTGCCCTTTGCACTGTGTTGACCTTTGAAATGCTGGAATAAATAATTGTGCCAGCACGTTGGTCCCGTGGGCATTAATCAAGGTGGTGACATCAGACTGAGACAGTAGTTGTGGTGTTGATTCATTGTGAAGACAAACAAAAGCCAATTCACATAATATTCTCTTTGATTAAACAATAATTAAATCTCTATCTGTGAATATACATTTTTAATGTGTGTGATGAAAATGGGAAGTATATGGAAAACATACTTGATAAGCATGCTGTCTTGAGAAAAAGTTTATGCTGTGAGCGGGACTCCTTGCTTTCTGATGGAACACACTATCTCTACTTGATAAAATGCCTGGTCACCATTATATAAACTTGGGCATTTAGCAAACTTGTGTGTGTGTGCTACTAGGGATTGAATTCAGAAGCGTTTGGCCTCTGAGGCACAACCCCAGCTTTTTTTATTATTTATTTTGAAATAGTGTCTAAGTTCCCGAGGCTGGCCTTGAGCCTGGATTCTCCTGTTTCGGCCTCCCAAATAATGGGAATACAGGTATGCACCACCATACTTGGCAAGACTATTTCTTAAAAATAAATAAAATGAGCTTATGACTTTAAGAAAAACAATTGTTAAAATCTGTTGTCAATGCTACAATTCGAACACTCAAGCAAAACTTAGTATTTTGGAAAACATCTATCTACTTTTCAATATTTAAAGACAACCTCTCAATACTTAAAGATACTTTATTAGATACTTCTAATGAGGTTGGTGGCACTTTTTAAAAATGTGTTTCTTTGACATTGTATAAAGATCACTTGAAAGACCTACATAAATCAGTAAATCAATTTTGTTTTCCAAATGTGCATGCATGAAGTTATAAAATCAAGCAGGAATAAAGATCCATTCAAAGAGCAAGACCGATAGGTTTTGATATAACAGAGTATGAAAATTTCACTGCCATGGTTTTAGATTCATTACAATGAACCTTTAAAAAACGGTCACTGATTTGATATGTAGAATCAAACAACAGATCCACAAGTAGCTGAAAAGGTATTAAAATACTTTTTTTGGTGGTACTGGGGTTCCTGGGAGCCCTTCTACCTCTGGGCTACACTCCCAGACCTATTTTATATTTTTGAAACAGGGTCTCTTACACCAGCGCGGCTGGCTTGGAACCTGCGCGATCCTCCTGTCTCCGCCTCCCAAGCGCGGGGATTACAAGCGTGCGCCACCACGCCCGGCCTTACTTTTTAAAAAATAAACTACATGTTCCTATAAGTCCAGATATTTTCACATGTTTTAACCAAAACAATAGACTACAACTAATTAACTAAAGAAACAAGTGAAGGAATCTAGTTTTCTTCTAATACACAAGACTAATGTGTACACAAGACTGGCAAAAATACACAAAGCCAAACTTCCAGTTGCTTTTAGAAAAACAGTTATTTTAATTAAAATTTATTTATGTACTAGGTCTATCCTTATCTTAAAACAAGTTAATTTATACTTGTTTTAAGTTAAATAGCATATTTCATAGATAGTAGTAATGAACCCATATGCATAGTATGAAACAGTTCTCGAGATGCTCTTATTAAAATACTATTAAAGATTGAAGTGGCTCGTACACTTCTAAGGATTTTTCTTATTTTTTTTCTTTTTGTGTAAGACAGGAAAGTAAAATGTTGTCAAAAAGCTTTAAAATTTGAGGTTTCAGCCAAGCGTTCAAGAAGCAACGCCTAATGAAATAGAATGCTTCTTAGATACTTCTTAGGGTATTAATTTTTATTTAAATTGGCATATATCTTACCTACCTGGGGCTGATTAAATAGCATATTTGCATGTAGTAGCATCTTTGCACTACTTATGAAAACTAATACATTTTGGAATTGATTACAAGTTAAAAATTTTGAAAGTTGAACCCAAATTTATTAAATAAGTTGGTTCTTTATTTTAGCTCAGTAGAAACTATACCTACGAAAGAATCAGTGGGCCTCTATGTCTATTTTGTAGAAAGCCAAAGAAATTCAGAGCACCCCGAGTCCTTGAGTACCACAGCCCTGACATAACAAAAATTATTCCTGGAATATATAAACTTGAATTTAAAATTAAATTCAACCAAAAGGTAATCTTAAATGTGTATATGTGCAGAAAAATGTATGTGTACCTATAGAGAGAAACTAACACCAGTTATTTTGGGAGATTAGGATTATAAAGAACTTTTCATTTCTACGTCTATGATAATTCATTTCACAAATTATAATTATTTTAAAAAGTGGAATCATACGTTGCTGACTACACTTTGACTTGTTTTGTTTGCAATGTGTCTTGGATTTCTTTCCATATCAATACCTCCATCCATGCCTATTAATTACTATATGGCATGGGTATACACAAGCTTTTCACACTTTCTCTATTGGAAAGCATTATGATGTTGTAATTTTGAACAATGCTGCCAGGAGAATAATTACACACATCTTTTATTTTATTTTTTATTTTTTGCAACTGTGAGAAGTTCACAAGACAGTGGTGTAGAATAAAAATGGTTTCTTGTGTAGTGGCCCTGGTGGAAAGGAAGCGTGTATACAATTATTTTTATTCTTATACTATCTTGTGGCAGTTATACAGAAGACTTTATCTTCCTGAGAGCTCACAGACAGTTTGGAAATGCCAAAGAAGTCATCTTAATGGAATCTGTCTCCTTGTTATTAGGCTGTGTCTGATACCCTAAATTGCTTTATCCAACATCCATTCTAACCTACAGCTAACATGCCCCAGCTGGCTAGTTAAAACCACATTTTTCAAACTCCGCGGAGGCTAGAACATGATTTCGGTTCCATCATTCTCTTTTGAGAATGTTTAGAAACTGAATGAAGTATAGAAAAAAGCCACGTTTGAGGTATACATTTTGCTGGCGATGATCAAGGCCAAGGTGGCAGCTTCAGCAGCCACTTCCCGAGGTGGTAGGTGGATCCCTGATTCAGCAGCTTCCTGGAGCAGCCGAGGCATATTTCTGGATCGTGGCAGAGTAGCTTGGGACTGAAGTCAGCAGTATTAGCAGCAGATTCATAATTTGTCAGCTTCCTGCATCTGCAGTGGTAGTTCACCTGCTCAAGGCAAAGGTAGGGTATTTCCGGGAGCTACTAGTTGTTTCTCAGTGTTACAGCTCAAACTGCTTCTCCATTTCTCCCAAGAATTCTCTAAGTTTTCTCTAAAACACTGCATTACTTATATTAGCAGGAGCAAGAGTCAGCAAACTACAGCCCACAGGCTAAATCCAGCCCACTGCCTGGTTTAGTACAGCTTGCAAGCCAAAAGTGGTTTTTATATTTTTAACAGGTTAAAAAAATCAAAAAAGAATATTTTGATACAGGAAAATTACATGAGAATCAAGTTTCACTGTCAATATATTGAGTTGTACTGGAAATCACCATTTTCATTCATTTTTGCATTTGCTAGGGTTGCTTTTGTATTAAAGTCACAGAACTGAGGATTCCTGGCCATGGTCCACCGTAACTTAAAAGCTTTACCAAGCCGGGCGTGGTGGTGCACGCTTGTAATCCCCGCGCTTGGGAGGCAGAGACAGGAGGATCACGCTGGTTTGGAGCCAGCCTCGCTGGTTTAAGAGACCCTGTTTCCACATAAAGTTAAAAAATAGGTCTGGGAGTGTAGCCCGGAGGTAGAAGGGCTTCCAGGAACCCCAGTACCACCAAAAAAAAAAAAAAAAAAAAAAAAAAGCTTTACCAATCACACACACAAAGTTGCAACCCTTGGTCTAGAATGAATTTTTTTGGTTCAAGTGAAGTGAATACTGAATCACATTGATGCTAGTGTATTAAGAAATAGAAAAAAGAAGCCGGACATGGTGGTGCACGCTTGTAATCTCCCCGCTTGGGAGTCAGAGACAGGAGGATCGCGCAGGTTCGAAGTCAGCCACACGCGCTGGCTTAGAGACCGTTTCCAAATAAAAATGTAAAAATATATCTGTGAGTGTAGCCCAGAGGTAGAAGGGCTTCCAGGAACCCCAGTACCAAAAAAAAAAAAAAAAAAAAAAAAATAGAAAAAAAGATAGTGGCACAGATTGTAAACAGTATGTTAATTTTATTGAAATTTAAGCCACTGATGTTTTTTTATTTCTCACATCTAGTCTTAGTCGGAGAACTTCCCACAATAGAATAATAATTTAGAAAGATACAAAGGGTTTAAAGACCATGGTAGCTATTGGCCTTGTTTACCAGCTGCTTCTGTTTCTCCTCATAGGCATGTAGCAAAATTGCACTTTTATGCCCTCTTCTGTGAAATATGACTATGTGATTTGCATTGGCCACCACAATTGGAGCAAAAGGAATGCATGACACTTTAAAGCAGAAACTGAAAGACCAGTGTGTGACAGTATGTTCTCTTTTTTTTCCTGTCATAGTCATTTACCGGCAACTTAGTAGATGCTCTATCATCTCATCCTGTATCTCTCTCCCTGAATAACTATGATAAATATCAGCCCATATCAATCTCATGCATGTACTATGAGTATGAAATTAACCTTTGCCATCTTAAAGGACCAAGATTGGGGGTATTTGTTACTGCAAGATCATTTAAACTATTCTGACTGACCTCACCCTATAAATTGGTTTGAAGTTTCTAAATTCTGTAAGTCAGATACTCAAAGTATAAATGGTCTTCTATATTTCTAAACTAGATCACATTTTGACCGGAAGATCTTATCCCACCGAGAATAGAAAAAATACTGAAACTTGCCAGTGATGAGTAAGTTTTGCTTTTTTCTTTGTTTAAAAAATTGCTTTAGGTTAACCGTGTTTCTGTTGAAAAAATATTCAGTGCATAAAATTAAAATCCTTGTCCTTATAAAATTAAATTTCTTTACAATTTAGAGATGTGTCTTCCCCTTCCTTGTAAAGCTGACATCTAAGTGAAAAGGGATTTCTAAGATTTCTAGAAAATGGATGAGACTGTAGGTAGACAGACTCTTCCTATTATTGCAATGTGTTGTCTGGTCTCTGTGCTGAGCATCCAGCAATGAGGAGACTGGGTTGCAGGTGGTGCTGATGAGATCTTCGGGCACGATGTCCGCATCTGCTGCTGAAGAAGGTGAAGAGTGATGTGATCCCTGGATGCAAAGCTCTCCTCCTCTTGACCCCAGGCTCCCTTGCTCTTTCAGCTTACCTTCATTTCCATTGGGAATTCTCAGCTGTTTTCTCTCACTGTCACCTGAAGTACACAGAGCAGAGCACAGGGAAGTTTTCTTCAAGGTCATCATTCTTGGTTTCTTCTAATCTACTCTCCGGTACCACATTAAATAGAGATTCAAAGAGGCAGCTTCCCCAAAGAGACCTGCCATTCCCCCAGAATATGTTTAGGATCCTCCAGAGCCTGTAAGAGTTTTGCAATGCTCTTCAGTCCTTGGGTTTTAATCAAATGGTGGGAGCAAGAAAGCCCTCCTGTCTTAATCCTGCTGTGAAAGCTTTCTGGCTCTGTTTCCCTTTTACCTTATTCCAGGGTCAGAGGGTCTTTGTTGCGTCTTCTGGCTCACAAGAGTTTTCTACATTCCTTCTTCAGTTCTGCATATTCATCTCTACTTCTCTATGGCAACACCAGCTGAAGGGCCACAGCTGGTGGGTATAAATGAAAGTGGGTACCAGGAAGAGGACATGAACGTCTAAAGGTACTCCATATGTATTATTCTTGTTACATTGCTCCCCATAGACCCAGTCTTTACACACACGCACTCACATACACACTCACACATAGTATATGTGTTTGAATATGAGGTGTTTTTAATTATTACTTAGAAATAAGAAAGTTTATAGAATTTCTTATATTAAATAGCATCCTTTCATCTTACCAATAAAATTCTATTACAGAAAGTTCCACTAAACCAAAAGACTGATGGGATTAAATTTTTAAAAGAGTAAAATAAACTTACACATACTTAAGAATTATTCCTGATGTGTACCCTAATAATTATATATTTTGAATATACATTTTTTGTACATCACTTTAAAAAGTAAAGTAGTAGTGACTAAGATGTCAAAAAATAACCTACCAAATGGATATTTGTGGCTTGTGGTAAAAATTTCAATTTACTTCCCCACAAAATGTATTAAGTTGTACCCTCCAATAACTTATATGGAAGGGAAGGGAAGGTGGTAAGTTCTGTGGTTTAAATGAGTCAAAAAAATATTCCAGTTATAACAATGAAGGTCTACAGAATAGATTTCAGAAAACATGTTGCCTTTTATGTATGTATCATCCAGTGTTTATGCAAGTGATGAGTTTTCATAGAGTTGTTTCATAAAATGGGGGATAAAAATGATATTAATATATCATTTTAATAACACATTAAATAACATAGGGTCAAATAGAATAAATCTTATAAATAGATCTTCAAAGTATATTCCTGAAGGTACATATATTCAAGTTGGCAAACAAACAAAATATCTTTTTAAAGAATCTTTTCTTGGAAAATGGGGGTCACCTCCTATTCAAGTTTGTTTGATACTCAACAAATCACACAATTTTAGGTCTCTCTCTTCTACATGACCATAACGTTTACTTTTTAGGAGTGGCTATACCTTTTTCAATATTTCTCAAATCCCTGTTAGTTCTAATGACTGATCTGTAATTAGCAAGTTTATACCATCTTTTTTGAAGATTTGATAAATTATGTTTACTATTTTCAAAGCTGATATTACCAGTTTTTATTAACAGCATTATTAATAACTATCATCTAATGAAAGATTCCTCTTCAAATTTACATGTGCTATCGGACATTGCTCTTCACTTTCTACCTATTCTCAGGTTCCAAGGTGAATTTCAAGCAATTCCCCTATGACTATGATGTCCACTTGGCCCTCCCCAGTCCTCGCTGGACTGGACCTGCCTTTCATGAAATCACTCAGTTACCTATAATCCTGAAATTTCAATTTAAAGAGGTTTTTTTTTTTTCATGTTATTTGAGTAAAACAAAGAAGCTCTTTGGCTTGAAAATAGAAACTACACTATGGGGGTAGAAGAGGAGAGACAGAGAAATTGTAAAAGAAAAGACAACTGTTAAATATTTTACATATATATGTATACATATGTATCTAGTAATGAATATATGAAAATTGAGGAAGGCATAGAAGAGTATAAGATGCTCTCATTTGATTAAAAAGCAAAAAAAAGCCACATCTCCATATTTGTGTATGTGTTGGATATTTCTGGAAGAGCATATATAAACAACGAAAAGCAGAAAGCGTGAGAAGGCCTGGTAGAAAACTAGGGGGATTTGGTGAGAAAACAGCTTGTCGTGTCTAAAACTGTGATTCCAAGTTTGGAACCATTTCCTTTTTTTCAGAAATGGCCAATTTCTGCTTGTAGAGGTCCTACTGAAATTATATATATATATATATATATATTCTTAATTACTATTTGAAATAAACCTATATCCCGGAATGCTTTTTAAAAGTTGTCCATCCTTACGGTGCTTTTGACTTTTTGAAAGGACTCTCCCATGTTTCATTTCAGAATAAAGAAGGTATTATCTCTGCCTTTATCAAGAAAACCAAAGGCAATATAGCTTGAGAACTTGCACAGGCTCACACAGTCGAGCCAGAGGCAGCAGAAGGACTGGACCTGGCGCAGCGTTCTCCCAGCAGGGCTGCGGTGCCAGCTTCGTTTATATAACAAGCCTCCCAAGTTCTCATTCGGATTCAGCAGCGTTAGCAGGGAGATGACCAGGAACAGCCCTCATTCGGTCTTCTAAGTCATCAGCCAAGGTGACGGTAATTTAACCTCAGCAACTTTTCCCTCTTACCTTTAACCCAAGGGATGAATACATTATTCCAAGAAGCAGCTGCCCCTTGGCTAGAATTACACATTATGTGCCAAAGGCTGGTGGTAACTAGTCTGGGACTAATGAATGGGCTCAACCCCAGTAATCATATGGCGCAGTCTTTTGTACAGCAGAACCCAAATCTAATTTCTTTTCCTATCTTTTCCCTCTGTGCTAGTATTCACAGGTGCAGCAATCCAGTGTGCCAAAGCATTCTGTGTTTGCAGAGCCGAACGGATTTCTTACCTTCTTATCATGGCAACATCTACATCTGTGCACACACTGAGAGAAAGTTGCTTCAGCAGATTTTTAGTCATTCTGGATTTAGGGATTAAAAAGATCTGATCATTTTTAATTGTATTATCTGCGGTGAATAGACGGGTTCTGGCATTCGCAACATAAAGAGAAGCAAACTTGGCTCTCGGGTTTTACGTGGCAGTGTGGTTAGGTTTTTGAATGTCTTGACTGACGTGTATCCACAAGCAAAATGAAAACAAGTTTTCGAGATCTCATTCTCATAATAAATCATTCTGCAACAGTTCGCAGGGTATGTTGATACTTGTTGGCGGTGGCAGCGAAGATTCAGTTACGTGAAGCATTTCTTAGCCATGTGTGAAGTACGTAGTGAAAATCGTGGCTGATTAAACGTGTTACTTTGGTCCCTGAGAGATAGATATTGGTGCAAGAAGATTGATCAATCTCTCTCTCCCTTGAATTCTATGAGGCTTCATTCTTCTGCTTCTACTTCAATAACAACTTCTCAGTATCCTTCTATGATTCTTTCTTTGCAAGAGAGGTAGGGTTCCCCAACAATCTTCATTCATCTTCTATTTTTCTTCTTCTTCTTCTTCCTCTTCTTCTTCTTCTTCTTCTTCTTCTTCTTCTTCTTCTTCTTCTTCTTCTTCTCTTCTTCTCCTTCTCCTCCTCCTCCTCCTCCTCCTCCTCCTCCTCCTCCTTCTTCTTCTTCTTCTTCTTCTTCTTCTTCTTCCTCTCTCTCTCTCTCTCTCTCTCTCTCTCTCTCTCTCTCTCTCTCCTCTTTCTCTCTTCTCTCTTCTCTCTCTGTTACTGCGAATTTAACCCAGGAGCATTCTACCTCCAAGCTACATCCTCAGCCCTTTTTATTCTTTTGCTTTGAAACAGGGTCTTTATAGGTTGCTGAAAGTCTCTCTATATTACTGAGGCTGGCCTTGAACCTGGATCCTCCTGTCTCCGTCTCCCAAGTCCTGGGATTAGAGGTGGGCACTGTCATGCTTAGCCTTCTTTGTATTTATGCCCCCTCAAAGGAGTTATTTGTTTGGATGACTGTTACCTTCATCAGCTTCAGTTTAGACCTCTCAGGAAACATTAGAACTGCAGACAATTTTTCCTATGAGTTGACCCCTACATCTACATTCTTTCTTCTAAAACAATTTTTGAATTGATATTCCACCTCAACCAACTGCTTTGATACTCACTTTAAATTGCACACTAGTGAAACTAATCATGCCTATACATTCCCCTTCTCCTCCTCTTGAAATAACTCCCTCTTCCCTCACTAAGTCACCTCCTGGCCTCACCTTTCCCCTGGAAAAGCAGTTCATACACTGCTGCCAAATCCATCTGTCCAAAGAGCACCTCACCCTATGGAAAACCCACAAAATGAACAGGTGGTGCCTCTAATGTGGACCATTCAGCCTGAAATAAAGTACCGCTGATCTGATCTCGTTTTGTCTTGCAAGTTCTCCCTCTCTCCTGCTTTCTTCTCAGGGTCCAAGACACCTTCGTGGCAAACAGGAAGATTTTATTGCTAAAAGAATACCAAAAATGAGAAAGAGGGTACAGTATTCGCAGCAACTAACCCAAAGAAGTAATCAAAGTGTGATACTGTGCAGGCAATTCTGTATTTATAATAATAACAACAGCGATAATAATGTGTTTGAACATGAAGCAGTGTGAAATTTACAAACCTGTAAAAATACATACAAGTAGATTGCTTAGTGTTAGGGATCGTTTTCCAATGTAATAAAATTTATGCTGTGACTTTAAGTCCGTATTTGCCTGACAGTCTTGCTGACACCTTTTCTGAATTTATGAGCTCAAACCTACACTATAAATCCGCCCTGGATTAGGTCATCAGCCTGTTTGACTGGGTCTGTCTCTTTTCCAAGTAAATAAAATGTATGCTGTTACATTATTTTAACCGTTTCCATGGAAATTTCAGCTTCAATGGTACTAATGGCTTGTGCTTTTTAATTAACAGATCATTTGATTTTTATAAATATGTGCCTGACCTTCTTAATATCATTTTAATTGATTTTGTTTAAATAGATTTATTTCTAAAACTGCAATCAATATGGTTCCTAGAAAAAGGAAGCAGACCAAAAATACTGGATGTAAGCCATTTTACAAAATGTCTTTCTGTTTAAGCAAATTATTTATTTAAAAAGATGAACTTTTAATTATACATTCAATTATATTTTTCAGTATGCTAAATCTATTTCAGTCTTTTGTGGTTATAAAGCAGTCCTGTCTGGATCATTCCAATGGGTTTCTCAAACATATGTTCAAGAAATACTTGCAAATCTAACTGGTTTCTGTTAATGCAAACAAAAACTAATGAAGTATGTGATTTTGGTCACAAGCACATGAAAAGCAGATTATTTTTAAGTTTTATTTCATTGAGGGTCAGAGAAGTTTTTCATAAGCACACGTGCCTTACAAATATGCTCATTTTAGGAACGAGGCTTGAGCCCATACTAGAAATATTATAAATAAGAGTCTTCAGATTCAATGAAATTTGCTTTTCTAATTCCTTGTATGTTCAGTTACATATGTTTTTCATTACAATAAAAATTTATATTTGTGGAGGACTCTAGGAACAATCAGCTATCAGTCACAGGAAAGATGAGATGCAGAGAAAATAGATACAATAAGTGCCTCATAATTTCATGATTATTCAGACTCCAAATTTTTCCCATGATAAATTATTATGATCTAAGTCAGAAGTGAGCAAGGAAGAGAAAGGAACAATTTGGAAAAATAGAAAAAAAAGATCTATTCTCATGACTTTGGGGATAGATAGGGTATTGATTATCAGTCAACTCCTCCGGCTAATGGGAGTGTACTATTCTATTGATGAGTAGCAGATGTGCAAAGTATTACAGATGGCCAATGAAAGGAACTCAGCATGACTTAGGGGTGCAAGTAGAGCTGGGAAACAGAGATGAGGCTAATACATTTTGCAAACCATAATGAACTTACTTGAGTCTAGAGAATGTTGAAAACCATTTGTATATCTGAAATATGCCACCTTTTTGATACTCAATATTATTCAAGCATACATTTTTAAATATCATTATTTTTCAGTCCCATTGGAGTTTAGTCATAAATTTTTTTTCTACTTTAAAAATTACTCAGTGGCAGCAGGGCTTGGTGGCACACGCTTGTAATTTAGCACTTGGGAGGCTGAGACAGGAGAATCATGATTCATGGCCAGCATCAGCTACTTAGTAAGGCCCTTTGCAACTTAGTGAGACCCTGTTTGAAAATAAAGAATAAAAAACAGAGCTGGGGGGATAGCTCAGAAGTAGAATGCCCCCGGTTTTCATCCCCAGTACCATAAAACAAACAAATAAATAAATAAATAAATAATATTATTCAGTGGCACAAAAAGCAATTAAATTAGAAAAAGACACAGAGTCTTATATACATATTGCGAAGGGAAAGAAACCAGTCTAAGAAGGCTATTTCCTATTTGATTCTAGCTGAATAGCATTCTGAAGAAGGTAAAACTACAGAGACAGTAAAAGGACATTTGATATTTGGGTACTCAGGGTTCAAGAAGAATGAGAAAAAGGATAGACAGGTAGAACACTGAGGATATGTTTTTAAGAGGCTGAAATTATGCAGGATGAAACTGTAATGGTGAGTACAAGTCAATATATATTTGCTCAAAACATAGACTCATACAGCACAAAATGTGAAGCTTAATATAAAT
This sequence comes from Muscardinus avellanarius, assembly GCF_963383645.1. Lineage (NCBI taxonomy): Eukaryota > Metazoa > Chordata > Mammalia > Rodentia > Gliridae > Muscardinus > Muscardinus avellanarius. The sequence goes on from NC_137790.1 coordinate 29,289,686, forward strand.
TATACACTATAGGTAATATTATATCAATATTTATTTATTAATTGTAACAATTGTATTAGACAAATGCAATATGTAAAGAAAATGTTTGAAGTGGAAAGGGTAAACTGAAGTGTCTGTACAATCTTCTTGAATATTCTACAAATATAAACACTACAAAAAAATCTATCAATTATTTTTTAAAATATACCTGCATATGCTTAATTTTAAGTATTTTTATTTAAAAGAACTGAATTGCTTTCCCCAAGAGAAATGGACCTTTTCCCTCAGAGATCTTTTTTGAAGTTTTGCTTTTTATTCTGAATATTAAAAACCCAAGTATGTGCATGTCTTTGCCATTCAGTCTGGAGTTCAAAATGACTACTGGTCTTTTTGTAAATTACCAAAATGGTCAATCATCAAATTTTCTTTATGTCAACAATGGGATTGCAACTCACGTGTAATTTTAGTAGACTCTGCATGGAGGATCCCATAACAAGAAGTTAAGACTTAAAAGCTGGAAATCCTACAATACATACCACCCCTGAAATAGAGGGAATTCCATGAAAAGGTTGATGTTCCCTAAACTATAGAGTTTTTTTTTTAATACCTGAGGTCAGAGAGAGAAGAAAGAAGTCTTAGAAACAATGAGTGCTCAGTATTTAAAGTCTGTCGAACCAGATGGCTGAGCAAAGAGAAGCACATTAACCTTTTGTCTTCTTGATGTTATAGCTTCTGATTATTCTTAACAATCCCAGATGTGCCTTGCTTTAAACCCCCTTTTCTCCTCCTTCCTAACCTCACATATTCTGCATTTCTTCTGGAAAGATCTATGGACCTTCCTTTTTTTAGCTTGCGATGGGGATTCTTTTTTTTTTATTTTAATAATGCATTTCTAAATGATCACATCATTTTATTCTAAAGCTATAAAACTTTTCCCCATTTTTCTTAGACCCACTTTCAAAGATTACTTACAATGGCTTAATTCATATACTAAACAAAATTAAAATGTGGCCACCATTATAAAGTTTATATTGTGATGTGAAAGATTTTTACTTATAGCCTCAGATTGCTATAGTAATAGATGTATTTTTTTTAATTCTCAATTTGTAACTCACTAAGTTTTTAACTGAGGGCTAAGGAGATAGATCTGTGGTAAGAATGCTTGTCTAGCAAGCTTGACGCCGCAGGTTTGATTCCCAGCACTGCCAAAAAAAATTTTTTTATATAAATGAAATGGTGGCACATACCTGTAATCCCAGTACTTGAGGCTCAGATAGAAGAAAGGCAGGTTAAAGGCCAGCCTCAGCAATTTAGTGAGACATGCAGAAACCTAGCAAGACCATTCTCAAACAAAAAATAAAAAGGATTAGAATTATAACTCAGAGGTAGAATGTCCCTGGGCACAAAAAATATATATGCCTGAATTTCCAACATGGTTTTAAACTTAAATATTTTTTTTTGACCCAGTAAAGAAAGTATCAGCAAGCCCTTTAAGATGCAATATATTGGCAAATTATTATTGAATAATACAGGCTATTAAGTATTAAAATTAAAATGTTCAGGCCGGGCTTGGTGGCACATGCTTATAATCCCAGTACTTAGAAGGATGAGACAGGAGGATCACACAGGTTCAAAGCCAACCCCAGCTACTTAGTGAGGCTTTTAGCAACTCAGTGAGACTCTGTTTCTAAATAAAAATTATAAAATAGGTCTGGGAATACAGCCTGGAAGTATAAGGCCCCTGGGTTCCATTCTGAATATCACAAAAAAATTAAAATGTTCAAATAAAATAAGAAATATCTAGAGCCATGTAAAAAGAGATGTATATATTATTAATAATATACTTAGCCAGGCATGATGGCTCATACCTGTAATTCTGGTAATTCCAGTACTTGGGAGACTGAGACAGAAGGATCACAGGTTTGAGACTCTCAGCAATCTAGTGAGATCTTATTTCAATATAAAAAAGTAAAAAAGGTCTGGAGATGCAGAAAGCCACTGGGGTCAACCCTCAATAACATACACACACTCACACACACACACACACACACACACACACACACACACACACAATGTATATATGAATGTATGTATATTCACTTGTGTATCTAACTACATATATTTACTTATACATATAATTTTAAATAGACATGCAATTGTAAGTATAATATCTGTATGTATTTATATAATTATTTATAATTACATAAATACAAATATATATGTAAATGTATATCTGTAATGCTTTTTAACACACTGTGACTTTTGAAATCCTGAGATTATGAAAGCAGTTTATACATGCTCCAACAAAGCAAAGCAAACAACACAGGTTATTAACAGAAAAAATACCACAAGGCATCATTCTAACCATTGTTTTTACAGTTTGTATTTATTAAAATTACATGACTTAAAATTCTTAATATTATAAAATTTGTCTGAGATGGTAAGACAAAGAAGAATGCCTTTATAGAAATTGGTAAGGGAAATAAGTATCTTTTTCTTAAAAGAAGTACAGTATTCCCACACAGCATTTTTTCCCCAATTAGAATAAAAAGAGAACCTTTACCCTCACTGGAAACCTGACATCAGTTTATACATTCTCCTCATCAAAGGAGCACTTGTCTCTCAAGGCAATAGTTTCCAGAACTTTTATCAAGAATAATGTTTTTTAAAAGATAATCCCCTTAACATGAGCTTTTGGTAAAGAAAAGCATAATTGCATATCATTCTCAGAAAAGTACAGTTTCAGAAAGAGGCATGCACCTTTAAACTTGTTTTATTACTTGCAAATAAAATTTCTTCAGTTGATAAAAATAAAGCAAAACAATAGCAAAAGCTATTGCTTCCAAAGCACAGAGGAATTTTCTAATAGGCATTTAGACAATGCTACTCACTTCACCCATATGACTGATGTGTCTACCTATAAAAATAAAGCTGTTTCAATATTAAACTGGTATGTAACAAAGTGAATGCTAAGCACTTAGATTGCAAAACCTTCAGAGGACACGAGGCATTTGAAATCAATAGTGAGGGCAGAGGTATTGGACAGGAAGGGGCAGGAGAGCCCGACGGTGTGGATGATGTGACACAGAACGTCAAGACAGCCCAAGATGATAGTGTCCGGATGGTCCTAGTGGACTCAGAATACAATCAGAGCCATGAAGAACAACAAAATCAAATGACAAAAACAACAAAAATGAACTGGCAGAAAAATAGGTGGACCTAAAGAATATTTTGCTAAGTGAGATCCATCATTTGCAGCAAGTCAAGGATCTAATGTTGACTCTCGCATGTGGAAGCTAGAGAGGAAATAGAAAACAAGAGCAACTTTTAGATCATCGAAGAGAGTGAGCAGTAGAATAGTGAGCAGGGATTAGGGAGGCAGATGGGGAAAGGAAGAGGGAAGAAAGAAAGTTCAAATTACTCTGTGGCCAGGTATGAAGGCATCGCTACTATTCTAGCTGCTAAGTATGGGGAGGGGTGCCAATACCTATGTGCATGCCCAATTGTATTATACTTACAATTGCATGTCTATTAAAAATTATATGTATAAGTAAATATATGTAGTTAGATATGCAATTGTATGACTCTAAACCTCACTAAGATGTATAGTTAGAATGCACCAAGGAAAAAAAATAAAATAACCAGAGGGGAAGAATGCAAAGCTATGGCTGCCTAGAAAATGGGAAAAGTTCCCATCACAAGAAACATTTTTCAGGGTTATTTATTTATTTATTTATTTTTGTAAATGAGACATTCTGAGAACGCAGGGAGGGAGCCAGCATAAAAACTCACATTGGCTCATGCCAGCATTCCAAGCATTTGAAAATACATCAAAATGTTCATTCACTGCAATCCAGAGGTCATTTTTGTAATGATTAGGAACTTTGAGGGTCTGGATAAACTGTGGATACCCATTGAAACTATATAACATCTCTTTCTAATGCAAATGAATTAATAGTAACTCACCAAGATATATTTGACAAAGAAAGGACAAGTGGTTATTGAACAAGCAAAGTTTTCAAGAAAGTTCAAAAGAATAATATATCAACTTCGACCTGGTACTAGGTGGCCAAGTCTGAAAAAGCCTGTCGCTAACACACAGATGTTTCTGGGTCTAACTCTTCGTCTATAGCTCAGCTGCTTTAGATGGTCCTGCTCATTCTGCTCTGGAGGTCACTTCTCCCCATCACTGCTGACTGGACCAGATGTGGGCACCAAATACAAGAAGCATAGCAAGTCTACAGTGGGTCAGTGGCTTACGTTGCACTCTCATGGTAATTCTCAGCAAACACAATGAACAATGATATTGCTCAGAATTCCACTTTCTACAAGAACATTGGCTTTGTGAGTTTAGGGCTGTAAGAGCATGTGCTAGCACACAGTAGCAATTTTCTAGGGGGCAGCTGCCTCTGCCAGTTTCTGTGGCTGAGATATACCAACTAGATCACAATGACCTTGGGGAGAAGCCAACCAGGCATCACTCAAAGCTAATCAATAAACACATTAACACAAAACCGGATATCTTAAGGAATGTGTGTGCATTTGAAATTCTCAGTTGAGCTTTTCAAGAAATTATCATTTTCTTTATTTTTGTAGTACTGGGGATTAAACTCAGGGGCATTCTACCTCTGAGCTACACCCCCTGCCTTATTATTTTTTTATTCTCTATTTTGATATAGGGCCTCATCTAGTTGCAGAGGGACTAAGTAGCTAAGGCTGTCCTTGAACCTGTGATCCTCCTGTCTCAGCCTCTCAAGTACTGAGATTACAAACATGTGCCACCACACCTGGCCCAATAAGTTGTTAATTTTAGACTTTTGGGAATTTATTCCAACTGCTGGTAGTAAGAGAATGCCTTGACTCTGCCATTACAAACACCTTGATGGGATGGCCTGAGAAATTCAGCCAACTGGCTAACAACCTCATACTCTGCCATCAGAAAAACAAAAAGTTTCAGCCCACAGCACGGGTTAGGATTCTGAACTTTCCATTTATAGACTGGCCATTTGCTAGTTTATGTAAATTCTAAATCTTACTTGTCTGTTGTTAGTCATAAACATAAAAACATCGGCCCCAGTCCTCATCTGAGGATGATGACAATTATTATTATTATTATTATTATTATTATTATTTATTATTATTATTTTGTGATACTGGGTATGGAACCCAGGGAGATTCTACCTCCAAGGTACACCCCCAGCCCTAATATTTATTCTTTATTTTGAAACAGGGTCTCACTGAGTTGCAGAGGGCCTCACTAAGTAGCTGAGGCTGGCCACAAACTTCTATCCTCCTGTCTCAGCCTCCCGTGAGGATTATCTTGAACAATTTGCTGGGTTCGTGATCCTCCTGACAGACAGGAAGGAGCAACCACGAAGCAAATGGGTTTTCATTCATCCTCCCAGTGTCCTGAGCTTTACCCTGGGATCTGGATTATACATTGCCGGCATTGCATTCTTTGGGTTCTTCCCAGAACTGTCTCCCTTCCCAGTGTTTTAGTATTGTGCTTTCTACTTTTATTGAAGGTCTTTGCAAGAAAGGCAAGTAAGGCCCATTTCTACTTTTACTGTGAAATTAGTATAAGGACATTGTCCATTAAATTACTCAATGTTCCCTCCCTAAGACCCCCATGAGAACTTCTCTGAGTTTAGTGCCAGGAAAAGAAAATATGCCTTCCTTAAGAAATTTTTTTTTTTTTGTTGAGTTCTATATACCATTGTGTTTATTTTCTTCTTCCTTCTTTCCTTTCTTCCTTTTCTTTTCTTTTTCTTTTTTTCTTTTTTGGCTTTGGATGTCAAAAATGGGCAGCATGTTTTGGACTTTGAGTCTGGCATCTTCACTTCTTTCTTCTTAACTTTCTTACTTCTAACTTATTCTAATAATATTATTTTATAAATTCTGTGTGTGTGTGTGTGTGTGTGTGTGTGTGTGTGTGTGTGTGTGTGTGTGGTTCTAGTGGTTGAAACTAGGAACATTCTGCCTCTAAACTATACCCTCAGGATTTTTTATTTTTTATTTTGAAATAGGGTCTTACTAAATTGCTGGGGCTCTCCTCAAATATATGATCCACCTGTCTCAGCCTCCCAACTACTGGGATTACAGGCAAGCCTAGCCATGCTTGGCTTATAAATAGTTTTACAGAAGCCAGCTAAAAACTCCATTAGAAAGAGGTTAAGTGTATCAAGTCAAAGTTACAAATATATTGCTTAACTTGATATAGATTCTTTTTATGTATTTGTTTTGTTTCATAAAATGCTGTTGAATTTAACAGTGAGGCTTGACACCTCATTAACTGTATAAATAAGTACAATTTAATCACATGCGTTTGGCAAAATTTTGTAAAGTTATAAATCAGGGGAAAAAACCCTCGGGGGAAGAATCACCATAATCATAGTGAAAATCAATTTGTTGCTTCATTGTACTAGTAAGTCCTGTATTCACTCAATGCATGTTTAATAGTGCCAGCTTTGTGTAAGGCAGTGAGCTGATCACTGTGGAGAAGATAAACTTGGATTAAAAGGTGGATCACCCTCAAGGAATTTATGGTTTAGCTGTTAGGAGCCAAGGTATTTACCAATCTTACTTAAAGGTAAGAATGAGGTATTTCTTGTCTGGCAGCATCCTATGTTGCTGTACTGGGACTGGTTTCTTTCTTTCTCTCTCTCTTTCTTTCTTCCTTTCATTCCTCCTTAATGGAAAAGAAGTCTTATAAAGATAAAACTGTGTTTTGAAAGAATTTGGTTATGAACAGAAAAAAAAACTACAAAGCAGATGTGTAGATAAGCTTCCCTCAAATGGGAAATGGATTTGGGGAAGTGAAAACTGTGAGTTTATTATGATCTGCAAGTAGCCATGGAGGTAGGACTTTTTTTTTCCTCTCTTTTTCATATGAGCACTGTTTCCTCAAAATAACACTTTCTTAAAAGCAGAAGAAATTACTATAATAAGTGGGCTGGCAATAGAAAGATTTTATCAGTGTCCTTAGCCCCCACACAGGAAGTAGGGTCATGGGAATATTTTCACAGCTTGTCATTGGCCTTTTAGGAATTAAGGGCTGAAGGTGGCTACAATCATTTGCTTTTCATACTCGGCTGGTGCTTTTTCATGGAGTGAATAATGCAAGAGTCTGGAAACCAGTGCCGGGGTGGGGGGTTGCCTAGAGATCTGTTTAGATTAGTTACCAAGCTTCCCAGCTTGTGGTCATTGAAGGTCACTTGGTTGATAGCTAAAATTTCAATTGGAACCTTGTCATATAATCAGGATTTAAAGCCCAGCTGAGACTTTGTCTCTCCTCTGAAAGGGGAGGTTGTTTTATGATTAGCTTCAGAATGTTAAATTAGGTGTTGGCAATTATGAGCCATTTTTGTAGTTTAAATTGCACTATAGAAACACCTGTCCAGAATAGCAAAGGAAGGCAAGTTGAAAAAAAAAAGTCTGAGTTCTCTTATGTGCTGATTCTATTATGCATGAATAGTCCTGCTTTTATTATCAAACCCTAGAAGCCCCACTTAACCACTCTTGAGAAAGAATATTTTTTGTATCCTTTAACAGTCATTCTCAAGAACAAGCACCTTATTAAAGATATCTTTTCAATGTGGCACAGGGAAATGATTTGCATAAAACGATCATTTTTAAAATAACTGAAATGTTTTCGAGTTAATTTCTAATAATGTCTCTTTTCCTTTCTGCAGTCCTTGTATTCTTAGGGGAAAAAAAAATCTATTGATGATCCAGGAAGTCATGTCCTACAAATGGGTGCAATTTAATAAATTCGCTATTATTATGAAGGAGAATCAGTACCTTCAAGCAAGAGAGAACTGAGCAGAAAGATGATTGAGAAGATAGGAAAGAAACTCTGAATACATTTACAAATCACTAAAGTTCTTTTGAACAAAATAATACATTTGCTTCTTTTTCTGCACAGACCACACTGGAATAGAAAATTAGTACAGGAAGTGACAGGGAAGAGACTACCTCTGTGATCTGTATATCTATGTCTCTGATATGGAAGTCTAGATTTCTATCTCTGGCTAAGATAAGATAGAGTTACAAATAGTGAATTTACCCTCCTGCCTAAAACTATCACACCAAACTAAGTACCGGAAACAATGGTTTTCAAGACATCAGGAGTCAGGCAACAAAAGAAATGATCCTAAAGAGAAGAGCCAGGATTTCACCCAGTTTACTGCTTTGAGAGATTATTTCAGACTATAGGAGAGGGATGAGGGACCTAGGAGGTCTTGGTAGATTTCTTGACATGCAGAGCAAAAGCTGAGAGTCTGGGGAGACCAAGGCAATCAGAGATCATTAGCGTACTGGCGAGGAGATGTATCCCAGAAATCTGTTTGGAGATTCTCTTCGGCATAGAACAGATTTGTATGGCCATATAAAGGAAGTTACTGGAGGCAATGGAAAGAATCATCTGAAAAAAATTAATGAGAACAGTGTGTGGGCTCACACAGGGGTTGGAAAGATGCCTGTTCCAATCAGGTCAACTGTGAAACCTCAGAATTCGCAATGCATGGGCAGATAACTCAGAAGGATCTTTCCTCAGTAATGGGGAGAAAATTACCGTAATCCCACCTAACAATTCTTAATAGTAAGACCTGGAAACATCAAATTGTTTCCACAAAACTTTATTACACCCCAAAACGGAACTGAAGAACAATTCTGGAAATCCAAATCACTCTGATTTAAATCCTAGCTTTGCCACCTATCTGTTTTATGACCTCAGGCAAGTAATTTCACTTGGATGCTTTGTTTTGTTCATGTCTGAGATAAGTAAATAATACCTACTTTATGCATTTTATGTAAGCATGAAATCATCTATATTAAAGTGTCTGTACATGGTAGCCTCTCATTAAATATTATACAAAAGTATGTATCTCCAGCAGAGAACAAGGTAACATCCACAATATCTGGCATCCAATCAAAGATAACCAGCATAAAAAGAAGTGGAAAAATATAACCAACAGTGAAGTTCAGTCAATTGAAACTGATGTATAATTGATGCAGGTTTTAGAATTAGCAGAGAAAGATATTAAGGCATTTATGATCATATTTTATATGTTCCAAATATTGAGTAGAAACAGAAGACACTTTAAGGACTACATTCAAAGTCTAGAGATGTCCTAGACATTTCTACCATTGGACAAGCATGTCTCTACATTAGAAAGCTATAGTGTATAACTTGAAAAATACACGGTAGGATTTATAGTAGATCAGATGGTGCAGAAGAAAAGATTAGTGAACTTAAAGACATCACTACAGCAGCTATTCAGAATTAAACACACAAAGGAAAATAAACAGAGCATCAGTGCATGTGGGGGCAACTTTGCATACTATATATATATATATATATATATATATATATATATATATATATATTTTTTTTTTTTTTTTTTTTTTTTTTTTGCGGGTCTGGGGCTGGAACCCAGAGGCATTTGACCTCTGAGCTACAATCCCTGCCCAATTTTTTATTATTTATTTTGAAACCGGTCTCACTGAGTTGCAGAGGGCCTCACTAAGTAGCTGAGGCTATCTGTGAACCGGAATCCTTCAGTCTCAGCCTCCCGAATGCTGGGATTACAAGTGTGAGCCACCACGCCCAGCTCATATTATATATTTTAAATGCATACTGTGTCATAGGTGTGCTATACTTCAGTGTAGCTATTTTAAAACATGAAATATGACAAGTACACTGAAGAAACATATAATCTAGTCATCAAGTCAGGGGAACATGATATACAGTAGTATAAACTTAGCAACTTAAATAAGCAGTTTGAGATCATGAATATATGCACTCAGAATTATGTTTACTAATAATATTAAATAATATTTGTCTATACAGAGAACATTTTGGACATCTCATACTTTTTACTATCTTAAAATTTTCAGCATATGATAACAAATCTAATGTTACTGAAATCACATTTGGAATAACCTCTTTTAACCTTTGCAGAGTACATTATCCAGATTCACTTTTTCAACATACAATTAATTTTTTTAGAGATAAAACTTTTGAGTAGATTTAATTGCCAAAATAACTACCTAGGAAATGGAAATAACCTTCAATTATGAACTATGATAAAAAAGAGCTTTTTCATTTCTCGCATTGTTTTATGAAATGACTTTCATTCCTCCATCACCTTTTAAGTAACTTTGACATAACATTTTATTTTTCATTGTGAATAAAATACTTTCAGTTAAATACAATCCAATGAAACAAAACCTTTTGTCAATTCCAACACAAACTGACTTATACTGAAGGGGGAAATTCACCCCATGCTAAAATGAAGCTCTCTGTAGAGTCTTGAGATCATTCACAAGTTTTGTTGGAATGCTTCTGCTGGACTTCATGTGGCACTTTTTTCAAGTAAGGAAGGTAGTTTTCTAAAGCTGAATGGTAAATCAGTGGCAAGAAAATATCTCCTGTTGTTCATTCACTGATAATATATGAATTTTTTCTAACAGGCTTGAAAAACCAGATATATCTTATTCTTATACCATCTCAAAGACTCACCTAATTGTTTCCTGAATCAATTAGCTTAGGGGGATGGAAAAGTGGAAAATAGACAAAGAATTTAGAAGCTCTTCAGTTTCATGCAATTCCACATATTGATTCACTTTTTAGTTTGTTGTGCCTTTAGAGTCTTGTTGAGAAAGTTTTTATCTGTGCATGTGTGTTGCAGTTTTGGACCTATGCCCTCTTCAAGGAGCCTCAAGGTCCCAGGTCTAATTTCCAAGTCTTTGATACATCTTGAATTGACTCTTGTGCAGGGTGAGAAATTGAGATTTATTTCCATGTTTCTGCATATCGTTAACCAGTTTTGCCAAACCATTTATTAAACAGACTATCTTTGTTCCAGTGTATGTTTTTGGCCCCTTTGTCAAAAATCAATCTGCTGTTAAGTGTGTGGATTTGCTTCTGACTCTTTTATTCTGCTCCATTGGTCTATGTATATGTTTTTGTGCCAGTACCATGCTGTTTTATTACCATGGCTTTGTAGTATAGTTTAAAGTCAGGTATTGTGATTTCTCCTGCATGTTTTTTGTTGCTGAGAACTACTTTGGCTATTCTGTTTTTTTTTTTTTTTGTCCCAAATGAATTTAAGGACCAATTTTTATATGTCTTTGAGGAATGGTCTTGGTAATTTAATGGGTATAGTGTTGAATCTATATATCACTTTTGGAAGTATAAAAATGAAGAGCTTCTATACAGCAAAAGAAACTGTCAAGAGCCTCAATCGAGAGCCAACAGAATGGGAAAAAGATTTTTGCCACCTACTCCTCCAATAGAGGACTAGTATCTAGAATATACAGATAACTCAAGAAACTCAGCACTAAGAAAACAAGTAACCCCATTTTAAAAAATGGGCAAGTGAATTAAATAGATACTTCACGAAAGAAGAAATTCAAATGGCCAATAAATGCATGATAAAATGCTCAATGCCATTGGCAATCAGAGAGATGCAAATAAAAACTACCCTGAGATTTTACCTAACTCCAACTAGAATAGAAATCATTCAAAACACAAACAACAAATGCTGGTGAGGATGTGGAGAAGTGGGAACTCTAAAACATTGTTCATGGGATTGCAAATTAGTGCAACTACTTTGGAAAACACTATGGAGGCTCAGAAGAATGGGAACAAATTTACCATTTGATCCAGAAATACTACTCTTGGGTATCTACCCAAAAGAAAGGAAACCAAACTATCAAACTAATGTATGCGTATCTATGTTCATAGATACACATACATTATCTATGTATGCTGCACAATTCACCATTGCCAAACTATGGAACCATAGTTTGTATTGCAAAACTGCGGGATATGTGCACAATGAAATTTTATTCAACCATAAAGAACACAATTACATCATTTACAGGGAAATGGATGGAACTGGAGGACATTATGCTAAGTGAGATTAGTCAGTCACAAAAAAAAGAAGAAATTGGATGTTTTCCCTAATATGCAAAAGCTAGGGAGAAATGGGTAACAGGAGAAACTCTAGATGAAGAAGGAGATCCTATAGGCTAGTAAATAAGGTGACCTAACTGAGGGAATGGGAAGGGAGAAGAGGGAAACTCTCTAAAGCACATGATGTACTTAAACATCAGAGTCAATCATTAAGTCAAGCATGGGAAGGAGAGATGGGGAGGGAATGGGATGGGGATTGGGTAAGGGCTAATTGGGTGATGTGTGCATGTATGTGTACACAAGTCTTTTATCCCCACACAAGTCTTTTATCCCCTTAAGATGTATGAGTGCAATGCACCAATAAAAATTAAAAAAAAATTTAGAAGCTGTAGAATATCAATAATGAAGCTCCATCTCTCGCAAATGTTTCTGGAAGGCCAAGCAGAATTCTATTTTATCTCATTTCCTTCATTTTAAGTCTTTGTATTAAAATTGTATGATCTACTATTAATTTAATGTAACATTAATTTAAGGATAACTTTTCATATTAAATGACCATAGTCATTGTAATTTCCTTCATTCTAAGAATCTATCAATTGTGTAATGTACCATCAGTTTAAGGACAACTTTTTACATAAATGTTCATGTAGATTTTAAGATACTTTTCCAATTTCAGAAGCATTTGATTTTTTGAATCATGAAATTAATCATAATCAGAAGTTAAGATTGCAATATATTGAAAACAAATATGCATATAAAAGAGAACACCTTGAAAATAAAAAAGAATCAGCTTTGATTTAATTCATACTGTAGATAAGTTTTAAAGAAAATTTCAGACTTACATTATTTCACCCTGAATTTACTTCCTTTCCTCTTTTAAACACACATTTAGAAACTTTATGGCTGGTGTTCAACAGAAAGTGGTGCTTCTAAATTCAGAAGTATTGGCATCACTTGGTAAATTGTATTTGCAATTTAGTTTTAAATAATTGTTTATTGAAAAACTATTTTTTGCAGTGCTGGAGACTGAACCCAAGTGTGCTATACCACTGGGCTATACCTCCAGTCCTCTTTTCTATTTTTATTTTGAGACAATTTCTCTCTAAGTTGCCCAAAGTGGCCCCAAAATTGTGGTCCTCCTGCCTTAGTTGAGAGGACTACAAGTAGCTGAGATTACAGGTATGTATGTCTGACTTGGTTTGTTTATTAAAATTTAATTCTATTTTATGACTGCCTCTCTCACACACATATCTAACTTATGGTCCATGTTGAAATCTTTGGGATATGTAACTTACTCAGAAAAGTGAGACAATAAAATTTAAAAAATGTCAAAATTAGAAATTAAGTTTATCAATTGAAACCTCTTTCATCAAATCTGGTTTCATTCAATGATCAGCAAATCAGTAATTACTCACCAGGCCTTAATATACATAAAATACTCAATTGCACCTCCACAAAAGGCAGATACACAACAAGGCATCAAATGACTCTAAAATTTCTGAACTGGCAGTACTAACACATTGAATGTGGATATTGTATTTTATTTTCTTCAGTTAGTTAAATGATATAAATATCACTGGCTGTGTCTTCCACATTTGGAATGCAAAGATGTTCTAAGACTAGAGGAATGAAAAGTGAGACTCTGGGGACACTTGACAAGGAGAATCTGTAAAGGAGGAGGTTTTGCCTCTCTCTGGCTCGGGTACCTTAGATGCCTCATCCAGTAGTCACTGGAGGCTCCTAGAATACAAGGCTAATCCAAAGGAAGTAGTGCCTCTCCCATTATTCGTTCTCAGGGCTGGGCTTGCAGGCTCCTGCCTGTGTTTTCCTTGTTCATTAAAGTGATCCTCATTTCCTTCTCTTCTGTTTTCTTGCCGGGTTCCCATCAGTGCTTCACTTCACATAATTGCAATTCCTCTGAACTTCCTCCAGAGCGGTCGGTGCGTGTAATTTGGAAGCTAGCTTCTAAATTCCTAATGCTTGCATTGATTTTTAAACTTCTCATTTGTTTACTTAAAGAGAATATATCAGGAGTTTAACATGTGGGGAGCATGGCTACTATCTGTCTCGAGTTTGAAAGCTGCTTTATCTTAGGAACAATATAGAATAGTTGTTCCCCCACCCCAGCACACTATTTAGAGAAATTCTAGGTTCCTGTTTACAAAATTCTGCATGGGTGTGTTAGTATGTGCACGTGCATTTTTCTGGGAAGAAGTTTCATGGCCTCTTAGAGACGCTTTTATCTCCCTAAGAGAATTAAAAAAAACAAGAACATGGTTCCAGGTTCATTCAACCAATAGTTCTTTAGAATGTATTATTTGCAGGCTGGGATGTAACCCAGTAACAAAGTGCTTACCTTGCAAGCACAGTGACCTGGGTTCAGTCCCCAGCACTAAAAGGAACACACACACAGACGCACACAGCATACATACGTGTGCATGTGCAGCATTCTCCCCAAACAAGAGCTAAGAACAACGAAAAATGTATTATTTGCCAAATATTATGATAAATTCTGGGAAAGAGAGATGTGCATGTTTTTCCTTCCAGAAGGAGTTTATAGAATTGAACATCTAAACAGACCACCCTAGTACAGTGCAACCAATTCTGTAATAAAAGCTGAGTGCTCTTTAAGCCCAGAGGAGGGGTGAACTGTGTCTAGTGAAAGTTAGTAGAGTTCATCTAAGCTGGGACACTGTTCCTAGGTCTCAAAGCAGGAGATGAATATGCCCTGTTGACTGTAAGCAGGTGTTACTAGTGCTATGCAGATCACCCCAGTCTCTCACGGGTCCTTTCAAGGAGCACAGCCCACTCTCAGCTGGCTGGCTTCTGAAATTTTTCTCTTCTTTTCTCCTCTCTTCTCTTTCCTCTTCTCTCCTTTCTCCTTTCCTTTCCCTTCAGCTGTCTCTCTCTCTCTCTCTCTCTCTCTCTCTCTCTCTCTCTCTCTGTCTCTCTCTCTCTCTCTCACACACACACACACACACATTCTCCTCTCAGAGTCTCTTACCCTAGTATCTTCTAAATTTCCCAAATTCTGCAATAATTTTAAACTAGTCTGTCCAGAAATTTCTTTCTGACCTGTTCATGTTGTTTTAGGCTTTTGTTCTGTTGTTAATAACTCTCAGAGAGTCTCTGCTCTGTAGGTATAGCAGACTGTCAGTGACTACTGACTACTGGTGAGCCCTCTGTTTGGAGTCCAGTGGTCCAGGTCCCATGTGGCTCTACTTGGAAGTGGGACTACATATGACCACTTGAGGCCTAAGGACTTCCCTGCTACCCAGACTGGTTGCTCAAAAAGCTGTTACTTTTCTTCTCTATTATGTTCTTTCTGCCATCAGTGAGAAGCTCTGTGAGTATGCTAGCTCCTGGGTGGCTTCTCCATCACCAGCTGTGTTGGTAATATTGGCATTTCTTTACGTCCTTATTGCCAGCTCTGCTGTCCACATACAACTCTGTGATCTACTCCTAACTACTCACACTTGCAGCTCTTCTCAGGGGTCTGCTGGAGCAGAGCCGGAAGTATCTGCCATTTACAAATCCTCATTGCCACGCTTCTTCCCAGCATAGCCAGTGACTCACTCACTGCTGCTGAGATGGAATCCCAGCCCTTTACAGACCACAGGATGAAGCACAAGCTGGGACTTCACCTGAAATCATTTGCCTGCTTGGTTTGTCCTCCTCACATAACCTGCTTTTCCAGTCCCCTTTCAAATTTCCCGGCAATAAACTACTTGCAAACTTTCTCACAGAATTTGTCTTGTGAAAATCCAACCTACGATATCTCACCGCTGGACATTTCTGGCCCTGGGGAAATTAAGACCTTTCTTTCTTCAATCCTCAATCCAAGAACACACCCAATCACACCACGTGGAGGAAGTTAACAGGATGTTTGATGATGATTAGGTTCATTATTTTTAGGAGGAAAAATAGCTGATTCTCCAAGGGTGTGGTCTAGTCCCAGGACACCAATGAGGTCATCTCAAAATAGACAAATATTAGTAGTTTTCAAGATGTGGATTATATAATATTATTCATGGTCATGAAACCTTTTTTTTAGAGTTTGATCTGGGATAGAGGGCAGCAGCTAATAGTACTCAAAAGTAGCATCAAAAAAAAATTATGGCGAGAGTTTCAGTTTGATTGGAGGGCAGGATAAACAGTGGTGAACAGTGGAACAGGAGAAGCCAAATGGTGATGGGCTTTCCACCCCACTAAAGAATATTAACTTTATCCTATACACAGACTGGCATTTTAATGTGATAATAATATGAAGGGCTTCATCTTTTATATGCCTTTATTGGTACATTATAATTTCACACGGTACTATAAATCATGTTGGCAGTGACATACATCACTTACTACTTGGTGCCCCCCACCTTCTCATCTCCTCCTTTCTCCATACAAGGTACTGAGATTGGCATTGGTATTTTCACATATGTACACATAGCTGGTGGTTGTAACTCATTCAATGAAATTCACTCTCCCAATTTCTCTTTCCTTAGATCATCTCCCTGACTCCACTGGGGTTTTTCCTTTATTATCTGGAGTTCCTCTGGTGTCTCAATTACTCTATAGCTTCCACAAATTAGAGAAAAGGGCTTCATTTTTTAAGAATAAACATCATCATGGATGGAAGGGAATAAAATGGGGAGAGACCTAGACATGCAAATTGAATAATAATCTGAAAATGAAAAAGAAAGCAGCTTAAAATATAAGATAAAGCTGTAGATAGAGATGCACTTATTTAGAATTTCTAGAAAGAAAATAAATGGATCCAAGGAACATACCTTTACATACTAAGGGAACACACTGTAAAATGCAATGGGAACCTCTTATGAAAGGAGGGTGGAGAGTAGAAAAAGTCGGAAGAAACTGGTACTCTAGGACCTGTGGGAGACACAATATTGAGTACCAAATTCTATACAAAAATTGAGTAATGTGAGAAAAATTGAATTTGATGATAAGAACATCATTTGTGACTGAAAGGAGAATAATCTTAGAAATGAGAAAGGAAGATAGATTATCACAAACTAAGCACTATGAAATTTGAGAAAATCGTGCCAGGAAGTGTGGTCTTTTTGTTAACCCCCCTCCCAAGCAGATCAACCTTGAATTTAAAAAAGGAAATAGGCCAGGCGTGGTGGTGCACGCTTGTAATCCCCGTGCTTGGGAGGCGGAGACAGGAGGATCGTGCTGGTTCGGAGCCAGCCTCGCTAGCTTAAGAGACCCTGTTTCCACATTTAAAAAGTTAAAAAATAGGTTCTGGGAGTGTAGCCTGTGGGAGTGTATCCCGGAGGTAGAAGGGCTTCCAGGAACCCCAGTACCACCAAAAAATAAAAAAATAAATAAATAAAAAAGGAAATAGTAATTAGTTTTAAGAAGATGAAGGGATAAGATAAAATATTCTTGAGTGTAAGATATTCTGGAGATGGGATTCAGAAAAAAAAAAGAAGAAATGTAGAGTTAAACTGGACAGTTATATGATGATCAAGATCCTACATTATAGGTAAAAGTGTTGTATTATTAGGGATCTCCAGAGAGGGAGAGAGGGAGGATGGGAGGGAGAGAGAGAGAAAGAGAGATAGAGAGATAGAGAGATAGAGATAGAGAGAGATAGAGAGAGATAGAGAGAGAGATAGAGAGAGATAGAGAGAGAGATAGAGAGAGAGAGAGAGAGAGAGAGAGAGAGAGAGAGAGAGAGAGAAAGAGAGAGAGAGAGAGAGAGAGGGATTTTTAGTCTGAGGAACTGGCTCACTTGATTATTGGCTGAGATATCCCATTTTCTACCTTTTGCAAACTGAAAACCAAGAAAAGCAGATGGCAGAATTCTAATCTGAATCTGAACCAGGGAAACTGGTAGTGCAAATCCCAACTTGAGCAGGCAAGAAGGAAACAAAGGAATTTTTTTTTCCTTCTTTCACTTTCTGTTGTGTTCAGGTCCTGGATGGATTAAAGTATGCACTCACACTGGAGAGGTTTCTCTGTTTAAGTAAGTCTACTAATTCAAATGCTGATCTCATCTTGAAATTCCTTCACAGAAACACCCAGGGAAACAGTGTTTAACCTGGGCACCACTTGGCCCAATCACATTGACACAGAGAATTAGCCACTGCATGCATTTTAGTAAGAAAGCCCAGGGATGCCTTGCTGTAAGACGGGGGAGATGGATAAGGAAAGAGTCTGTGAATTTTTGTGATCAGGTTATCTTTTGAGAAAGGTAATATATTCCCCATGGTCTTTCCCTTTGTTTGGATAATCAGACAGAATCAACTACTGGGAGTTAGAGAAATGGGGTTAGAATTGTAAAATGGGAAGTATGCAGAGAGATATACAATATCTGAGAGCAACACAGGAAACATTAAAAGCTCGTAATCAGACCCAAGAGAAAGAATGATACAAGCCAACCGAATATTGAAGGCCTAGTTGTCTTGTAATAAAGGTATAGTCGTTCCATTCAGCACCACTATAAATTTACAGTTGTAATATTCAGCACCAAGGACAATTGGTAAGGTAAATGATGGTTATAAAGAAAAAGAATGGGTTAATTTTTTCTCTTTAGTTATGTTTTACCATGATGATGGCTGGAAATTGAAAATGCTTAGCCGGGTGTGGTGGCACATGCTTGTAATCCCTGCATTTGGGAGTCTGAGACAGGAGGATTGCAGTTCGAGGATAGCCTCAGCTACTTAGTGAGGCCCATTGCAACTCAGTGAGACTATGCTTCAAAATAAAGAATAATAAAAAATAGGGCTGGGGTGTAACTCAGAGGTAGAATTCTCCTGATTCTATCCCCAGTACTGAAAAAAAAAAAAAAAGAAAATACCTAAAATATAGGAAAGTATTGAGGGTGTTGGTGAAAGTGCATTTAAGAAAACAAAAGGTCAGATCTGGGAAACTAGTAGGTCACGTAGGGCAAGGAAAAGAGTTTAAGGATATCTCCAGAGGCCAACGAAATCTTCACAAAGCATAAAATCAGTGAGGAGAGACCTAGCACAGGCATAGAATGTGGACTGTGGGTTGGAGTGGAGAGCTGCAGGGTGTGAGGGCCCAGGGGACCTCAGAAACTAACAACTGCCAGCACATGCAGGGCCCCAGAAACTAACTGCCAGCACATGCAGCGGGGTAAATCCAAGATAATCCTTGAAAGGCAAGAGTGCAAGGCTTGATGGGAGGTGAGACATCAAAAATGATGGTGAGAAGAGGCAAAGGTAATGCCCACATTCCCAGCTTCTTGCTCTGAGAACTAGAAAAATCACAACTCTGGGAGAATAGAATAAATGAACAGAAAGACAGGTCTAAGTTGGAGGGAGATTAATTTAATGATATGAAGTATGCGAGAGATAGATTTCTATGAAGTACTGAAATGAATATTTTAGACATCAAAATGAAATGCTACTGGGAACAGGGCTAGAAGGTTCTGATTTTAGATCTCAACAAGTTCTGGTCATATAGATAGTCTGACCGTCACACTGGGACAACCTGCCCCCATACCTCTAGTTCTTCACTGTATTTCCCAACACCAAAAATATACTATGGTCACCCATAGTACAGGATACAGACATAAAGAAATTGAGCTGGAGCACCAAATCAAAGATGAAGTTCAGTATACTTATCACTTTTTCAAAACTATGTAACCTACAAATAGGTAAGTGGCAGTGTTATATTTCTAGAGTTGGATAGTGATTTACATACATGGGGTCAGGGCAGGGCGTGCAGAAGAATAAAAGCACCTTCCCATAGAAATAATCAAGCATTATCCAGGTCATCCTAAAGACGTTAGAGAGTTTCTGCCTATGACAAGCACACATTTTGTAACCATTTGTATACTTAAAAGTTCAGACAATTAAATGGCTTGAAAATACATATGCCCCAAGGACCTGATGGAGTGAATTCTTTTTTAGAAACTCAGAAATCTCTTTAAAGCAAGATCATAGTCACGATATTGCAAAATAATTTATTCATTATAAGTACATATGTATTAGTAATTTATGGTTTACAAATATTGTCTCTTAGGCTCTTTTCTTATCCATAGCACTGTGTAAATTGTCTTTATTAGGTCAAGTCCATGAGCTGTATCCGCTAATTCTGAGGTTAATGTAAAAAACATGGAGATTTACACCTTAATCCAGCTAATCAATATTTCTTTCTTTCTGTCAGAGTTTTATTTTTTTTTCTTTTCCAGCATGGGGATCATCACTTGGCACACGGAGTTTTATATTTCATATTAGAAAAAGTAAACACTTTTTCCCAAATAAGAATAATGCACTGGTTTAGTGTACTGTTCATTCCTGCATTATGTCTTCCCTTCAAAGCACAGGTGAACTCTTTTGTTTCAAAGTACGTACAGTTAGTATCCAACTTGGTAGACTTAAAATAATTTATCAATTTCTTCTCAAGTATTTGGAGGAACAATTTTATCCATAGTCCAATAGAACCTCTTCTCATCAGTGAGGATGTGTTTGTCCAGTGATGACCAAGCACAGGTGTTTTTCAATAGGACTTAGAAATGAAATACTCTCCCCAGAGTGAACAACTCCTTACCAAAATATTCAGAGTACATGGTGTTCCAGGCACGTAGCACCTGTTACTCACTCCTTTAATGTCTCATGAAGGGGACAGAGAAAAAATAGTTTCTCTTGGTCTCTGGGAACATACATAAATTTAGCATACAGTTCATTTTTGGCCAAGTACAAGTTTGAATTACCTTAAGAAAGGCCATATGATATAATTTCTTGAACACACTATTCACATCACAATTTATTCCACAAAATGACTGAGAGCAGGCAGTGGCCCAAAGATAGGAATATGGAGATAAAAGAAATGAAGAATAAAAGGAAAGATTTTGTTTAACTCCAATGGTTTATATATCTGCCTTTAGAATAGTACTACACTGTTTCAATTATTGTAGCTTTATATGGTTTGAAATCAGAAAATATATATATTCTAGCTTTGTTCTTTTTCAAGATCATTTTGGGTATCTAGAGTCCATATTCCATATTAGGATAGATTTTTTTTCTGAAAAATAAATATATAAATATATGATAGTTTCACCTAAAAAATAGAAAAAAAAATATTCTCTGGTAAGAAAGAAAGTAAAAAGAAATATTAAAATGTTATCTTTAAGTCATCAAAAGCTTGGTATCAGACAAATGAAACTGTTATGTGAGATTATCATTTTTAATTTTGGATAAATTGCTATAATACTAGATGTCAACCACTAAGCCAAGCATGGGAGGGAGGGATGGGGAGAGAATGGGGTGGGGATCGGGTTGGGGCTGACTGGGCGATGTGTACATGTATGTCTACAAAAGTTTGTATCCCACTATGATGTATGAATACAGTGCACCAATAAAAAAATATGGGAAATACAAAAAAATAAAATAAAAAAATAAAAAAATCTATGCATAAGACTGGTATAAAAAACTCAACAATTTATTCTTACTGCTAATGTTGCTTTGTGTTAAAGTATTTGGTCCTCTAATTCTATTTCATTCTGGGACATGTGAGATCTGTGAAACTGATTTTTTAAGCATTAAAAAATTCTCATGTTATTCGGGAAATAGACTTATATTTTTTCTAATTTTAAGATTAACGTAGTCTAAATATTTCCCACCTGACCAATCAGTCTTTATCTCATTAACATCAAACTGTAAAATGATACTTATCCAACAATACCTAAGTATCATGTTGAGTGTAGTCTCTGGTATTGCCAATTTAGGAGCATAGGAGCAATTTTAGAAACAAAGCCATTATTCGATTGCTATATTAATTTAATTTCAACCATAATATTAATAAAAATAATCTATTACAAAACACACAGGAGCATTTCCAAAGTACATTGGATAAATTGTGCAAACACACCTGAGTGTGTGAGCACTCACATAATCACATATACATCCCCATCACAGTGTTCAGACAAAACCATGGATGCTAAACACCTGCACCTCTTCAGTATTTTCTTGCAATATTGAAGTGAGACACCTGTCTACACACTAGAACTTCAGTACATTTTCTCCTACTGTTTATCAGTAGCTACTCTCTGAGTAATTTTCCAGGCTTATGGGGCTCCTTGTAGAATTGCAGGCCTATTCATAAGAAAAGAACTCGAGGTCAGTGGTCAGTGTTAAGCAAGTCCTTATATTTGTAAAAATTTCTAAAAATGGATAATGTAGCATTCTTCATCTCCATGTATGTTGAGAGTTTAGGACCAGATGTTACTTTAACTATACCTTTTTTTTAAGTGCAGGAATGAACATTTATTTTTTTAAATTTTATTGGTACACTATAGTTTCACATCATAATGTGGATCATATTAACAGTGACATACATTCACAGAGTACTTGGTGCCCTCACCCCCTCCGCTTCCTCTTCTCCCCCCTTCCATTAATGAATGTCCAGGTTAACCATGCTACATTCACACGTATATACATATGTGTAGCTCCTCAATTAATCAACCTCAGCCTTCTTTCTTCTACACTTCCTTTCTAGCTTTGCTTAGGTTTTCCCTCTGTTATCCTGAAGTCCTTCTGGTGTCCCTAATACTTCTTAGTTTGGGCATATTAGAGAAAAATATATGTCCCATTTCTTTCTGTGCTTGACTGATCTCACTTAACATAATGTTCTCCAGGTCATTTCATCTTCTTTTGAATTACATGATTTTATTTTTGTTTATTGCTGAGTAGAATTCCATTGTGTGTATTTCCCATCATTTTGCAATCCATTCATCTGTTGATGGAGACCTAGGTTAGTTCCATATTTTGGCTATAATGAACTGTGCTGTTATGAACATGGGTATGCATATGTTACTGTAGTTCTCTGATTTCAACCCCTTTGGAAAGATACCCAGGAGTGGGATAGCTGGATCATATGGTGGATCCATTCCCAGTTTTCTAATTTCTACATTGATCTCCATAGTGGTGGAACTAGTTTGCACTCTCACCAGCAGTGTAAAAGAGTTCCTCTTTCCCCACATCCTCACCAGCATTTGTTGTTATTTGATTTCTTTATGATTGCCACTCTGATTGGGGTTAGATGGAATATCAGAGTAATTTGTGTGTGTGTGTGTGTGTGTGTGTGTGTGTGTGTGTGTGTGTGTGTGGTACTGGAATTCCTGGAAACCCTTCTACCTCCGAGCTACCCTCCTAGATGCCTATTTTTTATATTTTTATTTGGAAATAGGGTCTCTTAGACCAGCAAGGCTGGCTTTGAACCTGCGCAATCCTCCTGTTTCTGCCTCCCAAGCGTGGGGATTACAAGTATGCACCACCATGCCTGGCAGAGTAGTTTTGTTTTGATCTCTCTAATGGCTGTCTTTTCTCCAGTGTATAAATTTGGCCCCTTTGTCAAAGATCAATTGACTATAAGTGTGTGGATTTGTATCTGAATCTTTTATTCTGTTGCATTGGTCTGTATGCCTGTTCCTGATGTTGTGCCAATACCATGCTGTTTTAACTACTATTGCTCTATAGAATAATTTGAAGTCAGGGATTGTAATGCCTCCTGCATGGATTTTATAGCTGAGAATTGCTTTGACTATTTTGAATCTTTCCTTTCTCCATATAAAATTTATTACTGATTTTTCTAGGTCTATGAAGAATGTCATTGGTATTTTAATAGGAATTGCATTGAATCTGTAGATAACTTTTCGTAAAACGGCCATTTTGATATTTATTCTGCCTATCCATGAGCAAGGGAGATCTTCCTATCTTCCAAATTCTTCTTCAGTTTTTTTCTTTAATGTTTTATAGTTTTCATTATAGAGGTCTTTTACATATTTCATTTGGTTTATTCCTGGGTATACTTCTTTCATTGTGGATTCATTATTCACATATAGAAAAGCAACTGATTTTTTTAGATTGATTTTGTATCTTGAAACTTTGCTGAATTGATTAATCAGCTCCAGTAGTCTTTTGGTTGAGTTCTTTGGGTCTTCTAGATAAAGGATTATGTCATCTGCAAACAAGGATAATTTTAATTCATCTTTTCCTATTTGAATTCCTTCAATATCTTTCACTTGTCTTATTGCTGTGGCAAGAGTCTTGAGGATTATATTGAAAGGGAGTGGTGATAGTGGGCATCCTTGTCTTGTTCTTGATTTTAGAGAAAATTCTTGCAGTTTTTTTTCTCATTCAATGTGATGTTGGCTTTGGGTTTATTGTATATTGCCTTAGTGGTGTTGAGATAAGTTTCTTTAATTCCAATTTTCTGCAGTGTTTTTAACATGAATGGGTGTTGGATTTTGTCAAATGCTTTTTCAGCATCTATTGATATGATCATGTGGGTTTTTTCCTCAGTTTTATTTATGTGGTGAATACAGTGTATTGATTTGCATATGTTGAATCAGTTTTGCTTTTCTGGGATGAAACCAACTTGGTCATGGTGTACAATTCTCTTGATATGGTTTTGAATGTGTATAGCTAGTATTTTATTTAGAATTTTTGCATCTGTGTTCATCAAAGATATTGGTCTGTCATTTTCTTTTCTTGAGGTATCTTTATTTGATTAGGGATGAACATTTAATATGCATCTGTGGTTTGAACTCATCCTGAGTGTTGGTCATGCTACTAACTGGCTAAGGAAAAACACTTTGGAATCTGTTCTACTTTCTCTCCCTGCCAACCTGGCTCACCTCAGGAGCAGGTGCAAAATGTGTGGGAACATCC
Source organism: Muscardinus avellanarius (assembly GCF_963383645.1). Classification (NCBI taxonomy): domain Eukaryota; kingdom Metazoa; phylum Chordata; class Mammalia; order Rodentia; family Gliridae; genus Muscardinus; species Muscardinus avellanarius. The sequence continues at coordinate 29,314,244 of NC_137790.1, forward strand.
AGCCTCAGAAAACTGTTTATTGTTGCTACAGTTCTTTCCAAAAAGTATAAGAGCGTGCAGTGACTGAAAATGTTTATTTTTGTTATTGTTGTATATGTGGTGTGTGTGTGTGTGTGTGTGTGTGTGTGTGTGTGTGTGGTGTGTGTGTGTGTGTGTGTTGGTGGTAGTTTTGTTTGTTGGATTTTCACCAAACTTGAGTGAAGGATTTTGCTAAGTTTTAGACTCTGACCTGCCTTTTAAAGATCTTTAAAAGCAAAGACTTTATATTTTTTGCTTTTCATTGAAAAAACAATTGCAATTTTGTGTAACATTAAGTATACAGCTAATTTATGATATGGGTAAAACAAAAGATTCATGAGTAGAATTACAAAATAAGCCAGGAAAAGTCAACAATTATAATAAAAGCTATAAAAATCATTATAAAGTGAATATAGTTAGCCATATTGAAACTCTTCCCAGGATGTGATTCAAGCAAATGATGGGAATCCCTTAAATTTCATCAAGAAAGCAGTTACTTCCCTGAAAACTCATTAAAAAGACATAAATGTAAAATGTAATTAATATCTGACAAAGATAATTAAATAATCATGAAAAATACATAATGCTACACACAGCATAGCATGAATACTCAATAAATGATTGCTTTTTCATGTAAAAGTTATAATGTGTATTATTTGAATAATAGACATCAGTAGTCTTCATGAAGAATAGAGAAAAAGACATCTATAATCCTAATCCACAGTTTTTCAAAATAGAGAAAAAATAAATAATTTAGAGAAAAGAAAAGAATATAATCTTGCAGATATACTAACATATTTGGCCTATGAGAACTTTGAAAAAGTTCTTTTGAGGCTCTGGAATTGGAATTACAAGGAATAAGTTTAAGATATCAGAGATTGTATTTAAAACACTGACCTCATTCCTGCCCCTCTCACTCTACGCACCTTCTCACACTTACCTTTTCCACTGTACCTGCAGGCACAGAGGACAGCAAAGTACCATATAGGGGAAAAAGTGGAATTAAGCTAATGTTTATGTATTGGACTGTAGCCCATGAGCCTTCCTTTCTACCAAAATTTTGAAAGCTAATAATCAAGCTAACACTGGGTAAGTATAAGAGAGAACACACAGCCTCAGAGAAATCTTCAGTGGCATTACAGATACCTGGGACTTTCACAAAACAGAAGTTGAGCTTTCAGTCATGATAAACACAAGAAGTCAAGAAGCCCACATATACCATACTTCCTATTTATTTACTAAGCCCTTGACCTTAATAAGGAAAATAACACAAAGATCATAGAAAACTTGTAAAATTAAAATAAATGAGAAAAGATTCATAACAAATTAAGAACAGAGAAACAGGATAATTAGTATCCCTGGAGAGGTAAGAGAGGTATTGGACACATGAAAGAAAACCATAAAGGAGTAATAGGAATAGTCATGAACCAAAAAAATAGATGCCAGAGAATAAACATTTAAAAACTTGGGAGATAAAAAATATAAAAATATAACCAAGAGAAAAGAAAAGATGAAAGAAAAAATTTAGCCAAAAGGCCCAACATCTGACTAACAGGAGTTCTATAGAGAAAATCCCTCACTCTGAAGGGTGTAAGGAATATAACTCTCCAGATATAAAGACCCACTACAAAGTGCTAAAGATGAGAGAGAGAGAGAGAGAGAGAGAGAGAGAGAGAGAGAGAGAGAGAGAGAAGAGAGAGAGAGAGAGAGAGAGAGAGAAACTCACAGAAATACAAATAAGACCATTCACAGAGAACAGGAGTTATATTCAATAGATGAGTAATAAAAACTGTTTTTTCACAATGCATTTTAAATAATGTGCCATGGTAAGTTCTAGTCGTTCTAATAGTCTATATCCAACCACACTATCAGTCATCTGTAAAAATGAAATCAGGCATTTTTATGACATATGTCTCCAAAGCATATATATATTTTTTTTTCTCAGAAACTAAGGACATATTGTGCCTTTAACAAGAGGTAAAACAAGAAAGAGGAAGACTTAGAATCAGGCAACAGGAAATCCTAAATAAAAAAAAAAGCAAAGAAATTCCCAGGAGAGTATCAAGTGTCCAGGATTGCAGCTGAGCAAAATGTTTCACATTCTAGATGGGATACAAGAGCCCAGGATTGGTGTTTTTAAAGGAAATAGAAATAAGGAAGAAATGAGTTGATTATCAGGTACATTTGACTTTGCAAATTTTTTGTGGGGGGCGGTATTGGGAATGGAGCCCAGGGGCATTCTACCTCCAAGCTACATCCTTGGCCCTATTTTTTATTCTTTATTTTGAAACAGGGTCTCACTAAGTAGCTGAGGCTATCCTCAAACTGCGATCCTCCTGTCTCAGCCTCTCGAATGCTTGGCTGCCTTTGCAAATTTGAATGAAACGTTGTGTGCATGCATTTTGCCATCACTGTGAACTACGTTATGATGTGAGACTACAATGCAATGATATAAGTATAAAGAAACATAAAAATGTATGTGACGACATATAGTTCGAATGTAAACCAAGTAAACCGAGAATAAATTGTAGTTACCAATCCCAGAAAAAGATGCCTTAAGAAAGCAATCCAAATACCATTTGCTCTATTACTCAGCAAATGAACAGTGTTTACATTAATCATAATAATGGTGATATTGATTATGGATTCACCACTAAAGTAGGGTACAGTTAGATAATGTTTAAAATTAATAAAGTCAAACAATACTCTATGGTACTTTGAAATAAGAAGTTAAGTGCCAGACGAACAAAGAGAGATGACTTTTCTTGTCTCCAAAGAAGGATCACTTTTCAGGAAGCAGTAATAAGCTAAAGAGGGGGCAGGGCTCACTGCTATATGACTTTTAACAATGGTTTATTTTTTAAAATATGTGATAAAAGTTAAAATTAAGCTTCTAGAAAGTTTTTTGATCTCATTTAAAACTCTAAGTTGAGCCGGGCGTGGTGGCGCACGCTTGTAATCCCAGCATTTGGGAGGCTGAGACCGGAGGATCGTGGTTTGCGGACAGCCTCGGCTACTTAGGCCCTCTGCAACTCAGTGAGACCCGGTTTCAAAACAAAGAATAAAAAATTGGGCAGGGGGTGTAGCTTGGGGATCAAATGCCCCTGAGTTCCGTCCCCAGACCCAAAAAATAAATAAATAAAAAATAAAAATATAAGTTGATTTTGAAACATGCAACATCAAGAAACAGACTCCAAGCCCATGAAAATAGATAGCCATGGAAGAACTGCTGGAAGCAGCTTCTTTACTTTTTATTTTATTTTATTTTATTTTATTTTTCTGAGGGTCTGGAGATGTAACCCAGAGGCATTTGACCTCCAAGCTACACCCCCTGCCCAATTTTTTATTCTTTATTTTGAAACAGTGTCTCACTGAGTTGCGAAGGGCCTCACTAAGTAACTGAGGCTGTCTGAGAATGGCGATCCTCTGGTCTCAGCCTCCCAAATGCTGGGATTACAAGCATGAGCCACCATGCCCAGCTTACTTTTTAAAATTGTTGTTACTCACTCACCCTCACTAAGGCCTAGACAGAGAATGAGACAGAAAACACCAATGTCCCCATGCAATCTATATATTGTCGACAATATTTTAGATATAAAGCATCGTTTTAACATATAAACGTGAAAGAGGAGAGAGAACAAACAATTGAATATAAGTAACTTCATGGAACAAATGTGATTGGGTACTAAATATCCTTTTTTCCCCATACTGAGGACTGAACCCAGGGGTATTCTACCTCTGAGTTAAATCCCAGCCCTTTTAATTTTGTTTTATTTTGAAACAGGGTCTCTCCAAATTGCAAAGGCTGGCTTTGAACCTACAATCCTCTTGTCTCAGCCTTCCAAGTACTACAATTACAGGCATGTGCCACAAGCCTGGCTTGGGTGCTAAGTACTTTTAGGACTCAACCCTTCAGAGTTGACCACATTTTGAAAATGAGTAATATATAAATATCCAGATTTTTAAAATATCAATTCTATAGTGGCTATATTATGGGAGAAAAGGAGAACTCCACCTCCTATTTCTAAAATCTGGTCATGGAATTCAAATACTTTTGTCAAATACTGTGAAACATCTGACCCTATCCCTATTGTATTCTCTTTAGAGAGTAAAGGATCAGTGGCTCAAAGTACCAATGTTTCAAAATACTAAGGCTGTTATATTTTAGAGTCTGTAGCAAAACTATATTTAATATTACACTCTTGAGCAGGGCATGGTGGCCCATGCTTGTAATCCCAGCAGTTGGGATGTTGAGACAGGAGGATCTTGGTTCAAGGACAGCCTCAGCTACTTAGTAAGGACCTTTGCAACCCACTGAGACCCTTTTTCAATATAAAGAATAAAAAATAGAACTGGGAGTATAGAATGTCCCTGTATTCCATCCTCAATATAAAAAATTACATTCTTCTTATATAAACAAGGTGAGTTAAAATTTATTGTGTGCGACGGGCATGATGGCGTCTACCACCAGTACCACCCCCCAAAAAATTATTTTGAGTACCTCCAAAATAACAAGTGTATTACTAGAGTACCCCTGTTCCTATACTCTGTCTACTGAGCTCAGCTGAGCTTTAATTAATGATATCATCTTATATTACCATCCACTGTGCATTCTATGAAACAGTAAAGGTGAGAAAATGATTGGGCAAAAATTTCATTTTGCTCATTCATAGTTTTGTTTTGTTTTGTTACTTTTCGTGTTACTGTGGTTCCTGGAAACCCTTCTACCTCCAGGCTACACTCCCAGACCTATTTTATATTTTTATTTGGAAACGGGGTCTCTTAAGCCAGCGAGCCTGGCTTCGAACCTGTGCGATACTCCTGTCTCCGCCTCCCAACCGCGGGGATTACAAGCGTGCGCCACCACGCCCGGCTCATTCATATAGTTCTAACCGTTCAGGCTTCTAAACGCCAGGCTGGAGATTCTTGGTGACCAGGGTAAAGTCCTTGCTCTTAGCAGCTCCAGAAAATGAGGAAACAAAAAATCTTACAGAGAAAGAGTGATAATCACTATGAAAGAAATACATGCGGATAATTAAGATGCTAACTTAAATGGAGTGGGTCAAGAAAAAAGAGCAACAGTCCGTCCAACATCACCTCATCCGGCAGCACTTATGATAAATCCCGTGACTTTGACCAGAGAACTTTCCTTCCTGCCTGTTTTTTTTTTTTTTTTTCATCTGGAAACAATTTGAAAAATCATCATTTTATCTCTATGATCCAACATAGAAAGCATTTCTTGGCCTGTCCTCTGGACTTTCAACTCCAGGAGTCAGAGCAGCAGACTTTGAACTTGCCTTCATTCAGATCTTATTTTTGCCACATTCTTCACCTAGAGAGCAACCTCCTGACTCTTGACTCAGCTCACATGTGATTCCATTCTTGCAAAATCCCTTTTGGAATTCAAAGTGTCTAATGACCTAGAATTGTGCTTCTGTATAGGTGCAAAGGACCGCATTCTGAATGGCAGCCTAATCCTGCTGTTCATGCACAGCAGATAAGTGTTTCTTCTTTTGCCTCTCCCCACCGTACAGCCTACTCACCAGTTCTCTCGTGGCCTTCAGCCCTGTCCAGCATGCAGTGTGACATGACTCCAATTCTTATTGAACTTCAGTCCCCAAGGGACTTGAAAGCATTTGAAAATCCACTTTACTAGCAAAATAAATCTCATTTTATTCTTGTGGGTTTATAACATTGATGCTAGATTTAATTAAAAGTGAAGAAATCCTAAAAATGCTTCTTGTGGCTTGTTAATTTTATGCTTTTATCCAATTACTATAACCTAATAAATAGCTGGTCTTCTAAAACATTGGGTAACAGGGAGACTGTGGTGTAAATCATTTTCTGCACAAAAGATGCTAAATAAGATGGCAATGTGTTGGCCATTCAGAGCTTAATAAACTACTTCCATGAACACAGCCCACCACAAATGCTTAAGCAGTGGCTAAGTATTGCTCCCAGGCATGTCATCTACTAATGGGCTTCCTAACCCCAAATTCTTCTCTGTGGTTCCACGAGGAAAGTACTCATGATCTCATTTAGGTCTCCCTGTAGTGTCTTTGCCACACAGTATAATCTTTTCTCATCTGGGGTTCTTTACAAAATGCAAGCTACTCTGCACTTTTCTTTTTACAAGTTGGATCCAGGGTCTGAAAAGCTATCTCCTGCTGTGTCGAACATCTGTTCAGAGACTTTCTACTTATTTTTCTTTCCCCACTTGCTTTCCCACTGGTTATTTCCCACACCAAAACTACTCTACAAAAAGGAGTTAGCAACATTAGTTTGAGTGCTTTGGGGGCGTCAGTTCTTGTATATTTTGCAATATTCCACACCATCAAGATCTGCATTATGATTTAGCAGACGTTTGTTCTAAGAAGAAATAGATGATTGTAGGCCTCCTTTTCATTACTTCCGTAAGTGATATTCAACAGATGGGATATTTGTCTTTTACCAGTAAATGTTTGAACTCCACTACTATCTATATAATATGCAGATTAAAAGAAGTAAAGTTCGAAGGTGGCTAGATAAATAGAGTTGTCAGTAATCCATAAGAATTGGAAAGAGAAAGTGAAATTACTTTGAAACAGGCATTTTTAATGAAGATATTTCCAACAAAGATACATTGGGATAATATTACACCGCAGAAAAAATATCAGAAAATACTTTAAACTGAGTGATAGGAAGTATAAAACTGATTTAAAAAAAAAGGAAGGTACAGGTCTTTAAAAAAAACTAAAATAAAGCCATCAAAATGTTGTTCAGTACTACAGTGAATTGGTTACTTAGCTAAAAAGTTGTGGTCTAGGGAAAACCTAAATATCATTGGAGTTAAAAAAAATTACCCTTCTTAAAAACAAAGCAAAATACACTTCTTAAGTAGAAAATATCCCTATCAATGTAATCATTTAATTTATGAGATCAAAGATGCAGAGCAGGCGATAGCCCCCATAATGTGTGAGAAAAATGGGAAGATTCTAATAGCCATTTGATCCACACTTACATCCATAACTATAAACCAAGACATAGAGAATCTTTCTTCTACTTATTTTCTTTTATAATCCATAAGTATAAAATGTGAGAATTAAGTTCAGTGTAATATTTATCAGATAAACCAGATCAATTTTTATTCCTAATCTATACCTAGAAATACCTAATTAGAAAAATTGCTCATCATTTTTATTAGAATAATTTATACATCAAATATTTAGACCTTACCATGGAGTGTGAACCAGGAATTCCAAATGTGATCCTGAGCACCCTTTCTTCATCAGTTGGCAGTGGGCAAGCTGTATCAGAGTCCCAGGTCCATTCCAGCTGTATTGTAAACCCCAGTCCTTACATGGATGGGGACCTTCTTCTACTTGGCAGGAGATATTGTAACTTCCCAGGGATCCCCAAGGTCTCCAGGGGCTGAGCTGTAATAGCTGGCTCCTATTTTATCAGTGACTAGGTCCAAAATAGTTAGTCTTCTACCTTTGCTCATCATAAATTTACCAGAACCTTACTTGTTCTTCCAGTGATTGGCTTTGATCAGTTTTCTGCAGAGGTAACCTCAAGTGCCTTCCCTGAGAAGGGAGATATGAGCCTTTTAAGCCTATTCTAGGGCTTCTTCTACATGAATTGAAGAAAAGTAGTCAGGATTTCTTGGTAAGTTAATAGCCTTTGGGACAATTCTTGGCCACTAGGGGACAGGAGCTAATTGGTAAATGTTCCCCCTAAGGGCTGATGACCCTAAAATGTGTGTCACATAACTCAAGCTATTCTGGAGTGTTGAGGGAGCAAATGAAAACGTCATCCTGAGTCATTTTCCCTCTTTCCTTGCATCTCCCTTGCTGTCTTTTGTTCCAGTCCTCATGAAATCACACTCCCAAATATACCACTAATATACCTTTGTCTAGGGCTCTGCATTCATGGAACCCAGCTTAACATAGCACTACAGGGCTCTTTTCTGTTTACACTGTAAGAGGTTGAGTTAGGAAGACAGAAACTGCATTGCCCAGCACTGGCATGCGCCTCTACAGAATGCAAAGAGAATGAGAGATATACACTGCCTCTTGCCAACCTTTGGGTTGTAAGTATCCTGAATACAACCCAATGTTGTATTTGTATAATTTACCCTGATTTTGCTCACTACCTTGTCATGATAACAGAGAAAATTTCCAATAAGTCATTTTGGCTTTTCTAAGACTTATAACTAAATTGTATTCAAGTATCCATAAATGTACACAGATAAAAATGTGAAGAGGTGCATATATGAATGTGTATATATCTGAAGACTTCTCTCGAGTTTATTGGCTTGAAAATGAGTCTTAATTTTCACCATCATGAAGCAGAGCTGTAAATTGAGGTGGCATGGCTATTGTTAAACTCCGACAAGTCTGTAAAACACACAAGGCATCGTTAGCACACTTCACATATATCATAAGCTTACCAAATGAGATAATATACAAAGTACATAGCACAACTTGAAGCCCATGATAATCTTTTGTTAAATTTTTGTTTATTTTCTCTAATACCACAGAATTTATGTTTCCTTTCTCTAGCTCTCTGGAAAAGAACTAAAAAAAAATGGAGCTTTCTAAATATGACAGATGTTTAGAAGTTTGCGTTTCATTTTTGGCAATGCTGTTAATCTCAGTGAACTTCTCCAGAAACCCGTATTGATGTCATTTTAATATTTGAAATGGTTCATTTGGCAAACATAAACACTACCAATAGATTTGATTCTGTGGCCTTTTGCCTGGATAATGGATGTAGAACTAGGTTTTAACTGGATTTTCTTATTCTTTTGTTACAGGTTTTTAAAATTTAGAAAGCATATCAGAAAAAAATTGTTATGATCCATGTCATAGTATTATCCCTAGGGACCAAAAATGCCCTGGGACCCAAAATCCTTAGAAACTGTTTGTCACTTTCTCCTTTTTACCAGCTTGTCACTCAACACCCAGGAATCCTCTTCTTTTTTCTTTTGCCAACAGCTGCCAAGAGCTAGAGGCAAAATTTGCTCTAAAGCTTAATACCTTTTTTTTTTTTTTGTAGGTCTGGGGATGGAACCCAGGGGCATTCGACCTCTGAGCTACACCCCATGCCCTATTTTTTATTCTTTATTTTGAAACTGGGTCTCACTGAGTTGCAGAGGGCCTCACTAAGTAGCTGAGGCTGTCCGCGAACCGCCATCCTCAGGTCTCAGCCTACAGAATGCTGGGATTAAAAGTGTGCACCACCACGCCCGGCTCTAAAGCTTAATATCTTAATGTTACATACATTCATATCCTAGTCTGCCTTTCCTTTCCTAGAACCTAAAATTTGTTTACTTACCTCAAGTGGCCAATTTGGAATGTAATGTCCTCGGGAACTGGTGTGCTGTTTTCTTTTTTGCTTGTAATACATTAATATTATCTTGTATTCTGGAATATAGACAGTTTCTGATTAATGATGGTTTATTATTTTTATTTTTTACTTCACTATGATGCAAAATGTCAATATGCATTCAGTAGTAACAATATCTCAAATTTTTTGAATTTTAAACTTTCCCCAGCTACAACGTACAGTACAATATCCTCTTACAATGCCTGGCAGCTGTAGCAGCAAGCCATAGTGGCCAGTTGGCCAAGAGATCATGAAGGTAAACCACCAATATTCTGCAGGGAATGGGTTGCTAAGCTGTGATGTCTGCTAGCTAAGGGGTATTACATGCACTTTTTACTTCAATTTACAGTGAACTTATCAGAGACACAATCCCATCATACATGGAAAAGCAGCTGTATATTAAATCATGAAGTCTTCATATTTCTATTAAAACTGTAATTTCAGATCAAAGATAAAATCTACTAGTTGCTATCTAGAATTCTCCTATAAACAACTTGAGTATTTCCAGTAGGCTCCTTGGTCCTCTATTCTTACCCAGTATAAGAGCATAGAGTGTCTCTTCCCTTTGCAACCAACCTTTTGTAGTAGACACTGTCTCTAACTTTCTGGAAAACATATAATTATCATTTAAAATCACATTATTTAAAATATGTATAGCTCCAAAGCCAAGCCATTCATAGTAAGACCTGTTTCTTTTCCACCTTAAGAAGCATGGTTGCAGTACCCAGCTAGAATGCAATCTCAGAACTGAGTTTCCTCTCCACAGCCACATTCTCAAGAAAATCTTTAAACATAGTAAGAATATTACCTTCATTAAACCATTTTGTTCTTTCCAGAATTAGCTATTTGTTATATTAGTTGTTCTGACGCTCTGTTTTGCTATCTAAACATATTCACTTCCCTATGAATTAGATTAAGCCAAGAAAATATATCTTACACATTTAAACACTTAAAGCTTGCAGTGTGGACCACTATCTATTAAATAAATTATTGATTTGATGGATTTGCTTTGATCTTAATGATATAACTTTTCATTTTACTACAAAATGGAACGATCTTTGAGGTGAACTTTAAAAAAAAATCATATAAATGCCCAAAGTTGAATACATGCAACAACTTGATTAATTTTAGGATGACTAAACCAGTTCATCAATAACTCACACATGAAATGACTTTGTGTACGAAAAGCACAGATTTTTCTATCATAATGAATATTTCCCAAAATGGATCATAGCAAAAGAATCATTTCAGGATGATTATTAAAAATCAGTGCAGATTATTTGGCCCTATTCCAAACCTTCTGATCAGCCTCCCTGGGGCTAGAAGCCAGGAATTTGCATTTTAACAAGCTCCCTGGTTGGTTCTTCAAGATACTACTGTGTGTGAGCCACTCATCAGAAAGCTAACAGAAAATAAGTCTGAAAGTCTACTTTGGTGGTAGGAAACTGTCATTCATTTTCCACACCGACTCTGTTACACTGTGTTACTCCACAAGATGAAAGTCAGCACTTTCTCTTTTGCAGAGTAAGACTCTTATTTGCTAAAGTAAATAATAGCAAAATTAAGAATGAGCTATAAATTGTACTAAATGCTGATAACTTGAAATCTCCAAAATGGAATAAATTACTGACTATTGCACTTTAAATGGACATTAAGAGTGTTCCAAATTACCAAATGTTTTGCCATTTTGATAAATTGGTTTTAATTTTTTATCAGACTATATTTAAGTATCCTCCAGTAGCATGTGCCAGACAGTTCCATTAGGCATTTTCAATTGCATTTATTTTCTTTAATGTATACACTGTATAAAGTAAATATAGTTTGGAAAGCCCAGCGCCTAACTCTGGTGCGTTGCTGGGAATATTACCCTCTAGGTTTGGGTCTGTGTTCACAATCTTAATCTTAGAAAACATATAAAAATATGACATGGAGTGTCTTTATTCTTGTATTTGATTTTGCAAACATAACTCATGAACACAAAGAGAAAACTCAAAATTACACCTGGTTAAAATGAAACAATTTGATGGGGAAATGAGAATAGATTTGAATTGCTTTATGCAAAAGAGGAGAAAAAAGTATAAAAAGTCACTCAAGTCCTGAGAGTCTGAGAAAAGCATAATTAACTTGTTGGCACCCTGAGACTCCTTACGTGAGCTTCATTGCCAGTAAAGGACATGCCTGGAACCGCTGGCCAAGAAGAATTACAGGCATTTGCTACTGCTTTAAAATATTCATGTTTCAGCTACAACACTGCATATTTTTAATTGACAGATATGGAAAAAATAAACTTATTTTTCTTTCTTCCCTCCCTAGCATAAGAATCCTACATAATTAACTTCTTTCTTCACCAACTCTGGTAATTTTCATTGCAACTATGGATTTGGGGCATTTGGTATTATAAAGCCAACTCATTGTTTCAGTTTTTTGGGTCTTCTCAAATTTGGAGAACAGATTTGTCCATTTACATCTGATTGATGCATTTTAAACAGGATATCAAATATTGGATTGAAAATGAGCAATAGTGGAGAAGAGAGGCCATCCCAGCATGCTTCCTCCCTGAGTTGGAAGTAAAAAATTGTGCCAACATTGGTCCTAGCTTTGAAAGCTTTACAGACCCGAAAAGCAACACCACTGGTGATTAGATATTGAAAATAAAGAAGTAAATCTGAATACAAATAAAAGAGGACAACATAGAAATTATACACACCTGAACAAAATTTATTTTCAATGATTTCTTCTTTCATTTCTCCCTACCAAGAGAAATGTCTTTCCACTTTTGCATAAAAAGTGAAATGGGTTTCATGATAGTGACATAAAGACTCAAAATTAAGGAAGAGAAAGTTCTACACAAGTCTCTTCTGCTGTTCATGTATCATTTTAATACAAGTTGCTCTGTATATCAGGAATCAAAAAGCAAAGATTATTTCTTGCCACATGAATTGTATATTTGAAGAGTTGCCATGTAACTAATATTTGCCCTTGAAGTAGGTATGTGAGGATAATATGCCACTATTTTTTATGAAGCTCCCTTAGTCTGCCTTCCTTTTGTTCTGCAGATTAGCCATTCAAATCTTTTACCAAAAATTCCCTAGAATTTCATCCTGCCTCCTGCCACCACCAAATCGCATCAGAGCAAACAAATCCATAGTAGATAAACAGTCCATTTTTCAGGTGCTATAACAAAATACCTGAACTCAGGTGCTTTATAAAGAAAAGAAGCTTATTTAGCTTATACTTTTAGAGTTTGAAACTTCAAGAGTGAGAGCACCTATCTGCTTTAACCTCAGGTGAGAATCTCACTGTGGATGACATCGCAATGGCAAAAGCATATGCAAAAGAGACCACAGGAGAGCACAGGAACCCAGAGATATTCAGGGGCTAGGCTTGGCCTTTTATAACAACTGACTCGTTAAAACTAGCTCACTCTGTGAGACTAGCATCATTTCCGTCCAAGGGCAATGGCCCCATGATCTAATTAACTTGTGTTAGACCTCACCTCTTAATGGTCTTGTCATTTCTCAATACTACCATTTTGATGACCAAGACTCTGACACGTTAACCTCTGGGGAATGCATTCAAACTGTATCCAAACATAGCATAGCCATTTTCTCTGTCTCTGAAACCCGATATGTGATGGCCCTTGCATATGCAGGCTATACTGAAATATCTCGTTTCTGTAGAAATCTGCCATAGTAAATACTTATGAATTCTATACTCACTGCCCATAGAATCAGTCTTAACAAAGCATGTTTACTGTGGTTGTTCTGTACAAAACTACCTAACAACGTGCTCGGTTGTTACAAATACTGGTCACGTCATTCAGGTAGTGTTAAATTGCCTTCAAAATTTACATGGTTATTACTTCCTTTTAGTAAAGAACCATATGACTTAAATTCAAAATGTGGTATTGGTCATTCAGAGTAAACAACTCAATAATAGCAATCGACTTGACATTTCAATAGAACTTGAAAATTTTCGAGGTTTTATGAGGATTGCCTCCTTTGATTCTTATAATGGCCACTTGTAACACACAGAACTCTAACATCATCATCATTTAAAGACAAATTGAATGCCTAAGTGGACTTCACAGCGGCTGCATATTAATCTAGCAATGTAGCTGTTTAAAATAAAAGGGAAATTTGCCACTTAATAATTCATTAAAGAGCCAGGTACAGTAGCACATGCTCATATTCCCAGCATCTCAGGAGACTGAAGCAGGAGAATCTCAAGTCTGAGCTCAGCCTGAGAAATTTAATGAGAAATTAATTTAATTACCTTGTTTCAGTTTACTTGTAGGTAAAACAGGAATAAAAGAAACAACTTGTATATAGCTCATTGTAAGAATTAAATGAAATAGTCCTTAAAAGATTTAGCAAAGTGTCTTGGCATTTTATAAGCATATACTGTATAGTACCGATAAATCTGTATAGTACTGAAAGGATGCTAATGCCTGGTCTAAAAGCTTTGCAGCATAGTGTCAGTATATAGGCATAGTTGCTATGTTGCCTTTATAGTGGGAACGTTTCTCCACTGATTTTATCCATAGCCTGGTTCTCTTAAATGGTGGCCCATCTTACTAAATGAATATATTCTAACACTAGATATTCTTTTGATTTGGATATCTGGTTTGTCAGACGAATACATATCAAATGTGACTGAACATTTTCCAAGAGCTTATGGACTGAAAAATTTTCCATTCTATGACTAAGGAACAAAAGTAGATGACAAATTACATTTTTTCACCAATTACTAATGACATTATGAATATAGGTAAAACTAGAGTAATATTGATGGCCCCTGGTATTTTATTTTCAATAGAAGTTATAGACTTTTTTTTTATATGAAGAGCTTCAAAATGCTATATATCCTCAACAGTACTTTGAAAGTATGGTACTTATTAGAAACTCTGGTAGGTCTTCTTACTGATTATGTTATAAAGAATTATATATACTAGTATATCATAATAGATTTAATATTCTACAATTGTACTTAAATATATTTACTCCTACTTTATAATCCTGCAGAATGTATTTTGTGCACTGAAAGCATTTTCTGAGACCATTCCAACACTACATGGTATATACATGTATTGAATAATATAGTCCCCCAGAATATGTAAACTTTTATATTTTTGTGTTATCAGTTAAAATAAATTAAAAATGAAAGTAATAAAAATAAGATATAATAAAATAGGAAGGTGCCATCGGTTTCATTAGAGAGCCACAAATACCCTTGGCACAAAAGTGGCTAATAACCACTAGCCACTAGCTCAGTGAGAGGAAAGATGAGGTCAAAAACCAAAAGGAGTAGAGATGAGAGCCTCAGTGCTCTGGAGAGAGGATCCTGGTGAATTTCCACTTCCAGCTTTCCCATACTCATATGAGCTCATAGCTCACTTCTGCTGGGCTGAGCCTACCCTCCAGATGTCATTCTATACCCACTGTCAGCTCAGATCACAATTAGTCCCGTAGTTTCATTGTTGCTGCAGATTGGACTTTGAAGCCATCACAGCCCTTCCAGGACTAAATATTAAATCATCACTTCTTAAGAAACCCCAACTCCTTTTAGACCAGTTTCTTAGGCTATAAAATCAACTCCCAAGAGAAAATAAATGCACTAGCGTAGGCTGAAGGCCAAGGTCCATTAGGTTTGCTGAGTGCAGCACTAGTCTCAGTCCTCTCTCTCTCATACTCTCCTTTTGTGTTATAACCACAGACTTCTCCCTTCAGACTAGTATGAATCTCATCTCCCCTTTCTATGAGCAAAAACTATTTATTTTTATGTATTTAGTCATACATATTCACTCAATTTTTAATTTCTCACTTAGAATACTCAGTCATCACAAAGAGTTGTATCATTTTGAATCTCACCATGCTGTATAATTACAATGGCCTAATACAAGTATAACAATAAAATAGAATACCCAGTCATCAGTTGACCAATATCTAGCCTGCAGTCGAAAAAAGCATTTTAATTTACAACTGAGTCAGAGCTTGCTACCTAGATCTCCAAGCAAAATTCATCCCTGGAGAATCAAGTGCGAAGGGATGAGAAGGGAATAGAGACAGTGCAAAATTTTATTTTGAAAGAAATCACTGAATCCCACTTTTCTATATTACTGTGTGCTTCCCACAGTGGTATGTACTGACCTAAATTAATCTGTCACACACCTTTCACTTGAATTGGCACAGCAAAGTAGACCTCAAGCTGCCTGCACCTCCCATAATAAGCACTTCTGCCTTCTTCTTGCTCTTCTTCCAGCAATCGAAGAAAACCACTTGGGTCTCTCTGCATTCCAAATTTAGCTTAACTTCTACTGAGCCTGGAAAAGAGGGGCTGGAAACTTGGCAGCTCAGGCAAAGCACAGAGATGCTCCTTTGACCACACTGCAGGATACTTACTTTTTCACTGCCTACAGTGTAATTTCCATTCAAAAGCTTGCCTTTTACATAAGAAAAACCGTATCATTCATACCATGACATTAATGTAGTTTAATTTGCAAGGTCACAAGCCTATGGGGTGGTGGTAGTGGTGGTGGTGGTGAATATGGCAAAAAAGTCTTTTGTGTGAGGAAGTGAGAAGAAGAGAAAATGGAAGAATAAGAGAGGAATAGAGGAGAGAGAAGATTCTTAGCAAATAAAATACAGGCAACAACTTTCTAAGGGGTGAGGTTTAAGAGAAAAGACAATATTCTGAAGAGAAGGTAGATAAGTAAACATCTAGTTTTCAGATTTACCAAGGGACTTGTTGGCAGAGCATGAATTTGGTTGAAAAAAAGTAATTTAATTCCACTAATGTGGAAATCTTCCATCCTTTGCCAATGGAATCCTGCCCTCCTTCTGATGGGAGGAAAAGGAGGAGCAGCATGAATTTAAAATTTAAGTCTGAATTAATCACCACTAAATCTGCAACAGGAGCCACAGGGTCCTGTTGAGGGCACACCAAAACCTCACTACTGAATCACTGAATGAGAACCAGTATCAGTTTTGCCTCTTTCTTCTTTTTAAATTTCCACTGGAACACTGTCTAGTGAGAGAGACGATATCTATCTGGGGTTGTCAAACTGGGGCCCTTGGGCTCCATCCAGCCTGCCATCTGTTTTTGTAAATAAAGTTTTATTGAAACACAGCCATGCTCATTTGGTTATTTATTGCCTGTAGCTGCTTTCACACTACAACTTGCATCTTTGAATAGTTGCAGCAGAGACCATCTGGCCTGCAGAACCAAAAATATTTACTCTCTGGCCCTTTACCAAAAAAGTTTGCTGAATCTTGGTCTATATTAAGGGGATGGGAGTTTTCTTTATTTTGGCAATCATAAGAATTTGAGGCTGTTTCAGGGCAGGGTTTAAAATAGGAAGAAAACACTAGTTCTCACTAAGAGATCTAGAAAAGGGAGGGCAAGAAGACCTTTGGGGTTGGGCTGAGAAGGGAGGCCCATAAATTGAGGTGAAAGACTTGTCCAAGCAAGCAGCTTTCTGGTATGGGCTTGGCTCCCAGTGCAGCAGTGTTGGGAGGTGAGGGTCGACGCGAGCTCTTAGAGTGATGGCAGTGGAGCCCTCATGAATGCGTAAAGGTAGTTACCCCGTAGTAGTTACCTCGTAGTGGGTAAATTGAGATAAAGTATGTTACAAAGGATGTCCACTGTTCAATACATGTGCTCACTGGCTCCTGCCTTTTCCCCATGGCTAATGCAACATGAAAGCCTTTGCCAGACACTGTGGCTACACCCATGGATGTCCTAGCCTCCAGAATCATAAGGCAAATCAGCTTATTTTCATTTTAAGTACCTTTTTCTGTGGTACTCTGTTACAGCAACAGAAAATGGACTAAGATACAGAGTACCAGGTTTGATTGATTTGTTCTCCACAAACTCTGAACATCACCTCTCTCCTTAGGATTTAAAGAAAAATGCTATTGAACTACTAGAAAGAAAGATGATATCTGAGTGATGGAGGCAGGCAGCTGCTCTCTGATTTAACTAACTCGCCCAAAGAGAACAGTAGATTTGATTTGAGCCCACACGGCCCATCTTACATGGCAGGGCATTGGCTTTATTATCAAGAGGCTTTCTAGGAAAATAGAGAAATGAAATAGTATAGCTTTAGTTTGCCAAAACCAGACTGTGGATACCAGATCAAAAACAAAATCATAGCAGCTTCTTACTCCTCCCTTGTTCTTTTTTCTCTTTCTCCCAGATGCCCAAAACACTACATATAGGTATGTTGAAAAGTCATACTAATTTCAGCCATTTATGTGCACGTCTTGTCTGTTACACCATTATTACCATGTAGCCCAATCACAATTATTAATACCATTAGAGATGTATGCATTAACTTGCCAATAATTTTATTGTCCACTTTCTGTACAATAGCTCAGGCAATATGCAGAGAAGTAAGTGCATCACTCTTAAAAGTCAAAGACCTCTATTAAAGTCATGAAGCTTTCATTTAATCTTGTGTCATCTTCATAAATTAATTAACTTCTTTCAGCTTTAGTTTTCTCCTCTGGACAATAACTCTCTGAATTCACAGGGTTGCTGTGGGTCCTAGAACAGAGGACATAGAGATTAAAAAAAATATGAAGTTACTGAGATTTTTCTCTTGAAGCATAGTGAGTCATTCCCCCTAAGACAAAGGAAAAATACATATTTCTTGTAAATAGATATCAGTTGGAACCATTCATCTGCCTGGCTAACCCGCTACTATTGATTCCTCTCCAACTGAATTCACTCCCGAGGCAGGAAACAGGGAATAGGAGGGAACCATCCCAGTCCGTCTCTACCCAACCCTGTCACCACTGCAGTCAATATTGGACTGGGTTGTAAAAGAGTTCAATGTGTAGGAGACTGCATTTTACCATTGATTGTCAGCCCATTCTCAGACAATTACTCAATATTAACATGTATAGACTGAGCTAAAGATAGGACAATATCTTTAGAGGGCAAAGTAACAGTTGACTGTGGAATGAGAATATCCTAAAAATAAATCTTCTGGAGAAATCTTAGAGCTACAGTCTATTTATTCTGGTAGTCATTTTTAGGTTCCATTGTTGCTGTATTATCATTGGATGTACCATGATGGTAACTAGTAGTCTTATAAAATAGGACTCCTGCATAATGCCCAGTAACAAAAACCCAAGTTTTTCATACATTAATAACCTGTACATCTTTGAGAGAAGGATTTTAAAACTTGATTTTGTAGAAGTTTTACAAATTTCACTTGTGAACTAGTAAAAAAAATTCCTATACATTTCTTGAAATAGACAACCTTTTAAGTTCCACTTAAAGCCCAATTATTCAAGAATTCTTATAAATGGTTATAAGCCTTGGGGGAAAATCAGCCAGACTTTAAGTGCCCATTAGCTAAAACTGAAGGATGGTGGAACACCTAGAAAAGCACACATGATACCTGTCCACGTGAATACTGTGTTAATTCACTATGCTCGCCCAGCCAAGATGAAAATAGTCACATTTACCACTACATGAAAAACAAGACTGAAGGTTGAAAACATAAACGCTGTTAAACCATGGAATTTGTCAAAGGCACACTTAAAAATATTTACTGAGTGTTAACTAAACACCACAGCATCATTTAAAATATTTAAATTATCGAGAAATGTCTATTCTGTAACAAGTTTCGCAGCTATTTTATTGCTTGTCTTTGATGGCAGAGTTCTTAAATTTTAACACAGAAGACAAATAACTGTCAATCAAAAACATGCACTTATCATTTACCAAGTTCAATTCAGAAACTGTTCTTCATGTGCTAGAAAGAGCTTACAAAATGAGTAAGACTTTTTTTTCCCATCCTCATATTTCAAATAATCTACTTGGGGAATGAGGAAGAACACACACACACACACACACACACACACACACACACATTTATGCATATATATACATATACACACGTATGCATTTATAGTATAAGGATATAAAAATAACATTTGGCAATTATTGGGTTCTCATTATAGATGAAATACTGAACCAGATACTTTGCAAGAATCATCTTATTTAATCTTTCCAGGAATCTGTGAGAGAGGGTATATTATTATTACCATTTTACAGAAAAGAAAACTAAGATTAGAGAGGTAAATACCTGGCCTGCAGTCACCTGAGAGCCAGAGTCTCGATTCAAGTCCACCTTTGTTTGTACCATTCTCTTAGACTTTTATAAATTCAGTGGAGTGCCTAGGACTGTAGGCTCTGGGAGCCAAATTCTTAGGTTTGTTTGTTTCATTGATTGATTGATTGACTGATTTGCAATACTAGAGATTGACCCAGAGGAATTTTACCTCTGAGCTACATTTCCACCCCTATGTAGTTTTTTCTTTGGAAACAGGGTCTCATTAAATTTTTTCTGAGAGCTTAGCTGTGTTGCCGAGGTTAGTCTTAAGCTTGATGTCCTCCTGTGCCAGCCTCTCAAGTAACTGGGATTACAGCTGTGTACCACCTCTCCTGGCCAGTTCTTGGTTTTAAATTATGACCTGTTATTTCTTGCTAGATGACCTGGGGCAAACATTTAAACTTTTCATAATACTATTGGATTTCAGATAATTCAAGATGAGTTTGGATAAGGGAGACACCACACAGAGGTGGAGACAAAAAGGAAGAGAATACATTTAAGAGACATAATCATGGGAGTCAAGAGTAAATGCTTTCCAGCCATGAGACCCAAACCTAGAGTCAGGGAGAAAGCAGATTTTGACACCAAGCAAAAGGTTCTTGATTGTGATACTAAGACAAAGGGTTTTTGGTTCTTTCCATAAGAAACTTAGAATCATTAGTAGTTGAAAATAACAGTTTGACTTAATTATGTTTTCTATTATTTCTATATTATCAGCCCTAACAAAAGATACTTTCCTCAAACTTTCTAGACTTTTCTTTATAGGATTCAAGTACTTTAATACAACATGAGGCACATATTGATGTTTTATGATATATTCCTAAAGAGCATGACTCGGAGAATAATTCAGAGTGGGTTTTAAAATGTTTAATGAACACTATTGTTAATATTTCAAAAACAGTAAAACATCCACCAGTTTTCTTCATCTCTTTTTCTTCCCTTCACCTCCACAAAATAAGATGGGAGGAAAATAGTAGAGAATATAAATTGATAGGGGAATCTTACCGAATTATTTGCTATTGTGGACTGATAGTTTTTAAACTAGCTAATTTGATTAGTTCTCAGCAGACATATGAAGATGGCCTTTGGCAGGCAGCTCAGTAACCCCATGTTATCCTATATATAGCAGTTAAGTAAATACATTTTTACCTCTCTCATGAGACCAGCCTTTGAAATTTAACTTAATGTATCTAGGTTGTGAGAAAATAAACTGTCTATATTCTCATAGTTTTTTCATCATTCATCTTTTGGAACTTTTCCTTTTATAGCCATTGCAAAATAGTGGTGTCTCTCTAAATTCTATATGCAACTAAATATATGGGATTAGAACTCTTATATCTGAGGATAACATCCTTAAAATCTGAAGAAAACATGAATGCCACTGCAATCTGTTCTTTTAATTCTGCAAAGTACTAAACACTGCTAAAGTCATTTCCAGAAAATAAATATTTTTTCTCACTCTCCTAGATGATTTATGATGTTTTGATTGTTTTTTGTTTTATTTCATATTACTTTAGCAAAATTCAGTTGTAACTGCAATATCTGCAAAACACTGACTTAAAACCAATATTGCACATTTCAGAGATTAACAATGCACGACCTGAATATGTTTTCTGGTTTTCACTCCCAGATAGCAATAAAGTGGCAAGAATCTTGTCTCTCCTTCCTTTTGCTTTAGCATCTTTTTTCTGAAATTCCACTATAAAAGTTCTAGGGAGAAATAGTCCTAATGATGAACCAAGGTAAAATATCCTATATTTTCATTTTACTTTTTCTTGGAGGTAGAGGGCCAGGGTCATAGGAGGAACTCGAGAAAAAGGAGAAACCATAGATGAACAAATAAGGAGGCCTAAATGGGGGAGATAGGAGAGGGGAAGAGGGAAAGTCCCTTGTATACATGATGTACATTCATAAACATATCAAAGTCACTGAGACAAACATGAGAAGGAGGAAGTGGGGGGAATGAGGTGGGAATTGAAGAAGAGCCAAATGATGTGTGCGTGTAAGCCTCTACCATCTTGTACCCCACTAAGATGTATGACTACAATGCACCAAAAAAAAAAAAAATAAAAATAAGTATACCATTGATTTTCTTCATCTCATGCTTCGAGGATATAATGAGGTAATAATATCTGTTACAATTTAAGTTTCTTCTCCTATAAGATTTTGAATTTAGGTGAGGCACTTAACCTCTCTGGGCTAGAGTCTTGAAAAATGAGATGATAAGACTTTCCTAAGATACCTCTTAAGGTAGTAGTTGAGATTTCATGAACACTAATGTTCTTTGAAGATTGTATATTATTATACACCTTTTGGTAATTGTTTTTTAAAAAAATTAAAATATGGTTTTTAATTTAAAAAACCTCTCTTGAACATTACTTACGGAAATAATTCAGGTTCTTTTTAGCTAGCCACTGATAGGGTTTGGCTCTGCATCATTTCCAAATGGTAAAGTTTGTAAAATAAATTTTAAGGATAATCTGGGGGTACGTATGATTATAAATTAAGAAATAATTTTTTAAACTTCCATTTCTAGTTTTGTTGCATTTTATGCCTATTGAAGACATTCATTTAAAGATGTTATAACAGCAACAAAAATCTCACTGTACCCATAGCTGGGTTTCCATGGGTCACTGTGCGCAGAACCAACAAAAACACACCTCCCTCAGCCAGGCCTAGAGTTGCTATTGGCTGTCCCTGTCTCAGGCTCTGCCTAGGTCCTTCCATCCCTGCACCTAGCTGGCTCATGCTCCCCTCTGGCACCACACTGTATTCTAACACTTAGGTGGTGGTGTGCCTTCCACCTCTAGCTCTGCTGTAGCCTTGACCCTGAGACACTGTCCCCCAATGAGCCCACCAGACCAGAGACTCAAGCAGATATGGTGATAGAGGGTGATGGCAGATGAGGGAGGGGTGGCCTTGTGGGTCCTGAGCATGGGATAAGGAGAAGCGTAATAATCTCCTATGGCTGCTTGTATTACTGAGTACATGTTCTATTTCTATAACTGAATACCACAGACTAGGTAATATTTAAAGAATAGAGGCTTATGGCTTATTATTTCATGGTTTTGGGAGCTGGAAAGTCTAATATCAAGGTGCCAACAACTGCTAAAGGTATCATCATGGTGAGGAGTATCACATGGTCAGACAGAAGAAGCATGCCAGAGAGGGCTCACTTTTATAACAAAGGTACTCCCTCAGTAACCCTTTAATCCTCCAGTTCATGAAAGCAGAGCCCTCAAGACCCAATCACCTACCTACATCCATTAACATATAAATTTGGGGTTAGATTTCCTACAAGGGCGAGTTGGGAGACACATAAAACCATAGCACTGCTGTGACAAATGACCCAACATTTAGTGGTTTATAATAATCTAAATTTATTATATGATAGTTTTGGAAGTAAAAAGTCCAAAATGGGCTTTTGTAGGCTTAATCAAAATGTTGTCACTACTGCGTATCTTGAGGAGGGTCTAAAGGAACTTTTTTTTTTTTCTTTTTTCAATACTAGGGATGGAACCCAGGGGCACTGCACCTCCAAGCTACAACCCCAGCCCTTTTTCTATTCTTTATTTGGAAACAGGGTCTCACTGAGTTGCGAAGGCCTTCGCTAAGTAGCTGAGGCTGTTTGCGAACCGTGATCCTCCTGTCTCAGCCTCCCTAATGCTTGGATTACAAGCATGCGCCACCATGCCAGCCAAGGGAAACTTTCCCAGCCTCTCACATAGATTCCCAAAGTGGGCAGTGCCACATAGGGCGGAAGGGCATGCTGATAATGACCAGGGGGAGGAGAGTAGCCTCCTGTGTAATTGGGGGACATTGAATAAAAATAAGGGGGCAGTGGAAGTACCCAGGGATACACTGAGTAATTGAATAATTTTTTTTTCCTTTTTTCTGGAAGGGGGTGGTGAGTCAGTAAGTGAGAGAATCCATGGGAATCTGTGCTGGAGGCTTTGACATTCCTTGGGTCCTGGCTGCATCACAAATCTGCCCCTGTCATCATACTTCCTTCACTGACTTTGCTACATCCTCTTGCACTTATAAGGACTTTTGTAATTGTATCTCCCTGTCTCAAGGTCCTTAATTTAAATCACATCCGTGCAGTCCCTTTTGCTATGCAAGATAGCATATTCCCAGGTTCTAAGAATGAGGATGTAGATATCTTTGGGTGGTGGGGGGCATTATTTTGCCCATCACAAAAGAGGAAAGCTAAAAATGAAAAAAGACAAGTCAAGATCTCTGGATCAGTCAGAGAGCCACACTGACACCCTCTAAAAGAGTCCATCCTTCTGAGGGCCTGGCTGCCCCTCCGCCCCCTGCCTGCCCTCCCTTGCTGCTATGATCTCGTCTTCTTTTCCACCAATGAATGGGAAACTCTCTTGAAGTTTACCTCCAAGATAATGAGATAATCTATGCTAATGACTCTTCAGGCAGAGCTGCATCATCACCAGGACCAGCAATTGTAAAAGATGCCCCACATTTATTGATATTCCTAGTTAGTGAGTTAGCTGTGGAGAACATGGAGCTGGGTGGAAAGGGATGGAGACCCTGCTGGGAAAATGCTTTGTAGAGAGAGGCTTTCAGGTCCCTCCAGGCAAGGAGGTACCTTAACTCACTTCTCCTCACATAGGTCTGGCTCTAGAGACAGACTTTTTATTATTGAGCAAGAAAGATAATAGTGGGTTGGGGGGGGCTATAGTTTCCTCATATATGTATAAAGAAAATTATTCATCTTGCTGTCAACTAGTGATTTAGAGATCACCAAAAACTTTAGCTATGCCACTTGAATTAGAAAATAGAAAATGAGGATACTCCCAGCATTTTTTTTTTTTTTTTGCATGTATTCAGTGATCTAGCTATGGAGATGTGCTGATACTTTTCTTTCTTTTTTCTTTTGTTTGTTGGTTGGTTTTGGATACTGGGAATTGAATTCAGGGGCATCCTACCTCTGAGTCATACCCCCAACCCTTTTTATTTTTTGAGACAAGGTCTTGTTAAGTTGCTGAAGGCCTTGCTAAATTGTTGAGACTGTCATTTAATCTGTGATCCTCCTGTATCAGCCTTCCAAGTACTGGAATTACAGGCATGTGCTGCCGTGCTCAACTGTACTTATACTTTCTCTCTCTCTCTCTCTCTTTTTTTTTTTTGTGGGTCTGGGGATGGAACACAGGGACATTTGACCTCCAAGCTATACCCCCTGCCCTGTTTTTTATTCTTTATTTTGAAACAGGATCTCACTAAGTTACGAAGTGCCTCACTAAGTAGCTGAGACTGTCCTAGAACCGCGATCCTCCTGTCTCAGCCTCCCAAATTCTGGGATTACAAGTGTGCACCACCACACCCGGCTTGTACTGATACTTTCTAATAGCTCTGGAGAGTGCCTGGCCACACAGCTTCCCCTAACTGAAATGCTTTTCCACTTAGCTGGCTTTTACCTGTTTTTTTTTCTTTTTGTTTAAAAATCAGAGGCGTCAATGACAGTGAGAACCTTCCTCCTTGATGCATCTGCTCTGGCCTATTTCTAGCCTGGCATCCACCACATTACTATTTGTGTATAGGCTTTTACTAGGCTCTAAAGTCCAGAGAAAAATGTTATGTTTTGCTTCATTTTTCTTGGGACCTTTAGTGACATTCAATAATAGCTGTATGAAGAAGCCATCTTAGCACTGGTGAGCTACAGAACTAGAATTCCTTAAACACAGAGAAATAGACATAACATGACTGAGAACCTGGGGAATGTGCCAGCGAGAGTAAGAAGAACTCTAAAGGTAGCAGGAGGAGTACCTTAGAGATGGGCACCTCACATTTCATTTGTCTTGAAATATTTTGATATAATACCTTACATATTATAATCCTTGCTATTTCCCCCACCCAAGCCCCACCAAATGCCTAATACACCGGAGGAGTTAATACGTATTTACTGATTGATTTACTGATTAGTTCTGATTGAATATGACCAAAGAAGCAAAGCCTAACTCAGAGCTGTATTAGTCCATTTTTTGTTACCATAATGAAATACCCAAGACTGTAAAACTTATAAGAAAGAAGTTATTTATTTATTTACTTATATTTAATTTATTACTTTATTTATTTATTGCAATACTGAAGATTGAACCCAGGGACATTCTACCTCCAAGTTACACCCCCAGCCCAATTTTTTAACTCTTTATTTTGAAACAGTGTCTCATTAAGTTGTTGAGAGCCTCCCTGAGTAGCTGAGGCTGGGCATGAACCTGTGATCCTTCTGTCTCAGCCTCCCAAGTACTGGAATTACAACCATGTGTCACCATGCCTGACTGAAAAGAGGTTATTTTGCCTCATGTTTCTGGAGGTGCAAGGTCTAGGAGCCTCCTGGGGTGATGCCTTTCTTGCTGGCAGAGTCTGGAGAAAGCGCAGAGTATCACATGGCAGAGACAGGGAGAACACTTGCTTGGACTTTCTCCCTGTTCTTATGTGGCCTACGGGATTCAAACAGGGACCTCTGTATAATGATTTTATCAAATCCTAATCACTTCCCACAAGACCTACCTCTAAATACAACGGTCAAGTTAAGTTTTCACCCTCTTAACAACTCAAAACAGGGATTAAATTTTAGCATAAATCCTGGGAACAGATCATATTCAAACCATAGCAGGGCTCTATGAAATATAGCTATAAACTTCATTACCCCAAAGCCACACGATCACATAGAGCGACATATAGAGTCAACATTTATTGACTTCCTACTGTGAAGAGACTCTAGGTATCTGGTAATCATCAGTAACAAAGGTATAAAGGAGATAAAACGTGTCTTAATCTTGTCATTGTTAATAGAAAAAAAAAGACAAGAAAAATACAGTACTAAAAATGATGCAATGCTATATATTTGGAGTTATTCTGACCTTAAGGATAGTGGAAAATGTGCCAAATTGGCCTCCTGGAGTCTAGTGCAAACCACAGCAAAACTGGGTCATAAAGATGAAGAGATACCATGATTTCCTGCCCTGTTGCCACTCAAATCTCCCTCAATGTATAATACTCATGATGCACAGCTCACGAGGCTGTTCCAGGAATGGATTCATACCTCTGGTCAGAAGGTGGCTCAGTCAGAGCAAGGCTCAGGAATTCTGTGCAGTGGATAAAGACAAGCCAATATGTTACTGTTTACAGCCGTCTTGCATCCATGGAGAAGTCAGCCTAAGGATGAAGATTACACACAAAAGAGGCCAAACAAGGAATTCACTGAAAAATAGGACAGGAACTCCTTTTTAACTACACCAGAAGCCTTCCTATTTCAGTGTGTCTCCGTTCTGTGAATCATATGCCCTCTTTATCTTTTATCGGGTTTGAGCTGGGCTTCTGTTGCTTGCTACAAAAACCATCCTGATAGGCACAGGAAGGAAGCAGCTATGTCCCCATCTCACATGTCCTTTAGTTATTCTATTGTACACAAATGTGTGGGGAACCTTTTGAGGACACCATGCCATACAAAGAAATAAAATCACAAATGTTTATAACAAGATATACAACATATGGAAGAGATAACAACATTGGAATAGGTCAGTAGATATGAAAACTGCTACATTAACCAGATTCAGGTAAAATCCAAAGCAGAAAAAAAATTTACTCACAAGAACAGTGTCAGGGTTGAAAGTGACCCCTGTCGGAATATAAGTGAAGGACTCAAAATGCTATCACACGCTCACAGGGGAGGACAGGAATACTTAAGAGTCAGCAAAGATCTGATTGTCTCTCTGTATCACTGATCACTACTGACAGGACACATGTAGACTTTTTACAAAGAATTTCTTTTCATTGAAAGCAAATATGATTCACCAGAATAAATACAAAAAAAAAGAAACAACAGGTGGTGAATACAACTCAAGACATTAAGTTTCCATGAGTCATTGAAGCCAGATGGTGTGCATTTGAGAATTCTGAAGAAATTTAAGATCAGAGTATTTTAAATACTAACAATATAGGCAATTAATTTATCATATAAAACAACTATCAGAGTTAGGGAGATTGCCAACTGTATTACATGACGCTATAATAAAGAGCATAAATGTTGTTCGGGCAATTCAATTAATTCCATGAAATCTGACAAATTTAGTAGACAACACCAAGTATAAACCACTGATAAAGGCCCTAGGCACTTAGAGGTGTTTAAATCAAGGTCATGCTCTTCATAATCTTAAGATGGAGAGCACTGTTACATTGTCCACAGCAATCAAACTTACGCAATATCAAATATACTTAATGCTTTTATAAAAGAACATACCTAAACAATTTCCATATACAATATATTTTTATTTGCAGGTAAATTGTCCAGGAATTAGATGCAAATAATTAAAGCCATGTTACCTGGAGAAGGAGACTTTGGTGTTTTAATATTTGTGGAATTGCTGAATATGGTGGTGCATGCCTGTAACCCCAGTATTTAGGAGGCTAAGACAGGAGGATGGCAGGTTACAGGTCAGCCTCAGCAACTTAGGGAGACCCTCAGAAATCTAGCAAGACTCTGTTTCAGAAACAAAAACTAAAAAGGTCTAGGAGCACAGCTCAGAGATAGAATGCCTTTGGGTTCAATCACCAGGACCAAAAATAAAAAAAATAAATTGTGGAATCACTAGAGGAAGAAATCCTAAGTAGAGCTTACAGAAATGATTTCCAGAACAGCAGAGTACTCGTCTGCATGGGAGACCCTGCATCTTTCATGATTACAGAACTGAAGAAGAGGAGGCTGCTGGCCCCAGAACTACTATCCCAGCCCTTCCACATCCTCTGCCTTAAAATTGAATGTTCTCCATGCCACCTCCAAACATTAAAAAGCCAAAGACAGAACACTGGAAACCACCATAGTTACCAGAGAAGTAACAAATCCCCTTAAGGGCATGCCTGCCTGTGGATACAGCAGAAGCAGTGGGTGCCTGGACTCCACCAAAGAATGGCTGTCCACTTATGCCCTTCCCAATTTCAGGGACACACACACATGTGATGAGTAGCTGCAAAGGAGTCTGGGAAAATCAGATTGCACCATGGTGCATGATAGTGCACAAGGAAGTGTCAAGAAACACTAAAAGGGGGCAAGATGGAGGCTGGGTGAGAATCCATCCATCGGCTATAGTTTGAGTGTATCCCCCAAAAGTTCATAGAAAACAGCAAGACACCACGGTCTCTGAACACTAGATTTTACCTACCTCCCTCTTCACAATCCAGTAGTTTTCTACCCATTCCCACTTAGAAGCCCACCCCAAAGCAGTTCTTCTCCTTGTCTTTCTTGTTTACTCTCTGCCACCCACCCAGATGACTAAGACAGAAGCCTCACAGTAAGGCTTCACCTCTCTCTTCACCACTTACTCAACCATCAAGCAAATGGTCAACAAACCCATAAGTCCTATTTCAGATGCTGCTGTCTTAGTTTAGGGGCTCTTCACTTTTTAAACAAAATATTATGAAGCTTCTTCATTAGCAATCTGGCAAGTTCTTCTCTTTAAAAAAAAATCTTACATATATTCTGACTTCCAGAGTTGTTATTCTAACATGAATATCTCATCAGATCCCTCTTTTGTGACATATGGTGACCCTCCCAAGGCTCCCAATTTCCTGCAAATAATAAATGTCTCAGCTTTGTGATAGGGCAATAAGAATCTCTCCCAAGTAGAGACTAGCCTACTTCTTCAATCTCTTCTTAGAGAGTCTAATCTTATTTTGTGTAGTAATTCTGCATTTATCCCCACTCTCCATATACACCATGAAAGTTTATGACTCTTTCTCTACTTATGCTGCTTTTCCCATCCTGGATTATACTTTCCCACATTAAATGAACTTTTATTCATTCTTCAAAACCCAGTGAAAACATTACTTTAGCAAAACTTTCTGAATCAGAATTCATCGTCCTCTTCACTGCTCTAACGTATGCCTCACACTGTTTTTTAAGTGTTTTAAAATATGTAATTTATATACTGTCTTTCCTACACTAATCTGAAAATACTTTTAAAACAAACACAATCTTATCCAGACTCATGTATCTCTTTTTCTCTCATGGCAATTGGGGCATAAGAGAGTTGCACTGAATATTTATTGAATTACCAGATGAAGAAAATATTAAAGTTTTAAAATAAAGGACATTTCAAATACTTAAAAACAAATCTATTATGATAAAATAATATTATTCTTTTCTTACCTGGATCCAAAAGAGAAAAAACAAAGCTATTAGAGGAGTAGGTGTAGCATTCCTTTTCAGATCTGCTCAGTCTCCAAAGAATGTAAACTTGGCAGCCTGACTTGAAAGAGTCACACTGAGCACACATGAGTTTCTTACAGGCAGCATTGGCTCTCTATCCAGAGTGAGCCAGCAAAATTACAGCAGCCTAATACAGCCTTTCTTGGCCTATGTGTATATTTAGTTTATAGTAGCCGGATGGCTCTAGCAAAAGGTATTGGCTTTTATGTAAAACCCAAAAGAAAGAAAATTTGCTGAAATCCAGTGGGAACTTGTTAAGTCAAAGAACAATCTGGATCCCTGTTGTATTAATTCAAATAATTAGGAGGGAATTAGAACCTGTAAATTCAACAAAGAGGGCCATGGGCTTACATTTGGTCCCCAAAGGAAAAATACAGTGGTGTTAGATTGATATTATTCTTATCGGTGTTTGTTTTAGAGTATAGTTTCCCCAAATGAATACTAAGAAATACTGGCTAGAGGCTCATGATTGAAAGAGTATAGGAAACGAGCACATACATTGTCTCCTTGGAAAACTATAAAAATAATAGGTATAGTAAGACTTTAAGAAGTCCTACTAAAAGTTATTTGAAAACCAATGATTCTAAATATATTTGCCTCCTCTTGCAAAGATCCAGCAGAAGTAATTACTAATGTGGGGGATAGCGAACTTAATAACAGAAAATTAAAGTTGGACGTGCTGTGATAAGGATGAAAGGCTTCGACTGGAGTTGTCCTCCAACTATAAAGAAGAAGGAGAAACCAAACTCTAGGATAATAACTCCTCCCTGTTGATCATTGAATGGTGGCCCCAAAATAATATACACTAAGTCTTAATTCCTGAAACCTGTGAATATGACTTTATATGAAAAAAGAGTGAATATTACCTTATATGACAAAAAATGTAATTATATTAGGGATCTTAGAGGCGCTTTCTTTGAATTCTGTAAGTGGATCCTAAATAGAATTATTTATCTGTGTAAGTCAGACCCAGAGAGGAGGCATGATGCGAACACAGAGGCAAAGATTGGAACACCAGGGTAGACACCAGGAACTAGAAGAGCAGAGAACAGATTCTTCCCTCAAGACCCTGGGGGTAGGTGGGAGTGTGCCCTCTCAACACTGTGATTTCAGCCTCTGGCCTCCAGAACTGTGAGAGAATAGATTCTGTGGTTTCCAGCCACTGAATATGTGATGATTTGTTACAGCAGCCACAAGAAGCTAATACTTCATAGTTGAGTGCCTCCCTCACTGAGGCACCAAGTAGTCAGTGTTCTGCTCACCTCCACAATGTTCCTGAAGGTAAGGGATGAGCCTGCCACTTCCATCCCTGGCATCCCAATTTTGTTTAATAGCCTGTTCTAGTCCTTCTTAAACCTATTTATATATAATAGCCTATATAATATCTTGAGGCAATGAGTTTCATAAATTTACTACCCACTGCGAATAGCATCTTGGCATATGGGCTTTTTTTATGGCACAGTGCATTTTCATGATGAATCCATTTGTCCCTTTTTTCAACTTTTGCTTAATGCTTCTATCATTAGCTTAAATAAATGTGCAAGACAATTGAACTCCACTAAATAGGACAAAGGTCAGAGAGGAGAGCTTGAAGCAGTTAGACCATATTCGTGAGACATAAAAGGCAGCTTTTTCTAAAGCTGAAGGCTTTTGTGAAAAGGGCCCTGCTTCAGAGCACAGAGGTTCATACTGGACAACAACATGTCAGAGGAAGACCTTGCAGGCAAATATTCATCTTGGGAGTGTTTCAAGAGGAGCTGACCCAGACACAAAATCATGCAGTCACAGAAATTAGACTCAGCACAAGGATCCACCTCTGTGAGATAACAAAAAACATTTTCTTTTGGCCTTTAGTAGGGAAACGAACATGCCATTGGATCGACATTATTGCATAAACCCCAGCGACATTGGAGAAAGGGTTTTAATGATCGAGGCCATAAACATGTCTTATTGCTTGTTTTGACACTTGTGTTCCATCCACCACCCAAAGATTCCAATTTATAAAAAGAAAAAATTAATATAAAGGATTGGAATTTGGAGTCTACATGTATAAGTGCCAAATGGATATTATAAGGCAGAACATAATAAGACTTTGATCACTCAGCATTTGTAAAACATTACTTAAGGCTCTAGGCCATTTGTTCCTGAGTTTTAGTGTGCAAGAGGGTGACCTAGAGAGTCAATTGAAAGTGGAATTTTGCACCTATCCCCAATTTTTCTGATTCAGTAGGTACAGGAAAACTATGGTTGACGGGGAGAATTAGGTGCTGATAAATGTTTAGAATATGCTGCATATGTGTGTTAAATCATAAAAACATAACAGTCCCTTCTTCCCCTGCCATATAGGCTACAATTTGGATTGGGGAAAACAAGGGAAAGAAGTGTGTGTGTGTGTGTGTGTGTGTGCGCGCGCGCGCGCACGCGCATCTATGCGTATGCTTAATGCTTCTACACTTAGCTAGATAATCGTGGAAGACAGTTAAACTTTCCTAAATAAGGCTGACGACATATATGTAATATATGTATATGTATATTTCTTTCTGCTTCTGTATTTGACCTGGTGACGTATGAACAACAGAAATGTGTTGCCCACAGTTCTGAAAGCTGAGGAAGTTCAGACAAAGGCCCAGCAGATCTGAGATCTGGGGTGGGCTTCCTCTTTCTCCCATAGATGCTGCCTTCTGTGTCTCTTCATGTGGTGGAAAGGGCAGATGAGCTCCTGTGGGTCTCTTCTAGAAGGATACTAATCTCAGTGATGAGGATTCTGCTCTCATGACCAATCACCTCCTAAAGATCCCATCTCTTAATAATTGCATTGAGAGTAAAGTTTTGTTTATTTGTTTGTTTGTTTGTTTGTTTCGGCACTAGAGATGGAACCCAGGGGCATTCTACCTCCGAACTACACCTCATTCCTAGTTTTTTTTTTTTTTTTTTTTAAACAGAGTCTCGCTGAGTTTCAAAGGGTCTCACTAAGTAGCTGAGGCTGTCCAGGAACTGTGATCCTCCTGTCTCAGCCTCCAAAATCCTGGGATTACAAGCGTGCGCCACCATGCCCGTCTGAGGATAAAAATTTAATGTATGAGTTTGAGAGAACACAAACATTCAGATAGCCACTCAAATATTCTCTTTATATATCTTTACACTTTTTTTTTTTGTAGCACTAGGGATAGAACCCAGGGGAATTCTACCTCCAAGCTACACCCCCAGCCCTATTATTTTGAAATAGGGTTTCACTAAGTTGCAGAGGGCCTCACTAAGTAGCTAAGGCTGTGCGCAAACTGCAATTCTCTGGTCTCAGCCTCCCAAGTGCTGGGACTATAAGCATGCTCCATCATGCCTGGCTCGTTACACTCTTAAAAGAGATTTAGACTCAAAAAAATAAATAATTACTAGCCTTTAGTAAGGTCTTCCTTATATGCCACCACTATTTAAATGCTTTCTGCACAATACTATATTTAATTTTCACAATGTCATGAAGAAAGCAGTTATTGGCTTCCTTTATACCTATCTTATTTTCTACATTTTATAAGCCACATATTAGATAAATGTACATGAATTTGAGATATGATTCTCACTTCTTCTTACCTACAAAATTTGGATCACCAAATAGAACTATTCTGAGACTCTGGAGTAAAAGGACACAATTGTCCTGTTTTCTACAATGAAGCAGAGCCTGAAATTCCAAAGACCCCGCAGTCCATGAGAAGTGGACAGTCAGGGTGTATTCTGCAGTGCTTCATCTTTTCTTGGTTTTTTCATTAATCCTACACAATAGAGAGTGCTATGCAATTGTTCTCACAATTAAAACAAGATAAGCTTCAAATTACATGGTTGTAAATATCTCTAAGACCACCACTCCTTTCCGTCACTAAGAAGGGAGAATATCTCTGTTATGGATGTAGAAACACAGCCACCTTATGCTTCCTTTGACAAAATTTCTGGTCTAACTCTTGGAGTATTTTTGTTTTATGATTCTCATCCTTTAGTACTTTTAAACTTATCCTGCCTTACTCCCTGAAGCCTTATTCACAGTGGTCTAAATGCATAGGCATGATCTTGTAATGGTAATAAAAACACTGCCCCTCATTGAGGCAAAACTGATGAGCGCTGGTCATGACACTCTCCTCACTCCTACGTGTATTTCAGGTTACGTGTTTCTTTTTCATCTTCTCCATTCCCTACTTGAAGGCTGTGGGTTGTCCTCTCTGTTTCTGCTCTTTAGTGTTAGTAAAGATCAAATGTCCTTCACAATAAGGACAACATGTCTTAATGAGATGTCTAACAGTTTTCAGAATGAGGGTACTGACTGCTTTTTTTTTTTTTTTCTCCAGTACTGGAGATTGAGTGAGGGTCTCACTAAGTTGCCTAGGCTGGCCTCAAACTTGTGATTCAACTGCGTCACCACCAGAGTAGCTGTGTACCACTGCGTCTGTCTCTGGGTTCTCTAATGGCACCTGGTCTGCATTAAGAAGAGGAGCAGAGAATCCAAGGTCTTCAATGAGTGGATGGGTCCCTTTCTGTTTGAAGGGGCATCCAGTGGTGGTGAAAACAATTTAGGTGTTGTTATTATGATTAAAAGGCGATTATGAGAGAAAGCAATGGAAAATGTTAGTTATTGATATTATTATTAAAGAATAACTTAAATACAATGTGTGTGTTTGTGTGTGTGTGTGTGTGTGTGTGTGTGTGTGTGTGTGTGTGTGTGTTTACTGGGAATTAAAATCAGGTGTATTTTACCCCTGATCTATACTCCCAGCCTTTTCTTAACTCTTGTTTTTGAAATAAAGTCTTAGTAGGTTGCTGATATTCTCACTGCATTGCTGAGGCTGTCCTCAAACCTGCGGTTCTCCTGTCTCAAACTCCCAGCTCAGAATAACGATTTATATATTCATATTGAAGATAAAATAAATAGAAAAAAGAGAAATCAAAAAGAGGTTAAACTCTAGCAAAATTTCTGGATGAAGAAGTTTTTAAAATTGAAAGATTTAATGAAGAAAAAAAAGTACTGTAGGAAAAAACAATGACACCAGAGGTAGGCAAATAACCTTGAAGTATATTACAGGAGGTGAGAGAACAATAGTGCTGGAAAATAATGGTGGGAGGTGAACAGCAGACAACATCCCAGAAGGGGACATGGAACCCTGTGAAAAGATCTCAGGGGTTAGAAGGAAGCATAGAAGATGTTCCACTGCGGTTGAATACAGAATCTTTTGAATTAAGAAAAGATTTGAAGGCAGGGAGAACAGTAACACGGGAAGTCCATGGGCTGTAACTGTCTTGATGTCTCTTACAAATGCTAATGCTAAGTGAGTTCACTTGGCAATTTTGGGGAGGTGTGTTATTAACATTTGCTGACCGAAAAAGTCCCTTATTGACTCTGAAGTTGAAGCAACCAGAAAAACAGCTTTGAGAATGCCCAGAAGTGAGTTAATGGCCAATCCCAAAGGGAAGGAGAGTAAGCATTTTCCAAGCGCTCTCTGATTAAGAATTTTGCAGATCTGAGCTCTGAGCATCAAAGGGGACTTCCTGCTGGGTTTACTCACCCTTTTATCTCAGCCCTTAAATTTAAAGGCAGGAGAATTCCTGGAAGTGGGGAATTTTGAAAAGTCAGAAGTTGCATTCAGACCAACATAGCTGTTCTTCCTAATAGAAAATTATACAGCTGTAATATTTTTAATTGAACAAGAATTCTGCCCCACCTGGAGTTTCAAGTAATCTTTCACTGGTAGTCATAAATTGGCAGATATCAGAATTCAAATGTAAAATGATCTACAGTTATCCTGAAAATTGGGATACAAAGTTCAAAAGTTCCTTTACCAGGAGGTCAGGTCACTCAGGTTAGGGTGCCTAGAACTGGGTCAGAAGGTCAGAATCCCCTGCCAACAATACTGTGACCAGAGTGTGAAACTGGAAGAAACCCCTGGGTACAAGAGGAGCAAGATTAACTGGCTTATCTATCATGGTGGTTAAAGAAAACTTGAAGCATGTTTGGAAATACAATTTTAAGTTTAGTTGTTTTAATAAGAGTTTGATATATTTCAGGGGAAGAAAGGTGAGCTTTCCACCATCTAAGTACCAAAGTGATAATTTTATTGTTTTCAGCATGTAGTCAAGAACTAGCCCACTAGCATTATTTTTCTCTGTGTTGTGACTAGCAGTATGTATATTCTTTAGAATTTGGATATAAAAGTGATGACATTAAAAGCCAAGTGCCAGTAGCTTCCTAGCATTTTATTTCCAAACAATAACTGCAGAAATCAGAATAGAGCATTATTTACATTAATGTATTAACTTAATTATGTATAAATGCTAATAAGAATAGTTGCTTCATGTTTTGACTTTTATTATTTCAAAATTAGAGGAAACAGTTTAATATAGGTCTGTTTGATTTTATTTCATATCTTTTTTCAAAAGTTATAATACTATGACAAAAACAATAATTTGGAATAATTCACTAACAAAATGATCAAAAGTTTATAAGCCGGGCGTGGTGGTGCACGCTTGTAATCCCAGCATTTGGGAGGCTGAGACAGGAGGATCACGATTCGCGGACAGCCTCAGCTACTTAGTGAGGCCCTCTGCAACTTAGTGAGACCCGGTTTCAAAATAAAGAATAAAAAATGGGGCATTGGGTGTAACTTGGAGATCGAATGTCCCTGGGTCCCATCCCCAGACCTGCAAAAAAAAAAAAAAGAAAAAAAAAAGAAAAAAAAAGTTTATAGAGGGTACCAGTGGGAAGCTCGACAACTGCTATGTACATGTATGACCCTACCACTCTGAACTACATTATAATGTGAGATTACAAGGTACCAATAAAAGTATATATATTAAAGTATTAGACATGTGCTACATTTTTAAACATACTAGTCAAATATAAATATTGTTTTAAAATCTTACATTGTAGGGTATTTTTGTTTACAGAGCACTTTAGTATATATATTATCACATTTGATGTTCAAGAGATAGAATATCTAATACATCGATAATAAATGTAGTCGCAAAATATTTTTAATATTCTGTGGCACTTGGTTAAATTACAATCAAACACTCTTCCATTTTGGGCATATGACTTCAATTTAGCTCCAATAAAATTAAGCATGTCTTCCCATGTACACTATACAAAAATAAATTAATGTGAACAAATGTTCTTAAAGTGTTATCATCTTTGGCTCCTCCCTCTTCTAGAAAATAACAACTACCATGCATAATATTTCAAGTTTGTACAGAACAGCAGTATAATTGTCTTTTAAAGATATACCTTAGCAAGAGTAATGCCAATATATGTCAGTTTCACCAAGATCCAATTATTTTTCTCTAAAATAAAAAGTCATCTCCAAGATTTAGTCTTTCATTTTATAAAATTATTTCCTTAAAAACCTACAGCATATACTATGACTGTATAAAAATCAAGATGTGTCACTATAGACACAATTGTTGCTCTGTAAGTTAAGGCGGTTTCATTAATCACTGCTTCAAAAGTCTAATAGCTAGGTGACACTTTCACGGTATTATGTTGAGTAGTCACAGTTGTATGCAATGGTTAGCTTAATATTTGTACCATAAGAAGGAAAGTTTGCAATTGCAAGGGCATATTGAAATAATATTTAGTCAGTCCTAAAGATGATGTTCCTGTTGCAGTAATCTCTTTCTGAATTATTCGAAACGGTCCTAAAACCCAGGTTGATGCCTTAAGAAGCATGTTTAAAATACTTCCATTTCACCACATTCTGAAGGTTTTTTTGTTTTTTGTTTTTCACTAAAACCAGGCACTTAATACCTACCTTTGTTTTATTTCAAAAGCTTCTGGTGCCAGGTGTCTCCACTGACAATGCTTAATTCATTTGGAATAATATGCCACAAAAGTATCCATCATGATTACACTGTTTAACTCAATTTACTCAAAAGATTTCAAAGCTTTTTTTCTAGGAATTGTCGGTTTTTCTTTATAGCTTTAAGAAAAGAGTCTAACTCAGACATCCACAAGCATTCAATATTCTTCCAAAGTCATGTTTAATCTTGGATACATTAAAATTATGTCTCCTTTCTAAAGCAAACTCCCAACTCTTCTTTATGAAAATATTACCAACCTACAAAATCTCAGAGTCCGTTCCCTTTAGCATGTGGTACCAAATTACTCACTTCTACTGAAAATCTAGCATGTGTCACCTATATAACCATATTTTGTTGGTTTCATGTATTTCAGATGCGTTAATCATGTTCCTTCAGTTAAATCTTAAACGTCTGAAGAACAAGGAAGAAAACATTAATTGACCTGCTGTGAGACACGAGATGTGCTAGACTTTACATCCACTATTCCAAGTAATCACTTCATACACAAGATCCAAGTTTTACACATCTTATATGACTTCCAAAATGCAGAACATAATTGGTACTCAAAAATGCTTGTTCATTTGAAAAAACAATAAAGTCATTTTCTCTTATCAATTCTGTTATTGATAGTTCATTCTATTAGCCATTAGTAAGATGCTTTCCCTCTAAGATTAGCCAATTTTCACATTCATGAGAATTTTAGTGTCCTTTTTATAAATGCTCATAATTCAGAGGAAGTATCATGAGGAAGCATAATAATTTTAAGTTAATATGTTATGTAAAGTCTCTTACTCTCCCCTTCATTACTTCTGGGGATTTAACATAGAAGGAAAAGGTTTCAGCATATCTCTGATAAATTATGGACTCTAAACCAAAAATACAGGTTTTGAATTCTGGCGCTACCAACTTGAAAGTTATTTAAACTTTCTAAAGCCCAGTCCTCTCATGTATATATAATGTGCAGATAATATATATTGCAAAGCTATTTGTGAAGATTAAACACAATAATACTTACAAAATATTTGGTCCTTAATAAGCATTCAGTAAATATTAGCTCTAACTTTATTTTTACTAAAAACTTATCCTTTTCATTTTCCCACTTTCTAGTGACTTAAGAAAAATAAAATCCCAGCCCACCCAAATAACTGGAAGAAAATGAAATGAATAGCTCAGCTTCTCTTCTTTCTGTGATTAACCACGTGTAAGAACTAGACTAGGGCATAGTTGATTACACCCAAACCAGACTTCTCTATGTCAACTTTTCCCCCTGTTCCAGAGTAACCTTTCTTTCATACTTTGTTCACTCTGATCCAATTTATTAATAGAGACAAATTGCTCACTTATGAATGGTCCCTGCCACTTCCTCTCCAGCTTGCTCAAGATGATCCTGCCATTGCTTTTGCAGCTTTCTCCCATCTTCTACAATTTTCTGAGACTCCATCTTTTCCAGAGTGGTTCTTTTGAAACTCTGGATGTAAATTAGAAGAAAAGCAGAAGTAAAAAAAAAAAAAAGAAAACGAAAAGTAAAAACCAATGCTTAGGCTGTATCAGAGAAAAGTGCTCTGGAAGAACTTGGGAAATCAGAAGTATTTAGATGACTGCATTGTGTAAAACAAGAGCAGAAAGAGATTTAAGAAGTAATACCGTGGATCTGTGTTCTCTTCCAGGTATCTTAGAAACAGAAATAAAGAATTTTAATTATTTTTAAATAACTTTGAAATTGATTTTTTAAATGATAGTATCTTCTAAAACTAGACCACATGGTTCATGGTTTTAGTACTATTACCGAAGTAAAGTGTATGGCTAAAATTTATTATAATTTTAATTATATATGGTATATATAATATATAATTATAGGAAGAAAATTTGGTGACCCAAACAGTTTGAATAGTATAAATCGGACAATCCATATTGGCCATATAACTTTAAGTCAGGAGTTTCAACAAGCGATGATTGACGAATCCATTTCACCATCCTCAAACAACCATATTCAAGGAGTCAAATTACTCATTGACATTTTTCATTCTTCCTAAAACTTTAAAAACACATAAGATTTCTCTTCCATACTTTTCATTGCAGCTCATGCAGTTTTGCTTATCTCTCCTCAAGAGAATCATTAGATCCATAAGTATTTTGAGGAAGGTAGTATTTTTACACAGCGATCACTATTAACCTCTTAATTCTTGAGAAGAAAGAGGCTCCAAGAAAAATAGAGTATGAATGCCTTATTATCTATCATAAGAGAATTTTAGACCAGTCTTCTCCCCTTTCTCTTCTAGTGCTTTTTCACAAATTGAGTTATCTTCCTAGAAGCAAATTTGATTGTCATGCTTGTGCTATAAAGCCTCTGTAAGTTTCCTAATATCAATGGAATAAAAAGCCCTCTCTAAAGACGGCCTACCCTTGATAAGACTCAGAACATACTACCCCCAAATACTCATCTTAGTATACTGAGTATTTTATTTTATTTTATTTATTTTTTGGTGGTACTGGGGTTCCTGGAAACCCTTCTACCTCTGGGCTACACTCCCAGACCTATTTTTATACTTTTTATTTGGAAACAGGGTCTCTTAAGCCAGCGCACGGGGCTGGCTTCGAACCTGCGCGATCCTCCTGTCTCCGCCTCCCAAGTCCGGGGATTGCAAGTGTGCGCCACCACGCCCGGCCTATACTGAGTATTTTAACCTAAGGAATTTGAGAAGTCTGTAGAGCTGGGATAGTCTCTCTTTCTTCTGCTCTTCTCTCCTAAAGCAAGCCTTAAAACTGAAAAAATACATTATGACCATCTTCCAAAAAATTCATAAGACACTCATGTGAGTGGGGCTGTCTCAGTACTGGAAGAAAAGAACACCTTTATCTCTGGATACACAGGGACAAAAAGAAATATCTGAACACACAGGCCTCCACAAATTCCCTTAGATTATTCCCACTTACCCATATCCCATCAAACGTCTCCAGAAGTATCCACTTTTTATCAAACCTAGAATAAAAGTGTACAACTTGAACAGTTTCTTTGTGTCTTTATTTCCTTATAAAGACTCTTTTGTAACATAACAGCTACAGTTAATAAATTTGCAGGTTTTTCCTCTTATTAATCTGCCCTTGTTGGTTTTGTTGGCAGTTCCTAAGGTTCCCTAAGAAGGCTGAGAAAATCCTTCCTCTCCCACAGTTCCAATCAGTTTCTTTAGCCATTGTTTCCTAGCACTCTTCCTACCAAACACAAAGCTCTTCTTGACTGCCTGAAGACAACACTCATTGCCTTTCTGGCATATACTCATTTCTCTTTATAGGATACTTTTTCCTGGGAAAACCTACTGATAACTAAGTGCTTCTTGACTCAGTTCAAGTCTTGCTTTTTTTATTTCCTTTTTTGTAAATTTTCTTCAACTTATTTAAGCATCATGTGTGTGCGTGTGCTTGTGTGTGTGTGTGTGTGTGTGTGTGTGTGTGTGTGCATGCACGTACCAAAGTATGTATATGCATACTTTTTTGTGGTTGAAAAGGTTGAGTAACTACTTTTATTTTTTAATTTTTATTACATTTGTTTATTTATTTATTTATTTTTGTGCTACTGGGGATAGAACCCAGGGGCATTCTACCTCCAAGATACACCCCAAGCCCTATTTTTTATTCTTTATTTTGAGACAGGGTCTCACTGAGTTGCAAAGGGCCTCACTAAATAGCTGAGGCTGTCCTCGAATCAAGATCCTCCTGTCTCTACCTCCTGAATTCTGAGATTACAAGCGTGTGCCACCATACCCGGCTATTTTTTATTTTTAAGTGACATAATAATTGTGCATATGCATTGGGTACTATGTAATATTTTAGTACATGTACACCATGTGTAATAAATGACTAGATGAGGGTAAATGGTATACATATCAAAATAAACATCACTTCTTTGTATTAGGAACAATCCTCTCTACTATTTTAAAGTGCTTTAGGAGCTGTTGTTAACCATAGTTGTCCTACTGTGTAGTAGAATGTTAGAAGCTATTCCTCCTCTCCAGCTGTACCCCACACTCATTAGCCACTCTCCTTCCATGGCTCCCTACCATTACTCTCAACCATTACTCTACTTCCTGCTTCTATTAGATCAACTTGTTTAGCTTCCACATATAAGAGAGAAAAAGTGGTATTTGTCTTTCTGTGCCTGCTTCATTTCACTTAGCATCGTGTCTTCTTTTAACCATGATAACCAAAGGTAAAATCTGTATCCGCTTCATTCTACAAATAACAAACTGAGGCCCTTAGAGTAAAAGGACTTGTTTGTTAGTGGAACTGGGAACTTTGCCTTGGTTGCAATCACAAGTGAAGCTGCTCCTCATCTGTGCTCCAGTCACGCCTCTACCAACAGTCTTTAGCAAGTAATAACCAAAACATTTGTCACATGTACGTCCTCTGTATTTCTAGATGGATTCCTGTATGAGGTTAAGACCTCTATGCCCCAGAACTTGGGTTTTATTCTTGGTATTCAAATGTTTCCTGAATAAATAAAGAGATCAACTGATGCAAGTTCACTAAATTCAGAAGTAAAAGAAACATGAGCCATTGTTTTAAGGAGCACCTCTACTATTTACCAGACATTGTATACAATTTCTCAAAGCTATACAGAAATATTTAGTGAGTTGTATAAAAAAAACCCTGAATTTACATTAGATATAATACAAATTTATGAAATATTCACCAAATGATATAAATCTGGACATTCAGAAATGAGGTTCTTGGTGAAGCCCTATTGTGCAAATCTTTGAAGATATTATGTGTTATTTACTAATAGAAATCATTGGAGACTAACGTAGAATGAGTCAACTTGTTCTCTTTATAGATATAAACCCAACATTATCTCAACTTCTTTACTTGTGTATTTAAAGAAAAACAGTCCCCCATTCTGTTGTGCACTCTGTTTTATTTATCTCTTTGGGTCGTGTGTAGCAGTCCAGCTCAACTCAGTTTAAGCCAAGGAGAATCCATTATGAAGATTCAGGTAAGCCTCACAAACCCTAGAAA
Source organism: Muscardinus avellanarius (assembly GCF_963383645.1). Lineage (NCBI taxonomy): Eukaryota > Metazoa > Chordata > Mammalia > Rodentia > Gliridae > Muscardinus > Muscardinus avellanarius. The sequence continues at coordinate 29,356,822 of NC_137790.1, forward strand.
ATTAAAGGAATTCAAATCAAAACTGTTGAAAACCCTGACAAGGTCTCCCCACCTCTCACACCAACCATGTTTTGTCTTTCTATTCTCTTTGTCTATTCCTGTTTTCTTCTTTGTTATTTCTTTGTTTTGCTCTCAACATAATCAGAGGTGTATGGAGTGACTGCCCAACAACCATGGACATTTTATGCATTGTTCCCCTGCAGCTTGTTTTAGAAACTGGCCAGGTGACTCTGAGTGTCAATTCCTTGTAGAAAAAATATGATGGTTTTAGAATAACCGGGTTCTATCTTGGACCAGGCAATGGTAATAACAAAAGAGCAAATAGAGATAACTAGGGTGAACTTTTCAGAGAAAGGAGGTCAATGTAAATAGAACATATACCCCAGTTGTTTTATATTCCACACATCTTCTCATCTTCATTATTTTTGACATAGAAAATGGTGTATCTAGGCAGTGGTAGAGTGCTTGCCTACTGTACAAAAGGTCTTGGATTTAACCTCCAGCACTATAGAATAAGAATAAGAATAAAAATGAGAACAAGAATGAGAATGAGGAAGAGGAAAGGAAGAGAAGAGAAGGAGGGGAGGAGAAAGGAAGAAGAGGAAGAGAAGGAGAGAAAAGAAAAACAGTGTCTATATATTACTGATTGCCACCAATTTGAAATACTCAATATTGAGAAGAGTCCAGTTCCCAATGAGCTTGTACATTCAGTCTTGAAATTTTAGACCACTGTTTTCCAGCCACTAGAAAATCATTAAGGTTGACTGGATCTTCACCTTACTTGGTCCTTATGCAATTTTCTCCACTTTCCCAAACAGATTGGTGATTTTAGTTCAATGTAACTAGAACTAAAGAAAATCTGCAGAGGAAATGTCTTTTCTTATTACAGCATAATCATGTTTGTGTCATAACAGAGTGGCTAAATGAAAGGGACATACTCAAATCACTGCAAGACCAAATTAGCAAATTGAATAGTTTTGGTGTGTTCACAGAATAACCGATTAAACCATGTAACCTCGAGAGATGCAGGCTTTCCTACACAGAAATGTCACAAAGCCAGAGCTGCTGATCAAAGGATAGAATTGCACAGGAGAAGGGAAGGGCAGAAAACTTTTACCCTAATTTGTTTCTGATTTTTTGCCTTGCTCAAAATAATCCTCCAGTCTTTAGTGTAAAAAATAAATCTTACTTTGAACTTTGTTGTTTTTAACATGAATAAATTTATTTATAAGAATAAAATCACCCTAAAACACTGCACTATTCCCAGTTTTCTTTAGATAAACAACCCCTCAAAATTAGCTCATTGAAAACTTCTATTACTAAGCAACGCACTGAGTATATCCATCCATCTGCTGTTTTTTTATGTACACAATTTTCTGGCCGAGAAAACCTACCTCTGTTATTTATATTCATCAATTGAATCTTTTATTCACAACATTAAACAGACAACCAAACAACACCATTTATTTGAGGAAAACCAGATATCAAAAATGAACCAGTCTAGGACTATAGATCAGTGGTAGAATGCTTGCCTGGAAAGCACAAAGCCCCGCATTTCACCCCCAACCCTGCTAAGGGGAAAAGAAGACCAATAGAAAAGACAAATAAACAAATGATTCCACACAAAAAATAACCCACTCACTAGAATTATAACTAGCCTCTTCAGTAAATTCAGGATTCAGAAATATATGGTCCACAATAAAAAAAAAATACTCAAAAAAGAGTACAATGAAAGAGTTAGAAAATGTTAATTCTTGGAATTCAATAACTTAGAAATAAATGTTTCAAAGCATTTACTAAACTGATTAATACAAATAAAAAAAACCTTAACCTGCAACACAACGCCAATGCCACCCCAATTTAAAATGTATATGCATATGAAAGAAAAATTAAGAAACATAAAGACTCAGGTCAGGAGATTCAACATCTCTGTATAAGAGAAATTTCTGGAAAAAGAGATCAGATAAAGTAAAGTAGAAAAACTTATCAAAAGAAAATGAGAGAGGCAGAGGAGATAAAGAAGAAAATTTATCAAAGCTGAAAAAATGTCTGAGTCTTAATTAGAGTACAGGGTGAAAGTTCCATGCCTAGTCACCAATAAAAAACAGATATGAAATAAATACATCCCCAAATGTATAATGAATTATGGCCACTAACTTTCACTAAAAAATATTTAAGAGTAATTGTAGAATTCTTGTTGTTGTTATTGTTCTGGGATTCAAACCCAGGGCCTCACACATGCTTGACAGTAGTTTCTTTTTAAAACAAACAAACGAACAAACAAACAAACAAAGAATTGAAAGAAAGAGAAGTCATGGGATCTAAAAAATAGTATGTACACTCAACATAAAGGTTTGGTAAAAGAAATCCCTTCACAGCAGATTCTGTGACATGTGAAAAGAAAGTGGTCAAAATCTGAACATGAGTACAGAGGGCTCTAACTATAAAAAATGAATTTCAACATATATAGTTAGACTGCAGGACTATGGTGACAGTAAAATAAAGTATTAAGCATCTACCATCAAAAGGAAACAAAAAAGAAAATGGAAATTCGTGGAAGAATAAAGACATATATAAAGAAACTATGGGCTAAATCTGAAAAAACAAATGCAATGTATGATGATGTGAGTAGTTTGTGGAGTGTATGGAAGAGCTCCATTTGACCTCAATTTTTGCGCTATCATTTGTCAAGTGGATCCTACTTAGTGAACTAGAATCTCATCTTTCTACCATTCCATGATGGTTACTCCTCAACTATAACTGTCATATTGAAAACAATCATTTCTTCTGAATTTTAAAATGTGATATATGGAGAAAGTATTAAACCTGTAACTAATTATGTTAGTACAAAAATTAAATAGTATAAACTTTGTCTAAGTAAGTAGAGGCACATTTAATAGATCTAAAGAGCTAGAAAGGATAAGAGGGAAAAGTTCCACAGGAGTACTTGGTTTTATCTCAATGAACCATAAGGAGTTAATGTTAATTTTGGTAAGGAAAAATGAGATTTGAAGCCAGGCATGGTGGCGTATGCTTATAATCCCAGCATTTAGGAGGTTGACACAGGAGGATGGTAGTTTGTAGCCAGCCTCAGCTACTTAGTGAAGCCCTCTACAGCTGAGTGAGACTCTACTTCAAAATAAAGAATAAGAAATAGGGCTGGAGGTGTAGCTCAGAGGTAGAATGACCCTGGGTTCCATCCCCAGTACTGAAAAAAAAAAAGAGAGATTTGATAGTAATAAAATAAAATTTTTAGGAGAAAATAAAGTGGAAGTTAAGAAAGAAAATATCAGCAAATTCCTCAGCATCTATATGAAAAAAATAAGAAGATATTTTAAGTTGTACTTTGGGGGACTTACAATTATTAAATGGTAATTTCCACTTATTAAAAGTAAAATATAGGTACAGGTGTACAGTTTAGCAAATGTGTTACAAATAGAGAGCCCATTGGTGAATTCGGTGAAAGAGACCTTTTTTGTTTGTTTTGTATTGCTCATGTAATGTTTGTAGAATTTCAATTTATGGCTTTCCTTGGGTGGGAAAATATGAAAGACAGAGCTAGCAACACTGAAGCTACATTTCTGTTTGAGAGCAACTGGTCGAAACTGTCAAGTAGCCTTTCTTCCTTCGCCTTCCTGTGCTGTTCCATGGACCATATTCCCCAAACCCCCAGCTACTTTAGCCTTGTAGTGCTTTATCTGTTCATGTCACCTGCCCACCCTCTCTATAAGACTGGAGTTTATGACTTCTCACTGAGAGGGAGTTACATAGCAGAAGTGCTCCACATGGCTCAAAGTTAGTACCCCTTGGGGAAATGAGATCAAGGGTGAAAGGATGTGGTTTTAAAGATAATAATCTTTCATTTCAACACTTCAGTACAGTTTAAACCAACTCTTTTATTTCTGTGTATGTATGTGTGTATGTCTATGTCTGGTCTGGTCTTAGCCCTGGACATAGACTGATTAAGAGAAAGTGCAAGAAGAAACAAAAACCACCCTCTGTTCATCCAAGGGGCAAACACAAGCAGAAAGATGGCTTTCAAGACAACAAGTCAGTGCCCAAGAATCCATGAGTTTTATGCAAAGAAAAATAAAACAGTGAAACCAAAAATCAGAACATCTTATTGGCCAGGAGGAAATAATGTTTCTCTGATCATGTATGTAGCAGACTGTTAGCACTCACCAATAAGCATGGGCTCTTGTACATTTCTCAGCCTTCCTTGTATTATGATATGATTAGCACTGAATTCTGCTTACTGGATTTAATTACTGGATTTAGCAAGTAGGCTATAAGACACCCGCAAGACTGAACCAGAAACTTTTCCCAAGCCATCCTTCAGAGATTTCTTTTTCTTCCTCAGCAACTTGGCAGCCAAGAGTTCTTGATGTCTTAGCTACAGGAGAGAGGAATCCCATGTGACATATATTGGACTATGAAGTGACAAAGAAAAAAATCTTTGTGGGGTAAAGCTATTGAGATCAGGTTGGGGAGTTTGCCTACTGCTTCAGTTTTGTTAACTACCTACATCATGGTTCTCAAACTTAGCATATTTGAAATCATCAGGAAGGCTTCTTAAAACACAGATTGCTCATAGGTGATTTACTACTAAGTAGCCTATGTACAGCACTGATAGAGGACAGGATTAACTAAAAGGGTATGGTACTGAAATTAAGTAGGAACAGTCCAGCTGTCCAGGCTGTAAGAGAATGGTACACTTATCTGAACTGTAATGCCCATGAGAAGTCTGGAAAATGATGATTTAAAGTTATGTTGAATCAGAAGTACAATTTCAATTGCAACATGATTCCAATCTTCTGGGAAACCAGAAAGCAGACAGATTAGCCTCCTCTGAGGTCATGCCTGTTGAGCAAAAGCCTGGACCAGAATGCATCTAAAAGTATAAGAGAGAAGGCAGAAAGACACTGCAAGCTAGGCATCGGTGATATATCAGACTGATAATGCATGGCACAATCTTAAACCCTTATACCCATGCACCCATCTCTAACAGTTAATTTTCAAATAGAAAAAGTAATAAAAAGCTCTCTACCAGAGGAAGAAAAATACCCAACTGAATTCCATCATTTTCTATCAAGTATATTCGAGGAGCTGGCCATGGTGGCACAGGCCTATAAACCCTGATACTAGGGAGGATAAAGCAGAAGAATCACAAATTTGAGTCCAACCTGAGGCCTTAACCAGTGATATTACATTTAAAATGGCCCAGGGTATAGCTCGCTGGTAAAGCATTACTGGGTTCAAAACCTAGTACTGAAAAAAAAAAAAAACTTGAAAGAAAATGAATGCATTTCTAATTATGAAGGAGTTAGGGGTAGTTCTAGAGGTTAAAAGCAGCTATTAAATAAAACTAAATTTACTTATTTTCTTTCTTCAAATATGGAAAATGTACATCTCTGGGGTGGGTTGTACTTACTACAAATTTGTCACAACAGTAATTTTCTTGTATTGCAAATGTGCCACTGTTCCTTTTCTTTAAAAGGTAATTTTGCATGTTATCGAACAACATAATAAAATTAAGGCTCCGAGTGCAATACCCCAAAGTATGGTGCCTTGACAACCTGAACATCCTTGAATTGGAGAAAAGAGGCTTATAAATAATACCTTTCCAACCTTCTCTTGCTCTTCTTTTTCTGCCCTCCACTCCCCTAGACAGGGTATTAAAACTAGAATTCCTCTTACCCATGGTGGGCCATAGAAACTAGAACCTCTCCATCCCAAGGCCACCCATAAAACCTAGAAATATTACTCTAACCTCCCTTGACCTTTCTGTATAAGAGCAGGACATTCAGAAATGCTCTGAACTTACTTGTCTGATAGTAAGTCATAAGACCTCATTTCTGAAGGGGTCCTGCCCTACACCCAGAAGAATTGAATACCACATAGAGAGGCCAAGAAGAATCTGAGCATGTAGGCCTTGCTGAATTCCCCATCTTAGTCTTTTACCATTATATCATGCCCATTTGTCCAATCACATTTTTAAACAACTGTTCTTTACCTAAGCACTAATATAATGTTCTTTGAATCTTTGGATCTTCATTTCTGAAGGTTCCTATGTCACAAATTTCTTATCTTGGTTCAAGTATACTTGTTATGCTTTTCTTCTATTAATCTTTGTTATTTATATTTTATAACTTGTCAAGAATCCTAAGAGCCTTAAGCAAACTTTTGTTCTCTTAAAATAGACCCTTTTCAATACCATAAGCCACATAAGTGAGTTGAGCAAAGCTGCTCATGTAATGGTGGCTGGGAAGTAAGGAGAGAGAGAAAAAGAACCTGATTTTACAAAAAAGCTCCTCCCACAAAGCCATTAGAGTTTGAACTCATCAGTACTTTAATCCAGTATTGATGCTAATGCTTTCATGATCCAGTCACTTCCTGAAGGCCCCACCTTGAAATACTGCCACTTTGGGGACTGAGGACTATGGATTCTTAAAGGGAATACTGGCTGGTGGAGGGCACATGACCCTCACCTCAGATCCCACAGTCGCAGATGTGCAATCAGCCTACAGAGCTGGGGATGTGCATCAATCCCCATCTCAGCCCAAACAGCCACAGATATGTATATAGTTAATGTAAGCATGACTAAGCAACATATAACATGCCTGTGCATGCCATGTTAGCATGGGCGTGCTCCATTTTGTGCAGAATTTTATATAAGTAACCAGTTAGTCAAATAAAGCTGTTGTTTGTTCTCCTAATGGCAACTCTGTGTGTTTTCTTCTCTTTGGGTATCTCACTGCAGAAACTTCCCCTGCAACCCCAGATAGCCCCTGACCATGCCACTAACAGGAACCAAGCCATCAACACATGAGCTTTTGGGGGACAATTCATGTACAGACCATAATAAATTTCTTAAGAGGAGTGGAATGTAAAAGCTATATGTCTAGCTATCTGGCTAGGCCTTCTCCAACTCAATGAGACCTTGACTCAAAATAAAGAATAAAAAATAGGGCTGAAGGTATATCTTGGAGGAAGAATGCCCCTGGGTTCCATTCCCAGTATTGGAAAGAAAAAAAAAAAAAAAAAAGCTATATGTCATGTCAAGCTGGGCGTGGTAGCACACACTTGTAATTCCAGCATTTGGGAAACTGACACAGGTGGATTGCAGTTCATGGACAGCCTTGGCTACTTAGTGAGGCTCTTTGCAACTCAATGAGACCCTATTTCAAAGTAAAGAATAAAAAATAGGGCTGGGAGTGTAGCTCAGAGGTAGAATGCCCCTGGGTTCCATCCCCAGTACTAAAGGGAAAAAAAAAAAGCTGTATGTTAGAAAACACCAGCTATGAGCAGAGCGGCCAGAGCAGCCGGAGCGGAGCGGCCAGAACAGCCGGAGCAGCCAGAGCCGCAGCATGGAACGGCCGGAGCGGCCGGAGTGGCCAGACCCACGGTGCAGAGCAGCCAGAGCCGCGGTGCAGAGCGGCCGGAGAAGCCGGAGCGGCCAGAACCGTGGTGCGGAGCAGCCAGAGCCGCGGTGCAGAGCGGCCGGAGCGGCGTGGCCTACATCTCCCCTAGCAACACCAGGCTCCAGAGAGGAGGGAGACTCAAAACAGAGCTCAAATCCAGAGAGGAGGTACTCTGGCCTCGTGGCCTAGGATGCAGAAGCAGCGTCTTACTGCTGGCGGCAGCGGCGAGTTCACCGGACGGCCCTAGACCAACCCACTCAACCAGCCACCAGGCGCCTGAAAGGAGGGGTGGACAGCGAGCCGAGGTGAGCAGGGGCTGAACAGCCGGGCGGCAGTCAGCAGTTTTGTTGGTGCAGGGAACATCTAAAGCTCCCAAGGGCTGGGTGCAGCACAACTGGCAAGGACTCAGAGCAGAGTTCAAAACCAGAGAAGAAATACGCCGCATCACGGCCGAGGGCGTGGCAGTGGTGCCATATTGCCAGTGGCGGCAGCAGTGAATCCACCGAGTTCACTACAGCTCCATCAGCGCACTCAACAACCGTGAGTCAAATTGTGGCCCCTAGGGGAGAAATCCCAGTACTGCACTCCCAGGGACTTGCGCAGATAGTCTCCCTGGGTCGGAGATTTTAGCAGTGCAGCCCAGTGGGGGAGTGGCAGTGGCAGAGATATCATACCATAGTCACAACTCCCCACTGGAGAACGCCCAACTTGGCACCCCCCCACGGTCTAAGCAGCCTTGATTGACTCCCTGGGTCTGAGACTTTGTGATACAACACAGTAAAGGAGTAGTGGTGACTGAGATACCATAGACTAGAGATCCAGAGCATCTTAAGTGAACTCGTAGTGACTCAGGGAAGAACCCAGAGAAGGCACAAACTTCCAAAATCATGGGAAAGAGAAATAACAATGGAGCAGTGAATGCCAACAACACCACAACATCGGAACCTGATAACACAGAAACCCAAAGATCTCTAGAAGATCAAATTAGGAAAATAACTTTAGAAATAATAGAGGACTTTCGAAAAGAATTTAGAGAGAGTCAAAAAGAGATAAAGGATGCAATTAATGAAGTAAAGGCCTCAATTCAAAGTATAAACAACAGATTAGACCACATGGAGAATAGAATCTCGCTTCTTGAAGATGATCATTCTAAAAATGAACGCATAGTTTCTAATTTAGAAAAAAAAAACCCGACAGCAGGAATCTGACATTGAAGAAATATGGGCCCATTTCAAGAGAGCTAACCTAAGAATAATTGGAATAGAGGAGGGAAAAGAAGGTGAAACCAAAGGGATCAACAATCTCTTCAAGGAAGTAATAGCAGAAAATTTTCCAAACATAGAGCAAGAGGTCGATACACAGGTCCAGGAAACTTATAGAACTCCCTTTAGACAGGATCAGAGAAGAGGATCCCCACGCCACATAATTGTCAAAATGACTAATGTGGAAGCCAAGGAGAGAATCTTAAAGGCAACAAAAACAAAAGGCCATGTGACATACAGAGGCAAACCAATTAGAATCACTCCAGACTTCCCAAACCAAGTTATGAAAGCCAGAAGGGCTTGGAGTAACATATTCCAAACTCTGAAAGAAAACAACTTCCAGCCAAAAATTTCCTACCCAGCAAAACTATCCATCAAATTAGATGGGGAAATAAGAAGCTTCCATGACAAACAGCAACTGAAGGAATTTATGTCTTCAAAACCAGCGCTAGAGAAAATACTCAAGGAGATTAACTGCAAAGAGGAAATGGGTAATTCACGCCAGAACCAAAGAAACAAGAATTCCCATCCAGCAGACAACTAAGCAAAGAAGAATAAACAGTATCTCAAACAGAAATAAGATCTTAACATGTTGGGAATTAAAAATTATCTCTCTATAATCACACTGAATGTAAACGGCCTCAACTCCCCAATAAAAAGACATAAAGTGGCAAAATGGATTAAAAGCCAGAATCCATCCATCTGCTGCTTACAAGAAACACACCTCACAAGTAAAGATAGGAACAAACTCAAGGTAAAGGGCTGGAGCAAGGTAATCCATGCTAATGGTACTCGAAGACAAGCAGGAGTAGCAACTATGATATCAGACAAGTTAGACTTCAAACCCAAACTTATTAGAAGAGACAAACAAGGTCACATTTTACTGGTAAAAGGAATAGTCCAGCAAGAGGAAATAACAATAATCAACATCTATGCCCCAAACATAGGGGCAGCTACTTTCATAAATCAAACTCTTTGTGACATGAAGCCACACATAAATCCCAACACAATAATACTGGGAGACTTCAACACACCTCTCACAATACTAGACCGATCTTCCAGACAAAGGGTCAGTAAAGATGTCTCAGAACTAAAGAACACCATTAACCAAATGGACCTTTTGGACACATATAGAATACTTCACCCAACTACAGCAGAGTTTACATTTTTCTCAGCTGCTCATGGAACCTTCTCCAAAATAGATCACATCCTGGGACACAAAATGAGCACTAGCAAATTTAAAAAATGTTACATACTTCCCTGTGTCATTTCAGACCATAATGGAATGAAACTAGAAATCAACTATAAGAAGACCCAGAGAAACAACATAAACATGTGGAGACTGAACACCACACTTCTGAATGAAGAATGGGTCATAGAAGATGTAAGAGGTGAAATCAAGAAATTTCTAGAAACAAATGAAAATAAAGAAACAACATATCAAAACCTCTGGGACACTTTGAAGGCAGTATTAAGAGGAAAATTTATAGCACTGAGTGCTCACATAAGAAAAATAGAAAATCTTCAAATAAATAGCCTTATGACACACCTCAAAGCCCTTGAAAAGCAGGAACAATTGAACCCCAAAGCCAGCAGAAGACGGGAAATTATTAAAATTAGAGCAGAAATTAACGAAATAGAGAACAAAAAAAAAATACAGAAAATCAACAAAACCAAAAGCTGGTTTCTTGAAAAAATTAACAAGATTGATAAACCACTAGCCAACCTAACTAAAAAAAAGAGAGAATCAACCCAAATTATGAAGATAAGGGATGAAAAAGGAGACATTACTACTGACAGTGTAGAAATCCAGAGGATTATCAGAAACTACTTTGAAAAACTATACTCCAACAAAATGGAAAATCTGGAGGAAATCGACAACTTCCTAGATAAATACAACCTTCCTAAACTGAGTCAAGAAGATATAGAACACTTAAACCAACCAATAACAATCAAAGAGATTGAAATAGCAATAAAGAGCTTACCATCAAAGAAAAGCCCAGGACCAGATGGTTTCCCAAGTGAATTCTATAAAACCTTTATAGGAGAACTAATCCCAATACTACTCAAACTATTTCGGGAAATAGAAAAAACCGGGACTCTCCCAAATACATTCTATGAAGCCAACATCACACTAATACCCAAACAGAATAAAGACAGTTCAAGGAAGGAAAACTACAGGCCTATATCTCTGATGAACTTGGATGCAAAACTATTAAACAAAATACTAGCAACACGCATTCAAAACCACATCGAGAAAATCATTCACCATGACCAGGTAGGGTTCATCCCAGGGATGCAAGGCTGGTTCAATATATGAAAAACAATCCATGTAATTCATCCTATAAACAGAATCAAAGACAAAAACCACATGATCATCTCAATAGATGCTGAAAAAGCATTTGATAAAATTCAACATCCATTTATGATAAAAACACTGCAGAGAATTGGAATAGAAGGAACATATCTCAACATTATTAAGGCAATCTACAATAAGCCCACTGCCAACATCATATTAAATGGGGAAAAACTTCAAGAATTTCCCCTAAAAACTGGAACGAGACAAGGATGTCCACTATCACCACTTCTCTTCAATATAGTACTAGAGACTCTAGCCAGAGCAATAAGGCAAGAAAAGGAAATCAAAGGAGTACAAATAGGAAAAGAAGAACTTAAGCTTTCACTATTTGCAGATGACATGATACTATATTTAGAAAACCCAACAAACTCAACCAAAAGGCTTATAGAACTGATCAACAAATTCAGCAAGGTATCTGGATACAAAATCAATCTTAAAAAATCAGAAGCTTTCCTGTACACCAACCATAAATCCACTGAAAAAGAAATTCAGAAAACACTTCCACTCAGGATCTCCCACAAAAAAATAAAATACCTAGGAATAAACTTGACCAAGGAAGTAAAAGATCTCTACAAAGAAAATTATAAAACACTGAAAAAAGAAATAAAAGAAGATCTTAGAAGATGGAAAGACCTTCCATGTTCATGGATTGGCAGAATTAATATCATTAAAATGGCCATCCTCCCAAAAGTGATCTACAGATTTAATGCAATGCCCATTAAACTACCAAGATCATTCCTCACAGACATAGAAAAATCAGTCCTTAAATTTATCTGGAATAACAAAAAGCCCAGAATAGCCAAGGTAGTTCTCAGCAACAAAAACCACGCAGGAGGAATCACAATACCTGACTTTAAACTATACTACAAAGCCATTGTAATAAAAACAGCATGGTACTGGCAAAAGAACAGATATATAGACCAATGGAGCAGAATAGAAGACCCAGAAACAAGTCCACACACTTTCAGCCAATTGATTTTTGACAAAGGGGGCAAAAACATACACTGGAAAAAAGATAGCCTCTTCAACAAATGGTGTTGGCAAAACTGGTTAACCATATGCAGAAAATTGGATGTTAATCCCACTTTTTCACCCTGTACAAAAGTCAACTCATGATGGATCAAAGACTTGGAAATTAAACCAGAGACCTTGAAGCTCCTTGAAGAGGGCATAGGTCCAACACTACAACACATAGGCACAGACAAACATTTCCTCAACAAGACCCCAAAGGCACAACAAATTAAAAGGAGAATCAATACATGGGATTGCATGAAACTGAAGAGCTTCTGTTCAGCAAAGGAAACTATCAAGAACCTCAATCGAGAGCCAACAGAATGGGAGAAGATTTTTGCCACCTACACCACTGATAGAGGACTAATATCTAGAATATACAGAGAACTCAAGAAACTCAACACTAAGAAAACAAAGCATCCAATAACAAAATGGGCAAATGAACTAAATAGACACTTCACAAAAGAAGAAATTCAAATGGCCAATAAATGCATGAAAAAATGCTCAACATCACTGGCAATCAGAGAGATGCAAATCAAAACTACCCTGAGATTTCACCTAACTCCAACTAGAATGGCCATCATTCAAAACACAAACAACAACAGATGCTGGCGAGGATGTGGAGAAGTGGGAACTCTAAGACATTGTTGGTGGGATTGCAAATTAGTGCAACCACTTTGGAAAACAGTATGGAGAATCCTCAGAAGAATGGGAACAAATCTTCCATTTGATCCAGCAATACCACTGTTGGGTATCTACCCAAAAGAAAAGAAACCAAACTACCAAACTAATGCATGTGTATCTATGTTCATAGCTGCACAATTCACCATAGCCAAACTATGGAACCAGCCAAGATGTCCATCAACAGATGAATGGATTACAAAACTGTGGGATATGTACACAATGGAATTTTACTCAACCATCAAAAAAAAACTCAATTACATCATTTTCAGGGAAATGGATGGAACTGGAGGACATTATGCTAAGTGAGATTAGTCAGGCACAAAAAATAAGAAATCAGATGCTTTCCCTAATATGTGAGAGTTAGGGAGAAATGGGTCATAGGAGGAACTCTTGGAAGAGGATCAGTAACTTTTAACTCTGTTTACATTGTCTTTGGATATACAATTTTTTCTTATTTTTTAGGGAGTTTGTTTACTCTTTTGTTGCCTGTGCCATTGAAATCATATCCAAGAAATCACTTCCAATTTCAATGTTGTGAGGTTTTATGACCCAGATTTTCTTCTAAAAGCTTATAGTATTAAGATTTATATTTAGGTCTTTTATCTATTTTGAGTTAATATTTGTATATGTGTTAGGTAAGGGTCCAATTTTATTCTTTTTCATTTATTATTATTTTTCAACAATATTTAGTTAAAAGACTAGTATTTCCTCCACCAAAAGTTCATGGAAACCTTGTCAAAAATAACTTGACAATGTATGGAAGAATTTATCTCTAGGCTTTTATTTAGCTCCAACGGTTTATATATCTGCCTTTAGAACAGTACTACACTGTTTCAATTATTGTAGCTTTATATGGTTTGAAATCAGAAAATATACATCTTCTAGCTTTGTTCTTCTTTGAGACTGTTTTGGGTATCTAGAGTCCATATTCCATATCATGATAGATTTTTTCTGAAAAATAAATAAATGTATGATAGTTTCACCTAAAAAAAAAAAAAAGAAAAAAATATTCTCTGGTAAGAAAGAAAGCAAAAAGAAATATTGAAATGTTATCTTTAAGTCATCAAAAGTTTGGTATCAGACAAATGAAACTGTTATGTGAGATTATCAATGTTAATATTGTATAAATTGCTATAATACTAGATGTCAACCAGTAAGCCAAGCGTGGGAAGGAGGGATGGGGAGGGAATGGGGTGGGGATCGTGGTAGGGGCTAACTGGGCGAGATGTGCATGTATGTCTACAAAAGTATTTTCTTTATACCACTATGATGTATGAATACATTGCACCAATAAAAAATAAATTTAAAAAAAAGAAAACACCAGCTATTTATGGGAGAAATTAGTCACTGTTTTGTGGACATCCAAACTAATTCTTGAAGAACTGCAGGATACTGATTATAGAGTTGGCAATTGTTGATGGAAGGTCACAGTTTATGTAATACAGTCAGGAATGGTGAATAACCTAGAAAGGTGGCTAGAAAACAATAGGAATAATATTAGTCAGAGGATGATGAAAGATAAATTGGTGGCAGATTAGCAAAGCTTAAATAGAACTTTTGGGAGTTTGGAATTTGTCCTGTGGTTTCTGAGTTTCTGATGGTGTGACAAAGATATGGTAGAATTACAGTTTTATTTTTAAAAGATTGATCTTAAGGAGATGATTGCTGTGTATAGAATATATTAAATAAGAGATAGTTTGAAGTTAAGATTGATGGGATAATGACAGGAGAGAAATTGGCCAGGTTAAAACAGAGAAGAAAATCAAAGATGACTGAAATTGAGAGCATGGTTAACTGAGAGAATGATTTATCCAGACACAGCAAAGAAATTCAGAAGAAGAGCTTGTTTGGGAAAAGGTGCTTCTATAGACATGAGTTAAAAACCCCAGTGGGATATGGCAAAGGAAATGCAGGGCAAGAACATGCAAGAATCACTGGTGAAGAGAGTTGGGAGTTAATGCTAAAGATTTGAGGAATGGTTAAAGATGGGACAGGGTGGTGGTGATTGAAGTCATCAAGAGAAAGTATATGGTAATAGGAATCTAAAAGTTACTCAAAACTAACTTAAAGTTATTTTGTTATGCTAATATAAAGCACTATGACTAATATAAGTCCCAGAACATTCATGATAGAGAGGATGATAGAGAGGATGCTCAGCAGGGTTACACATTACAGAACCAGGTTGATCAGGGGATATCTGTTTGCACTTCTTCAAAGTCATGATTGAGAGTCTTTATATAAATAGGCTTTTTTTGTTGTTATTTTCCAGGTCAAGTGTAGATTTGGCAGCTAGACAGGTCATCTGACAAAGACAGAAATCAAATTGGATAACTCCTAACTTCCAAATCCACCTGGACTCTGAATTATTTATTCAAATTTTCTAGAACTGAAAACTTTGTTTATAATTTCATGTGTTCTGGGCTAAGCTCTAGGCTCCTTCAGGGTAGGACTTTGGTCTTATACATGCTTGGCTCTTCAAAGAAGCTTAATGCTGGTTTTAAATATAGTAGGTAAATAAAAACTGTGCACAGAGCCTCAACACTTTGTAGGAAAAATTAAGAATAAAAGGAGAGAACCAAAGATTCAGCATGATGTGTGTTCTAGGGCCAGGATAATACTGAGGAAGGATGCTCTAGTGATGGTAGATACAATTTGGAATTAACAGTGAGTCAGTCTTCCTGTTGGTAGGACAGAGACATGCTTTGTGGACTCATTAACTTTTATTCTCAATTTACAAATGAGTTTATAGAGGCAGACAGGTTAAGTTACTTCCAGACGGTCATGATGTATCAGCAGGAGATCAAAGTCTAAAGAAATAGGCTCAAGGCTCACAGCTTCGTGTCTGTAACCTAAGACAAAAGTGCTGGACTTTCTCAAAACTCCAACTCGACTTCCTAGATGAGGAGTTGATCAAGTTTGCCCTGGGGTTAGTTTCATATGAGCAACTCGGGGGAAATGTATATTCTTTTTTTTTTTTTTTTTTTGGTGGTACTGGGGTTCCTGGAAGTCCGTCTATCTCCGGACTACACTCCCAGACCTATTTTATTTTTGGAAACAGGGTCTCCTAAGCCAGCACGGCTGGCTTCGAACCTGCGCGATCCTCCTGTCTCTGCCTCCCAAGCGCGGGGATTACAAGCGTGCGCCACCACGCCCGGCCCCGAAATGTATATTCTTAAGGAACAATAAATTACAACTGTCACTATTATCTTTATATTATTGATACATGTCCCATTAATTGGGAGGCTGAGATAGAAGGATCACTGGTTCAAGACCAGCCTCTGCAACCTAGCAATATAAACAATTAAGGCCTGGGGTGTAGCGCAGAGGTAGAACATTCCTAGGTTCAATCTCTTTTTAAAAAGTCAATCATACATGACTTATATGCATGATTTGTATGATTAGTCATGCAGTAGAATCATTTTCAATGGAAAGATTCAACATTTCTCCTCCATCTTTACATCAGATACAGCATCATGAAACATGACACTCACATATTTACTTGTGTTTTATCTAGGACTGAAAGAAGTCAGTGGGTTGTTCCTTCCATTTGTAAAAGGTATATTAGAATACTGATTTTAAAAGTTCATTTCTTGAAAGACAGTCATGAATGAGTTGAGCTGACGTTACCTTAACAATTTCTTTTTGGTCTCACAGAAATCTTGCACAGGACACCAAAGAGTTAACTGAAGCCCAGGCTGCTCACTGCTGATCCTGTAATGAGTGAGAGCTACAGCTGAATGTCAATTGCTCATTGTGAACTTGGGTAACCCAGCTGAGCCCTCTGCTTGCCAGAGCTGGAGGAGGTAATCAGCTTGACCCCTTTGACCTTCCTGAGTCTGTGTGCTGACCTGCCTGGAGAAACCTCTTTGCTTATGACTCCAACATATCACTCATAGAAAAACCCTTTTAGGAGGACTCAATCTGCATCAGCCTCAAGAAGCAATCTAATTTAAATTAGTCAATGCTGGTTACAGGTTGCACAATGAGGTAGGTGCATTAAAAAAAAAAAAAAAAGAATGGAAACACGTCCTGGAAACTTCACAAAGATTTCCAGGAACTGCTATGACATCTGCCTTTCTAGAGTTATTAAAATAAATTGAAGGTTATATAAGTGTTCTGTCAGCACTTTGCATTTCTTTGTGGAGTTGTGTTTTATCAATTGCTTTCACCTTTCTGGGTTGGGAAAATTGATTTCCTTTTGCTTTGTGTTGACTTGTCGCTATTTTCATTGTACAGCCCCTGAGGATGTCATACCCATGTGTGTATGTGTACATTATTGATTAAAAGGCTATTTTACAATGTTTTTATTGTGTTCCTAAACAGCCATTTCGATCCTTCTTCTGTTCAATAAAAGAAACTCAAATGATCACCGAAATTCAGTCTGCATGTGTCTAAATATACTGTTATTAAAAGAAGTTACTATTCATAAACTGAGAAAGTGCATGCTCATTCTGCCATTACGGCGTGTAACTTACATAACCATTTAGACAACAGCACAACAGTGTTCCCATGAAATTAAGAAAAGGTGAATTGTATAATAAACGTTAACCTATCATAGGCTGTGCACATCTATGAATAAGACCCATAACAGATACAGAATTCCTTTTCCCAAGAGAATGAATCTTAAAGGTAACAAAAAGATGCCCTTGGCTTACTCTGTCAGTGATGCCAAAGTACTTCGATTCAGAGACACCTTGTTTCATAGAGGTACTAGGAGCTTTATTTTTACCCTAAAGAAGTTTACCCGCAAGTATACTTATTATGCATGCAGAGTCTTTTGGTGATGAGAAATATTTGATCATAACTAACGAATTTTGCCTAGAAAAATTTTTTAGTTATTATGAGAATAGCTATCATAATAGCTTGATGAGAATAACTATCATAATAGCTTGATTATTAAAATATGTGTTAAATAATTGCTTTAGTAAAGGTGCCTTACCAAATGCCATCAGGCACCATCTTTACTGTGTGGGTTAAAAGGTCAAAGAAGATGCAGCTTCCAGGCAAGCTCAGGAAACAAGCATGGCTGGAAATCACTGTTTGTGGTCAAATGCTATAAAATACTGTGTTCTTTGAATAAGAATGGATGGCTGGATAATTGATAAAAGAAAGGAAAAGCATGCTATCTTTTCAATGTTTAGCTTAGCAATATACTATCAATTTGATCCTAAGAAAAACAGCACAGTTATGAGCCCCACAATAAGCTGAGGCAACAGATGGTCAAGATTACTCAAATGACACCTATTTATTGATCACAATTGTTCAACATGCACACACAGAAAGACTGGAGGACAGCTGTGCTCTATCTAGACTTGCCTGTTTCTGACTCAAGCATCTCACACCTGAAGGTTTGAATATCTTTGACCAAATATCTAAAGACTCAACTCCCAGTGGAGGCTGAATTTTCAATCCACATTCCTCATGCCCAAATATGTATGGAGGGCTGATTCTAACAAGCACACTAAACTAATAAAATATATTTTCCTTGCTGATTCTAAAAAACTCCTTAGTGTGATGGCACACACTTATAATCCCAGCATTCGGGAGGCTGAGATAGGAGGATGGCAGGTTCAAAGCCAGCCTCAGCTACTTAGTGAGGCCCTCTGCAATTAAGTGAGACCCTCTTCCAAAATAAAGAATAAAAAATAGGGCAGGAGGTGTAGCTCGGAGGTAAAATGCCCTGGGGTTCCATCCCCAGACCCACAAAAAATATAAATAAATAAATAAAACAAATAAATACAAAGCTCCTTAGGATCAGATCACATAATAACTAGTTCCTTTAATAGTCTAAATTTGTATCTAGAGTCCATCTCTTAGAAAGTGTCATGTCTTTGTTTTGATGCCCAAAACATTACTCTTTACAAAGATTTGTAAAATTCACTTCTGTGTAAGCAAACACAAAGATCAAACGTGCTTTATCTGCTCAGATTGCACCATAACAGCACAGAAGGACTTCACTACTTTGTTTGAAATGCCGCTCTTTTACTCCATGGTCCTACACAACCATTGCCACCCACAATCCTCTGAAGGGAGAAGAGCTTTGTCAAAAGAATTCCTAGGCTGGGCATGGTTACATAAACCTGCAATGGCAGTACTTGGGAGACTGAAATGGGAGGATCACAGGTTCAAGACCAGCCTCAGCAATATAGTAAGGTCTTACTTAGCAACTTAGCAAGACCCCCTTTTCAAAGTAAAAAATAAAAAGTGCTAGATGAATTGTTCAACCGTAGAATACCCCTGGGTTCAGTACCCAGTGCCACCAAAAAAAAAAAAAAAAAAAAATCCAAGTAAATAAAAAACACTTTGTGAATGAGAATAATATAGAGCTAGTAAGCATTACACCAGAATGAGGCTGAGGCCTAGTTATTTGGTACCTCCCAAAATGAGTTCTTGCTGGATCTGGTGACTCCAATATCTATGACCTGAAATAAATGAAGAAGTCTTAGAAATTGCTATAGTAACTAGAGTAAGTTAAACAAATACTCTTAAATTTTACATGTTTCCATATAACTACAGTCAAAATAAAAATTTCAGTTTAGCTGTCAAATATACTTTGAAAGTGATCTTTATCAAGGATGTAAAATGACCACTGTGCTGTGAGCTATGCTCTCAGAATACTCTGATCCCTCTTCTACCCAATAGAGAGTTGCAAGAGCTTTGTGGCTCCATCTCAGACCCTATGAGAAGTAAGAGAAAAGAAACAATTAAGTCATGGTGCCTGATCTGAAGAAGTCTCCACTCCAGCAGGAGAAAACACAGGTACAATCATATGTGATAAAATGGTACCGACCATAAGAAAGCCATGTGCCCAGTTCTGTGAGTCCTAAAGGGGATCAAACTCCACTTAAGCAACTGTGCAAACGCTTGCTAGGCCCTCAAGAACTGCATCGGAAAGAACACAGCACTGGCACCGATTTTGTGTAGAACCCCTGCTGAAGATGCTGGCATTTACCCAAGGTGAAAACAAAACAAAACAAAACAAAAAACAGAACAAAAACAGGCTAGAACTTTGGAAATCTATTTACATATTTTATTTATTTATATTATTTATTTTTGTACTTAAAGACTGAACTCAAGGGCAAGCTACCTCCAAGCTACAACCCCAGACATTTTTATTTTTCTTTAATTTTGAAACTAATTTCTTGCTAAATTGCTGAGGTTGTCCTCAATGTTTCTCTTGTCTCAGCCTCCAAAGTACTGAGATTACAGGTATACACCACCAGGCCCAAAGGACAACCAATTTTGGAAATATGTTTGTTATGAAAGATATCAAATCGTCACAAAAGGAGGGAGTATAGTAAAATGATCTCCTAAAGCCTTATTACTTATACTTAACAATTATCAAAATTTTGCCTATTTGTCCAATGGCCTTTGTTTTTCCTGAGTTTTTTTAATGTGTATTGCAGACATCTATTAGTTCAGTTTTTCTGACTTTGATTTTTATCTCTGAAGAGATGGATATTTTCTTACATAATTATGATGCCACTATCACAAACAAAAAATATGATAATTCTTAGATAATATCTTATAATAATTCTTATATATATAAATTTTTTGACATTTTTTTCCAAACTGCCTTTTATGTGGTTGGTTAGTTAAAGTAGAGAATAATTTTTTTGAAGCCTAAATGCCATTATATGGAGTTAAAGAACTTCTCAGGGGCAGTGGAGAGTTTCTGGAGGGCTCACACTGTATCTCAACCTTTGTTCAGTAGTTCTGTACTTAGCACAGTGCCCAGTCGTCAACCCTAAATTGATGTTTGCTGAATTATACTGAATTGAGTTGAATGATGCTTTTAAGTACAGTGGCATCTCATTAGTACTCGGTTTTAGCCTAATCTAGTGGCAATTGAGTAAATATTGGAAAGCCTGTCTTAACAAGATTCTGTATACTCAAGGAACCGCTCATATAGGTGGTCAACACTGTAGATGTCAAAGGGACCACACCAGAAACTGAAACTTTATAGGACAGAAATTCTTAGTTAATATATGTGCTGAAATGAAAGGCTTTGAGCTTTGTGGAATATGAAGAGGGGCCACATTTACTCTTGAATATCAGCATCAACTAATTTGCAAGTAGAGTAATATCAAAGATAAGATTTTTAAACAGGATAAAACATTTCTCTTAACAAAGTATTTGAAAAATATATATATCAATTTCAAAAATTGAAAAGGTCAATTATTCTCAGATAGACTTGTGTATATTCAAACCCTAAGAAAATAAAGCACCGGAGGAGAGAGAACTCTATCCAAGAAAAATGGTGTCAGCACCATTGCAGAGCTCTAATGCTTTGCAATTTCAGAAGCACTGACGCATTTACCCACTGTCTTCTTTTTGGTTGTTGCCGTTACTCACAATAACCAGTGCAATGTATAGGGAAAAGATTGCCTGTATTTGAAGGGGAAGGACACTGAGGCCCATGACAAGAGGCTGACGTCATTCTCAAAGCTAATTACCAGGTGAGGCAAGATTTGAAAGTCTCTGGGGAGCAAGAACACGCCTGGTTTCCACGCTTCCTACCATTTCCTTGACCGCCATGTCCATACTTCCCAGTCTCTTGAATTCCACTTGTTAGGTGGCATCGATTCTCCCGTGCGGAACCTGGAAGTCGAGGAGGGCTCCCTACTTGTGGCTGGGCAGGGTAAATAAACCTTGAGTACTCTGAAGCACTCGCTGCAGCTGACAACCTCCTCTTCACTTTACTTTTTATAGATCCTTCAGGCTCCGTTATTATTTTTGAAGATTTCTCCAAAGAAATGAACAGAGTTATATTTGCCCTGTAGAGAAAATTATATTTCCTCCATAGAGTAAAGTAAATGTATGTATCTCTACATGTACATGCATACTTATGTATCTTAATAAATGACAAAAATGTTAACAGTGTTTTTTAAAATATGTTTGTGTTGTGTTGTGTTGTGTTCATAGTATTCTGCCAGGCCTGGTGCTGCCCACCTGTAATCCCAGTACTTGGGAGGCTGAGACAAGAGGATCACAGGTTCTAAGCCAGCCTTAGCAATTTAGCCAGGCTCTCAGCAACTTAGCCAGATGCTGTTTCAAAATAAAAAAATAAAATAGGGCTGGGGGTATAACTAAGGTAGAATATCCATGAGTTCAATCCGCAACATCACACACACACAAAAAAAAAATAGTATTCATGATATGTGTATTTTATGCATGTAGGTAAAATCAGACATTAACACTGCACTAAATTTTGACCGCATTACATTTTCCTATAAAATCTTTTTAATTTAAGGTTGTAGTACTAAAATAAAATGCATAAATCAACAATTAGTTCTGGTCCAATTATTCTATGGAAAATTACCTTCAATCAATTATTATGAATAAATGTATATGGTTCTCGCATTATTAATATATGAGCCGCAAGTTTTACATTTAGCTTTCTGTTCTTGTTCCTTTTCTAACACCCACTTTGTTCAGCGTGTGGTCTTCTTTCTAGCACTGCATGAGTTTTCCATCCTTTTCATTTTTCTTCAAACTGCTTCATTATCAAAGGTTTCCCTAATTTTTGAAGATGAGATGCATAAACCCATAAGTGCTCTTAGAAAGACTGCAGAATAGTCAACTGCTATAATTTCTAAAACCTAAATAAATCGGTGCAGGATAAAAATGAAGATTATTTGGGATTTTTTTTTTATCTGAAAGCCCCAGAAATTTAATTGTAGAATTGATTGCTTCCACTTTATGAGCCAAGTCAGTCTTCGGGGCTATATTTGGTTCCAAAATCTCATCGCAATTGCTTCTGATTGAGATCACACCCTGTCGTTTCACACAACGATTTCTCAGGACACTCCACTGAGATAGGTGCTAATTTCTATCCTTCTTTATTTCCTACAAGTGGAATTAGAGTGAGATTGTTCAACCAGCTTTTTTTTTTTTTCCTTTCAAATTAACTTTCAACACTTTAAACATTCTTGGAAATGAAGGAAATTCATCTGCCTAGACAAGGGAATTGTGCAGATTTCAAAGGCCACAGTTTTACTCTGTTTTGTTATAGTTTTTGCTAGTTGTTAGAACTGGGGAGATGACAATGGCATTAAAAAATATTCTTTAGGTAACTGAAAAAATAGAAGCCACTCGTCCTATTGGAACAGTTGCATTTCAAAACAAAACCAAGGAAGTTTTAGAAGAGTCGTATTAAGCTGTACACTATTTCGGACATTATAGATAATACATGGGTGTTCCGTGGTGAGGTTCAAGTAAGCAAGTCTGTCTTTCAGAAAGATGAATTTGGTGGGATGTTAAGAATCTTGTGGTTAGCCAGGTGTGTTGACGCATGCTCGTAATCCCAGCATTTGGGAGGCTGAGACAGGAGGATCGCGTTTCGCAGCCAGACTCAGCTACTTAGTGAGGCCCTTTGAAACTCAGTGAAACCCTCTTTCAAAATAAATAATAAAAAAAATAGGGCTGGGAGTGTAGCTAGGATGTAGAATGCCCCCTGGGTTCCATCCCCGGTACCAAAAAAAAAAAAAAAAAAAAAATCTGTGGTTGACTATGTCTTATCCCTTTATCCCTTTTTGTATTTATTACAGTGTTGAACATACACAAAAAAGGAATTCAATAAAGGTTAGGGGCATAAAGAATGCATGGGTTTATTGGGAAAGTAAATAAATGTACATTTATATCATATGGTATCTCTCAGATGCTCTTAATTTCAAGCCCCCTCAACTTCTAAAAGATGCCAGGGTGATCTTTTTAAAAATGCAAATCTTGCTCTGTCAGTCTTGTATCTAATCACTTCAGTGGCTTTCATCTACCCACAGGCGTTTGTTCAGATTGCTTAGCCCTGCTAAGGAAAAAGAAAGCTCTCACACCTGCCTCAGACTTCAGCTTCACCTCCTGTTCCCACGCATGCTTGTCCCCCCGCCCTGTAAAATAAACTCATCGATTTATGTTTGCTTTCTCTGTTTTTGTTTTTATATGTCCCATCTGTTTTCTTTTTCCTTGTGCACCTGGCTCATGGCTACTTTTCTTTTCTTTTTTTTTTTTTCTGGTGCATTGTAAATTTTACATCATATTGGGGTACAACAAAGGTCTAAGATCTAGAATATGCAAAGAGCTTAAACAGCTTAACACTATAAAAAAAAAGCCCCACAAATAATCCAATCAAAAAGATGGGTAATAGAGCTGAACAGTCTTTTCGAAAGAAAAAGTACAAATGATCAACAAATATATGAAAAAATATTCAACATCTGCAAATTAGAACTACACTGAAATTCTACCTAACACCAGTAAGAATGAAAATCATCAAAAACACAAATAATAATAAATTCTGGCAAGGTTGTAAGGAATTAGGAGCCATATTACACTGTTGGTTGGACTGCAAACTACTATTTTTATTTTACTATCAACCAATTCAAAGCCTACCTTCTGCAAAACCTACTTCCTGCAGGTTACCCTACTCACTAAGGCTCTCAATACCTTCTGGTGCAGGTAGGTTGTGTCCTATCTTCCTGGACTATTTTCTAAAGACTGTGGATGTCTTTTTTTACATTTAATACCAGAGGACTGAACATCAAAATTCTAGACAGACAGTAGATACTCAAATATATGGGAGGAAAAGAAACGGTGTGGGGAGGACAAATACAGAAGGCAAGAAGGAAAGAAATGGAAGAAAAGTTACCATTGGCCCAGAACATTTTTCTAGGCTTGGAAAGCCAAAGCTTAGAATAAATTTTATTTTTTCAGTCTCAATGTTTTTAATAAGCAGGTGGAAATAATAGATTTCTTTATTTTCTTTATACCTGGATAAACAGGGCCTATTAGTTGTTAGATCCATGACCTCTAAATAGAAAGAAGTGTTCAGTATTTTAAAAAAATCTACTAAACATGAAATATAAAATTTAAAAGGTTAATTTTTATATTTTGTAACTTGTTCATAAAGTTTAATATAGCAACTTTGATACATCTTCTCTTGAGTGATGGCATGGTTTAAAACACAAAAGCAGAGCCGGGCATGATGGCGCATACTTGTAATCCTCGTGCTTGGGAGGCCGAGACTGGAGGATCACGCAGGTTCGAAGCCAGCCTCAGCTACTTAGTGAGGCTCTCGGCAACTTAGTGAGACCCTGTTTCCAAATAAACTATAAAATAGGTCTGCGAGTATAGCCCGGAGGTAGAAAGCCCCTGGGTCCTACCCCCAGCACCAGTAAAAGATAAAAAAAAAAAAAACACAAAAGCAATGATTTTCTTATTAAAGCCTGCACTTCAAAATTCAAGAAAACATCATTATTTTCAAGTTTGACTCCAATGTTGAGATGAAAACCCAAATGAGAAATGACAAAATTCTTATTTTATAATATTTTGTTTGAAAACCAAGTAAAAGTTAATTATTTTGCAGCTTTGGGTATGTTTTTGGGTCAGAAGATTAGTCGCTTTTACTTCCTCTTTACTGAGAGCTGGAAGCTCTTAACTATTTCTGTTAAGAGCTCAGAATACTCAGTTTAACTGAACTGTTCCCGGCATCATGGGAGTTTCACAGAAGTGAATATTTCTTTACACATAGTTTTATATAAAGATATGTTTTTAAATCTTGCTTTATAATATGTAAATATGATACCATTTTGAGAAAAATGCAAATAACCAATCATGCTTATTATAAAATCTAAAATACATATTGCAATATAAATTCTTAAAGAGATTGGTGCCAGGCATGAGCAGAGAGGATTTTATGAAGCCCAGGGAACTAGTAAATACCATTGGTAGATGATGTCCTTTGCTACTCATACCTCCTCCCACTCTTTTCTAACTTTCTGGAGTATCAGAGACCTCAGAAAATACATACACAAATAAATGAGTAAACAAATTTTCAGTTCAGGGAGAACTGGTGTTGATTCTTTCTGTGTGTAAGAACATAACTCCTTGCCAGACTGCTCGCACATCACGGTTCTTACTTTCGTTGTAAAACTGCCCTTCACCCATTTGCAAACTTTTCACTTACAAACATTGAGCCTTGCAGTCAGGAAACCTGCCTATCAGTCCGATCAGGAAACCCGGTCCAAGGCCGTTCAGTCCAGAACAGGGAGTCTGAGGCAAAACTGAGAACCCAGATCATGGATCCCCAGTGGGTCGGACCACTAGACCACATTGCACCATCAGAGCAAAGACAAACAGGGGGGTTGTTTTGGGACAGCCCGTGTCTGTTTACCAGTGTTTGCAGCCTTTCCGAAGTTCTGCTGTCCTAATTTCTTTTTCCTGTTTGCAGCCTGTAAGCATTTCTGTCTTCCTTCCCCCTTACCTAGCCTATTTC
This sequence comes from Muscardinus avellanarius, assembly GCF_963383645.1. Classification (NCBI taxonomy): domain Eukaryota; kingdom Metazoa; phylum Chordata; class Mammalia; order Rodentia; family Gliridae; genus Muscardinus; species Muscardinus avellanarius. The sequence continues at coordinate 29,382,826 of NC_137790.1, forward strand.
TATAATAATTTTTTTTTTTGCTCAAAATGGATTCTATGAGCAACTAAATAATAAAACAGAATAAACTGACAAGGGGACTAGGTCACCTGGAAGCACATTTCTACCAGGATATTGATATAGTGCATGCATATCCTACTATAAATAATACTAAGAAAGTCTATCATCACCTAAGAATATTCTACAAAAAAAAAATAATAATAAAAGTACTTTGAGCCCAGAGCAACACCTGAAACATCTTGTATATATATATATATATATATATATATATATATATATATATATATATATTTTTTTTTTTTTTTTTGGTGGTGGTACTGGGGTTCCTGGAAGCCCTTCTACCTCCGGGCTACACTCCCAGACCTATTTTATATTTTTGAAACAGGGTCTCTTAGGCCAGCGCGGCTGGCTTCAAACCTGCGCGATCCTCCTGTCTCCGCCTCCCAAGCGCGGGGATTACAAGCGTGCGCCACCACGCCCGGCAACATCCTGTATATTTCTAATCAAACATTTTAAGGAGAGAAAGACCATGTAAGAGGATAACTAGGAGGTAGACAAACACCTTGAAGTTTTTTTGTGTGTGCATGGTACTGGGGATGGAACCCAGAGGCATTCTACTTCTGGGCTACACCTCCAGCCCGGTTATTTTTTATTCTTTCTTTTGAAACAGGGTCTCACTAAGTTGTGGAGGGCCTCACTAAATAGCTCAGACTGGCTGCCAACCAGCTATCCTCCTGTCTCAGCCTCCCAAGTGCTGGGATTACAAGCCTGCTCCACTACGTCCAGCTTTTTCTTCTTGAAGTTCTAAAGTGAACCCTAAGCATTTAGGAAGACTTTAAGGTTAAAGACACCATATCTATTTTCATTTAACTATTTTACTGATATAAAAATTGTAGGTTTATTCCAACATCATCATCAGTAGTAGTAGTAGTAGTAGTAGTAGTAGTAGTAGTAGTAGTGGTACTAGGGTTTCTGGAAACCCTCCTACCTCCGAGTTACACTCCCAGACACCTGTTTTTTATATTTTTATTTGGAAACAGGGTCTCTTAAGCCAGCGTGCCGGGCTTCCACGATGCGCGATCCTCCTGTCTCCGCCTCCCAAGCCAGGGGATTACAAGCGTGCACCACCACGCCTGGCATTCCAACACTATTATTAAAAGCTTTAGTCATGTCAATATTTGGCCTGCTAATGTAATAAATACATAATATTCCTATTAGAAATCAAATACATATTCTTATAGAGGCAAAATTATTTTTCTTAGTTTTTAACTCTTACGACATCTTTCTCTCTGTATCTCCCTTGGTTTCTAAGATTTGTTTCTTTCGGTTTTTAAATATTTGTCTCTGGGCCTGAAGTGGGAGTAGGTGAAGAAGGGTGCTCAGTTCTCAGCACATCTACCTGGTCACATGTCAAACTGGTCCATGCACACGGAGCTCTGTGGCTAGTGGCTTCAGCCTGAACTGAATGGCAGAAGACAGCCACAGTGACCTCTGTGTGAGTAACCTGGCCATAAGCCCTGACCCTGGGTGGGGCTGGAGTATTGCAGTCCACGCCCATTGCCTAATCCCTATGACTCCAGAGGAACTTAGAAGGAAGGAATAGGATGACTCTTACCTCAAAGAGGAGTGTAGAAAGGAGGAGAGGGAAGATGGCCAAATAGCCCTAGGGTGATGGAGGTTCCTGGACTCCAAGTGTCCCCTCTTGGGAGAGTCAAGGCACTTCAGTTCTTACAGATGATTGATAGAATAATAGGATCTTTGGACCTAGAAACTAATGGCCAGCCTATTCGTTTGTCTAAAAAAATAATAACAAAAATAATATTATTTAGGGACTAAACCATTCTGGATAAGAGAAGAGCCTTAAAATGGAAAGAAGAGTGAAATTCTACTGTTTGTTTTTAATAATTTTTTTAAGCCAGACCTTCTTGATGTTCAACCTTGCCTTTATCAAGTTGCTCTCCTATCCCGTGGCAATATGCCACGCCTTGGAGGGTTTGGAAAGATAAAAGGGGAGCAATCTACTAGCTTACTAACTTATATGAAATATTTTTTTCTAATTGTTCCTTAGAATATTTTTCCAGATATTTAACTCTTAGATCATTATTCTTTCTCCTAGGGAAGTTTCCCAACAATTGCACATGAAAAAAAATTACATGAAACCTTGTGAATATGGGCCATGGTAGGGTGCTCTTTTGCCTGCTGGTATCCTGTATACTCAAAAACCAGGTAATTACACAATCATGAGCAGAAATTTCCTCAACTAAATTATCCTGGTCATGGCCTTTGAGAATGGACACCCCTAGAAACAGCAGCTGGTGAAGCGCTCAGGCTTGAGTAGTCATGAAATAAAAATAGGGGAGGTGGCACTGTTTTCCTAACAGCATTTCCCAAAGGGACAATTTTGATGGTTTTCAATAATCCTGGTTGAACTTCTCTGATGTAGGTAGCAGTCTAATTCTTTTGATTTCTTACAGCCTATAAAGGCAGTTCGTGCTACACCAAGAAGAAGAGGGAAAGGCTTCACACATGCATCCTCAAATCAAAGCCCTAAGGAGAGAAGAAGCCTTTGGAAGGTAACTGCCTTCCTTCCTTCTTCCTCTGCCTTAATTTTTTTTTTTTTTTGTGGGTAGAGCTTAGCTATAATCACACACCAAAAAAAAAAAAAAAAAAAAAAAAAGATTGAATTGGAAGACCTAGTTCTTTTCTCATTTCCTTCACAGACTCTAATTGTCTGAAGAGCTCTTACTGGCTGATTGACTTCTTGACTGACTGATTTATTTTTCATTCACCCATTTAGCAGGCATTTCTTTTCAGAACCTGCTTTGCAATCAACACTGTGCAAAGGCTAAGCATAAAGGCAAAAAAAAAAAAAAAAAAAATGCTGGGTTCTGCCCTGGAGAAGCTTATGGTTCAGTGGTGGAGGCAGACAGAAACAAATGTTTTTGTTATGATTCATGGCTTACAAGTTAAAGTGTGTATGTGCAGTAAATGTCAGGTGACTTTATTTTCTTTAAAGGAGATTACATGGTCCTCTGAGCTCTCATTCGGCTTGGAATCAGAGAAATTCAATCACAGTCATTACTAAAGAGTCACTCCTGTTTCATGTTTATTTCATACCATAGGTCCTATGGTTTTGCACAGCCCAGAGCATGTGGGGAACCCGCCTTCAATTTGGGGCCACATAGACTATTCCTGGATGCTGATGATCTAAGTCTGAGTGATAACTTAGACTTTGGGAAGCCCCACTGCTTCCGCAACATGCATTTACCGTTGGATCTTTGAGGATCTGGGAGCCTGGTGTCCTAGCAACTACTTAGTTACATAAACAGCCATTCCCTTTTTGTGGTCCTGAATCCTCTCAGGGCTCTGCCAAGAAGTCTGGCCTGCACTAGCCCTGCTGTTCACAGTACTCATCCAAGCCCATTCTCTTTTCTTTCTGAAACAAAAGTATCACCTTCATCTTCCTTGTCTTTATTTCTTCCACCACAACACAGCAGAATCAGCTCCAAAAGATCCTACATTCAAGGAACAAATACAAATTAATATGTCACTGAATTATTCTGGCCCTTAGCCCTAAGAGAGAGAAGGCCTCCATATTCATCATGCCTAGGCAAGACACTTGTCTCCTCCAGTCCCAGCAATGTCAGCACCGTGAGCAAGAGCCAGGCTCCACGGAAAGGAAGAAGCTGCATCTGGGGGAATCTCAGACTCAGAGAAGATGATGATTCCTCTGAACTGTGAAAGCTGCAGATGTGCGGAATGTGCACAGAGCAAAGAGACGGGCATTTGGGGGTCAAAGAGCAGAATATGAAAAAAAAAAAAAAAAAGAAAAGAGGCCATGGATCCCAGGGAAGCTCTTGCTTTGGTTAGAACATAAGAGTGAAAGGAATACAGAGCTTAGAGAAAAAGCTCAGGAGAGCTCGCAGACAAACCCTGAAAGGACTACTAGTAAATTTGGGAGGTTTCAAAGGTGACTGTCGAAGCTGAATAGATGTTTATGGTCACATTCCTTGGAAAATATGTGGACTTTGGAATGTGTTGAATATAACTTAAAATTCCAGTTCCATCATCTTCTCACCGCATGACCTTCTACGAGTTGCTGAATTTCTCTCTTCCTCTGTTTCCATGGTCTGTCAAATGGACACAGATAACGGTAGCATCTGCTTCTGAGGCTTTTGCGAGAATGGAATGAGAAAATGTACACGAAGCAGCTGCACTCTTGGCCACACAATGGCTGTTACCTAAAGATACTCAGTAGTGTCATATTTTGAAGTTGCATTCATGTCATTCTGCCCTCAGAAACCTACAGATATCAAGCCATCAGGTACTCCTGGGCCACTCTATGGCATCTGGAGGCACCTAGAGCTCCGATCTCAAGTGCTCTTAACTAAAGACATTGGCAGACATGAAATCCAGTGGAACATTCTAGGGGAAAATGGCCCTAGAGGTCAAAAGAGACAAATGTTATCAGCACCTGTATGCTGGGCCAGGGCCACAGGACCATCACCCAGTGGAAGGATGCCTAAGTAATGCTCTTCTAAGGCTTCCCAAGAGAGCATGATAACCAAACAAGTTAGCAGTCAAAGGAAATGGAATGGTGTATTCGTTTTCTAGGGCTGCTGTAACAAAGTACCACAAACAATAGGATAAGCAAAATTTGGAGGGACAGGCTCCCTCTGATATTCTGGGTATAACCCTCCTTGGCTCTGCTTCTGGTAGAGTCCATCAGTCCTTATGGATGCTTGACTTGTGGCTGATGTCACATGGTCAACTCCCCCTATGTCTATGTCTGTGTCTCTTTCTGTTAAAGATACCAATTATATTTTATTAAAGGCCCACTCTTCTCTGGCATGACCTCATTGCAACTGATGCATTCATTATGTCTGCAAAAACCCTATTTTCAAATAAGGTCCTCTTCGCAGATAGCACTGAATTAGCACTAGGACTTCAACATATTCTAGGGGAGAATACAGTTCAACATATAGGAGAGGTCATGGAAGGAGCATGGGGTCCAAACTGGTGGTAGAGTTACCTCTAAGGGGACAAATGTGTTATCAGTGCAATCAGGAATTGCTCTACAATGCTATGATTATCTGAGCTTCTCTTGATTCTAAAAGTGAACTATCCCTCAAGGCAAAGAAAGAAGTAACTAATTGAAACTGTATGTTCAAATCAAAACTGCAGTTTGAGGAACTGGGGATTACATAACTAATAACCTAAGCCCTCACTGACCCTGGCTGCATTAGGAAGCTTTGCTTATGAAAGAATGCACTCTGTTTGAACAATTTCTTCAGTCGGGCAGAGGATAGCTCTTCTTGTGTAACCGGCATTTCCCACCCCTCTCTTAAAATGTGTTTTGATAAATATATTTGGAAGAAATGACATGAAGAATATGGGAATGAAAATTTTAGTTGACTTTCTAAATCTCATCTTCCCACAAAATAGTATCAGTTTTGAGTACTAAAGGAAACTATTATTGAAAAGTGACCTCTCTTGGGTTAATAATGAAATAAATATCACCACTGATGATTTTCAACTCACCATCTTCATCCACCTACCACCTCCTCCATAACCTCTCATCCTGAAATGCAATAAAATACTTTTATGGTTCTGACTGTAATACAACTAATGTATAGGTCATACTAGGAGTTTGATTCTGTCCTCAGAATGTGTCACATTGTATGGAAATTTTACCTGTTGATATCTAGCTGATTATTCTCATATTAGATTGTCTCATCTTTACATGGTTATACAATTTGGTTTCATATGCAAATGAGAGATTCCACATATAAGATTCCATCTTGGGTCACTCTTGGATTGACCCAAGATAACCCAATAACTCCTGCATTCTCACATGGTGGAAAAGGCAGGAGAACTTTTTTTTATAGTAGTATTAATCTCATTTATGAGGGTGAAGCATTCATGACTTAATCACTTCCCAAAGTCCCCACCTCTAAGTACTATCACATTGGGTATTAGTTTCCAACTTGTGAATTTGGGGCATACACAAACATTCAGATCATAGCACCCCTGCGAGGAATACAAAAGTTTGGTAGGCTCTTCTAAGGTAGTTCTAATGGGACAAGAATACTAGTGGGGTACTAATAAGAAAAGAGACCTAGAAGATGAAGACCACAGAACACATTTGGAGAAAATAAGAGTTATTTCATTAATGTTATCTTAGTTCTTAGTCCGTTCAGAGTGTGTGTGTGTGTGTGTGTGTGTGTGTGTGTGTGTGTGTGTAGATGGAACCCAAGGGCATTGTACCTCCAAGCCACATCCCCAGCCCTACTTTTTAGTCTTTTTATTTTTTGAAACAGGGTCTCACTGAGTTGCAAAGGGCCTTGCTAAGTAGCGGAGGCTGTCTGCGAACTGGATTCTCTAGTCTCAGCCTCCTGAATGCTGAGCTTACAAGTGTGCACCACCATGCCTGGCAGTTCAGAATGTTTTAACAAAATGTCTCAGACAGGGTAATTTATAAACAATAGAAATTTTTTACTCAAAGTTCTCCAGGCTCAGAAGTCCAAGATTTGGGCATGAGCATTATCTATTGAGTGCTGCTCTTTTGTGGGAGTGGGTACTGCAGATGGAACCCAAGGGCTTTCTACCTCTGGGATATACTTCCAGATGTATTTTATATTTTATTTGGAAACAGGGTTTTACTAAGTTGCTGAGAGCCTCACTAAGTAGCTGAGTTTGGATTCAAGCCTGTGTGATCCTCCTGTCTCAGCCTCCCAAGTACCGGGATTACAAGCATGCACCACCATGCCCAGCTTGTTCTTTTTTTTTTTTTTTGGTGGTACTGGGGTTCCTGGAAGCCCTTCTACCTCCGGGCTACACTCCCAGACCTACTTTATATTTTTAAATTTGGAAATAGGGTCTCTTAAATCAGCTCAGCTGGGTTCGAACCTGTGCATTCCTTCTGTCTCAGCCTCCCAAGCGCGGGGATTACAAGTGTGCACCAACACGCCTGGCTGTTCTTTGTTTTTAAGATGGTTCCTGTCTCCTGCATTCTCACATGGTGGAAAAGGCAGGAGAACTTTTTTTTATAGTAGTATTAATCTCATTTATGAGGGTGAAGCATTCATGACTTAATCACTTCCCAAAGTCCCCACCTCTAAGTACTATCACATTGGGTATTAGTTTCCAACTTGTGAATTTGGGGCATACACAAACATTCAGATCATAGCAATGCTTTTTTGTGTCACTCCTCTCTGAAAAAAAGATATGTTGAACCCAAACTATGGAAGGCTCTGCCTCCAAGGCAGCACAGAAGGGCTGAAGGCGTGGGAAAACGTGATTAACCTGCGCTGATATTTTAGTATGCGATCCCTTTATCAACAAAGAATGTCTGGTGGGGGAGAATCTGCATTGACAGAAATCACTGGGGAAGCCATTGAAAAGTGGGTGTAGTGGGTGATGGACAAGCCAGTATGAAAGTCGTGTTGGGAGAGAATTGGAAGGTCTAGCTAGCTAGAAGACGCTGTGCAGACCCAGAATCAATTTGTGATTGGCATGAAATGACATTTATGATCCTAGCCAATAAGGGTATGATGTGACCCTATGAATGTGTGAGGAGGCTCTTGTTCTATTTTGGATGTGTTGAGTTTGAGGTGACTTCAGGACAACCCAGTGAAGATGTTCCCTGCGAAGCATGAGGTCACTATCTCTGCTCTGGCATGTTTATAAAGAAGATTCCCAAGGGCACAGACTGCAGCTCGGTGTCCTTTGCTGAAATCAGATGTCCCGCACTGTGTTTACAGAACACATTGTGGTTACTCAGTAAATCCCACTTAAGATCTTTACATAGTGTCTTTGATGGAAGGCTCAGCAAAACCATGAGCTCTCCTACCTCTCATTTAGCTGTAGGTGCAAGAAATTTTGTCAGTTTAACATTTCTGATGTAGCAACTTCTAACCAGTACATTTATATAAAATCAGCTATTTTACCGAGGAGTGAAAAGTGATGCAGGAATAGCCTGAAGCCACATGTTCCATATATCTAAGAAACGAGAGTAGATTTCAGGAGTCTGAACTCCCAGATGCCTACTTTGATCAGGCTACTTAATTTTTTTCTTTGCTAGTTGATATATTAGCAATATACATTTTGGAAGTTTCAAGGACCCCATCTGAGAAGAATGACCAGAAAAAAAAAAAAAAAAGCCTTTTTGATCCATCAAGTGTTGGGGAGCAGGGAGCAGGGTGGCTTAGATGCCAAAAGCAATCATGTGCTTGAGATATGTCCTTGGTTGGTATGCCCATAAAAATAATTTACAGGGGGAAAGTTGACCTGGAGCCACTGTGCCCTTAAAACCAGAAGTCTCAGTTTCTGACTTCAGTCGAGAGAAACAAAAATATGAATAGGGCAGAGGTAAAAGTCCTCCAGTCCTCCAACCCCACAAGAGAAGGGAAGTTTGTTTGCTTTTCTCTAGGTTCAAGGGGCATAAAGCGGAGAAAGACACAGTGGCCCCAAGGCCCGGGCTCCTGGGTTCTAATTTTTATTGCGGACTTACAAGTTCCATTTCTAACTCTGGGTAATTCACTTTATCCTCTGCATGGTGGCAGTTTTGCCTGTAATTTTGACTCCTTCCATGTCATATGTTGATTCTATACCCCTGCAGGCTTTTTAAACAATCACACACAAGATATATCCAATATCATTTTTTTTTTTTTTTGGATGACGTGTTTTTCCTACTGAGAGGAGCTCCTTTTCTTGTCACTAAGAATGAAAATGACAAGTGTAGGCCTGGCTCACTTTGTTAAGAAGATGGGAGGTAAATGAAGGTCACTTTCAGCACACTTCGCCAGACCTTGCAGGCATTACTGATAAGAACAGAAAAGGACAAAGACAAAATTAACTTTTAATTTCCCATCAAGCTTTAACTGGCAGAAACAGAGAGAGGGGTAGAATCCTTTGTAATGTACGTTGGAGAATTGCATATTAAACATCTCAACTGATGGAACTTATCTGATGCTACCAAGTGAACAACAATTTAAACATATATTTATAGGTAAAGCCTCCAGCTTGGTGCACTGAAAAATTTTAGTGGCACATTTTTGGATCTAGTATCAGCCAAATATCTTTCAGCCCTAAATTAGATGAATAAATAAACAAATCAGAGATATTAATTTTCCCTTTGCAATAGTTTTTTTTCTCAGCAATCACTAAAGTTATTTACATGCTGATATAAGACATTACTTAACATAATGAGTAATAATGTTCTCTCCTTCCAAGGTATTACCGAACTTCAGTAATTTATTTTTGCAATTCTGTAGCATCACCAAGAATATTTGTAAAGAATCTGTGTGTGTGATTTTTTTAAAAACTGGATTAATAATTATGATTAGTAAATGATTAGCCACACAAGCTACCTAACATAGTAGGTAGACCATATATATTAACTATAGATGATGAATTTATTTTACTTAAACCCCACCTAACAATGACTTGTAAAACTTTTTTTTTTTTTTTTTTTTTTTTTGGTGGTACTGGGGTTCTTGGAAGCCCTTCTACCTCCAGGCTACACTCCCAGACCTATTTTATACTTTTTTTTTTTTTTTGGAAACAGGGTCTCTTAAGCTTCGAACCTGCACGATCCTCCTGTCTCAGCCTCCCAAGCGCAGGGATTACAAGCCTGTGCCAACACGCCCGGCTGACTTGTGAAACTGAAGGTTAAATGTTATAGCACTTTTGAGCTGGGCATGGTGGTGCATGCTTGAAATCCCAGTAATTGGGAGGCTGAGACAGGAGGATCGCAGGTTCATGGCCAGTTGCAGGTACTTAGTGAGGCCTCTCCAACTCAGTGAGACCCTGTTTCAAGATACAGAATAAAAAGTAGGATTTGGGTTATAGCTCGGAGGTAGAATGCCACTGGGTTCCATCACCAGGATTGCAAAAAAAAAAAAGGTAGCACTTTCAAATACTCTATCTGAAATTACAAATGCTTTATCTTTTATAGCATAACCTAATTTCAACAATTGTTAATATTTTACTTACTTATTTGTTTATTTATTGTGGTACTGGAGATTTAACCCAAGGTCATTCTACCTCTGAGGTACATTCCCAGTTCTTCTTATCTTTTGTTTGGAAACAGGATTTTGCTAGGTTGCTGAGAATCTCACTTCGTTGCTGAGGCTATTCTTGAACTTGGGATCCTCCTGCCTCAGCCTCTCATGTACTGAGATTACAAGTATGCACCACTACACCCAGCTAGCAATTTTATAATCAGAAACAAGGCAAACCCTTAGCTTCAAACAAAAGTCCAATTCCATAAAGAATAAAAATATCCATGTTATTATTATTTTGTTTGTATACAAATTTATTTTTTCTTTTACGAAAGTAAAAGTGACTGTATTGTACTTAAGTATAATGTGACTTCTATAATAATTCTCTATGGTTCAGAATCTTATCTACTGTATAAAACATGTCTTAGCTGTGCTATAACTTTTTTTTTAACACTAAGAGTCCTACTTAAAGTGATGTGCTACTCAAGAAAAACATGTACTACTGAATTTACATTTAGCAGCTTCAGAAACTGGCAAGAGACTAAGGGCCCCTCTAAAATGAGGTACTTGAAATCTACATAATCATTCTATTTTATCCTAATGCATTCAGGTAGTCACAGTGAAACAGAGACCCCCCCCCCCCAAAAGTAACCTTGAATTCTAAAGCAAGCACTCTCTCTCTCCTTCTCTCTAGCTCTCTCCCTCTATATATACAATCTGAATATCCAGTTTTTCAATGTCCAAACTTCCATCTTGCATAGTGAACATTAAATGTTCTCTATCCTATACTTAGACTGAAATAGGAGGACCGTAGGCAATATTAAAAATGAATGAAAAACGGTAGAGGAATTGAAAGTATTTTCACTTAAAAATTTTAAAGACATTTAGATTCCTGAGGCATGTAATTAAAAATAACTTTAAAATAATATCAGTAGTAGTCCTTTATAGACAATAACAGATAAGCAAAAAAATAAAATAAATTCCACAATTATAATATTGTGAACAAACATGCTAGGTGGGTTGAATTTGTGTCCCCCCCAAATTTATTTGAATTTATATATTAATTTAGTTTTGGCCTTTATGATTTCTAAAATAATATGGTTTTACCAGCTAAAGAATATTTCATTTTATAGACTTCTCATAAGACCTTTTCTGTTGTTGTTTAGCCTAGACACATATATTTTAACCTTCTTGAGATAAAAGGCGATAAGCTTAGAACAAGGATATCTTTTATTTGTACATTATTATAACATGTAACAGTATATATATATATATACACACACACACACACACACACACACACATATATATATATATATATATATATATATATATATATATGTACACATAAATCCATACAAAGATAAATACATTTGATACATTTCTTTTTAGGGTACCCTTTAATCTGAGGTCTTAGTGCAAGCCTTCTTCTCTGGATTATTATGATTTTCCAGTCTCCCAAATTCCTTTCTCATTTAAGAATTCCCACCAGCTATTCTTATTTGGTCACCTTTAACCCCAAATGCCTTTTTCTTATCTGTGCTAAGATCTTATTTCTGACCATCTTAATCAAACACAAGACATATGCTAACCAGAATATAAGCTAAAAGTCTCTAAGAATGAAGCAAAAGGCCGTCATGAAATCCATGCGTATTACACCAAAGAGGATTCTTAAAACAGTTTGTTTATACAGATTTTAGATATAGTAGCTAATAGACTAGAAGACTTCGAAAGAGAGAAAAAGGTTGTTCTTCGAAGCCAATTCACAGTAAATAAAACACTTCTTGCCTGAATATTTCCCTCTACACAGTCTCCTTTCTTCTTGCTCCATTTTTCTCACCCTGCCTTCTCCGGGACCCAAATGTTACTGGAGAGATCCAACCTAAATATGTGTTTTTCTGCACTTTCTCCCCATCTCCTAAGTGGCTCCTTTTTCATATGCTAATATTGCACTTTGCATACATCTCCCATATGGCACTTATAATAGCTCTTAATTATTTGTTCCTATATCTGTTTTCCACAGTCGACTGTGAATGTCTCTAAGACGAGGAATGCTGTTTGTCTTTGTAACATCAGCGTCTGGTCCCAGACAAAGGCTGGCACAGAGCAACCACATGATTGTTGATGTCACTCATCCCGAGGGCATATGTGGATAGAAGGTAGATCCAAATATTTACCTTTGTGTCTAAGGCTAAATCTTACAAAATTGTGTGGAGGAACAGAGTTAGTTATTTGGAAGGGAACTAATGTACTGACTGATGCACAATACACGGATTTACATGAATCCCTGATGGGCTTAGTTATATATCCATGCATGCAAATGTGACAGTTATAAATATCACAATCTCCATATCTCCCCTTGTCTCAGGTTTTTGTTTTCGTTTTTAATCTGCAAAACAAAAGGGATGTACAGTGATCTCTCAGGTACTTTTTTTTTTTTTTAACCCCGCAGAGCCTCTGATTTTTATTCCACTTGGGCGAGACTGGATGTAAAGTGTCTTTCTTGCTATTTTGAGGGCAGCTCGAGCCCAGTGTTGCTTATGTCACTGTCTCAGAGTCTCAGAGATAGCATGCTGTTTACACACAACAGTGCCGCCCGGCCTCTGATAGCTGATCCTATCAGACATGGTTATTTCCAGCTGTCTTCAGGAACAGACAGCTGCCTCCTCCAAATTTGCCTGCTTCACCACTGGAGAGTATAGAAATGAGAGTCAGACTCTTCGCAGGGATCCTAGACGCCTAAACAACTGTTTGGAGGGATGGAATCCCCAGGGACAGAGAGCTGCAGGTTAAGCGCTAACTTGGAACCGGGGGCTGTTTCACCTTTTCATTGGGTTTTGCTAATTTGTCCTGGGGCCAGATTTGAGGGAGATGGCCAAAAAAAATTTTAAAAAATTGAGTAAAAACAATAAGCCTGAAGAAATTTTAAAAATAACACAGATTTACAACCCACTAGCAATATTTTTGTAGGTATGTAGATTTATAGTTAGTAATTTATAATTAACTTTGTAAGTTCGTAGGTATGTGGCTATTTTATGTAGTAAAGCTTCAAAATGATAATATAACAAGGAGCTGAAAATACCCAATAATTTGAGAACTGGATATCACCACTCTTTCTCCTATTCTCTGTAATACTGGATATTTTAGAGATTTGGCTATATTTCTTAGTGCTAAGACCTTGATAAATATTTAAACTCAAAAATAATTAGAGGGGTGAGCGTGGTGGCACATGCTTGTTATCCCGGCATTCCGGAGGCGAAGATCGGAGGATCATGGTTTGTGGACATCTTCAGCTACTTCGTGAGGTCTTTCGCAACTCAGTGAGACCCTGTTCAAAAAATTAAAAAAGACTAGCCAGGCGTGGTGGCGCACGCTTGTAATCCCCGCACTAGGGAGGCGGAAACAGGAGGATCGCGCAGGTTTGAAGCCAGTCTCTCTGGCTTAAGAGACCCCGTTTCCAAATAAAAATATTTAAAAAAAAATAGGTGTCTGGAAGAGTAAGCCCAGAAGTAGAAGGGTTTCCAGGAACCCCAGTACCACCAAAAAATAAAAAATAAATAAATAAAACACTAGAAAATAAGACCGGGGATATAATACAGAAGTAGAATGCCCCTGGATTCCATCCCCAGTAATGCAACAACAACAAAAAAAAAGTTAGAAAAGAGTAACAATAATACTTGAAATAGTAAATAGACATTCACTTGCCAAGGAGCTATGGTGTGGATGTTTTAATATAGTACTGCTTCTTAAAAGAAAAAAAAAAAAAAACTGCTCTGAACATGGAATGAGGACCTCCATTTTGCCCTTTGCAAAGCTGTCAGCTGTCAGACACACAGATGAAGGGCCTTCATTTCTACCCACAACTCAACACTGCATCCCCAGGACCAAAGGGGACCTACTGCTCATTTCTTCCAGCACTGCCTTCTATTTCATGACACACTGCAGAGAAGTCCTGATAGGATCTAAATAGAGGTGACCTCATTGCAAAAGGGACCCCAGCACCTCCTCAACAGGACAAATTTTTCCTGATTTACCTTGAATTCAAAGGAATAACAGACTCAAGTCTAAGTTGTTTGGTCTCTTTTACCTGGTTTCATTTTGACAAAAGAATTCAAATGACTGATTTAGGTGTTAGCTTTCTTGCAGTTGTGCCAAAGCACTAAAGGATTTCTTGACTCAGTTCTAGCAATACAACAATTTCATTTATACAAATTATTTTAAATGGCTTTTTGTGATGTGCAAAGGATTGTGTTTGGTCTAGCAGAAGACTTCCAGGGCCCCGGGGAATTTCAGTAGAAAAGTTATCCACCACTTACCTTTCTAAGCAAAAAAAGATTTACTTTGGGTAAAATGCAGGAGCCATTATTAAATAAAGACTGACAACAAAAATGAAACTAGAGGCTTTGAGAGTTTCTTTGAAGTTTTTATTAGGTACATTAGAATAGCCTTGAATTTTCATAAGAAAGTCAGGCAAGAATAAGGATATTTGTGTGTCTGTATTGAAAAGAATTCCTTTTTTCATATGCTTGGGTAATATTTAATTTTACAAGGTCATAGATAATGGGAAACTCACATATTACAGAGAAATCAAGTCCTTGGTTTTCAATAAGCACTTATAAAAGGTACATAAGCTAATGAAGGAGTCTTACTTACTTATAAATGATTGCAGGATGTTTTGTAATAACAAGCACACCATTTTAATATGCCTGCCAAGTACAATGAAACATCTATCAAGTACATTTCCAGACTAAAGAGTTGTTGGGAAAATGTAGTTATATTTAGAGAGTCTTGAGAAATTTATTTTCTCAGATGCTAGTTTTCTAGCATTTTGAGAAGACCTTAACTAAGCCACTCGATATGGAAATTACTACGATGGAAGAGAATCCGCAGTGCCATGCTGCCCTTCCTGTTTTTTAAAGCTCTCTCTGTCTCAGTTCTGTTGACCTCAGGGCAGAACGCATCTCTTGAACAAGTTTTATCACATGAAATGCAAAAATATTTCTCTCTTCAAACACTGATTCCCACCTCACTCACCTCACTGGCTTTCCTATAGCGAAATAGATAAATGATAATTAATACTAAGTGCATTCTGGTACTAGTTCTTGAAATTGCCCCTCATAGGGATTATTACCTTGCCTCCAATTTTAAAGCTGGGGAAACTGAAACGGGGTGCTAAATAATGTGCTGGAATTCACACAGAGCTAAGTGACAAGCAGAAAAGATCCAACCCAGGCAACGGGCTTTGGAGTCTGAACACACAGCAAGCCTTGTTATTTAACCTCATCAGGACTCATCAAAACAGTTAGCTCAAGCTGTAAAGATCGGAGCGTTTATATTTAATTGTGGGCACATGGGACATGGTCAATATGAAGGATTCTATTTAATGTTATTTTTTTATAGGAAATAGTCTGCCACCCTATACCTAATAGTGCTAAAATTGAAAAGCCAGGTGCCATATTATCGAAAACTTAAAGACATTTAGGTGCTGTTTCACCAGAGTAAACTAAAAATTAAAACCTTCTTTCAAATCAAGATATAATGTAGGGATGGCTTGAAACTTTAAAGGACAATTATCTCTCCTCATTTACTTTTCAAACTTTCAAGCTTACAAAAAAGTTGAGAGAATAAGATAAGGAATAAGCATAGAATCTTTATCTAGATTTATTATCACTATTATTTTCTATTTTATATAAATATATGTAGCCGGGCGTGGTGGCGCACGCTTGTAATCCCCGCGCTTGAGAGGCAGATACAGGAGGATCGCATAGGTTCGAAGCCAGCCTTGCTGGCTTAAGAGACCCTGTTTCCAAATGAGAATATAAAAAATAGGTGTCTGGGAGTGTAGCCCAGAGGTAGAAGGGTTTCCAGTAATCCCAGTACCACCAAAAATAAAAATAAAAATAAATAAATATATATATATATGTATATGTATATATGTATATGATATGTGTACATATATTGATTAAAATTTTAAAGTAAACACAAATGTCATGACATATAATGATAAATATTAAATACACATTATACATTTCTAAAAAATAATGCTTCTCATTCCCTCTATAATTTGCAGTAGTAGCCACATTATTGTTATGATAGCTAAGAAAATTATATTAATTCCTTAATATCACCTCATAGACAAGTCATACTCAAATTCCCCCAATTGCACAGAATACATATTTTACAATTGTTTTATTTTCCCTTGGGTGAAAACAAAACTCACCCTTTGTATTTGCCTGCTATAATTCTAAGTATCTTCTTCATAATTTTTTTGAAGTTCTATAGTTGTCCTTAAATATTCCTTAAGACAAACAAGTGATTTTATTTTATTCAGAAACAAAATTAACTGGGTTTTATATCTCTTTTAGAAAAATTAAGACATTTAAAAGATGCCATCTATTTGTAAATTATGGTTTGGCTATCCTTTCTCAAATGTCTAGTACTAAGGGTTTTATTTCTTATTATGGTCTCTTCTTGTTTAGATCATGTCTCAGATAAAAAAGTTAAATTCAGAGGTGAAAGGTCAAAGGTGTTGTTGATAACTGGCATAGCCACCTCATTTAACATATTAGAAAACCAAGTTTCAAAGAGGTTAAATAAATTGTCCTGGGTCACAACTACATGCTAGTAGAGAATGGAGCCAGGGCAAAAAGTTGGTCCTCTTTCCAGCAATACCACAGTAGAAGATCATATTACATGGCCCCTGTCCTTCTAAAAGATTTCAGAGAAAATGACTGTGTGTGTGTGTGTGTGTGTGTGTGTGTGTGTGTGTGTGTGACTGAAGATTGAACCCAGGGGCATTCTACCTTCAAGCTACACCTCCAACCCTATTTTTTATTCTTTATTTTGAAACAAGGTCTTGCTAAGTTGCAGAAAGCGTCACTAAGCAGCTGAGTCTGGCCATGAACCTGCGATCCTCTTTATGCAGCCTCTTAAGTACTGGGATTACAAGTGTATGCTACCACACCTGGCTGCAAATGACTTGTTTGATCCTATGCTCTGGCACAAAAACCAATAAAGCTATTCCTGACATTTCGGTTTATATATATGATGGCACATTTTAACACAGAAGTCTGTAGATGAACCATATACACTTGTTTCAGTCCCTTGGATATAAGGTCAAAGATTTGTTGAGTGTCTGTTGTGCTTCATCTATATGCCTGATAGGACCACAGACAAAACTGGGTGAACTCTTGTTTCTTAGTAGAACCTCATAAACTCAGCCACTGGTAGATTTATAGAGATCTAATGCAACACTGTCTTCTCAATATGCTTTTAAACCCAGCTTTTCTCCTGCCACTGGGAAATATCCCCCCTTTTTTCCATGTGGTTCTCGTGTGACTGCCAATCTTGACGTGTCTACACCTGCAGGGGAATCTTTATCTGTCTGGGCTTATCCTGAAATCTTGCTTCCCATTCAAATGGTTTATAGGATGTATTTGCAGCCCAAGCAGAGCGTGGCAACTGGGAGTAAAGCTATTCTCTCTGCTTTGGATCACCCTCTTAGGGTATGAGTTTTAACAACCTTTCCCACCAATGAACCTGGTGATAACCTTAGAAAAGAAATTAAGTCATGCAGATCTGAGAGAGGAAAAGCCCTAAAAACAACAACTCTTCGGCCTACTTAGAATTCTAAAAGAGATGAACTAAGAAATTTACCTTTTTTTGTTTTCAGAGTATTCCATTAGATTTCTATCATTTACATAAAAAAGAATCCTTGAGTCGAGAGCTCTCATTTGCAGAGAACCATGAGTCCTAAGGTTCAAGACATCAAAACCTAGTGGTTTCTAACTTGTCACAGGTCTTTATAATTTTGAAAGCAGACGCTATACATATACAGGGGTATTCCACTCAGCAGTGACCAATCAGGAACAAAATTTGTGTTTTCTTTTCCTTTAGAGAGAAATGCCAAAGATTTCATAATTTAGACCTGAATGAAAAATTATCCTGGAGTCACTGAGAGCAGCCTGACTTAGTAGGTAGAAATATGAAACCTTGGAATTACTTGGGAACCTTCTTTAGAAAGGCATATCATTTTTGCTAAATTGCTCCCCCAGAGAAAGGTGGGCATAGGGGAAATCTAAAAGCTGCCCCTCCCTTGGGCAGGTTGTTGAGGAAGAAATGGCTTGAGATCTAGGGCCTAGGAGTTAGCCTAATTCACGACTAGATCTCTTCCAGCCCCTTGGCAGCAGCTTGCAGTCCGGAGATTGGCTATGTATAACAAAATTGGGGATCTAAACATGGGCCACCATAGAAGTAAAGTAGAATGTATCAGCATTTTGGTCCAGCAATCACTCTTACCACCAGGTAGGGCTAATGTTTGAGAGGCAGCAATACAGCAGAGCACTTGATATGCTCCTTTCTTTCTCTCCGTACTTACTTGGTTATAGACAGAATTTCCTCTCATTAGATTGGATTGAGCCTACAGGGGGTAGAGAACTGTTGGATAGGAAGAGTAACTTCAAGAGGAAAATACTAGACATGTAGTTAAGAAAACACGTAGGTCCTGCAGAAATTGGTTGAAAATGAATAAAAAGTGATCAAGTGGATGTTTTTGTACAGGAACTTGTGGAGCAGTTCATATTGGTTAGAGACATTCTGATCTATGACTATATAAAAATGTACCTATGAAGCCGGGCGTGGTGGCGCACGCTTGTAATCCCCGCGCTTGGGAGGCGGAGACAGGAGGATCGCGCAGGTTCGAAGCCAGCCGTGCTGGCGTAAGAGACCCTGTTTCAAAAATATAAAATAGGTCTGGGAGTGTAGCCCGGAGGAAGGAGGGCTTCCAGGAACCCCAGTACCACCACCAAAAAAAAAAAAAAAATGTACCTATCATTGACAGATAAGATAAATCATAAATCCTGGGCTACTTAGATCATATCATGTCATTTGTTAAAGAAGAACTTAGGTATTCACGGAAATCTTAAACCATGTTCTCTGATATTTGGTCTGCCAACAGGGAGGTATTCAAGAGGATATGGCCTCAAGTGAAGATAACACTGAGTTCTTCTCCAATATGTTTAATGCATGTATTGTATAAACACAGTCCTACCCTAAGGGAGGCAATATACTTTGTAAACTAAACTAGAATTGGAAAATGATTAATTATTGATGCTTACCCATAAGCAATAGATGTTTATAAGTATCTCTATATAGGGAAGATACAATACAGCTGTTACATTTCCATCTCAATGAGTTAATTTTATTTAGAGACCAAGTTGTAAAGGTCTCTTCATGGTTAGTTTACATATTGCTCTTCAGTTTTACCCAAGTCACTGTCCCATACCTGTATTCTTTATAAGTTATTAGGTGCCTTTCACAATCTGCAATGATTTCCTATTGTCTGGCCTTTTCTTCTTTGTTATTCCATCAACTAGAAATGTGTTAGGCTGTCCCACTCTGCTCATTCTTCCCCCAGCCATCACTGTCAAGCTCCCTGACAAAGATTTCTCCTGACACTCGCCAGGATCTTGCTTCATCCTGGAGTCTGAATGTTCTGGAGACATTACTTGGTTTCAACATAGGCAATTAATCATGCACATTTATGACCTGCAATCTCCAAGAAGGTTTCAGGATGTACCCAATGGGTGAGTTCATGGACTAGTAGGCCAAATGCCAGCTCAGGCTTGGGAATACTCAACACTCCAGTATCCCTGGCTTGCACAAATACTGCCTGAACCTCTGCAGGAAAATGGATGGAACCAGAGAATAAATATTATGCTCAGTGAGACCAACCAGTCTCAGAAAGTCAAGGGTTTTCCCTCATATGTGAAAGCTAGACAGAAAATAAAAAACATAATGGACTTTAAATAATGTGGAGATCTGAGAAATAGTGGAGGGAAATTGGGAGAATGGGGTTGAGAAGAGGAAAAAGAAGACTAAGGAATAATACAGTTCAAACAACACTATAGCAATATGTGAATGTATTGCTACCAATTTCACTAATATGCACTGGAAGAGAGGGGTGGGGAACAGGACCAGATGTGAAAGAAAATATACCAAGTGCTGTGCACATATATGTTTCTAGTACAGTAAACCTTGTTATGATGTACAATTACAATGCACTAACAAAAACATTTTTAAAATAAAAATTAAAGTTAATTATATATATATATATATATATATAATTTTTTTTTAAAGACCCTTATGTGCTTTGATTCAAGGAAAAGCAAGAAGTGAAAGAGATTATGTTAAGGACCTTTTACTTTGTCCCCAGCCTGCCCTTCCCCTAAACATCGAAGTTATTTTTAATCCTGTTCCGTCTCTGTGGATTGTTCCTTTTCCCCTTTTCTTTCTGCTACAAATTGAAAGTTGACTCAGACTAGAAATACTATTAGGCTGAAATAATCTTTGGGTGTATTATCATGGGTGGAAAGTTGGTTGCAATTTCTATTGTTGGAGTGGATTGGGAATAGGAGCTTAAATTTGAAAAAGATTCCATTACTCTGGTAATAGAAACACAGAGTGAGAGAGAGAAAATGAAATTTTCATATATTATAAATTCACATTCTGATTTGGCCTAACAGCTGTCCCCAAAGTCACTATGGTGCAATATTTTATTTTATTTTTATTTTTTATAAATTATACAATTAATGCCTGTTTCTTGCAACAGAACTAAAGATGACAGAAATCTAAAAATAGAAAATTTCCCAAACCTGATTCCCTGGAAAGGAAAACTTGATTACAACTTGATAACCTTTTAGATTTGAAAATTTTATGTTCATACACATGCATGTTTTCAACATAAAATAGACAACACATGAAGAGACTTTCTGAAATTATTTGGTTTACATGAATCGAATAACAATAAACATACTCTTCTACATATTCTTTACTCTTAGTGTAGCATAGACATCATCATTGCTGTTCATTTTTGAGGTATATAAATTTGATTAATAGGCAACTCTACACAAATTATTTATGAGTCAATATTTAATTTATTCAACAAGCTGTGACAAAAAAGCATAATATCTTCTTTTGGAGCTTAAGTTATATTAGGCAAATAAAGCCAAACCAAATAAATATGTAAATAAAAATATTGACTAGCAATAATTGCTAATCAAATAACAAAAATTTGTTAGAATGACTGGGTAACTACTTTAGATTTCTATGGCATGACATCTCTTTTAAGTCATATCTACCAGAAAAAAGTAGGAGTTTGATATTATAGTTTCTGTACAGTTAAATTCACAGGATTCAAATTCTAAAAACTGGGCCTATGAACTCAACCATGCTTTCGGCAATGGTATCTTATAAGGCCAGCTCTTTTTTAAGTCAGTCACTATGGGTATGTTGACCTTGGCAGTATTACAGGGTCATATTTTTTCATGGTTGAACTGTTCGTGAACAATTTATACAATATACTAGGTACAAATAGTCTTTTCTTCAGTGCCAGGCATGCATGTCTTATCTTCCTACCTATTCTTCTCTCTCTCCCCCAACTTGATCTATTCTTTTATTACTTTTATAAAAGAAAAACTATTGTAGAACATGAAAAAAGAAAAAGCCACGTTGTCCCGATTGGCCTTTTATTTTAGCCTGCCTTTTCCTCATGCTATATTATACTTGAAATACTACACTCATGGACTCCTCACTTATTCTTAAGATGAATTTTGTTTGTGAGTTGATCTTGTCATTTTATAGTTCTAATCTCAAAGAAAAACCCATTTTTATACTTATTGAAAAAAGGAAAAGAGCTAGGAAAGGGATATAGTTGTTAGCAATTCCCTTGAGTAAAATTCCAATATTTTCTGCATTGTTCTACAAAGAAATTGCAATATCATCACAAAAGAGGTTAGGATTGCAGCAAATTCTTAGCTATCAAAATATTTCCAGAAAAATATAATTTAGGAATAAATGAGTAAAACCAATTTCTATGGAAGCAATTCTTCCTTTCCCAACCTATCAGTGTGAGGGGAAAATATATTCAGCCTGGCACTAAGGGATCCTAGCACGTACTGGGTGGCACATTCTGAGAAGGTACTAGAGAAGAATTTGAAGAGGAGGTAACTGACAAAAGTGTCATCCATTTCGTGCTACTATTTCAGAATGCCACAGACTGTAATTTATAAAAAAATAAAAGTTTATTGGGCTTACGGTTCTGGAGGATAGGAGCCTAAAATCCTGGAGCTATATCTGGTGAGGGCCTTCTTGCTGCATCATAACATGGCAGAGGCCTCACATAGCAAGAGATCAGGAGGAATAGAAGAAGCAGGAGAGGAGGCTGCAGTTATCCTTTTATCAGGAATCTGCTCTAACTTCCTTTCAAGATAACAAAATTCATCTGTTCATGAGGGCAGAGACATCATGACCTAATTATCTCTAAAAGTTCTCATCTCCCAACACTATTGCATTGGGAATTAAATGTCCAACACATGAACTTTGAGGATTTATTCAAATCATGGCACAGGGTAAAATTAAATCAATAAAGAACAATAAAGCTGAGTATGGTAGCATACATCTGTAATCCCAGTATCTAGGAGGTTTAAATCATGGGATCACAGGTTCAAGTCCAGCCTCAGCAAATTATAAGACCTTGTTTTAAAATAATAAAAAAATACATGAAAAGGGCTGAATGTAGAATATATCAGACGTAGAATACACCTGGGTTCAATCCTCAGTGCCAAAAAAAAAAAAAAAAGATAAAGAAAGAAACACTGAAGGGGTTAATTTTTCCAAAGAGGGCAGAAAAATATGAGCACTTTTACATTCTAGATGCAGATGTACAAAAGGGCACCCACACATAGTCCCATTGGGGAACTGAGCCAGCACACAGCTCATGAGGGCAAGACCTGGGGGATATAATACCCCAACTTCACTTTCCTGCAAATCCCAGTCTTCTGCTGGTGCCTCCCATTAGTGAATCCCAGTTAAACACCTGACAGAAAGAGAGCTTATCAGTGCAGCTAGCATAGGTCTGATTCTCAGGGCACAGAATGGGATGGAAAAGGATGGAGAGGACTCACAGGGCAGAGCATATCCTACCACCGATGAAATGTCAAGGTCTGGCCTTCTCTTCTTTCTCTGGCCTAGATGGAAGTTAGGGGTCATATCAAATCCCCAAGATTCTGTAGCCTTTTCTTTAATTCTATATGTCTTGTTTGAAGAGAAGTAAACTGCTGATTAGAATAATTGAAAGTTATAGCCAAAAGCTTTATTTTAATTTAACATCTTTTCTTCCTTTGTTCTTGTATACATTTGTTTATGATATGGGTATTTTCCCCATCATTAAAAAAAAGTTTTATAGGTAATTTAAATGATTTGTGGGCTGGGGGAATAGATCAATGGTAGAATTTTGCTTCACATGTAAAAGACACTGGATCTGAACACCAGCACTGCAAAAAAAAAAAAAATTATTGTTTTGAGTAAATTATGAATGTGCTGTAAGTAGGTAACCAAAGAATGCCAGTGGAGTCAATGACTTAACTTATATGTAATCTTCCTATAATGTTAATATGAAATTGAAATGTTTGGCATTTTTATATTTTTTAAAATTTGGTATGACTCTTCATCAACATGAAGTAGCATTGACAGGATCCTTGTTTTGTGAAGTCTCCACTAAATTGTGAGCTCCCTGTGGATGGTCCACAGGCATCTCTGTATCTCCTTACTATCTGTGTAATAACTTTAGCAGTGATTTCATAGAAATTATTTGTATTCTGATTGTTGTGTGTTAAACACTCTCTTAAACCCCTTTTAAACAAAATCCCCTTCAATCATCAAAAGAACTTCAAAAGTTCACAGATGAGAAAAATTAATCTCAGAGAAGTTAAATATCTTGCCCCAGGTTGCGCAGACAATCTGTAGTATAGTCTGGAGCTAAGCTGAATCTGAGTGACTGGTACATTTTTGCTTTTAACTAATACGTTGAATTGACACTTGGAAGCACATTAGCCAGGGAGGTTTGCAAAGGGCTTTCTACAGAGTCTGGTAAAAAGCACTAGAGACATCGGAGGTGGTATAATTAAATGTATCATTATCATTATGTGGAGGAATATGGAAAAGTCCCTTCTTTAAGTATATTAATTGTAGTAGGGAGTTTTCAATAGTTACTCAAATGACTGTAATGCAAGATAGAGTAAGGAAAAGATCATAAGACAAGTGTAAAAATATGTATGAGGTTGGTGGCCCACTGAACAATGGACAGGGTTTCGGTAGTTTAGCAGATGAAAGGATGTCATTCCACATGGAGAAAACATTGTGAACAAAGGCAATAAGGATGGAACACGTGGGGTGTGCTAAGGGATCATCAAGAAATTTAATAAATGAAGCATAGAAGATGTAGAAAGCAAAGAAAGAAAAGATAGGACAGGCAACTTGAAGCCTAGTGATTAATCTGCCTAATTGTACTATCACCCAGCACGTATTTCCAGAGCCTGTTGACAAGAGCTTGTCAAGTGGTGTAATGAAATGTAAACATATTTTGTCTACTGGATTTCCCTGATGTGGCAACCTTGCAACCTCTCCAAAAAGAAAATGAACTCAGTATGACTAATGACCTCCAGTCCTGTTTTCCTTCAAGATCTTTTCCACACTAGTGTGTTATCATGGTAAAATTCAAATCTGGTCATGTTACATTTTTCCTTAAAGCATCTCACTAGCTTTTTCAATTTCAACCTATTCATTTCTTCAGCCACATCTTTACCAGTCTCTAACTCTGAGAGGATTCAGCCCCATCCAGCTTCTCTGTTTCCTAGACACCCTCTCCCACCAAAATGGATATTCTTTCTTTATAGGTCCATCCTTCTGGATAAGCCAACTTTAAGGCCCCAACCTCACCTGATCCTTGTTCTGTGAAGTCATTCCTATAGCCTCCCTCATAGACTCTCCCCTTGGCAGAGCTCTGAAAGTCATTGGTTGTATTTCTCCATTTGTGCACTTGCTACAGTATTTTGTCATGCTAATTAAATAGCAAAGGTTTGCCAGGCATGGTGGCGCATGCTTGTAATCCCCCCTGCTTGGGAGGCGGAGACAGGAGGATCCTGCAGGTTTGAAGCCAGCCACACCTGGCTTAAGAGACCCTGTTTCCAAATAAAAATATAAAAATAGGTCTGGGAGTGTAGCCCGGAGGTAGAAGGGTTTCCAGAAACCCCAGTACCACCTAAAAATAATAAATAAATAAATAAATAAATAAATAAATAAATAAATAATCAGAGGTTTATTTCTTATTCAATTTAGCATTGTCAATTTCCAGAACAAAGTAAGTAATCAGTGAATGAGTTGGTTAATGAATGCAATTGTGGTATATTCTGTGTGGGAAGAATTATCTTGAAAGGTATAGACTCAAGAACTTCCCTGTTGTTCCGTTCTTAGATGGTGAGACTTTCAGAACCTCTATGGATAGCTCAAGATTTCTTTCTTTTCTCCACCCAATCTGTGAAATGTTTCTAGAAATAACTATTATTCCTTAACCTGTCCAGGAGTTGTAATATGATCTCCTAATTATAACACTGTAGCTTGTTCTTTTGACTTCAAATATTCTTAAATGGGCTTCCCTTAATTTATGAATTTTCAAACAATAACTTTTTGAAACACATTCTTCCATCCTTAGTTTAATCCTGAATCTCATCCAGTAGTTTTTAAGATTATAGGCCTTGCTCTTCCACTCTATCAAATTACTGGAAGTCACCCAAACCACTCTTTGGAATGATAGTTACAGTCCTTACATAGTAACAAATTTTTATTTTTTTCCATGATTCTTTTCTAAGCCAAATTTTGTTACCCTCAGAATTCAGTGTAAAACTTCTTGGGAGAGGGTTATAAAATTCACCTTAGTTTTCATCAAACTTTATGCTGTACATGTTATAATTTTATAAATTTATTAATTATTCAGTCCTGATCAAAAGACATAAGAAAATTAGTTGTATTACCTAATGACTCTTACAGAAGACTTAATGCAATTCATTAATGATTAAATTTTATTTGAACCTTTTCAAAGAAAATTTACTAAATAAACAATATCTTATTTTCTTTAGACTTTATCCTCTTATATTACTTCTCTTCAGCATCTGACAAGTTGTTTTTTAAATTCCTCTTAATTTTATATTAAAAGAGGGAATACAAGCTATTTATTGTTCCTTGTCCCCTCATAGACCAGGAAAAGGTGGAATAAGGGAAGATTCTAGTGCATGCGAGCTACTAATATTTGACTGATGTTAAGAGTCCTGTTAAAATTATGACAATGGGTTTGAACACGGAGATGGGAAGGTATGGAGAACAGGCCACTTGAGGGAGTGAGGCAGTAGGTTTGGGAGGAGTGTTCTGTGACACTGACAGTCTGGGTTCTCTCTGTTGCATCTGTCATCTTCTAGTATGAAAGTCACTTTAAGGCACCATAGGAAGGAAGGAGAGAGTCAGAGCAAAAATGTTGAGCTGGAGATAGAAGACTCCGGTTGCTGGAACAACATGTGGGCTCTTCAGCGACATCCAGAGTGATTCTTTGGACACACTTCTCTTAGGTCACTTTTTTTTTTCCATAGGACCAGTTTATAATTGTTCTAAAGAAGGAATAATTAGCATCGGAAGGACCCACAATGTAGTAATTAATTTACAGATATTCAGAATCCATGTTTACCTCCTATAGTTATAGATCAATGTGATTACCATGCATTTTTTTAAACCCACAGCAGCAGTTAGCTCCTTCTTATGTATGTACATATCCAAGTGTCTTAGTCAACTTGAGATGCTGTAGTGAAATAAGACTGGCTGACTTATTACTAAAATAAATTTAATTTTATAGTCTGAAAGCTTAAAGTCAGAGGTAAGAGTGTTAGCATGGTAAGTATATTAGTCTATTTTACATTTTTATAGAATAAATACCTGCAGATTGGTGATTTATAAAGAAAAATGATTTTTTTTTAGTTTATGGTTTTGAAAGTCCAAGAGCATGGCACAGGTTTCCATTAGGCTCGGGTGGGGGATTCATGGCACATGGCATCACAATGACAGGAGCCTAAGTGCAGAAGATATTGCACAGTGAAGCAGGAAGCCAGAGATCAAGAATGGGGCAGCTGGTATATCCAAGAGCAAGTTTATTGTATTCCACAGTGAAGGTTGAGTGAGGAGGGAAGTGAAGTTGTAAGTGGAAGAATAGAGAAAAGCCTCAAATAGTGCCAAATAAAATGAGAGTATGAAGTTAGTATGGTAGTATATACTAGAGATTAGAGACAGTAAAAATCTAGTGGTATTCTGCTACCAATGTAGAGATTCTGGTATGAAGTAGATTTAATACAAGACAAAAGAGAGAGAAAAAGAAGATTAAAAAAAAACAGCAAAAAGGATAGAGAGAATAGGTATGTACAAGAGTAGAAGCTTGGGAGAGAGTTTGTGAACAGGGTAAAAAAATAGGCACACACACACACACACACACACACACCCCAAAACAACCCCAATAGCAAATTAATGCAACTCTACAAATGAATAACTATTCAGCACACAGAGCCTCTGCAGTGTCTCTCTGTGCAGATACCAAGGGCCACTGGCACCTACTGCTGTCAGTCTGGTTCTCTGAATCTTTCTCAGTCTATGCAGGTGGTCGTTATTAAATGGGCTGGATCTAGTGTTAAGCGCAGGTCACCCTCCTGGCTTTCCACGGATTTGAAGTCTCAGTCTCTCCCTGCTTCTGTTTGTGGCATATGCCTCTGAGACCAAACTCAATATAAGAGTTTCTGTTCTCCACAGCTAGGGCTGGACTGGTCTGATTTCACCCCATTCTCTACAATTCAGTGGTCTATGGTGATCCTGGAGACTCTACTAGTTGGGTCTAGTGTTAAGTGTAGGCCTCCCCCCACACTTTCCACCAAACTGAGCCTGAGTCTGTCTGAGCCTCTGTTATGTCCAACACTAGACCCCACTCTCACTTCCTCTGGGTTGAACTGCAGTCTCAGATCCAGGGAGTTTATCTCAGCAGCACCAGTCCCTGGGGGTAGCAGGCTGGGTGTTTTCCCATGGGAATCGCGACTTCACTTATGGTGTTATTGAGCGCTGCTCTGGATCTCTTGAGAGTGTGATAATCTCAGCTGCCATTACTTTGCTGGGTTGAACTGCAAAGACTCAAACTCAGGAAATTCATCACAGCTGCACGAGTCCCTGAGGGCACTTCACTGGGTGTTTCCTGTAGGTGCCGCAGCTTCACTTAAGATTTTGGTGCGCATAGGTCTGAATCTCTGGAGGGCATGGTGAGCTTGGCCACTGCTGCTTCAAGTTGTAGCCAATGTTTGCGTAGGAGGAACTGATGACTTACGATTCCATTGATCCGCAACTGCTTACTCCAGGTCCTTGGATATTTTCCTGATCATCTCTGCATCAGGTGCGGTGAGGCAAGATGGTGCCACTGCAGTGCC
Source organism: Muscardinus avellanarius (assembly GCF_963383645.1). NCBI lineage: Eukaryota > Metazoa > Chordata > Mammalia > Rodentia > Gliridae > Muscardinus > Muscardinus avellanarius. The sequence continues at coordinate 29,411,165 of NC_137790.1, forward strand.
CTTAGCTGCGAGGCAGGAGGGTTTCTTTTCTGGTGTTGAGCTCTGCTTTGGATCGCTGGAGGGTATGGTGAGCTCAGCACCACTGCTAGAGGTTGTAGCTGGTGTTTGTGCAAGAAGAACTGATGGCTTACAATCCCAATGGTCTGTAGCTGCTGACTTCATTTCCTTGTTTTCCTTTTCATATCTAGGGTCTGGTGCTGTGAGGCAAGATAACACTGCTGCAGAGCCCACCGGCACAAGGCAGGTGGGTTTCTTTTCTGCTCTCAGTTCGGTCTTCTAATCTTCTTTTTTCCTGTCCCTTGTATTTACCATTTTTATTCTTCTACTGATAGTAGTATTTTCTGGCTTTGTAAAATGCTGTTTTTGAGGCAACGAAGATCAGGTGTCAGCAGGACTGGTATGTGCTGCTTCCCTCAGTTGCCATCTTTCCAGATGTCCACTCTAGGATTTCAACATATTAATTTTGTAGGGTCACAAACATTTAGTCCATAACAGCATGTATCCATTGAATGCCTATTTCTCTTTCTGTTGAATATAGTCTTCTTATTTGGAGACTATGTAGCTCAGTCCTCCAGGTATGAACCTTTTTAGTGGTCATTCTACATTATTTGACATTATTAGATGATCCCTCTACATACAGTATTTTGCTTAATGGTAAGCAGTAAATAAATGCTTAACTCATTTAAGCAGAATTATATTTAACTCTTCACAGGTCTCTAAATTAACTAAAAGAATACTTTCAGCTGAGTGTGGTGGTACATACCTATAATCTCAGTTCTTGGGAAGCTCAGACCACAGTTTCAAGTTCAGTGTTAGCAACATAGCTAGAACTTGTTTCAAAATAAAAAATAAAAATAAAAATGACAGTGTGGCTAAAAGGTATATCATTCCTGAGTTCTATCTCCTCATACCAAAAGAAAATATGAAAAAAATATTTTCCAGTAAAGTTAGTGTCAAATTTAATGAAATAGAATTGCATTATACTACTAAGAATAGTATGGTATATAAATATGATTATTACAAATAAAAACAGTTTTGCATGTCTCTCTGTACCAGACACTCTACAAAGCCTGTTTGGAGTTCTAAAACAATGCTAAAAGATATGATGTTCTGATTTTTAATTTTATACAGTGAAACCAAGCACCCTGCTCATTATTATCTGGGTTCTAGTTTGTTCCTAAGTGTGTCAAATTTCAACTATACTTTTTTATTATCACCACTATTTGCCTTTCATAGTGGATCTCTTCTGAATAATAATCATCTCTTGCTCTTTGTGTTAGCAGGGGAATTGACACTTAGGAACCTTAGATAGAAAGAGGATGCTTCTTTTCCTTTTACTAGAGCTACCTGTTGAATGGCATAGGTGTGACATAAATACCACTCCACAATATTTTCCTCCTTTTTTTTCCCCTCCAAATTGTTTCAATTATAAGACCAGTGAGTGAGTTAGCTGTTCCTTGCTCAGCAGCCCCAGGTCCAAGCCAAACACAAATAACCATGTGTAAATCTGAATAGTTTTCTTTTTACGTCTTTCCTTTTATCCATTCGTCCATCCATCCATCCATCCATCCATCCATCCATCCACCACCCATCCATCTATCCACCCATCTATCCTTCCATTCGTCTATTCACCCACTCACCTATCCTTGTTAAATTAACAAGATGTTATGCCAAATCACTGTGAAATGTGCTAGATATTCAAATAAATGGCTCCTGTCTTCAAAGAGATATGAACCTATATTGGGAGGGAAGGAGAACTGTTGCCATCGTAGACACATTTCTAAGGAATGAGTGGTAAAGGTGCCAGAGAGGAAGGAATCAACTCTTGGTAGGGTAAGAGAGACTTTACACAAGAAATTCTTAAGCTGGTGCAGCAGCCACAAAAGCACTAAAGGGTGAGGAAATTTATTTTATGCAGTCCAGCTTTATACAAAGCTTGCCTCCCCCACCCCCAGGGGATTTGTGAATTGAGGTAACTGTTCTTCTTTGTCAGCATATCATGGGACAGGGTGTTGATGAGTGGCACTTTTCATCTCAGCAGTGCCATGGAGAATCTTTGTCATGTGGGGGTGTGCATCTTCTTGGAATTTATCATCACTCTGGAACTTAGTGTTAACTCTTCAGAGTGATCTATGATCTTCTTCATGCCATCCTGCATGTGTGCTTTGAGAACACAGTTATCACGTTTCTGAAGTTTTTAGATGACTCTCCCACAAACTTGTGATGACATGCCTAAGCTCAAATTAAAATCAGTCTGCAGAATGATGGCCTGCCAGGACACGGTGGAGACAGGCAAGCATCCTGGCGCTTTTTAAAGCACTAGAGCAGAGAAGAATGTGAATCTAAGTGGAGTGGTTGAAAATAGCAGTATGCTTTGCCGTTAGCAGCTGTGGCTGCAAATCAAGGGCCAATCTCATCTAGGCAGTGTAGACAGGTCTCTCTGACATGCATCATTCTTATCTGAGCTGCACACATACATGCCTGGTCAGTGATAGAATGATTAGTTCAAACACAAAACCCAGTTATGCATAAGTTTGCAGTGAATATTCATAAAATATCTGAAAAAAATATACTCAGCAAGCCTATTTCGAGTGTTCTCTTATTCACAGGCTGTTTTGCCGCATTTGATATAAGAATTGCTAACATTTTCAGAATTAGCATTTCGAGCATTGTATTGGCGATTTGATAAAACACAATTTCTATGTCCAGTGTTTATGATTACATTTTTACTAATTGATTTCTATTGAGCCGAGTCTAAAGTAAACCCAACTTTCAAAACATGCCATATTTCAATGTTAGTGTATTTTAATTAATAGAGCCCAAGGAAATGTAAATTGTTAAGTGTTTTTTTAAGTTTTTATTGGTGCATTGTTGTCATTCATCTTTGTGGGGGAGAATGTAAAATTTTAAGAAGTTTTTTAATCCTAGAACAATTCTAAAATTTGGTGTTCTCACACTGTGGAAAATCATGATGTCAAGCCAGACGTGGTGGCTCACACTTGTAATCCCAGCATTCAGGAGGCTGAGACCAGAGCATCGCGGTTCGTGGAAAGCCTCAGCTACTTAGTGAGGCCCTCTGCAACTCAGTGAGACCCGGTTTCAAAATAAAGAATAAAAATTGGGCAGGGACTGTAGCTCAGAGGTTGAATGCCCTTGGGTTCCATCCCCAGACCCTCAAAAAAAAAAAAAAAAAAAAAGAAAATCATGGTGTCAAATATGTTTGGCAATTGCTTTTGAAACCATTTGTATTAGTAATCTTTCAGAAGAAAAGGAGAATATGAAATGTTAATTTGAGCTTTTTAGGTGACTTTCTTGTTGATCTGATAATTACTTTTCCAAAAAGTGATTTGAAGTGGAGAATCCCAGCCCTACAGATGAGTGAGTGATCTTTTCACAGGATCTTTTTAACATAGTGGATGAGAATGTAGGTTAACTAAGTTTTGGTTAGTAAAGAGTTTTAACCACTAAATTCTGGGTAATAGAAAATTTATTGCAGCAAGAGTTTTCTTTTTTTTTTATAATTGCATGGCCAAAGGGGAAAAAATAAGTCATACAATTTGTTTTTTCCTCAGACAACTTTTTCTTTAAAGGTGTAGCTTTAAGTATTTTGAGCCTATGAGCATTTATACCAATACCGAATTTCTTCAGCAGTTGAAGTCTTTTTTTGAAAGAGCAGTTCTTTTTTTTTTTTTTCTTTTTTTTTTTTTCGCGGGTCTGGGGATGGAACCCAGGGACATTCAATCTCTGAGCTACACCCCCTGCCCTATTTTTTATTTTTTATTTTGAAACGGGGTCTCACTGAGTTGCAGAAGGCCTCACTAAGTAGCTGAGGCTGTCCGCGAGCCATGATCCTCCGGTCTCAGCCTCCCAAATGCTGGGATTGCAAGCATGCGCCACCATGCCCGGCTTGAAAGAGCAGTTCTTAAGTGTTGGAAATGTTTAAAATTCTTCCTAGTCTCATCAGGATTCTGATTTACTGGAATTCGTGTTCAGAAAGAGTTGTCGGTCTTTACTCATTAGAAATGCAATGTGAAAAATAATGCTTCTATTATTAATTCATGGACAGTAAAAGAATAATTAAATTCTCTTTATGTATTCCTTCTATCTAGTAATGTTGTTTTATTACTAAGATTAAGTGTGTGACATTGTATGAAAAAGATTGCTGCACAGACTGATTATAGGAAACGAAGTAACTAGAAGAATTTCAAGACTAAAGTTAGTGTTTGTAGAATCCAGTTTCCCCCTTTAGGTAGTCTACAAAGAAAGATTCTACCCAAGACCTTTTTTTTTTTTTTTTGAGACAAAGTCTTGTCATTGTTATCCAGGCTGGTCATGATCCTTCTGCCTTTGCCACCCGAGTACCTGATATTATAGATTTGCACAATTATGCCCTGCTTCACGCCATACGTTTAAACATAGAACATCTTTGTGTGTGTGTGTGTGTGGTGGTGGTACTGGGGATGAAACCCAGGGGCATGCTACATCCAAACTATACCCCCAGCCCTATTTTTTATTCTTTATTTTTGAAACAGGGTCTCACTGAGTTCTAAGGGCCTAAGTAGCCGAGGCTGTCCCCGAACCACGATTCTTCTGTCTCAACCTCCCAAATGCCGGATTACAAGCATATACTACCAAGCCCAGTTTAGAATATCTTCTTACTTACTAGGAACTAAATTATGTTTGAAAAGAGCCTAGTAGATTAAAATACAGAGTGATAAATTATCTATTTATAGTCCATTGAACATAATTTAAGTGGTTTCAATTGAAACACTACTTTCACAGAATGTAGGTAGGGTTAGTTGATTGAAAGCCATATCCCCATTAATACACTAATTCCAAAGTCATACATTCTGCTTGATTTCTTTGCCATATATAACTTGGTATCAAGTATATGTATCTATTCATCTAGAAATCATTGTTAGAAGAAAGCAATGTAATCATAAAGCCAGTTTAATTTTTTGGCTTTTTTTTTTTCCTGTGGGTCTGGGGATGGAACCCAGGGGCATTTTGACCTCCGAGCTACACCCCCTACTCTATTTTTCATTTTTATTTTGAAACCGGGTCTCACTGGGTTGCAGAGGGCCTAAGTAGCTGAGGCTGTCCGCGAACCGCGATCCTCTGGTCTCAGCCTCCAAATGCTGGGATTACAAGCGTGCGCCACCACACCCAGCTTGGCTTTCTTTTTCATTGCAGCTTTTAATTGCTTCCTGGAATAAGTTTGACCCATAGGAAAACACACAGAAATCCAAGTTTCATGGTGCTGTGGGAAAGGCACAATAACAGTTCCTGAAATACAATTATTTTCCCACTGTTGTTTCTTGAAGTCGTGTATTTAAATCCTTGGATTTTGGAGTGCTGGGCTAAGTAGGGAAAACACTTCGTGTGTGTGCTTTCCTACCTCGGTGGGGATGTTTGAGATAGATAAAGAATTAAGGGATCTAGGTAATTTTGTGGCTCGCTGGAGTGCTTTGTATTGGCATTTCTCCTCTTTGAAATATATTTTAGATAAACTTTCATAAAAATGCCTTCTGGAGCTAATTTTCAAATGTTTAGGTTTCACTTTCTGTGTAATGTGTTATATGCTCCTGTCCAAAACTAATTCAAAAATTGTGACACACTATCACTTTTAAAAAATTATATATCCAAAGGAATTCAGATGTTGAAGATTCTAGTATTTCTGCTTCAGTTTAGATTTCAAAGTTTTGTTTTGTTTTGTTTTTTAATCTTCAGTCACAGGTCTTCCTGAGCTTGTCCATGGTCTTTTTGATTCATAGATTGATTAAAAAGTTTATGATGTCTTGGAGAAAACAGACAAACATATATGTTCATGCAAATTCTATCATGCTCTTTTTATGAGATAGTAAATGGAATTCTATTTCTCATTCCTATCTCAATGACTTAGAGAAGAAAATTTTAGACATCATGGTAAAAAAAAAAAGTTCATTGTCATTATTGAAATGAGTTGTTTTTTTGTTTTGTTTTGATCAGGAGTGCTAAAGGTAAAGCTGGGCTTGGTGGCACACACCTGTAATCCCAGTATTTGGGAGGCTGAGACAGGAGCACAGGAGGATCCCAGGCTTGAATTCAGCCTCAGCAGCAATTTAGCAAGACTCTCAGCAACTTAGACCTGCTTCAAAATGAAAAACAAAATAGGCTTTGGGGTGTAACTCAGAGGTACAATGTCCCTGGATTCAATCTAACACACACACACACACACACACACACACACACACACACACACACGGCTAAAGTGAGATCTAAAAGTAATGCTTAGCCTGAATTCACTCAAATAAAATACAGAGTATTATTGAAACTTTTAAGATATTGTTATCAGAAATATAAATACTACCAAGATAAACTAGATAATCTAGGTTCCCAGTCATCACTGGGAGACCAAAAGTTTTTTGAGGAATTGCTGTGGATTACATTTGCCAATTTCTTATCAACTACTAGGTAAAGTATTATAATCGAACCATAATCATCAGACCATATTAGAATATCAAGCCCTTATGAATATCTTAAAATCTCAAATTTTGCTTTTGAACTTGGAGAAGAACTTACAGGGCATTTAATCACCTCCCTAGCTTTATTCTCCCAGTTAGAAATAAAGCAATAAAAAGAGAGGTTCAAAAAAGGTGAAATTAAGTAGGTTGACCAATGTCAAACAGCTAGTAAGTGACAGCACAAGTAAACAGCTCAATTCTCCCAAGTGCAGGATAACTTCATTAATGCATGAGATCAAGATTGAGAGCCAGGAGCCTGGAGACCAGAAAAGAGATTGTCTTCAATTTACTTTTTGATAAAAAAAAAAGAAAGAAATCTCTATGACCATCAAGAAAGTTTCCTAAGTCAAATTCTTCCTTCTTCCTAGTTTTAACTCGTAGCCCAGGGCTCAAGCCCATCCCACCAACTCTTCCTTCAAAGACAATTCATTTCACCTTGACTGTTGGAATAAGGTTCTTTGTTTTGGTCAAGGGGTTACATAGATACAAAAATGGGCACTGGAATAAAAAAGATGAGAAGTCTCAAAAAAGAGAGTAAACCTTTGCTAACTTACTTGAGATCAGACTATGTATTTTCTAAACTTTAAGCTAAGATATCTAGTTTGACATGTTATCTTCTTTTTTTTTTTTTTTTTTTTTTGCAGGTTTGGGGATGGAACCCAGGGGAATTTTACCTCCGAACTACATCCCCTGACCTATTGTTTTTATTCTTTATTTTGAAACAGGGTCTCACTAGGTTACAGAGGGCCTCACTAAGTAGTTGAGACTTTCCGTGAACAGTGATCCTCCAGTCTCAGTCTCTTGAATGCTGGGATTACAAGCATATGCCACCACACCTGGCAACATGTTATCTTCTGATAAGGGGAATCTTTTATAGGAACAACTTCCCAAAGACATATAAATTAAATCAATTTATTTAACTAAGTTGATTTTGCTGAAATAACAAATACTAATAAACTGCGGCTGGGCTAAAAAAAAATAATGTTGAGTCCCTATAAGTATAAGAAACATTAAAATGAATGTAATATAGAACTTTCCTACACACAGAATTGTCTGAGGACTCACAACATGTCCTGGCAGCCTGTTAGAAATGTTAGAAACACAGAATCTCAGGCTACAACCCAAACACAGAATCACAACCTGTATGTACCATGATCTCCAGGTGATTTGCAGGTATATTAGAAAAGCACTGACTTACATCACCGAGAGAAAGGCTTTTGAGGGAGTCTAAAATCTAGCCATCCTAAGAGGATAAATAGTTTTAACCCTTTCCTTTTTCTAGTTCCTCTGTCTACAATTTCTAGTCTTCATGATAAGAGCCCCTTGGGTAGCCATTTCTATGATGTTTTCTTTTGCCCTTTCTCCCTTCTTCTATTTAAATTTCTAACCTATTTACTTATGGGTGATGAAATTAATAAGAATTATTTAAAGATATTTAAAGATAAGCTAAGAATATCAAATATCTATGTGCTGGTTAATTGAGATCCATGTGCTGGTTAATTGAATAGGTTGTTAAGCATTTGTGTGAACTTACATCAAGAGTCATAGTATAGAGTAGGAAATGGTGCCATCATGAGAGGCCAGGACTCAGAGTTATGGTCTATTCTGCTATTAACTAATTTGAAGGCTTGGATATATTTTTAATGCTACCAAACTTGAGTTTTCTCAGTTATGTGATTTTCAAAAAGGCAGGATGTTAAAATAAATGAATTCTGAGTTCTTGTTCAAAAAGAAAAAGGGAGAAGAAAAGAGGAGTTGTTAAATTATTGCCTCTAAAACTTATTGAGTGGACCTGCAAGGTCTTTGCTAAGGACTGAGTTTTTGTTGTTTGACTCTTCATCTTGCTAATATTCTGGATTCACCAAAGACCAACAATAGACAGGCTATTGGACAATCTTGGGTTTCCTTTCACCATAATCACTGATTGCTAAGGGTTTTTCTTTAGCATCTATGCAGCCTTCCACATCTTGAGAAACATATGCATTTGATGCTCTTCATTCCATTTAATAAAAAAGGATTTTAAGCTTGGATAAAAAGGCCTATGCTACTATAAAAATACATTATTGATGTTCTCATTGCCATGTGCAACAACAATTTAATAGCATCCATATTCAGAAATTGACATTGCTTTTTTACTTATATATTTATTTATTTATTAGTTTTTGGTACTAGGAATTGAGCCCAAGAACATTCTACCTTTGAACTACACCGCCAGCCCTATTTTTTTTATTTTTTATTTTGAAACAGGGTCTCACTAAATTGTGGAGGGCTTCAGTAAGTAGCTGAGGCTGACTGCAAACCTGTGATCCTCCTGTCTCAACCTCTCAAGTACTGGGGTTACAAGCATGTGCCACTACGCTTGGCTTGGTATTGGTCTTTAAAATGTATACATAAATCTGTAATTAATGTTACATATTTTGATTACAAGTAAACCTATGAAGTGTAGTTCATCTTCTGGAAATCAAAATCAATGTTTTTCAATCACCATATCATTTTTAATGTTTGAAAATTGAGCGATGTTAACATGCATACCAGTTAATACTACTTAAAAAAGTGACTTATTATATTAGCCATAACAGGATTTTACTATTTAACAAACTTTTTTATCAGTTCATTATTATGATATTTTATTTTAGTATCTATTTATGAGTAGCTTCTTTTTATGAGACTGTAGACAGCAAATATTTTTCATAAACTATATTTTAATTTTTATAGCATCCAGTCTCGATATCCTGGAAATTAATGCCAATTTAAGATTCATTACATGTAGTCCATCACTTGTGATATTTCTTTATATCTTATCATAAAGTGCCAGAGCCAATATCTCCTTTTCTTTTTGCTGTCAATGAGCCTAAATTGAATGCTCTTTGTCACTAATGAGTCCTAAAGTTTTAGGACTTAAAGTCCCAAGTCCTAGATAAATTCCTTAGTCCTGCAAAGAATAGGAGGGTTAGGCATCTAAAGTGTCTCAACTCTTTCTATATAAAATACAACTTGAAAGCCTCCCAATATTCCTCTTTTTTTTTTACTAAAGAACTATATTCCAGAGCCCATACCTAGCCTAAAGCTGGTTGCAGTGAACTTTCATTGCTAACTCCTTCAAAGGCCTAGAACAACTGGTTATTTGCTTTCTTCTGTTGTTTTATTTTCCTGCTACAACAATCTGTTCCCACTCCATCCACAGGTATTACCCAGTCCCTCTGATCAATATTTTTCCTTCTTTTATTCAATGAGGTCAACAAATGCCCTAATCAAGGTTCAAGGCTCTGAGCTACCAGATGGAATTGCTCTGCGAGAGTGGTAATGAATCAAGGTTAGAGAAGATTCCCACCATACTCAGAGGAATGCTTTTTTTTATTGTATAATATAAATAAATAATAAAATAAAGATTTTCATGTAGAGAGAAATTTGCTTGCTCCTCACCTTCAGGAATGCATGCATATCTATCTATCTATCTATCTATCTATCATCTAATCTATATCTAAGAGAAAGACAAGAATATGTTCTTTAAGATGAGCATAAACTCAGGACAGTGGCCTACACCTGTAATTTCAGTACTTAGGAGGAAGAGACAGGAGGATTGCAGGTCTGAGGCCAGCTTCAGCAACTTAGAGAGACTCTCAGTAACTTAGTGAAACCCTATTTCAAAATAAAAAAGCGCTGGAGTGTAGCTGTGAGGTAGAGGCCCCCTGGGCTCAATCACCAGTACAGAGAAAGAAGAGCATAGACAATGCAAGACAAGATTCATCAGGGTCCGCTCAAGACATTTAAGATACTAAATCCTTTGGTGAGTTTGGAAAATAGTAACCACCATTTATTTTGTGCCTACTAGTTCTTGTCTCGATACTAGGTCTGTTATATACATTAACACTCTTGGTTTTCATATAATGGCACCGAATCTGTGTTATTCTATTGGAAAGTGTCAAGTTACTTATCTGCATATCCAGGAAAGTAGGAGAGCATGAATATAAAGACAGGTTTGCAAAAAGCTCCAGTGCATATATACATGATGGGGAGGAAAAGGAATGCAATTTATAAACCATGTGCACTTTGACCGAATTATCCTGTTAAATAGTCTTGAAAAGCTGCTTAGGACCGTTGATTGACCTATTGAACAGCATTACACCCGGGGAGAATAATCAGACAAGTAAACAAGATGTTCAGATGAACGATTGCCCTCACTTGTAATGACTACTCCTATTTTGAAAGGCAGGTGATGATAACTCGGTAAGAGACCTCATCGTGTTTTATTTTAAATTAACCTCCTCCTGTTTCCTATTTGGAAAATGATATCCTTATTTATCATTCTGGAGCTGTTTGCAGGCCTCTCTTTCTAATGTTTATTACCAGGAACTGTTTTGTGATGGCTGATTGCCCCAAATCAAGGATGGCAAGATAACCTTGCCTTTAGTGAAAACCACTCAGGGAATTGGTGAAAGGTAACAAGATAAACCAAAGAGCAAATACCCCATGTGTAAATAGTAGCCTCATATAGAATTTCAGTTTTTCTTGTTTAAAAATAATGAAAACTTACTCATTTATAAATATTTAATTAGTGGGAAGCTCACAGCCAAGGTGTTTTTTTATTTACTTTTTTTTTTTTTTTTTTTTGGTGGTACTGGGGTTCCTGGAAGCCCTTCTACCTCTGGGCTACACTCGCAGACCCATTTTTACATTTTTATCTGCAAACAGGGTCTCCTAAGCCAGCACGCACGCGGCTGGCTTCAAACCTGCCCGATCCTCCTGTCTCTGCCTCCCAAGCATGGGCATTACAAGCGTGCGCCACCATGCCCGGCCCCAAGGTGTTTTTTAATACGTTTTATAGTACCAAAGTTTTCAGGTTCATCTAAATTCAATTAAATCCTGTTTTTTTATAATTTACTAATCTGATCTATTAGTTGCATTGTAAACCTCTATAAAAACATAACACATATACTTTTTCAGACAAATTAATTCTGTACTCAACTCTGTAGCATGTGAAATCTGTAATTTTTATTTTTGCCACAAACAAGAAATGAAGACAGGCATCTTACTTCATTGAAATTGTACCATTTCCTCTGGAGCAGTTTCTGAGAACACATATTTTTAATATACCATAAGTCACTGAGATTTGAATTTGAAAATAATCTAGTTTAATTTTCTTATGGATTAGGAAAGTTAAATAGCATGTACAGAGAAATTAAATAATAAGTGTCAGTGTTTTGGATATAGACTGAGGCACTTGACTCCAAACCAAGTGCTTATTCTAGTAAACCATACTGTCTCTGTGGAATAAAAGAAATCATTATTTTATTTAAGTAAAAATCGTTATTCGTTAGTGTATGATTTCATGATGTGACACACATAATTGTCTTTCTAATCAGAAAGATTCTTAAAAATACAAAGTTATATAGTGTTGTTTCCCTTCATGGTAATTAACTAATTCAGAAATGCATCTCTTTAATTTGTAAATTCTATCAGACCCTTCATTTGCACAAAACATGGCCTTATATGCAATGAAAATCGAATCTATATTTTGTTATAGTGGATATCAAACTAGTATTTAGTTATCTCTCACTAAAGAAAAAAAGTTGTATATGCCTTGGGCACAGGCTTAAAAAATACTTATCAACTGACTTCATTGTTTACTTGCTTGACTATTAAGATGATATATGTCCTGATATATTTTTTCCAAGATACTTGTATTGATGACCATAAAACCAGTAAATAAGATGATATTTTTTAAAACCCCTTAAATGAATTATGTAGAGGAACAAAAATCTATACTATCTACTTATAGTTGTTCTAAATTACTATTTTGGACTTTCAAGTTAGCACATTCCCCAAGCAAATGAAGTTGGGGAAGGGATGGCTTGACACCTTAGCTGTTACTACTCTGCTGTCAGCTGTCACAGAAGCCTGAAATGTCCCAGCAAACCAGAGCCACTGCTTGCTGGAGTCACGTCCCTGCCAGGCTGGGTAGGGAGGGTAGAAACGGATTGTGTTACTCCGTGACAGCTGAATCTGTCCAAGAGAATTAGCTACCTAATTCCTCTAATGAAAATGTACCTTTTGTATAAAACTATAAGAGGAAATAAAAACAAAAATAGAATTAATGCTTTTCCTAAGACGCAACATGCCTTCCGAATCTGATGCTAAAATAAATTTTTATAGAAAAGATAGAGCCAGCTATATATTCTTATACAGAATTAACAAGAAGGGCTGAACATTTATAACCTCATATGCAAATGTTGAACATTCCTAATCAAAATCATAGAAAATTCAGCCATTATACAATTGTGTTTCTTGGAAGCAATTTCCTTCTCTTTTATTTCCTTCCTCTTTTCGTTACTCAGGATTCACATTGACCTTCACAAGAAGTCTTGCAAATAGGGAACCAAAATTACCTATAAACTAGACCACTTGTCATTGTGAAGTCTCACTTTCTTCTCTGCTTAAGGATTTAAGTTGAACTAGATGGCTTTTAAAGTCTTTCTTACCTCCAAGGTCCTGTGAGATTCAACATTTAACTTTCATAACTACAAAGCTACTTTGGCTCTTAAAGTCAAGTTGCCCCTCTGCTTTCAAGGTGTCTTTAATACCTCATAGCAGTTTGTGGGTATGTTGATAGATGAAGGTCTCTCCAGCCCCCTCATGCTAGTCCGTATAGTCTGTGTAAAACTCTCAGTGTATGAATGTAAAAACAATCTTGCCTTGCAGAAAGATTGATCTTTTACCTTTAGGTATTTTTATTTATCAGGAATAAAAATTTAGAGCCTGAATAATCTTCTAGAGAATACTTTATGTTCCTTATTTAGAGAAATGTGTTTGGTGTCCAATCTTTTTTCTTTTATCTTACTCTTTTATGTTGCTCTATATCTAAGTAGTTGTTTCCATATCTTGGCATCAGTGGGGATTTTTGTTTTAAGTAATGTGTTTCTTCCAGATTAAAATTACTTGAGTAGGGAGTCATTTGCCATTATGTTGCATATTCAAGCTTAGTTTTTTTTAAAGGAATATGGGATTGTGCCTCTAATGAGGCATTTTCTTCTCTCTTAAAGATACCCCAGGGTGCTATGTATTTCAATGGTGAGGATCTCTTATTAAAATTACCTGTACTCCTCATCCTCTGAAGACAACAGTTGCAGGAATAAGATCCCAGACATGCTTTTGCTTTCCCCTAAGATTTTGGGATATATTGTTCTATTTATTCTGTTAACATCAAGCTGGGGAATTCTATCAGGTTGTGAGCTGGGAGTATTGACCCAGGAGCAGGGATCTACTCTAATTACTACCTTCTTAGAACAAGAATGGAAGATAATTACTTATCTTGTTTTCAATTAAAAACCTCAGCTCTCTTCAGTCCTATAATACCACAGGCCTCATATGGGGCTAGTGAAATCTTACTGTTAACTTCTCTCCTCTTTGCCCATCTACATTTATAGTAAATGTTGTACTTATGAAAATAGGGAAAAACTCTAGTCTCTTTCTTCCTTATTACTTTGTATAAAAATGTTGCAATTTACCTTTGGTAATTAGCAGAACAGCAGGCCCTAAAGCTTTTTTTTTTTTTTTTTTTCATTTTGGAAGATAGACATTCTCACAGTTATTTTTTTCTTTTAATTGCTTTTCTTAATAGTATATAAAAGACTATGTTTTCTCCTAGAGTAGAGCTATTAAATTTCTAAATCTTAGTATCCATGCTGTGGTCTGAATATCCTCACTATGTGTCCTCTCAAAATATATATGTTGGAATCTTACCCCCCCACAGTGATGGTACTAGGAGGTGGGTGGGTTCTGGGGGGAGGTGATTATAGAAAGGCTCTGTACTTCATCAAAGAGACCACAGAGAACTAGCTACACTTTTTATGTAAGGACCATCTTTGTGGGTATGTTGATGGATCAAGGCCTGTTCAGCCCTCTCATGAATGAAAGAAGCCCCATCTTTGAATGAGGGAAAGGCCCCCATCAGACACCAAATTTGCTGGTACCTTATCTAGGACCTCTCAGCCTCCATGACTGTGAGAAATAAATATCTGCTATTTAGAAGCTACCTAGTCTATGGTATTTTGGTATAGTAGCCCAGTTTGATGAAAACAAACTATAAGCCCTAGTAGACTTCATGGCAAATACTCAATAAACGTAGTAACAAAGCAAATGTTAAATTGAAATTTATAAGGACTTAAGAATATCAAATGCAGAAAATAAACTCTATACCAAACAAAGCTGGTCATCTGTCCAACATAAATTCATTTCCCCAATTCCTACCATAGCAAAATTTTCTCCTGTATCTACTTTTTTTCAGTCCTGAATAAAATAGACTCCTATTCCAGTCGCAGGGTAGTTGTCAATTGGTATAAGCAAATGCGGTGGTGCCAATGCTTCTGCCAAAGGTTGGTTTAAGCACAGAGATGTGACACATGTCTTTCCAATTAGCTGCAAATGGACATAAGCTGAGAAATTTTTCTTTCTACCACATTTTCTCTGATCTTGGTCATTGGTATATCTGAAAATAATAGCTAGGAATGGTGCTACCATCAAAAACCCTGACAAGAGCTAGTCACAAGAGAATCTAAGGCACAGAATTATTAAAATCTAGACACTGACTATACCACATTTTAGTCTCTGTACTTCTTATCACAAGGGTTAATATCCTCATTGGATATTATAGCCAAGGTGAATTCAGATTTTTTTTTAATTAAAGTGGTAATCCTCATAGAAAATTATTTCACTTTTCTTTTTCTGGAATGTATAAAACAAGTCATTAATCAATGCATTCAGTCATCCCTTGGGAACTTAGGCCTTGTAGAAATTATGAGAAAAAGTAGGAAGAGAGTCAAAATTAGGCTATATTTGCATAAAAGGTAGCAAAACAGGAACTGAACAAAACATTCAGCTTAAAAATTTCACATAATCCTAAAATACTACATATATAATGTAGCAACAAGTAATTCCATGTTCTTCCCCTTGGGGTCTATAGGTCCTAGCCAAAGGGCATGGGAATATGGAATGATGGAATATTCCAGACTCCATTGTGTACTGACGAATGCATCTCTGTGCATCCCATTGCAGTGTGGAGAATCAGGAAGCCTTTCTATGTGTGCTGAAAGGGCAAGCCAGGAACCGAGGGTTTTATTGTTACTTTTCCCTAGCATGTCACTCACACAGGGAACTGAAAATAAAAAACAAACCCCTTTGCTCTCATGTAATGAAAGATTATATCACCTCAAAACACACAGGAGAATGAACTTGTTGCAATTGCCTATCTAGTTTTGCAAAGCTGTTGGCACAAGCAGCCTTGGTAATGAATTTGGATGAGCCCTAAAGTTTTGTACGCCAACATCAATTAAATCAAGCCTTCAACCCTTTTCAGGGAACCTCCCATACTTCATTTTACATGAAAATGCAAAATGCTTTTCGTTCCAGAAGTGCTGGCCCCCGAGTGAAAAATGACTACATCCCACTAAAGTGGAGAGCAGAAACCCACAATAGCACATTTTGACCAGGATTCAAAATTAAGTTTCCTTTAGTAGAATCCATTATTTCTACCCCTTTAAGAATTTTACGGTGAGTTCTAGTGGAATGAGCACTGAATCAGCAGAGGGGAATCCCGGATTCTTGATTTCTGTCCTTATCACTTTCTTCTTGTGTAACTAGGCAAACAATTTTACCTTCTTAAATTCCAGCTTCGTAAGTTCCAAATTGACAACAAAAAGTTTTGCCAGAGAGGTTTCTGAATCTATTGCCATAAAAATCAATATGATAAGCAGCTTCTTAAATTCCAGCTTCATAAGTTCCAAATTGACAACAAAAAGTTTTGCCAGAGAGGTTTCTGAATCTATTGCCATAAAAATCAATATGATAAGCATATGAGGTACCCCTGTTATTATTCTATCCCTTATTTGTGAGGAGATTTGAGAACATGTTTAAATAGATTTAATTATCAAGGGCTGAGACTCCAAATCTCCCAATGGACACCTAGGTGTTAATTTCTCAAACATTATTGGATTCATGATCTCTTTTCTCCTTCTAAAAATGTTATTAATTCATCAAAAATCCATTAAATTCTTATTATTTTCTGACCTAGCCCTAGGACTAATGAGGCAAAGACATGTACAGTTTACAGTAGAAGCTTAGAGTTCGGTGGGAGAAAGAACACTAGAAAATACAATAGGGAAAACAGAGCACAAACTCTCCAACACACAGGCACTGGCAGAGATTTCCTCAGTAGGACCCACAAAGCTCGGGGCATAAACCAAGAATCAATAAATAGGATGGCATCAAATTAAAAAGTTTCTGTAGAGCTTGAAATAATCAAGAGTTCAGAAAGAAAGCCTACATAATGGGAAAAAATCTTTGCCAGCTATACTTCTGAAAGAGGGCTTTAGAATATAAAAATAACTCAGAAAATCTTAATATTAAAAAAACAATAAAAATGGGAAACTGATCTGAATAGCTACTTCTCAAAATAAGAAATACAAATGGCCAATAAATACATGAAAAAACGTTCAACATCATTAGCAATCAGGATAATGTAAATCTGAACTACACTGAGCTTTCACCTAACTACAGTTAGAATGACCATCATTAAGAATACAAACAAAGCCAAGCATGGTGGCACACACCTATAATCCCAGTACTTGGAAGGCTGAGGACAGCCTCAACAATGTAGTGAGATTCTCAGTAACTTATTTTTATCTCAAAACAAACAAACTAATTAATTAATTAATAAGGCCTTGGGATGTAGCTTAGAGGTAGAATGCCCCTAGCTTCAATCCCCAGTACTGTAACAATAATAACAATAATAATAATAAATGCTGCCATGGATGTGAAGAAATAGGAACTTGTATACACTGTTGGTGGGATTGTAAATTGGTATAACCGCTGTGGAGACTAGTAGGAAAATTTCCCAAAAGACTAAATATGGAACCATCATATGACCCAGCCATATCATTTCTTGGCATCTTCCCAAAATACTTAGAATATTAAAGTTCTAAATACATATCTGTGTTTATAGCAGCACAATTCACAATAGGCAGATTATGGAACCAACTTAGGTGTCTATCAATAGATGAATACACAAAGAAACTGTGGTATAAGCACACTATGGAATTTTATTCAGCTATATAGAAGAACAAAATTGTGACATTTGAAGAAAAATAGATGGAACTAGAAAATTATGCTTCAGCCAGTCTCAGAAAGTCAAGAATCACCTGTTTTCTAATATGTAGAAGCTTGAGAGAAAAATGGAAAACAAAAGGGATTTCAGATAATTGAAGAGCCAGAGACCAGTGGAATGATGGGAGGAGTTGGGGGGAGGGAGAGAAAGAAGATGGAAAGGAAAAAGGAGACTGGAGGAAATAAGCAGTTCAAATGATGCTACATCCATATATGAAGATATTACTACCAATCTCACTAAGAGGTAGGGGGAACAAGGAGAGGGGAGCAGAGTGGGAAGCAGAAGGAAATACACTGGATGCTACACGCATGTATGTTTGTATTGCTGTGAGCCTCACTATAATGCATAATTATAATGCACTAATTAAAGTATTAAAAAAGAAAATATATTGCAGTAAGTGGGAAGAGAGAGGTATGAACAGTGAACTATGGGAACTTAGAGACAGAAGGCCTGTCAGAATTTGAGTTTGTTAACCAGGCGTGGTGGCACATGCTTGTAAACCCAGTATTTGAAAGGCTGAGACATGAGGGTCATAGGTTCAAGATCAGACTCAGAAACTTAGTAAGCTCCTCAGTGATCCTGTTTCAAAGTAAAATAAAATAGGTCTGGGGATGTATCTCTTTTGTAGGATGCCCCTGAGTAGTTCATCCTCTCTCCCTCTCTTCTCTCTCTCTCTTGTCTCTCTCTCTCTCTCTCTCTCTCTCTCTCTCTCTCTCTCTCTCTGTCTCTCTCTCTCACACACACACACATTGAGTTTCTTGATAATAAATGCTAAAACAACAGTATAATTATATTTCTATTTAATAATCACTTCTCATGGATTTATCATAGTCCTATCAGTATCCATGGGGCATTCATTTCAGTATCCAAATTCACAGATTCTCAAATCCCTTATATATAATAGTGTTTGCATATAACTTACATTCTCTTTTGTGCTTTAAATTGTATTTAGATTATTTATAGCACCTAATAACATTGTAAATGCTATGTAAATAGTTGTGCTGCATTGCTTAGGGGAATAATGGAAGAAAATAGTCTGTACATGTTCAGCATGGATGCAGTGTTTTTCCCAAATGTTTTCAATTCTCTGTTAGTTGACCCAATAGATAAAGACCTGTAGATATAGAGATTCAACTGCACAGCTGTTGTGAAGCTCAGCTTAGACATTTAAGGTCCTACAGATTCCTCTCACCCGCAAAGATTTCAAAATAGGTGCAAGAGGAAGATCACTTAGTGATTAATTTCCATCTCAACTTTCATTATGTTGATAGCATTTTTGAGGGCAAGGCATATAAGAATCCTCCGAATGCCAGAGGGAGAATGCAGTTGCTGGCTGAGGGTGTGTTGAATAAGTTAGGAGGTTATGGCTCAACTCATTCTTCTCCTTTTCTCCAGAGAATTCTGCAGATGACATGTTTTATGGAAGTCTTTGTTTGGAAGAGAAGTTGAGGCAGAGAGAAGCTGCATCATTTGAAAAAAAAATTTAATCATAGAACAGGTGAAAGGGAAGAGGTAATAGAATTCAAGAATCCCAATTTATAGCTTCCTGGATAACCATGCACAGTTTCAAAACCATTACTCTAAACGTGTCATTTTATAATTGTAGCCTTATGACCAAGGCAGAAAGAATAAAGGGTTTCTTTTATCCATCCATCCCTGCCTTCTCTAAGGTACATTAACATGTACCTATTCAGGTAAGAATAAATGCACAAATACATATATATCCTTCCTGATTTGCTGGTCATTATCTCTACATAAATTCCCATTCTACTATCCCGAAACTTCACTTACCTTCTAGAACTGAAATCAGAGATTGGATACTTGCTTAGATGAAAAGTGTAACTTGAGAGACAATTTTTAATCCAATACTTTGAGATCCCACAAAGCTCAATTTGGTGCACAAATAATAAATAACAATTATGGGCAGATTAACTAAGTAGTAACCTAAAGTAAGCTTCTAGGATGTCTCTCTCACCATGCTTCCAATATTGCTTTTGTAGCTGCCATGGGAAGAGAGGAAACATGGGTCTGGGAAACTTAGTGATTATTCTGTCTCTTCAATAGCAATAGATTACTATTGCTGCATCATCAGTCACTCCAAAAATTAGCAGCTTAAAATAATCACTTCATTCTTCTCTGAGTCAAGAATGCATAAGTTCTTTCTAACTCATAGCTTCTCATGAAGTAGCAGTCAGATGCTGGTGACAGCAGTCATCTGAGGGTGACCACTAGACTCACTGCCCAAGACATTGGATCCATAGGGCTGGAAGTTAAAGCAGACTATTCTCTGGGAACTCAGATGTACTTTTTTTTTTTTTTTTTTTTTTTTAGTATCTAGATGTAGCTCACCAGCATGACAGTCATAGAACATTTCTCTCCT
The DNA here is from genome assembly GCF_963383645.1 of Muscardinus avellanarius. NCBI lineage: Eukaryota > Metazoa > Chordata > Mammalia > Rodentia > Gliridae > Muscardinus > Muscardinus avellanarius. The sequence continues at coordinate 29,431,206 of NC_137790.1, forward strand.
CCCATGACATCTCAGGACTCTAAAAAGATGAGTTTTCTCACTCCATAAATGCCACATTGCCTTTTATAACCTAGTGTCAGGAATCTTGTAGTAATATTTCTTCTACAGTCTATTGGACACAAAGAAGTGGCATGCTCACTCAGACTCAGAGAGAGGGGACTAAGGCTCTACCTCTTCATGGAGGAGTTGCAAGTTTCTAGAACATGTCAGATGGGAGATAGTGCCCTGGCCATCTTTGGAAAACAGAATAAAAATGGCAACACAGTATTCCATGTGAGTTCTAATGTTTCTTAGTTTTGTTCTGCTTGCAAATATTCTGCAACATTTCTAAGATTATCTTAGCTCATTTTAATGAATCTTCCCATTACTCTGATATTTTCTCTTCCTTTCTTGGTTAAGACAAAAAGGTCATTGAAAGGAATCAAATTCAGTGCTTTCCCATATACATTATTCTGCAAGTGAAGCTTTATCATTATTTTGTACCATATAGATAGTAAGTTTACCTCGAAATACGTGCTCCTTTCACTTCCCCACTCCAAGCAAGAGGCCATCTTACCTTTACTTGTGAATTGCCTCACAGTACACAGACTGGGTCTGGGAAGGAATTCTGAAGGTCCTGCATATTGCAGCTCTAATAGCTCACAGTTCTGCATGTTGTTAACTTCAACACCTCGTGTCATTACTCAGGGATCCTACGCAGATGTGGAAATCTTGTAGTTCAGATTGACTTGTAATTTCTCCTATGGTGTCCTCATTTATATTTTTGGAATTAGACTCCCTGGACTGTGTATCTGTGGACCTGTTTGGACATCTGAGACTCACTTGCTCCTTCTTGCCATAATAACATTCTTGGACTTTACCTATGGTCTCTGCCCCTATCTTGTGCAACTATAGTTCATGACCCTTGATGATGCTGGGTGAATCATCGTAGGAATGAGAATGTAGTACTTTCAACAGGTATTTAAAGACTGAATGTCATCTTAGTCTAAATTTTTTTGTGTTAACTGAATACAGTAATTTTTGCTCAGTTAGAATCTAAGTTTTAAGTTTTTGTTAAAATTTAGGCTCTCTACACACTATAACCTGCTGATTAAGATCTTAGTTTCAACTATAGAATATTTCTAAGCCTTAAAAACAATGAGATCCTGACATTTGCCACAACATGGATAGGCCTGGAGGACATTATGCTAAGAGAAATAAGCCAGATGCAGAAAAACAACATTGCATAATCTCAATTGTTTGCGAATTTTTTTTAAAAAAAGAACAAGGTCAAATATACAGAGAGATAATCAAATAGTGGAGAGGAAAGGGAATATGGGGAGGTATAAGTAAAACAATTCAAAGGATGAACAAGTCTAGAAAGCTTACATACAACTTGAGGAAAGAGATAATAACATTGTATTGTATTGGAGACTTTTGTTAAATAAGTATATTTTAGCTATTCTGATTAGAAAAAGCTTGTGAGATAACAAATGTTAATTTGTTTCTCTGTAATAAACATTTTACTATCTAATGTATCCCATAATATGTCAAAAGTCTCAAATGCATGCAGTAATTTCTTAAAAGATCTTAGTATCAAAAATATTCATCTTATATTTGAATATTGTTCATATTACTTTCAGTGTTAGTTTGATCATCTTTAAAATATGCCTAACATTAGAATCTACAGTATGGGGTTATAAAAATAAATCAGAGGATATTTATGTCAATTGCTCTATTGGTTGTATTGTTGGATATGTTAGTTATCATTGTCATTTTTATAGGTTTCTTTTTTCATTATTTTTGAATTTTTATTGGTGCATTGTAGTCCTCCATCTTAATGAGATAAAAGATTAGTAGAGGCATACATGCACAAATCACACATTTAGCCCTTCCCCAATTCTCACCTCGTTCTTTCCCCCCTCCCTCTTTCTCATGTTTGGCTTAGTGATTGACTTTGATATGTTTACTATGCACTTCATGTACATTAGAGAATTTCCCTCTTCATTTCTTTTTAGCTTTATATTCTAATAATGCCTTTCATATAATAAGCATTTAATCTTGAATTAATAAATGTGCATCAGCTGAGTCTCTTAAAAAGATAAGTTTAATAGGAAAGCATAATTTTTATCAGAACTGAAATTACATTGATGGCATATCTAGATATTAAAAAAAAGTTGGTTGTGTCAAGACTGGTGTCACCAAGGGTATCTGGGAGCTCATTAAGTCTGTGCTGTTTGTAGGAAGAAATTTGAGAGGAAGAAGGCAGGACTAAAAATTGTTGAAAGAAACCCAGCCAGACCCTTGGAATACTGTATTTTGATAGTTACATATAGGTGGGGGTGACCTTTAGCCAAGCATATGGAATCACCAATGACCAGTAATACTAAGGCATGTCAGGGAGAGCAATGGATGGGGATCAGCGTCTGAGAAGCCTGACCAGGATCTAGTTGAGGACTAAATCCTCATTCCTGAAAAATCTCTGAATAGCCAGGAAAACCCTGAGTCTAAGCTGAGTCAGTCTTACACTAAGGACGTAAGCAAAAGAGAAACTGGGAGGGGTAACAATTCAACAATAAGCCTTACATCCAAATGCTAGATCAGAACCAGGCTAGCTAAAAGGTAGAAATGATGCTAAAACCTTGGAATATTGAACTGGTGTTCAATAAACATCCGCTCGTCAAGGTCAAGATTGATCTCACTTCCTGGGGCAGGACTGCGTCTGTAAGTAGTGACCATATGACCCCAGATGTGAAGAAGGAAGATTTGAAAGGACATATTGATTTTGAATGAGATTTTTTTTTTCATCTAGCATCTTCAGCAAATCTCTATAATAGCATCATTTCAAAATTACCTAGTCAGAAGAATAAAATAGGAATAATTGACTTTCACTTTAGTTTATAGTTATAAATTCTGCATGTTTCCACATAATCCTAATGATATGCACCCTCATTTTATTTTATTTTAATTGGGGGCTTTATTTGCTTTGTTTAATATTTCACATACCATAGAATTTGTTCACTTTTCATGTAGATTTCAATAGTTCTTAGTATAGCCACAGAATTTTGCAACAATTATTAAAATAAATTGTAGAACATTTCCATCACCCCCCCCCAAAAAAAAAACCTTATACCTATCTTTGTTTCAGTCCCCTTCCTTCAACCCTTGGTAATCTAATTTATTTTCTGCCCCAATGAATTTGCCTATCTAGACATTTCATATAAATGGAACCATTCAATAGGTTATCTTTTGTGCCTGCCTTCTTTTGCTCAGCATGTTTTCAAGATTTATTGATGGTATAACATAAGTCAGCAATTCATTTCTTTTTTATGGTTGAATAATATTCCATTGCATAGATATACCATATTTTATTTATCCATTAATCAGTTGGTAAACATCAGATTCTTTCTACTTTTTGATTATTATGAATAAAGCTTCTATGAACATTTATGTACAAACTTTTGTACAAACATATATCTTCAATTTCCTTGGATATATATATATATATATATATATATATATATGTATGTATAATAGATAAGTCTTTAAAATTTATATATTAGACTTATTCAAGTTATTTTAAATTGTTTCAATAAATCTTTGATAACTGCCTTTCCCATCCAGCTACTAGGTTATAGAATATACAAATGAAGAAATGTAAATACTATATTCTATTTACTGAGGATTTGTAGTCAGTCTTCATGCTTAATTTTGTATAGAGATTTTTCTGATCCTGGAGATTTATGGTCGCTTTCTTTTCTTCCCTTAGACAAAGGATTTCTGGGGACAGTCAGATCTGTAGAACAGCTGATCACTACCACTCACTAAACTACTCAAAATCTCCCTACCCTCAACAACAACTGGTTATGGAACCACTTTAATGCACACTGAATTTCTGTTTATTTCACAGTGATTTCCTCCCTTTACTGGCATGTTGTTGCTTATGTAAAAACACCCTTGAAAGGTCCTTTTTGCAAACTCCAGACATCAGCAAAATGTCTGGATTATCAGGATGAATAGTTTATACCTCCAATTTTGTTTCTAATACAGCATCACTTACTGTAAAATGTGACTAAATAACATTTTGCTCGATGTATATTCACACTGCCAGCATGTGAGCCTATTTTGATGATAGCTTTGAATTTATGACTTTGGAAATAAATTTAGATGCAAGCCAATGGTTTAGGCCATTTTAGTATGACCTGACAGTACTCTCCACCTAGTAAGTTAAGTTGAAATTTGTGGAACTTACTAAAATGCTTTGAAATACAAGCTCTTTTTTGTGAGAAGGGGATTATTTACCATCTATAGTGTAATGATACTAGCAAATGTTTATTGTATATTTCTGGGCATTGGGTGCAGACTCACATGCTTTACAGCTATTAACTCAATGGGTCCTCATGCTAAGCAGGAGACTAACATGTAGAAGCCGATTCCATTGACGTGATTATGTCCTTTATTTAGTGTTTACTCTGAAATTCCTGTAACAGGCCAGGGTCCTTCATTTTCTTTTCATAAAGCTACCTGCATTGTTTTTTTTTCTTGATAGTGAAAAGAGTTACCTGGTTAGTCATCAACTTGTTCTTATCTGTTTGACTGCATGCTTTGCAAGCTGCTCAGGGAAATTTGGCCAGGAGTTCAGTTTTGATTAACAAATTCTCTTCTATGGTTGAGGAAAAGATTAACTAATTTGTTAAGAATTATAAGCACAGAGTGTTTGGGGTATTTTTTAGGGGGGGGGAGAAAAATTGTGAATAATCAAAATTTTTGCATTAAAATTCCAGCTCATTAAGTAATCAGCATGGGGGTGTCTGATTGGCTGATTAGATGCAGAGGCAAATCATTTATTTCTTTTTTCAGAGAATTTCCATCAAAGTAGTTCCACCTGGAGAATTTAAATTAATATATTATTTTAAATCCATGTATATTTATTTCAAATTGAGTTATCCTGTAGAACAAAGGAGTCATTTTTTTCCATCCAGAGCATTCCTGGCTTCTAGGGCTTAAATGTCTTTTTGAAGAGTGAGTTCCACACCAGTCCTATAAATCATGTTCTTACTTCTTACAGCTGTGCTTAAACACTCAAGACAAGCTCCTCTTTTTTCTCTCTTGCTCTTCCTCACTTCCTTTGTCTCACCATAAATATCCCTGCCAACCCAAATTCTACATCCTAAGGTTCCAAATTTGCTGCCATAACCTTACTTATATTTGAAGCGAGATGCAACTTGTCTGCTGTGGATAATTTTTCTTTAATTCGGTTAAAGAAACTCAATCAGTCATAATTCAACTGTGGAGCCCAATTTTTAGCTCAAAATGTCAAAACTGAGAGGAAGAGGGCTTACCATGGTAGTTAGAAAAATCCTTGGAAGGGCCTTGGTCATGATTTTAGGAAGCCATGACACAAGTTAACAAAGCAGGTTGAGAAACTGGATGTATCTCTTCATCTCTGGCTTGAATTTCTTCAAAATGACTTCTGAGTCAGGCCACAGCTGGTTTTGTGAAGTTTGGAATGACCGCATCCCCGAGAGAGCTCACTCTTTGTCAACAAATGCTCCAACGAGGATCTCTTCAGAGGCACCCGCAAGACCTTGACTTTAAAATTCCGGGGAACTGAGAAAAATCACAATTTGGTAATATTGTGAAGCCTCTGGCAGCACCCCCTGAGTCCTGAGCCAACCCTAGTAGAGAAACCACTTTGTATCTCTGCTCTACTTGGAACCTGGAGAATAGCTAATCCGACCAGGCCTATCACCCGTGTTTATTCTCAGTCTCTGCTCAAAATTCAAGTCCCTTTGACCATCTACCCTCTCCCCTACTCTCAGTCCCAAATTTCACTTTTCCCTGTCCATTGCTTCCTACCATTCCCAGTATGGCTTCTGGAACCTCTTTCCATGACACAAAACCTTTCCTTTGTAAACCTCTTTGCAGATTCCTTCTGCAACCTTCTTGCCTTACCCAAAGTCTGATTTCCCACATATACCTTTCTAATGAAGAGAGAGACTGCCATTATCTCCTTTCTGTCGTTGAAACTTTCTCGCTACATGAGTATTTCTCTATGTGTCAAAATCTGCCCTTTGAGGCTGATGTCAATGAGCTCAATGCCTTGCGGGCTCTGAACCTCCAATTTGGGCACCTGCATCATTTGTTTCCATTCAACTTATCAACATTGTGACTTCTGATATCACCCTGAGTAACTTAACCATTTAGATAACATTTCCAATACATTTCCCATGGTTTCATATCTTTAGCCCCAGATCTTCCATTTTTAGTCTACTTGAACCATCACTCACACACAGCTATGTAATCATTCTGAAAGATTCCATGTCTGGAATCTTTACTGCCAGCATTCCACTCATGGACTACATACCCTCTGGCCATTTCAGCTCTCTTCACCCCTCATCTGCACTGCCTACTTTTGACCTTATATAGGCCAATACTGCCTTAACCATTCCATTTATTCTCAACTAGCCCCTACTTTCCTGGGAAGGCATATCACATGCCAAACCTCTTACTCCCTAGAACTTCTCATACAGTATATTTACACAGTGAAACCTCAACCCTAACTCAAGTAGGTAACCCAGATCTGCTGCCCAATATGCCATACCACCGTGTAAAACAATGCCATCATGCCTTCAATGTTTGACATTGCTGCTCTGACAGGGCATTTACAGAAATGAATGCAATGTCACCCAATAACTACTTCCACCTTCTCATCTCTCCTCAAGACCTGATATTTTTGCCATATTTACCCCCACACACAAATGAAAACAAAATTGTTATAGTATCTTCAGCATTTTCAGGACATCTTTATATGCTGGGGTTGCTATGAGTTGATCTGAGTTCTCATATGCTGGTCAACTGAAAGAAAAGATGTCTCTTCTTCAATCAGAATAAATTCATGCAAGAAATACATGCCAGAAAAGGTATTTTCTTTTTTTATTGGTACATTGTAGTTATACATCTTAATAGGGTATAAAATGGTAGAGGTATATATGCACACAACACTCATTTATTTTCTACACAATGTCTGTGCAACTATGGAAATTGTCAGATATCTGACAACTAAACTCATCTATTTTCCAAATATATCCCCCAGGTTCTTAATGTTTGTCTTTTATAATATATGATGTGTGCATACACATATATGTATAAATATATGTATATTTCATAAATAATTCAACAAACACATCCAACAAATATTTATTAAGCACTTATTATATGCCATTTCCACTAGAGGATAAACTCCAAAATGGTAGAAAGTTTTGTCTTGATTTCTCTTGCTATTTTTATTCCTTTTCCTAGGACTTAGAGCTATGTATGGTTTCTAAAGCTATTTCAATTCTTAGGGCTCTTTAGGAAATACTGTAAGAACAGACTAATATACTTATTCTTACTATCTTCCACCATCAGAAGAAGAAAAAGTAATACCAAGTAATCAAAATTGTGGTTTACTTCCTATTTCCCTGTGGTCTAAATTCTAGATATTTCTAATGCCCTGGTACTATGTAACTAAGTGTTCAGAATGAGCTCCTGTTCATTGGGTTCAGTTCAAATAATGCAGTAGTTTTGCTTCTAGCAGACAGTATTCTCTCTGCCTAAGGATTTTGGGTCTTCCCTACCATATGCTTTGATTTGTAGTATGTCTGGACATTGCAAATATTACTCAGTTCTTGTAATTAATAGTAGCTCACAAAATACTCTTAGAAATCAGATTTAATTTGCAACGTTACACTGTAAGGCAGGGTACACCAGACTTTAAGAGCCTCATAGTGTCCGTGTGTTCATCATGTAGAGTTTCTGAACAATTAACATTAGATTTTACCTATACCTTAAGTATAGTGAGTGATTTGCTACCAAGGTAAATAATCAAAGTTTACCATCTTATGTTGCGTTGAGAAGGACCCAGTAATGTTTCTTCAAGAAGTTACCTATAAGTCTACATTTCAGAGCATTAACAGTTAATTTACATGAATTAACCATACATGCAGAAATGCAAAAATGCTATTTCTCTGCAGCTGACCTGAGCATATATGTGAATCCTTTTTTGATCACTAGCAAAAAAAGAAAAAAAAAATGTATCTTTAAAATAGTTTATCCAGTCACATCCTATTTATTTTCTTTGAGGTAAAAGTTTTTCATAGTCAAGTTTTAAGCTTACTCATCTCCTAGCTAATCTACTTGGCATGGTTCATGGCTGCTCTAACTTCTCAAAGATTCCTTTGTCCTTTTTCCTACCTATAGCATATGAGAGCTCATCTACTATCACAGTGTTATGCATGGTGTGTGTGTGTGTGTGTGTGTGTGTGTGTGTGTGTGTGTGTGTTACACACACATGTGTATAGAAAGGGACCTGATCTTCAATTCTTCCTTCGGATTCTTGCTCAAAGTCTGCTCTCTCCTGCTGTGTGCCCTCTTGTTGTTGATTATTGGCCTCTGTCCTTGCTATATTTACTGCTGTTGCTATCCTGGTCCTTTGTAACCTTCACACCTACAAACTGCTCTCTGCTTTGACCTGCAGTCACGAGGTCTGAACATTGTTCCTCCTTTATTCTGACCCCAACATCTTGCACTCTGCTGGCCCTCTCAGTATGCTCACCTCCCCACAGACTTCCAGAGGCACTTCTGTATCTCCACCACCAGGCTTGCTGTGTAACCCTTGAAGGCTCAGGGCAAGAGTATAAATAGAGGCTCACAAACACAATTCTAAATATTTGCATATTATAAACTGAGCAAACAAATTGTTGAATAAAATAGATTCTATACATTAACCTTGACAAATATATTTTTATAATAACTTAGTTGAATTATTAGAACATTTCTAGTTTTTGGTGGCAAAGGGAAAGGAAGCTCCATTTTATGGCCCACTTTCTATTCTCTCCCACCATTCACCCCTTGCTTCATGGCCTTGAACACACCTGTGTGGGAATCACAGGCTAAGTATTTAAGTTCCATCTAAGTATTTAACATCCCATGCCATTCCTCACCTAGCCACACACAAATAACCACTCCTTGGCCACACCTCAGACACTGGTGGTATGGTTACCCTAAGTAGCTAGACCCAGAAAGAGATGCAAAATGTAGATGTAAGCTGAGGAAAATATTGGCAGAATTTCCAGAATCCCAGAAGTCTAGAGTATGGTCCAAAGTGGTAGGTGGGAATTAAGCTCTGGTTGGGCAACTCCCTTTGGTTCATGTACTTCTGACCCTGTAGGACATTGCATGGTCAGAGAAGGACAAATGTATATCCCTTTTATGGAGGAGGACCATAGCAAGGCTCCGAAGGCAGTGCTTTTCTCCTTCATGTAGCAAATGATCATAAAAATCAAGGTCATAGGAAAGATATCTTCAGGGGAAGATATGTGCCTAGCATATCTTGTCTACTCTAGAGTGGCTACTAAGGTTGAAGAGAGACATTCAAAGTCCTCAGTGGGAAATGGAACATGGTCTTCCTTTATGCTAAGACTTTCAAGCCATCTGTTGTCTCTACCTGTTCCCATCAGTTTCAAATTTATAGACCAAGCCTGAGAACCAGCACTAAGCAGGCAACTCATCTCATTCATTCTTTCTTCCCGTTGTAGATTCCTCCATGTAGCCCCCAAAATATTCACATAGCAGCATACTTTTTTTATGGTATGTCCTGTGCTCTTCTCTATTCCTCATGATTCATTATTTATATTGATAGTATGGTTGGTATATACTTTTGTGGGTTTTATTTACTATGCATAGTTCAAGGGCTAATCAATTATAAACACTTGCTACAATTAAGACTCCATCAAATCCTTTCATATTCCTTCTTTCAGAGCTAGTTTCAATCTTTTAATTCTTAATTTTATATTGATCAAACACTTCTAAGTATTACCTATAGTTACTTATGACTTTTAAGCCTTTGATATTGTTTATGATTTGCTAATTTCTTCATCTCCCACCTCCCCAAATGAACTTGTTTTATCTATGTGATGGGAACATGCTTACAGAAATTCCTGATTTTTATCCTCCTCCACCTTCTCCTTCCTTCAAGATTGATATAAATATTTATAATAAAGGGTCTGGTAGAATTATGAAATGATAGCTATATTGCCTGGACCAAACAAGTCTCCAAGTTTCAAAGACTGCAATTAATGATTATTAAAGAAGTTGTCCTATAATGAAAAGAGTCATAGAAAGGGGAAGTCTTTGGAGGAAAATGGATGCCACTTCTATGTTAAAAGTTAAAATTAACTTTTTAATTTATTGACACATTGTAATCGTGCATCATTGTGAGGTACAGGATGGTAGAGTCATACATGCACACATCACTCATTTAGCCATTCCCCTATTTAATACCCACTCCAACAGGATTGGATTCTACATAGAAGTGCTTGGATGACTGGCTGTACTAAGCAGAGAGGCAAGCACATGAAGCTTTGAGTTTAATTTCCTGGAAGACTGAGAGGTTTTATGTAAAAAGAAACAGCAAAAGCACAAGATAGAAAATCAAGAAAATGCAATAGCATGAGAGCAAAGGAAGTAAAAATCCAGGGGCTAACTATAGCATCCGATTTCTAAAAGTGAAGGTCCAAAAATCCAGTAAATTTAATGATTGAATCATGGCTCTTAGAAAAAAAAAAAGTGGCCTTGACAGATTTGTGAAGATGGAATGGAGCCTACAAGGGAGTCAGAGAGTGGAGTTGCATTGAAAGTGAGGAATATAGGTTATTCTTTTGAGTCTGTTGGGAGAAAGGGCGAAGTAAAGAAAGGACTACAAAATAAAAGCTTGAAGTAATGACAAAGGACAATGGCAGAGTGGGCAGTGATATCTTCAGACAATGTAGAAGGTGCCCAAAAAGAATAAAATAGTGAAGAAGTGAAGATGTAAAGAGAATTATGGGAAACAGGCTTAAGGTCATGGACAGGTTCAAGGCATTAGTTTTGAAAAAGAGGAGTATTTCATCCACTGAAACTGGAGGCAAAAATAAGAAGGAGAAAATTAAAAGAAATACGGACTGGGCGTGGAAGCACACACGTGTAATCCCAGTACTTGGGAGGCTGAGACAGGAGGGCCAGAGGTTCTTGGTGAGCCTCAGCAAGTTAGGCCCAATTTCAAAATAGAATATAAAATAAGGCTGCGGGTTTAGCTCAGAGGTAGAATGAGTTCTACCTGGTTTTAATCCTCAGTACCACAAAAAGATAAAAGAGAAATATAAAATAAAAAAAATAAATAAAAGCAACTATGAAAGAAAAATGGAGAAATGATTAGTGTAGCTGGAAATGTGAGAAGAGATGTTTTAAGGAACAAAGGAGAGAAATTAAAAGAGAAAACTCACAGCAAGAGGGTTTGGAACTTCTCATCAGTTTCCACAGTTTAAATAAAGTTAAGAGTGTTGTCACCTGCCGAAAGTAAGTAGGTCAAGGAGAGTGGGACTTAGAGAATTTTTTTACCGTTATGAGAAATCTATGGTGAATAATTTACACAGGAAATCAATAAGAGGTATAAACTTTCACAAGAAGAAAAGTTCTAGAGAATATAAAAGAAATTTTTTATTCTCCAGGAGACTTTCAAGCTAACCCCATAATATTACCGCCAAATTGTCTCAGATAGTCATCCCAAAGCCATAAGCTCTTGATTCCCCAGTACAGATTTTACAATAAAGAGACCTAGATAGCTAGATGTAAATTCCTTATACTTTTTAGCTTTTTTTTACATTGCTTCAAGTTTCCTATTGAATTATCATATGTACTTTTTGAGGCTCAAGGGAATCTACTATGGTTAACATGTATTACCAACATATTTTTATGTAAGTAAGACAGAATCAGTTTCAGAGAAGAAAGGAGGTGTAGGAAGTGTACATGGTGGGATAGAAATATTTATTGGTATGAGGGGAGATGGGACTAGAGCATGAAAGAATAAAAGGAAAAAGAAACACATGGTCAAAGATCTGTGGTTTTTGGTTCCCAGCGTGCTCAAATGAGAGGAACTTTGCCCCCCAAGAGATGTTTGGCAATGTTCAGAGATATTGTTGACAGTCACAAACTGGGGGGACACCACTGGCTTCCAATGGATAGAGACTAGCTAGCACTGCTGCTGAATGTCCTATAGCGCACAAGCAATTCTCCACCACAAAGGACTGTCTGGTCCAAAATGTGGATAGAGCCAAGGTTGAGAAACTCTGATCTAGGGACCCTGGAGAAAAGGAAAACGTTGGCAAACACAGTGTCTTTTTTATCTGGTGCCAAGCAACTGACAATGATTGCTAAGGGCATTGATTTTAATTTTAATATAACATAAAACATTCTCATTATTTTCTGAGAGGCATAGTTAAGTAATGTTTTAGTATCTCATGGCCTCATTTAAAGAACGTATATATTCTGAGGTGGCTAAAGCCAATTTTTGCACTCTGTTCATACTTGTGATATGTTTGGCTGTATACCACATAGTTAATAATGATTAGATAGTGGACTGGGAGTTTATTGTCTAGTTTGATCATAGAAATTATTATTATTATTATTATTATTATTATTACATTATTACACAGTGGCACATCATACATGGTGGTGATACCCTGGCTTTGTGTTGTTATCTAAATGCTAGATTTGCAGGTCTATAATCTGATGGAGCTGTCTCCTTATCCATCCCGTCTTCTATTACTCTATTATAGATAGCATCCACAAATAAATAAGTAAACAAACAAACATATAAAAATTAAAAATCCAAACACATTACAAGTCTATCAGGAAAACAAGTATGTTTGCCATGGTCCATGATTTTGAGGAATTCACCTCAAGGGAAAAAAGCTGTGGGATAAAAAGAAAAAAAAATGGGCAAAGGAGAGAGAAGAGTTTCCATATGGTGTGTGAGAAGAGGAAGGAATTAAGGTTTGAAAAGAAAGAAGAAGGGCCTGGCAGTTTAATAACTTTCCAGCAACGGATTTATAGAAGTTAGTGGTGCTTCAAGAAAATAAAGTAGTGTGCCTGATGCCTTTTGAAACAGGAGTCTGTTCCCAGCTTTTCATCTTCTGTGCCTACGGTATATGTAAATTAGGTTTCATGGTGTATTAGAACTGTGAAGATGATTTAATATGCCAAAATGTGTTATGGATCATTTGTGCATCAAGTCTGCAGTTTAAACAGCAGCCACTGAATTGAAACTCCAGACTACTCTTGCCAAATTACAGAGAACTTTAGGATTAACTCAAATGAAAACAGCACCTCTGGCTGAAGAAAGCCACGCAGGCATTCTTCCACCTACTGCAGGCATGTAACACAAATGTCCAGTTTGTCTCTTTGATTTTTTGCAACAATATGAGCAAGGCTAGGACATATGTTTTTTTTTTTTTTATACCCTCTTGTCAATGTAGTCTTTAGTTCTCTACTATGTCATCTCTGCCTGGTTATCAAAAACAGAAGTTAAGATAAAACACAGCACCTAACTACACTAACTTTGCAAGTGCCACATGCTAGAAAATAGTAATTCCTGAAGAGCAGAAGCAAGCAAGTAGAATACTCCCAACTGACCTGTATTATCAGATCATCAGTTAGGTGTATGTGAGTGATCCTGATTTATCTGTATTATCAGATTGTGAATTTGATATATGTATTGGTCACCTGTACTTAATCAAAATAATAATAGCATGCTTATTTTAAAACTCATTAGTTTTCTTTCTTAGAAATAGCTGGTTGCAGGTAGGGAGAAAAAAATAACTATACTCCTTTTGACTAAAAGTATTATAAACAGGAGAAGAAGATTCCTTTTGTGACAATGGCTCAAGTTTTACATCAAAATCTGGATCAGGCACTTCAGTTACAGGAGACAAGAATTCAAGAGAAAATGTTTGACTGGTTTTTTAAATTATGTATATTCACATACAATGATTTGAAAATTCACATGGATAAAAAAAGATTTGATCTAAACACAATCTTGGCAACTAAATTTATTTCATAATATTAACTCCATATCTATTGACCATAAACTCACTCATACCTTATTTCACAGTAATTTTGGAGGTCTTTTTACTTACAGCTCATGTACTGCTTCTGAACTCAAAACTGGTGATGCTCACAGGAATTAGGGAGCCATAGTAATAGGAGTGGACTTGGGCAAGGTATGGACATGGACCACTGGGGGCTAACTTCTGCATTCTTATCTTGCTATGCTCGATGACTCTGCAGTCAGAGGAGTATCTAGAAGCCAATTGAAAGGGTAGACAGACTATAAGAATATGTGGCTATTAACCTGAAGAAAGGTGGCTTTAGTTAGCCTTGGTAGCCATTCAGAGCTTTTCACATGCACATAAAAATTTAGGCTCCAAAGTTGTGTCCATGCTCATCATTGTCAGCTTGTTAGCTGCCCAGTCAGTTGTTGGTGGCAACAACTTTGTCCTGGGCATTTTTTTCTCTATTCTTCCTGATTTCTTCTAGAATCATACTGAATCTTGAAATCACATTGGCCATGTTTTTTTTAATTACATCTGATAGAGGTCTGTAAGGTCTTGATCAACACGGTCCAACAGAAATTCCAATGTTGATGGACAGGTTCTTTGTACTTCCCAAAAGAGTAGCTACTAGATTCATGATACAATAGAGCACTTGAAATATACATGGGTGACTGAGGAACTGGATTTTAAATGTCATTTAATTTTAGCTAATTTACATTTACATTGCTGCATTTGGCTGGTGGTACTCTACTGGACAGTTCAGTTCTAGATATTCTCCCTCATTTTAAAATTTTACTCACTTTCTCACAAATGCCCTCTTGCCTTTGACCCTCATGATTCACCATAATTCTTCAATGAACAAGAAAAAATGAATGTTCTCAAATTGACCTTGAAAATACTCACTAGGAGATTTTGTAATATTTTAGCTAAAAAAAATGAGCTGTGAAAACTGGTTCTATAAAGTAGTCCATAGCTATTGCAAATAGATTCCAACACATTTGCAAAACATATCTTGCTTTATTCTATTTGCATTTAAATTCTGAGTTTAAAGTCAACTCGGCAGGTTACTTTGTTCTGAGGATGCCCTTAGCTACCCAGTCTGGGCCCTCTGCTGAGTTAAGAGATTAATGCATGTAGATCTCACTAGCGTCAAGTGGAGTGACTTATGGAAATCAAATAAGAGTCCTCTGTGCCTCTTCTGGGTTTTAGCTCATCTGTATTGTTGGTAAACATTTCATGTTTTGTGTCACACCTGAAGTGCTGAAGGAACCTATACGTTCCAGAAGTAGAGCTAGCCAAGTTCTTTGTGGTAAAGTTGGGTTGGTCTTTTTGCTTTTTGACTTAACACTTATGCCTGATAATAGCCCTCTAAAAAAGCTTTATTGAGTTTTTGTTCAGAGGCTGTAGAGAGTTTCCTCAGCTCTCAGTTAGAAGTTAAGCAACTATTACAGCCACTGTGGTCATAAATACTAATGCGAAACAAAGTTCCCCTTTTTTCACGTCAATTAAAATTTACAAAATCAGGCAGCGATAGAAATTGAATACTAAACATAAGCACTGTAGACATTTCTCCATATGGTAGATGTAATTCTTGTTTTTCTGGTCCTTTCCTATACTGAGTAAAAGATAAGCGTTCTAGGCTTCCAGACACCTTAGATTTCAAATCCTGAATTATGTAATACAGGGGTAGATTTCTGTAAACATTTAAATGGTTACTCTACTAAAGAACAACAAATGTCATAAACATGAAAGAAATACATTCACATACTTTGAGACATGGATTTCTGGCTCATTCCAGGATCAGAGCAAAGAACAAAGGAAGAGGTAAGTGGTTTCCTCTCTATTCCCGGAGCAGCTCCTCAAGCCTTCTGCTGTGGCAAAACTTCTTTTTCTTTAAATCTTTCCCTTATATCCTTTTCAGCATCAAATCACTGGAGTCATGACTCCAACATCCAAGTCAGCCTCAGATATTTTCTACTATATCTTTGGTCTCCTTTATAATTAAACATGAACAATCTCATGTTGTTGCAATCCCTATATTTCTTTTTAAAATCCTTCCTTTGACTGATTAATTATCTTCTCAGATACAAATTATTATCCCAGCAGTATTACGGGCAGAAGAAAGCACGGATACACCCATTTACAATGTTAATTCTATTGACAAATTCTTTATGTTGTAATGACAAAGTAGGGACTTAGTCATTCTTTTCAGTGGACATTGATTTTTTAGGGAAGATCATGCTAACAGTATTAGATGAAAAGTGAGAAGATGGGAAGAGTCAAAACATGGCCTGCCTGCCTTGATCATCAGAATGAAGGCAGAACGAAGTAGACAAAGTTTCTAAATTCTCTGTCCCTGCCCAATAAAAGCATGCCTTAATATCACTCAACAATCATTGTCCACATGTAGAAAAATTTATTCATTTTACTGGGTAGCCTATTGACCTTAGGTAGACTTATCCTACTTACTACCAGTTGGTAGGATGAATAGCTCTTTCTACTTACCTCACTCAGCATTGCCTGACTTAAAAGAAGAATATCTATTGATCCATCTGTCAAATGAAAAATACATTGATTGAAAGGGACTAGGGAATCTTTGATAACCCAGACATAATCATGTGAATGCCATCCTCTTAGATCAGGCACTCTTGTTTGAATTCTATAATGTCAAAGAGATCGGTTCATAAATGCACCTTAGAAGGAACTCCAAGTAAGGGAGCTGGAAGGCTTTCTGTTCCCAGTAATACACAGACATTTTGCCTGAGCCTTTTTGGAAAGTACATCCTCGGCAGTGGAATTATCCATTATCAAAGCTCTCCTTTTCTCATACTGAGAATATCAGGGCATGGGTTGGTTGGGTTGGGCTGGCATAACTTGACAGTAGAATCATGGGAGAGAGAATTGGAGGCCACACCATGTACATAGTAAGTCTCTTATTTCACGTACAAGTATGATTTCCCCCTTCTGAATAGAGGCAACCATATAGAAAATTGAATAAAACTTGACACAGACCTCAGGCCTGAGTTGTCCAGCTTGCTAAGTCAGCTCCATTTTGCTCCATTATGCCTTTAGAATTGGGGCAACAGAGAGACTCAGGAGCTATCTGAACACTTTTCTCTGCCTAAGTTGCTCCTTGGAGTTCTTCCAAATTGTAGGTTTGATGGTTACAAACCCCTAAAGGAGTCTCCCAGAAGGCATGGTCTCAGGGTGTCAACATCCTCACTTTCTCCTCAAGCTATCTTGTTCTTCTCCAAGCGCAGACTAGAGCATCCTTGGCCTTCCTCGGACCCTATCTTATTACTTACAAATGGCAATCTAATTTGTTGTCTCCTGAACACCATGCACTGCTTTGCTATCTCAGCTTGTCTGATGAATTTATCTTCATCTTTTCTGCAGATTTGATTCATTTGTGTTTTCCCTAAAGGTATTTAATTATGTTATCTCCTTATTTAGAGCCTCTTTGGATTGAGGAGAGCAGGAAGATGTAGAGGATAGCAATACTTAGTGACATTAACTGGAGCCTAATTTTTATTCTGTTAATGAATCCCTAGATAACCTC
Organism: Muscardinus avellanarius; assembly: GCF_963383645.1. Lineage (NCBI taxonomy): Eukaryota > Metazoa > Chordata > Mammalia > Rodentia > Gliridae > Muscardinus > Muscardinus avellanarius. Next base: position 29,448,654 of record NC_137790.1, read on the forward strand.
TGGAAAGTCAGCGAGCTTCTTTCAGCCAAAATTTCTTCACCTTGAAAAACTGGGAAAAGAACAATGTACCCCTTGAGGTGACCGTGGGGAATAATTATGAAAATGAAATTAATAAAGCGAAAGTGATATACAAATCAGAGCCTTTGTGAGAATCACAAGAATATTTTTTCCGTCCTCACAAATTAATTGCAATATCTCTTATTTTGGAACCTGAGCACTTCTTGAAGGTGGGGTGGAAGAAAATATTTGAATGTTTTAATGAGCTTACCTCTTCTCCAATACTTCATACTCAAAGGGTCCATGAAAAAAAGTGATATTAGCACTTTCTACAAAATAAGATAGTTCCATGTGCCTTTCTCATTCTGTTTATGTCTGGATAACATAATATTCAGGACTGATTTAAGACTAGGCCATGTGGGGAAGCTTCTACTCACACAATCAGTTATATTCCAAATTAAGATATGACAATTGTTTAAATCCTCAACATAGAAAGTAATCTTTTGGTTCCCAAATACTTTAAATTCTTTAGTAATTTCTAAACCTATACCTTAATAGATGAATCAATGATAATGAATAAAGAAGTATATTTCACATATGCATGTGTATACATGTAGAAGGAAAGAAATCAGTTTATAAAAGTATATATATGTGTATGCATATATATATATATATATATATATATATATATATATATATATATTTGTGTGTGTGTGTGTTTCTGGATGCATTGTCTTTGGTCACAAGTGCATACCAATGCTAGGGAAACACCAGAATTTGAAAGAAGAATAGATGTCAATAAATAGCTCACCAAGATTATAGTTTTACCATGAGTTCATTCAGTTTTTAAAATAACATTTTAATTTAGAATATATTTAAATTTAGAAAATAGTGTGAGTACAGTTTCCATGTGCCCAGTTTTCCCTAATTCTTACAATGATATTCATTACAACTAATGGATCAATAATGATACATTATTATTAACCAAAGCCTTTACTTGGAGTTCCTTAGGTTTTGACTTTTGTTCTTTTCCTGTTCCATAATCCATCTAGGGTACCCTATTACCTTTTTTCACCAAATGTCCCTTAACTTTCATCTATCCCAGAGAAAGAAGAGAAGGCCAGACCTTGACATTTCATCGGTGGTAGGATATGCTCTGCCCTGTGGGTCCTCTCCATCCTTTTCCATCCCATTCTGTGCCCTGAGAATCAGACCTATGCTAGCTGCACTGATAAGCTCTCTTTCTCTCAGGTGTTTAACTGGGATTCACTAATGGGAAGCACCAGCAGAAGACTGGTATTTGCAGGAAAGTGAAGTTGGGGTATTATATCCCCCAGGTCTTGCCCTCATGAGCTGTGTGCTGGCTCAGTTCCCCAATGGGAATATGTGTGGGTGCCCTTTTGTACATGTGTATCTAGAATGAAAAGGTGCTCATATTTTTCTGCCCTCTTTGGAAAAACTAACCCCTTCAGTGTTTCTTTTTTTATTTTTGGCACTGAAGATTGAACCCAGGGGGTATTCTACCTCTAATGTATTTTACATTCAGCCCTTTTCATTTATTTTTTTATTATTGACAACTAATTTAACTTAAAATGTAATGGTAAATGGCTTCACGCTTATGTAGGTCAAATAACAAAATGTATCCTTGAACCAGCTTTGGGTCTATGGTCACCAGTTTACTAAGATTTTAGGAGCAAAAGAAGGCATTACCAGATTTGACTCTGTTCTACCCAAGTCATTGCTCGTAGTAATAGGAGCAGGCAGTGATGGAGGATAGAAAAAGAGAACAGAGATCAATATCAGCCATCCTTTTTGTCACACCAAGAGACTGTGAGGACTCAACCTAAGATGTGAATAAAAGTTTCTCTCTTATACATAAACTATGGAATGAGATTGATATAAATGTGTGTAGTGTGGGCAGGGGGATAAAGGACAGGGAATAGACTAAGAGGCATTTCAGAGTCAAACTATGAGGACTGGCGAAGTGTTGGTCTGATGGAGTGGAGGTGAGGAAGGCATCAAAGATAACATAAAGGTTTCTATCATGGACACCAGAGGTATAGGATGCCGTGGTCTGTGGTAGGAAAGGCAGGGAAGGAATTTTGTAGAAGCAGACAAAGTGCCTCTGAGTTGCTTAGGTGGAAACACTGAATGAGCACTTGGAACTGTCAGTCTCTGAAAAGAGAGATGGGGGCCAGTGATCTAGATCAGGGTATCTCCTCAAAGTACAAGTGATAGCTGCCATAACAGCAGAACACACATTTAAAGCAATGAGGGAAACACAGTTATTTGTGGGAGTATTGAGAAAAAAGACACAGTAAAAGACATTAAAAATGCATTTTATATTGGGCGTGGTGATATATGCCTGTGATCCCAGTATTTGGGAGGCTGAGACTGAAGCATCACAGGTTTGACTTTAGTTCCAGAAACTTGGTGACCTCTTATTTATTTCAAAATAAAAAATAAATAAAATGTGGCTACAGGTCTTGTTTAGGGTTCCATCCCCAGTACCAAAACAATCAAACAAACATGAATGCTTGTTATTCAAACTTCTCTCCACCGTTATGTGTTACAAGGATTAGGAGATGATATTTCAAATGTTCCTACTTGTTTCTTCTCTTCCTTTATCACCTTACTGTCATGGCTTTTGGGTTTTGACCACTGTGCCTCCATGGCCCTTTGTCTTCAGACATCTACCATCTCAGAGGTTCCCTTCTTTCCTGACCTCGAGGATATGACAAAATCCTTCTCTTGCCTTTCTAATATATATACTATCACACACACACACACACACACACACACACACACACACACACACACATATATATATATATATATATTGGTACTAGGGATGGAACCCAGGAACATTCTTTCAAGCTATACCCCCAGCCCTATTTTTTATTCTTTATTTTGAAACAAGGTCTCACTAAGTTGCAGAGGGCCTCACTAAGTAGCTGAGACTGGCCACAAACCTATTATGATCCTCCCGTCTTACAAGTGTGCGCCACCATGCCCGGCTCGTTTCTAATAACTTATTTTCTCTCCTTTCCTGGATTTTTTTTCCACCTTCTACATGGAGTTTATAATCATGTTTTGTGTTTTACAGACTGTGCAGCTTTAGATGAGAAGTGTAAACCCACTGAGCTTCAGTAGAGTGGAGATCTCTCCTTCTGGTGTGGTTGTATAGGAAGGTTGATTAAAAATCTTCCTATATTGGGAGGCGGAGACAGGAGGATTGCTGGTTTGCAGCCAGTTTCAGCTGCTTAGTGAGATCCTCCTCAACTTAGTGAGATCCTGTTTCAAAAATAAAGAATAAAAAAATAGGGCTGGGGTATATAGCTCAGAGGTAGAACGCTCCTGGGTTCAACCTTTAGTACTGCAAACAAACAAAACAAAAACAAAAACAAAACAAAACTTTCGTATAGGCCCATCACCCTCTCCCGTGCCTGGCCTTGGGCTGGGACTTCATGGAGACATCACCCTCTCTTCTTCCTGCTGCTGTCTATACGGCTCATGGCTCTGTCCTCTCTAGCCCCAGACATTCTTGTCTATTTCCTCCTCCTTTCGTTCAAGCTCTTTGAGAACAAGGAATGAGATATATCTGAATTTATATGTATGTGCTCTTTGTAGTACACAATGTGGATTTTCAGTAAATAACTGAAAATATTTATATATGTCAACATCAACTAATACATATCCCAGGAAGTATCTGGAACATTGTAGGCCTTGATATATAACTGCCAGAAGAATGAAATCTGCTGATGATTTTCAAACTGCATTGCGACATAAACTAGGAAAAAGGAGACCTTAGCTTGGTATCATGAATTAAGAGCAAGAAAGAAGATCCTAAATTCTAAGCCTTTAGGGCAAGAGTGTTTTATCATGGGCAGTGCTCCTTTTTGAGGTAAAATATTAAACCAGGCTATCACTGGAAGGAGCAGCACCCTAACCGACCCACGGGTAACTGAGCTGAAACCCTGCCCCTTGGCACCTGTGCTAGGGAGATGGAGCATGAATCACAAGTGACTGGCGCTGGGCCAACCTGGAGCCAGGCCCTGTTTCCTGCATCCTTACCTGAAGTGCTCTTTCAAATCACATTTCCCAAACTGCCTCCCTCCTGCATTTTATGTTGACTCTGTTCACTTCCATAAAAACAAAGAACAGAAAAGAACTACTCCCGTTTAAAGAAAATTGGTGTCAGGACATCGCAGGCAGCAGGAGACTAATGGAAAAAGTGCCCAGAGGAAAGGGGGAAGAGATGGATCATGGTCTCTGTTTTGCAATATATGAACTCTTGTGATCCTAGACAAATGGCTAATCTCCGAGTCTCTGTTTCCTCATCTGCAAGACAGGGGCATGAATTTGTGTTTTGCCTCCTTCCCAAAACTCTTGCCAAGATCAGCTCAAACAGTGGAAACTGAAAAAGCCAGTTCCCCTCTAATTCTTTAGAGGTTAAATAAAAAGAATAATTAAGGGGTGGGGGCTGTATTCAGAAATGAGTTAACACTGATCTATTGTCATGCCAGGAAAGGTTTGCCCAATTTTAAAGGGTAAATCTTTACATTTTAAAGGGTAAATTTTAAAGGGTAAATATCGGATCTTTAATAGAGGGGATATTCTTTGACTCGCTTTGAAATTGCCCTTAATTCAAAGGGCCTCCATTTTATGTGTCTGCTCAGAGCGTAGTTATCTCTGAAAAATAGATTTCTGACCTAGTCTTTCATGTGTCTTTATATTGATGGCTTTTGTCCACACACAAATCTTCAAGAAATTACAGTTTGCTACAGTTTAAGTTTGCATATAAAGAATAAGTGTAAGAATCTGGGGAAATAATCTGTCAGTTGTTTGCAATAATCGCCTTAAATGAGCAGTGTGCGGCTTATCGAAAGCTCGCCAGAGCTAGACAAAGAAGGCAGTCAGCAGAGCCTCAGACACTGAACTCTGAACCCTGGCTGGACCTTGCACCGGGCAGCCTGGTAACAGGAAGGCTGCAAGACACACTTTGAACCAGAGGTTCTAAGGCTGCGGTGGGGTTAGAGACAGGGTGACAGCTGCACTTTGCAGCCTGAACTTTGTACCTAGACACCGGGGCATTTAATCTCCATAACAGGCACTTTGTTTCATTACTTATTAACAGCTCCTCCTTGAGTAAAGTTCTCTGTTAATGGAGCTTTAAAAACCGATCCCTCTCCCCTTATTCCTGCTGTGGGGACGGGCATCTGCACTTGCTTACACTATCTGTCCCCAACAGGAGCTCATTCTTCCATGGGGAGGGCTTCGCTGCTGTGCAAAGTTGGCCCTTGTAGAGATGACATTTTGAAATTGATAGCTCCAGAGACAATACAGTGTTCTCTGGTTTGCATTCAAAGAAGTTCCCCAGGGTCCTGATGCCATTAAATATCACATCTGGCAAGGATCGGTGTCATTGCCTCTCCCTACCAAATCCACTCTGCTTTTTGTTCTTGCCTCGTCTTTTTCCCTCCCCCTTTCCCTCCCCTCCTCTTACTCCTTTTTTCCATGTTCAGCCTTTCAGTGGCACTAGAGTTAAATGATGGCAACCTTCTGTCTCATGCATCTTCCCCCAGAGAGAGTAGCCAAGACAAGTTTTGTTGCAACTGGAAGTCAAAGCAATTTAAGTCCATGCTCAAGTATCCTCCTTCCCAAATAAACACACTGTACTTAACTTCAACAAATCAGTAATTGATACTCAGCAAGTCAGAAGGGTTAGCTATATAAAGAGAAGGGTTGTTGGGTTCTAGAAAAGGGAGCGTGGAATTGGTTAACTAAGCATCTATGACCATCTATAAAATAAATCCGAGTTTTCCTGAAAATACCCAGATTTCCATGCTACGAAACCAGGGACAGTTAGTTGAGACACCATCTCAATTGCTATATTTTGTTCCATACTGATCAATAAATAGGCTGTGGCTTCTGGTACCCAGGAGTTGGTAATTACAGCCCATTCACTTAGTAACTAATGAAGACTAAAGGAATGATCTCTGAAGCTTTGCTTCAAGGTTTGGGGGTGTCAAGAAATTAATCTTCCACCATTTGGCCTTTATTTCTTTGGGGGAGCTGTTGAGATTCATTTGATCAATAATTCACTTGTGTCTCATTTTTATTTTATATGTTTAAAAATGCTTGTGTGTGTATATTTCATTTAGCAAGAAATCAGCCAGGGATTCAGCCCTATCTGGGACAGATACCCCAGAACAAAAGCTCTTGCTGCTCAGGAATTTCCACTCTTCCAGCCACACCCAGCCCCTCCAGTGCGTCTCAGCCCTGGCCACCAATCCATGCATGCCATCACTAGTTGACCAGCACTGTTTTGAAAGCCACAATCTAGTTTACACGCCTCTGCTTTCTCTCTTATTTGTTTTCAGTTTTGGCCTCCCTCTGCCCCCCTCTTATTTACTCTCTCCCCTTCACTTTTCTTTTTTTCTTCCTTCTACTCTTTTCTTTTCAACTAACTACCTCAAGGTAGTTTTCTCTGGGCATGGAGGCTCAAGCTTGTACTTAGGAGGCTGAAACAAGATGATCACAGGTTCAAGGCCAGCCTTAATAATGTAGTGATATTCTCAGCTGTCCAGTGAAACCCTGTTCCCTGTCTCCCAACAAAGAAAGAGATGGCAAGGGCTGGGGGTATAATTAGTAAAATGCTCTAGAATCAATCCCCACTGGAAAAAAAAAAAAAACTACGTAGTTTTCAAACATAACATTGAAGCTCAAATGAAAATATTGAGAAATCTCTGGGGTTGTAGTTGCAGCTAGGTACTCAGCATTCCTTAGGCTTTGGGCTTAATCCCCAACACTGAAGAAAGAGGAGGAAGAGGAGAAGACAAAAAAAAGAAACTGTGTGGATGCAGGTGTAGCTTCTCTGTGCATACTGCCCTCCTGAATTCCTGCTTTATCGTTGCAGTGTCAGCATTATGATTCGACCCAATCATATATCCTGGCACGTGAACTTAAATTATTTATGAAAAAAAGAGAATGAAAATTGAAAACAAATATAATTCCTCTGAAAACACTTAATCTCCAGCGTTTGAGTTCAGCATTGCCCCTGGCTGATGCACAGACTCTTTGCATATATGTACTCTGGCTTTCCAGGTACCACCCATCTCATCTCAGAGAGGTAGGGAAGCAAAAAAGACTAAGCCTTGCTGTTCTGTGGCAGCCATGTTTTTGGTGCTAAGATGCTCTACTTTTGGCCATCAGGACTTGTTCCTTCTTGTGGCAGTCTCTCTGCTTAACTATTTTTTCTTGAGACACCCCAGCATTGGAGCTGGCTCTCTGCTGTCTCATCCTAAGGCTTTGAATTAAGGCTGCACCTGTCAGGAATTTGCTCAATCTGAAAAATGGAGAGACTTCTCCAGAACACATACTTACCTCTGACCTGAAAGCAGTGTATTAGGGTGCTTTGTCAGCTATCCAGGCAGCCAAGGCTGCAGACCTGGTCTCCACATTTATCCTTCATGATCCCAAACAACGCAGCAACCGAACCTCCTCCCCATCCACCTGCCTCTTGATCCTGGGATCTCACCACCTGCTCCAAGCAGGTTCAATAGTGTAAACAAAGGTGATTACAGCTTGCATAACTCATCACTAGAGAACAGAAGACAACAGTGATAGGATTTTAAAAGCACTGTAATAACCCCAAGCTTAGAAATGAGAAATGTAAAGGGTATAAATGTATTTATTTATTTGGGTTTAGAAATTGAATCCAGGGGTGTTCTACCTTCAGGCTATATTTCCAGCCCTTTTTGTTGTTTTTAAACAGGGTCTTGCTAGGTTACTGAGAGCCTTGCTAAGTTTCAGTTGCTGCCCTTGAACTGGTGATCCTACTGTCTCAGCCTACCAAGTACCGGGATTTCAGGCATGCACCACCACACCCAACTGAAATGTAAAGTTTATTGAATTATCTTTTGGATCAGAGACTAATTTAATTAAATAAACATGACTGACTTAACTTCTGACCAATGAGTATGAACATAAAACTAATATGAGTTCAGTGTTTCATGAAAATACTAATACCACCTCCTTTTAATTGTTCATATCCTCTGGTCTCTTCTCATAGTGCACATATATTTATACACTCATGAGAAGAGAAGAGAGGAGATGGGGAACACAGAAAGGAATTTAACTGTAGATTAGGAAGGGTACTGGTCAGGGTGATCAACCCAGGACCAGTACCTGAATGAGCATCTGTACCAATTGCCCAACCGATAGGAACAGTCAGGGGTCCAAGTTTTCACCTGTAAATTGATGCTCTAGAGGAGATGGTCACTGGTTCCCACACTGGAAATTTGAAGGGAAGAAGTGATGAAAAGGAAACTATCAAGCACAGAGGCACCTCCACTTGGAAAGAAGAGATGCAATGAAGAAAGGGCAAGCATGTTCATTACGAGGGCACCACTAGTTAACTGTCTCCATCCCATCTCATCAACCTCTCTTGCAATCACCACACAAATCTCCTTTCCTCTCAGCACATTCATATTTCCTCTTTATAGAAAATATGCTGTCAGAAAAAAAGGGAGGAATAGGGGCATATTTTGCCTAATAAAATGTAGAGTACAAGCCGGGCGTGGTGGCGCACGCTTGTACTCTCCGTGCTTGTAATCCCCGTGCTTGTGAGGCGGAGACAGGAGGATGGCGCAGGTTCGAAGCCAGCCATGCTGGCTTAAGAGACCCTGTTTCCAAATTTAAAAAATATTAAAAAATAGGTCAAATAGGTCTGGGAGTGTAGCCTGAAAGTAGAAGGGTTTCCAGGAACCCCAGTACCACTAACAATAATAATAATAATAATAAGTACAAAGTTAGATCAACTAATTATTACTTGACATAATCCATCAACTCCATGGCCCCCAATTTCCATTCACAGTTTCTTCTGGGTGCTTATCTTTGGTGTAAATTAGGGCCTTTGATTGCCTAAAAGGAATTACTCTGAATAGGGAAAAGAGTAATCTACCTTTTTTTTTTTTTTTTTTTTTTTTGGTGGTACTGGGGTTCCTGAAAGCCTTTCTACCTCCGGGCTACACTCCTAGACCTATGTTTACATTTTTTATTTGGAAACAGGGTCTCCTAAGCCAGTGCACACGGCTAGCTTCGAACCGGCGCGATCCTCCTGTCTCTGCCTCCCAAGCGCAGGGATTACAAGCATGTGCCACCACGCCCGGCGTAATCTACCTTTTTAATATCATCTAGTTTCTAGTTTTAGTACCAGCATGTGCATGGAGAGTTACTGGCTAGTCTAAGCTTTTGCATTTATTATATTGCACAATTTCTAAAATAGACCTTCAAGGTTATTTTATATAAGAAGTCAATACCTCATGTATACTCACTCACCTCTTCACTAAGACATTATCCATTTCTGTCATTTCCCCCGTTGTCACATTCAAACTGTGTATATCCTTTCTCAGTTGTTTCTTCCACTTCTGAAGTCTGTAAAGATAGGTAATAGCTCTGTTTCTTTTAGTACATCCATCCCTACTCTCATGCCCTTGAAACACAGATGTAATTCTTAGAATAGTTTTTCCTATTTTCAAATGTAGTTTAAGTTGTCCATTCATTGTTGATATGCATGGCTCATCTGAGACTCGTTTACTCTCGTTGAAGTGGCAATGGTTCTTTGGCTCAGACTCATTTGTTGCTCCAAAATAAGGATACAATTATTTATTTGCATCCTTATTTCCATTCGTTGTTGATATGCATCACTTATCTGAGACTCACCTTCTCATATTGAAGTGGCAGTGGTTCTTTAGCTCAGACTTATTTGTTGCTCCAAGAAGATAGAGAAGAGGAAGACGAGAAAAAAGAAGTAAATATCTCAGGTCTGGCTTGATGTGTCTGGTGGAGAGAAGAGTCTGGACCATTGACCTACCTGCCTTGCAGCAGTTGCTATAGGGAAAGAAGAAAGGAGGAGTCTAGATCTCCCTCCAAAGATGGACATTTCCCATATATTAAGCACATTTTAGATATCAGGCCCTATATTAGTCTAAGAGAGTTTATATTCTTCCTTGAGGACAGAAAGCTGATCCAGAAATCTGCATGGATGCACAGAACATATAATGTTTGTTAGAATTATAGAGTTAGCCAAGAACATTGAATTGTTGCCTACTCCATCGGGTAGACCCTCTGAGCTTTGTATCCTAGCATTAGATCCCTCCACAGTTTAGCTCTAAATGACCAATCCAAATTCACTGCCTATTATTATGCATAAGATATTGTCTTCTCCAGCCACCTTATTGCAGCATTTTTATTCCTGCGTTTGTGTTCATTTATGTTGGAAAATATCATCATTGGAGTCAACTGAATCTGTGTCCAAATCCTGATTCTATCATTAACTAGCTATGATACTTTTGTGCCTCTGTTTCCTCATCCTTAAAATGGGGTTAATGACTCTTCACATAGTGTAAGTTTTAGCAATAACATTCATAAAAGACTTAGCCTCATGCCTGGCATGCAAGAGGCCCTCAATGCGCTATTACTAGGTCATCACTGTGATCGGCGATGAATGTTTACTCTGACCCCCATCCTTTAGTCATGTCATGTTTAAAATTTAAGTTTTAGCCAGGCATGGTGGCACACGCTTGTAATCCCCATGCTTGGGAGGCTGAGACAGGAGGATTGCACAGGTTCGAAGCCAGCCTCAGCTACTTAGTGAGGCTTTCAGCAACTTAATGAGACCCTGTTTCCAAATAAAATATAAAAAAAAGGTCTGGGAGTATAGCCCGGAGGTAGAAAGCCTCTGAGTTCCAACCCTAGTACCACCAAAAAAATAAAAATAAATAAAATAAAATAAAATTTAAGTTTTATTTGAAACCATTTTACTCCAGTTTAAATCTATAGATTTATTTTCTTCATAAAATCTTGTTCTTCATTGTATATTAGTTTATATGTCACAATCCTAATCTTAAATTCCTCAAACACATAGCCTAAATCTTCTGGGACTATGTTGAAACACAGCTCTGAGCCTTTGGTAAAAGAACAAGAAATAGTTGTTGAATGTTAACCTACTCAGAACATTTGTACCTATTGAGCTTCAGAGGATCTAGGACCATACTTTTTAATAATAAGTCAAACTCAGCATGATATGAAATCTTAATTTTAAATGAGTTAAAATTACATAGTGCAGCTACCATGAAAAGCATAACGTTGCAATATAGCAACTCTAATAAGCCATTTTTTCAATATGTGATATATGGGTTCATATATTCTAAAAACTTTCCAAGCCTGCAATTAAAGTATGCTGGAAACATACTTTTCATTCCTTTTAACAATGCGAAAAAAGCCATATGATTAGCATAAAAAGTGCTCCCTCTATGTGTTTTCCTCTTAACTTCTAACTGAAATGAAATTAATCGACTAAATGTTCTGGAAGCTGGTCTGCTATATAAATAACCTGCAGCTTGCTTTTATTTCAATATACCGATTTACACAGCACATGCAAGATTATAAATTATATTTGGCAAAGGACACATTGACAGAAGTGACGACTACCTTACACAGTTTAAGGAAAGATCTAGAGATATTTTTATTTCTGCTCTGGACATCTTGAAAAAAGTTCAAGGAGAGTGACATGGAAAAAGTTCAGAACATAGATCAGTCTTCACCCACCTGCTCAGGGAAACTTCCTCTTTGAACTTTAAGGCTTGACCAACACCCAGAGACACACCCAGCTCTACCTCTGGGACCCGTCCCAACCAGCTTTCAGCTTTCTTTTTCAGGCAAGGCTGTAAACCCTTTTGTTCCTCTTTATGTGGATCAATTTTTCTCACCGTTTCCTGCACTTTTCAGAAGTTACCTCAATACATTATTTTTGGGAACAAGTTTGAAGTTGCTGGAAGTTATTATGTTATCTACAAAGCCCAGAGTTAAAATCTAAAGTTTACAATTTACCCACTAGTGTCAATCTACTTTCTAATCTATAGAAACAAATTTCTATTTATCATTGAGGCTGTTTCCTTTCTTTCACAATACACTGAATTTCTCTTGCTGTTTTTTTCTGCATATTTTTTTGCTACAAATTAGATTTGGAGAGTGGGGAAATTCGTGGTAGACAGGATTGGAAACCTCTCTGAAATACAAAAATATTTATGTAAACAAAATCTGTCATAAAGGTAAGAGAAGGCCCCCAATAAATTCATATAAATGGTTAATAGACTCCAAAGTAGAGTCTATTAATCATTTATAAAAGTAGAGACTCCAGCAGGTTTTGGTTAGTACCCTCAGAAGAGTATTCTTAGGAAATTCTCAAGTATGCCCATAGACAATTAATTGGTCTTATCTAATTGGCATGATATCTGTTTAGAATATCTTGTAGATGACAAAAATGCTACATTCCTTCAGGAATCCTCTAAATCAGGATATTTTTATTTCATTATATTTGTTCAAGAGATCAAGAAAGGGCAATGGATTAAACAGACCCTTCAATCAAACATTATTTACCGCCTACTTTTCTCAGCAAGCAAACAGGGCATGCTCAACCTGAGGAATATCCAGACCAGTGTGACACCCCAGTTGAAATAAGGAAAGAGAACACACACCTAAATGTAATCATGTACAATTAAAAAAAAAATAAAGAAGACACTGGAATGTTCTGGTCCTAGGCCCAGATTCTTAGGAAAGACATTTAATTTCTCTTTGTCTCCATGTCCCTTTTTTGTAAGAATTAAAAAAAAAAAACTAAGTAATTTTTCAAAAAAATTTTAATATGAAATCTATGATTTTATCAATTAGAATCCAAGACTGGACATAATAAATGCTAAAATTCTGTTGCACTGGTAACTAAAAAAATAGACTAAAAAACTGCAATACTTATTTACTATTGACGAAGAAAGTTCAGAAGCCCCCAAACCAGATTGTCTTCTATATCCCATATTCATTTCAGATATTTGGGTAAGTCCAGCGGAACGGTGATATACTAGTGGTAATAGCATCAATTACCACCATTGGGAAATCAGAACTGAAACTACCAATTCCTACTTTGCTACTACTTTCTACCACACTGTGACAGAAATGTTCATTTCTATCACAGTAGACACACTAATGGCTTTTCAAAGGTATCTTCACTATAATCCTCACACCTGTGAATATTGTATCATCAATAACAAAAGAGACTTAGCAGCTCTGATGAAGTTGAGATCAGTGGATAGGGAAGTCATCCTGAATTATTTGGATGGGCCAAATGTGTAATCACAAAGGTCTTTGCAAATTAAAGGTAAGTCAGGAGAGTCAAATTCAGCGAGAGCTTGAAAATGTTATTATACTGTAGCTGTGAAGACGGAGAGTCCAGGGTCACAGAATGCAGGTGGCTTCTAGAATCTGGAAAAGGCAAAGAAATAGGCTCTCTCCTGTTGCTTCTGAAAGAAAAGCATCCCTGCCAACACCTTAGTTTCAGTGCCATAAAACTCAGTTTGTATTTCTAACCTCCAGAACTGCAATGTAATGTTTTAAGCCACTATGTTCATAGCTGTTTAGAATATAGTAATTTGCTACGGTAGCTATCAGCTGCCCTACTGGGTAGCTATCAGCGGCAAACCCACTCACCTGAAGGTCATTCCACTAGCTATTCCCAGTACCTGGAGCACCAGTCCCCTGGGATATTTCCATGACAAGCTCTTTTTTGTCTCAACTTGTGTCTCATATAATCTAAGAAGCTATCCAGACTTTCAGCCAATTCCCTGAATGATATAGGTGTCCTCCGTCTCTCTTACCAGTTCCATGAGAAAGGGGACCTTGTCTTAATCACCATTCCATTTATAGTATTTAGAACAGTGCCTGGCTCTCCCAACAGTTGCATGTAGGATTTGCAAAACTCACTAAGGGTCAGGGGATCTGAAATTTGTAGTTCAAAGACATTAAAAAAAGGGATCATGACATAATATCATTATCTCTTAGTAACTGCAAAAGCCTTCAATCTTAGTCTGCTTTCTGTTGCTATAGCAGAATACCTAAGACTGAGTAATTTATAAAGGAGTGTAGTTCATGCAATTTTGGAGGCAGAGAGTACACAATCTAGGGGTGGAATCTGGTGAGAGCCTTCTTGCTTGCTGATCAGGGATTCTCTGCAGGATCTCAAATTGGCACGTTGCAAGGGGGATCCTCTAAGAGACAGAGTCAAACTGACTTTTATAACAGACCAAGTCTCGAGATAACCCATTAACCTATTAATTCATTAATCTATGCATGAAGTAATCTATTTAAGAGGGTAGATTTCTTAAAAGTCCCATCTGGTTCCATCTTTTTATATCTCACAAGACAGATTAAATTTCAGCATGAACTTTGGTAGGGATATTCAACAAAACAGCACTAACTGTTATTACCCCAAACAAAAACAAAACAAACAAAAAACACCAGTCTCTGCGATCCATTTTGATTCTCTCTCTCTCCCTATTTCTAAACATCTTACAGAGCAGAGAAGAGAAAATATGAGAATGGTCTGGACATCCCCAAACAGCAAATTGTAGGATAAGGAGAATGCCTAATGTATGAAAAGGCTGAGTTCTTTCTTTAATATAATTATATTGGTGCATTGTAGTTATACATCATAATGAAGTAAAGCCTTTGCGTTCTTAAGGAATAAATGGCATTATGCAAATGTAAAGACTTTTCTTCAGTTGAAAATTCCACTTTTATTTCTCTGTTTGATAACTATACAACATTTCCACTCCAGCAAAATTCTGTAGCAGCAAAAAGAAGAGCACTCTTCCTCCTCCCTTGAAATTTGTTAAAATGGCATTTCCCTTGTGTTGCATTTCCTTAGACCTGTGCAAAAACATCTTCTCCCAAGATAGAAAGCAGCGCACAGCTGTAGCCCTGGAAAGAATAACGCTGTGCTTGGAATATCAGATTTTTAAATCTACCAAAGCTGGAAAAGAGATTAAGAGTTAAGACTGAAAGTCTGTCTTTAATGTGCCCTATTATACACCAGGCATTACAGTTAATATGTCCCTTCAGATTTTGATGACCTACTTTGCTGGGCTTACAAATGTGGGGCTACACATTAAGGATAGCAGTTCAGCAAGGATTGTGAATTTCCTTGCTTACATAGATTAACCTTACGCTCCTAATACTATAAGTGGTGGTTTGTGTGTGAGGAGTAAAGGGAGAGATGGTGAGGAGATGATTAGTAAAAAGTAGCAAGAGAAATAATTTTGATCACCATACCTAATACAGAAAAGAGGATTTTAAAAAATTGTCACTATGTCTCAATAATTCATACACACACATACATACACACATACATATACATATATGTGTGTATGTGTGTGTGTATATATATATTGCCTTTAGCAATTTTTCTCTGACTGAACGTAAAGTTTCTAGTGGATGTATAGAAGTATTTAGGCCTTTGATTTGATTTTTTTTCTTGACCAGATTTTATAAGCTGTCAGCTAGCAGCCAAATTATTTATTTTGCCCCTGTTGGGGACTTCATGCACCCCAGTCATGCATTCTACCATGCCCAGATTGCTAAATGATTTTTAGAGGTATGTTTGTTTTGCCATTTATTGCTTCTTAAAAGTTTTTCTTTTTAATTAGAACACCTTTAGCATGGTTTCCAGTACATTCCAGGATTCTCTATTCGTTTAATCTGGCTGCTTTACCTCTTTACTTTGCCCTGTCTTCCTGCACTCTAATTTCTACACCCTGCACCTGGCTGATAGGGACATCTTGGGACACCCAACTCTAGATGCCTCCGTACGTGGGTGCCAGAATGTTCACTTTGTTGCTCCTTTGGAGTAAGAACATAGTTCACATACAGCTACTTATTTTTCACACCCCAATAAAAAAAATTCTTCTGTTTCCTGGATTTAAGCCACAGGGGAAAAAAACTTACAAATTTAAAATCCAAATCACAATTAGATTTGTTTATATCTGACCATGGTTTTTTTTTTCATTTTTTATTCTATAAAGGACTTAGGAAGGCTATGAGGTGTAGCTATGGAGACCCATAACAAATTAGTACCTTTATTAAGAGCATCAAATAACATAGACCTGGATCATCTTGGAAACACCTTGACCATATTCATACTGTGTACATAGTAGAAGTCAGGGGAATTCGAGTTTTGTGGGATTTGTTAGAAATGCAGTTTCAGAGGAGGAGACAGATGTTTTCCTTTCAAAGTATTTGACACAATAGACAGATATAAGAGTTCACACTGGGCTGGGAAAGGCCATGAGAATTCAGGGAGCAGTGATCAGCATACATCTGTTTCTAGAGAAAGTCTAACTGGGCAAAGGTGCTCACAAGAGAAAGTTCTCAGGAAAAGTGCAGAGGGAAAGTAGAAACTTGAGTAGAGAAGGTAGAGCAGGTGTGGAGGCCTGTCGGGTTAACTACTGATCAAGGAAGGGTCTGAGGCCATTAGTGCATGAGAAGAGGAGGTGCTTACACCAGGAGCCCAAGGATGCTGAAGCACTCACAACTGCCTTTTGATAGGAAT
Organism: Muscardinus avellanarius; assembly: GCF_963383645.1. Taxonomy (NCBI): domain Eukaryota; kingdom Metazoa; phylum Chordata; class Mammalia; order Rodentia; family Gliridae; genus Muscardinus; species Muscardinus avellanarius. The sequence continues at coordinate 29,465,092 of NC_137790.1, forward strand.
TCAATTGTGTCCTCTACTTCTTCTCCACATCCATGTACTTCACTCCCCAGCTCAAAGTGTAGGGAATGTTGAGGTTTCCATTTGAAGAGAGGCTGGTCCAAGCCACCACCATCTCTCACCTGACATTTGCAAAGCTCTCTCAGCTGCTCTCCCCAGTAGTGGCCAGCAAAGTTTTGAGTAGAGCAAGTGAAAATCATACCACACCTTCTCTCGTAACTTGCCAGTGGATTCCTCTTATTCCTAGGATAAACAGGCTGTGGTTGACCAGTGTTTCAAGACCCTGCTTCCTCTATCCATCCCTGGGCTTCTCAGCCTTGGCTCATCTTCCTGGCTAGATATTTAGTCAGATAACTCTTTGTCATGGGGGATGCCCTCTGAAGTGTATAATGTTTAGCAGCATTCCTGGCCTTTACCCACTAGATGCCAGTAAAACCCTCTTGCCCCAGTTGTGACAACTAAAAATATCACCAAATATATGGACTTTTCCCTACCTTCAGTTCTATTCTGCTCCCCCAACCACAATTCTCCTCTTCTTCAACCACTCTGGCTCCCTTCCATCTCTTCAAAGGCATCCCTCCACCATCTTTACATCTATTTTTTTCCTACTCCACTGCCCCCACTTCTAGATGGCCTAATTCCTAGTCATCCTTCTAGCCGTTCTTTTGTTAAACCTGATACTTCATCTCTCCACCCTGAGATCATACATGTTTTCATAACACCCGCTCTTTGCACAGGGCTCATCGTTATTGAAACTGCCTCTGTAGTTACTTCTTCCTCTTCTCCCTTGTGCACTGAAAGTTTCTTCAGGAAAGGCATATTATTTATTTATCTCTTTACAGTCTCAAACTTCTATCATAGCACCTGATACACATGTTCCTAAGAAAACAACTGAATAAATACAGAAAAATGAGATGAAATACTAAAAGTCAAAATGCTTAGGAAGGAAGCCATGTGACCACAGGTAAACCCTAAGGCTGCCCACTTGAGGATGCTCTGCCTGATGGTGATGTAGTTAATAATAATGGCAATGACTGCAGGAAACAATAACATTAATTTAGTACTTAATATATATACCGTGTAATTATTATATCAATGAATCCTTAAAACCATCTGATGATGAAATGGCTTTGAGCATTCCTTTTTTACAAAAAGATCGAGAAGATTGAATAGTCACACAATCCATCAATGGTAGAACCAGAATTCATACCCAAGAATTGAACTCAAAAGGGCTTTTCTCTAAACCCACACACACAATATTGCCTGTCAGAGAGCAGGACATTAGATTTTTAGTACTCTATGATAGGAGATTGTTTTAAGAATGCATGATGTCTACAGAATCTTGGTCTTCAGATATCTATTTTCAAGAACCGGGACGAAGAAAACATTCAGAAGCAGAATATCAATTGCCAGTTGATGCTTTGCAGTATTGTTTGGGAATAGGGCCCACACAAGGAGACAAGGAAGTTTAAGACTATCTCCCCAGAATATCACATCCATCTAAAGTTTAATTTTGATTAGTAAATTTCTCTTAAAAGTCATAAACATATAATGTGTTTGCCTAGGTCTAAAGAATATTAAGCCTGTGTTTAGAAAGCTTTCTTCTCAAATATTGTGTGTGTGTGTGTGTGTGTGTGTGTGTGTGTGTGTGTGTGTGCATGTTCATGCATGTGAATTTAAAAACTAAGGACCCTGGGGCCCTTTGGTGCAAGGAGATGAGTGGGATGACACAGAGAAGAGTTCAGAAAGCCATAAGGCTTTGAGAGGGCCACTAAATACTTGGTTCCAGAGAGTAGGTAGAAGGACACTGGATATGAAGTGGGAAGATGCCAAAAGTAATTGCTACCCACTTAGCAATTACTCCCTGGGCCCAGAGGCTGAGAAAAAATCATCTTGAAGGCTACCTTTGGCACTGTAAGCCTGCAGCAGAGTCTTCATGAATAATTCACTTTGCCAAAGTAGAAGTAACCATGGTCTGTAGTTCACTTTCCTTACATTAATTTAATCTATGAGTCTCATTTCATCTATCTGTAAAAACAAAAGGGATATGAATATTTAGCTCTGAGCCAGGGATGTGATTTATTAGGCAACACTTATAAATCATTATTTATGGCACACTAATATCTTAGCAAACATCTTTTAAAAATAAGACTTTTACTGAGTCCAGATTCAGGAGAGTCATAAGCATTCTATACATAGTTGATTGGAATTTATCTCTTCTACAATTAAAAGTTCATCTAACCCAATGGCGATACGTGTACTGAAGTGCCAGAAAAAGCTCAAAGTATAAGGTCCATCTGTCTAATGGAAGTTTTGCCTATCAATCAAATTTGTCATTACTTGGATTAAGTTGTTGAGATGATCAGCTTCTTGGAAAATAAGGCAGATAGGCCATAACAAATTAGAGTGCATTATACAGATTCCAGGCTAATGATGCTATTTGAGTAGAAATCCAAGCTCATGTTCTTTAGACTCTATTCACGATTGGGAGAAAGAAAATCTTCTCTCAAACGTGGTGCCTTCGCCCCTTTGGCTTCCTCCCAAGGCACCGCCCTGGTCATCATGATGCTATCCCCCAGGCTCTGGCTTCCAATGCCCACATGACTAATTAAAAACTTGCATAACACCAATGTTAAAAGGCTGGGAGTCCTTTCTGAAAGCAGAACTTCTGGCACTACGTTCTGGACTTGGTGATATCAAGCTGATTCCACAGCATGGACACAGGCTATTTTTGGGCAAAGCCAGCTCCAGTGTCTCATTCCCTATAGTGGGAACAGGAGCTGACCTTGGCTGACCCTGGGTGGCCGGGCCATCATGGCCTAGAGGGAGGGGGAGTGCTTGTCACAGACATGGTGCTGGAGAACCAAAATATGTGTAGAGCTTCTCAAGAAAAATCTTTTCATATATTCCAGGAAGCAAAATCTTTACTTCTTTTTCTTCATCATTTCTCCCTCTCTCAGAAGTGGGAGAGATTGGTGAGATAAGTGTGGTTACACTGCTCCTAAGTTCATGTACGATGCATACTGATCTATCTATATAGCATAGTTAACAGGGACACTCAGTGTTGGGAGGGAGAGAAAGGGGAAGCAGGGAGGGGGAGGAGGAAGGGCACCAAGTACTGTGAATATATGCCATTGTCAACATGATCCACAATATGATGTGAGACTATAGTGCATCCATTTTTTAAAAAATGGGTTTAGTTACCTGTGGTCTTCCTCTGGCAAAGTCCCATGTAAGCCTGTTAACTTCTTAAGGGGAAGAGAATCGCTTACCTATGTATGCATATTTCTCTGACTGGGTCAGTACTTGATATGCAAATATAAATTATTTTGTACCCGATAAGGTAGTAGAGGAAAGAAATGAAGAATAGGGATAGTAGTCAAGAGCTATCCTCCAGTCATTTCTCCTCCTTTACTTCAGTGAAAGGAAAAAAGCTACTCTGCCATCCTGCCCTAAACCTCTGCCACCCATCTGATCTTAGTCTTACTTCAGGGGCACGTGGGCAGCCAGCCTTTTTGCTCGTGCCTGTGGAGGAAATTAAGCAGTATGCTAGCTATTCTTTCAAGCATATTCTAAAATTGCTGCAGAGCCCCGCCCTCCTTCTCCTTCTTCCTCCCCTTCTTCTCACTGTGGTAACTGGCTCTAGTCTCCAGGTCTTAACACACAGCTACATTCACTCATCCTTTATTTCTTTACCAGGAGCTTCAGAGGAAAGGTAAAGGAAGGGCGGAAAGGCCTGCAGAGATGACAGGGACATCCTGACAGGGAGGATAAAGCAAGTTCCTTACTTTTCTTCATGTTTTTATGTCATCCATTTATGGAAGAAAAACTAAACTATGTTTCTATGGTTTTGCAGAATAGTGGGAAATAATCATAAAGAACTTTTGGGCTACAAATTAATTTGTAAATGCTATTGGGGCACTAAAAGAATATCAGGAGTCGAGTGCTTATTTCCTAATTGTTTTCAGCCTAATTGATTTTAATTATCAGTGAAAACTCACTCAGCGATTTTATTGCACATAGTGTCCTTGTGGATATAGCTGTCTCTATCTTAAAATTATTAGATCTGTATGTCATTCAACAAATATTGGTGAGCCCTCCTTTCTTTATGTCCAGGACAATATGAAGCACTATGTGAAATCCAAGATAAAACAAAACGTGATTTCAACTTTTAGTGTGCTTCAGCTCTGACATTAAAGAGAATTCATGACATAATACCTGCTTGTTATATGAGCACTACATGAAACATAGAGTGCTGCAGGAGTTATTTTAAAAAAATACTTTCCATTGTGCAATTATGGAAAGCTCTTCAGTGAAAGTAACATTAATACTAAAGGATCAAGTCATATATGTCCTTCACAAATTGCTTGTATATTAATTTCACACCTACACCTTAATCTCCTAGTGGCTAGGGGTTGTATATTATACTTTCTTTCCTATTGTCTGTCTAGATTCTTTTAGCAAGGATGTGCTGCCTAGGAGATGATTTAGACATAATTGTTTGTTAATACTTGCTAAGTGTTTGAGACAAAAGTCAGACAAACTGTCGGGCATGGAGGTACAGGCTTTTAATCCCAATACTTAGGAGGCTGAGAGGCCTCGGCTACTTAGTGAGGCCATCTGCAACTTAGTGGGACATTGTTTAAAAATAAAGAATAAAAAATAAGGCTAGGGGTGTAGTTTGTAGGTAGAATGCCCCTAGGTTTCATACCAACTACAGCAAAAAAAATAAAAAATAAAAAATTAAAGTCAGACAAATGTGGCAAATTCCATCTGTCTGCCTCCTTCAGCTAACTAGATTTCAACTAGGAAATTCCTGATGGGTGGCGTGAGTTGGCAGAAAACTCCCAATTTCTTCTCAATTGATGAATTGAAAATTGGATTCTAATTCTCACTTTTCTATGAAGTGAGGCAAATCAGCCTTCAGTTATCGCACCTAAAAATAAGCTTGATGGCGACTCAAGGATTTAGTAAGTATCATTATATGTCACAAAAGAGTTGTAAAGTTATTGGAGAAGACATGAGACAAATGTAAGATGCCATTATTACTACCACAACTTTCGTGGGATGTGAAGCTCACTCATGACAAGACTGCAGAGATTTTCTTTAGAAGCGCGACATCGCTTTAATTTTTTATTTCACTTTTATGTTTCATCTGGCTCATCTTTTTGAAGTCATTTTCCTTGTTTAAATAGTTTTCTATTGTACCTTTTCTCTCAAACTGGTTTTATTTTGATGGATTTAGCTTCCCTGGAGGAAGGCACATATGGGAAAACCTATGAACCATTGAGCTGCTAATAATAATTATCCTCTGCCCTTTTAGAGCCTCTTTTATCTGAGGATATCAAAGCACTTTCCAAAACGGTATCTATAATTGCCTCCATAATACAAAAGAAAAACTGCAAGTGAGTGAGGCTGAAGGATTTATAGGTTGACAAATGCAAAAAGCAGAGCCCCACATTCCCTTCCTCCTTCCTTCTTCCCTGTCTCCTAGACCTCCGGACTTTAAGGAAGAGTGCGTCCTGGCTCAGACCCAGGAGATTAAAAAACGAAACAAACAAAAAAAAGCAAATGTTTGAGGGATCGGTAGCCCCAAGTGAAAGCTTCCCCTCAGAAGGCTTTTAATCTAAGAATATGTGCGCACAAATCACAAAGTCCCTAAATAGCGAAGTGATGGAGGAACTGTCACTTGATGGTATTGAAGCTAAGAAAGGACTTGTCCAATAGAATTTCATTTGACCTGCCCACATGAGGGGCAGGTTCTCCATACTGCCTTGCCTTTGCAGTTTCCTCTCTTAGAAAACTGGAGTTTATATCTGATGAAGAGGAAGAGTCTACCTTTTCCTCAGCAAGCCAAGTTGAGGTTTAGCAGGGCAAATTGCTGGACTTTCCTTAAGGGTATAAAGTAGGCCCATGGTTCATTGAGAGTCAAAATGCTTTAGCAGTTTGCCATGCATTCTTTAATACATTACCCATCTTTTATAAAATCATTTCAGAGTTATTCTTTCTGGGTTCTATTTGAAGATGGAATGACATACTCCTAACTGGCCCAAAAATGGGAAAAAATGAATAATGTGGATGGGGGTTGGTGATCCAAGACATTCCCATTAAACTTGGGGTCCAATAATCAGCATAAGGTCTGATCTGACTGATAGAGAGCTCCAGGGCCTCTAGATCAAGTGAGGAACTAGGGACTATAAAAAAAAAGATAATGTGCTGAAGAGCCCCAGCCATCACGTTATTCTAAAATTGGAATAGGGCATTTTATATGTAGAAAAAAGGACACTGATTATTATCTGAATATTCCTAATATGTCCCATAGAACCTATTTGGAATTATTTTTTACTATTAATTTGAACAAAAGCACTGAGACTCTTTATATGTATAATAAAGCTAATTTTACATTTAATAGACACATCTTTTTAAATGTTGGTAAAATCAGAACTGATTAAATTTTAGAAGTGAATAAGACTTTTATAACTTTAGAATATTCTTTGAGTTCTCTTTGCTAATTAAGATACTCTTACTTCAACCCCTTTAGGTTAGATTGAATTTTACAATGCTCACTCTTTTCCTCTTACATGTACCTCCAGTTTAATACACGTACCATTTTCTCAGCAAGCTAGCTTGTGTATTTGTTTTCACTTTGCCTCTTATGTTGTTTGTTTGTTTGTTCGTTCGTTTGTTTGTTTATTTGTTTGTTTGTTTGGGGTGATACTGGAATTGAACTCAGGGATTTTCTGCCTCTGAGTCACACCCCAGATTGATTTTCTTTTTTATTTGGAAATAGGGTTTTGGTAAGTTGCTGAGGATGGCTTCAAACCTACAATCCTCTTGTCTCAGCCTTCCAAGTACTGAGATTACAAACATGAGGCACCACACCCAACCTCTCTCATGTTTTTAACTGAATAGTAATGGTTTGTATTTTTCTGATCAGTAAGGAATTAAAGATGCTTGATTTGAGTGAAACAACCATACGTAGTAGTAAAGCATTTATGGCATGCCTGGTTCTGGGTCCAGCTATAGGCACCCTGCTATTTTATCTTTAAACAACACTAAGGTAGTATTATTTGCACTTTATAGATGAGGAAGCTTCAGCTTAGAAACTTAAGTCATTTGACTGGTGTCCCATAGCTCATAAATGACACAGCTCTCCTTAGAACCCAGATGATACTGACTCCAAACCTGCTCCCTTTACACACTGCAACATCAACGTGTTTCATAATTGATTCTTAAATTTCTAGTTCTATGACCTTCACTGTGCCTAGCTAAGTCATCACAGGCCATGTACCATTCCTGTCTGCTCAAACATCTTCAACAAGCCTGTTGGTATAGATACATTCGATCAAGCTGGAAAGTCTCAAAGTCCATTTCCTTCACACACAATTTTCTCCTGCCTTATTTGAGTTTGAGACGCCTTTGTCCACTTTAATGGTTGCAGCGTCCTCTCACAGAGAGATGACCTTACTGAGTGTCTCTTGGTAAATAAACCTCTGCTGCTGATGACTTTGATTCATCATCACGCTGATATTTAGTGTCAGTGAGGAGTACGCTGGACCGGGCAGCAGTCTTGAGCTCTTATGAAGGGAAACAGGTGGCTGGTCATGTTGGACCTATGCCCTTTGGCTGAGGTGGGGAGACTGAAGCTTGGATTTAGCGTTTTAATTGAGGTTGGCCTTTGAAAACCACTTTTCTTTTTTAAATCCTTTTGAGATGAGAGGAAACCAACATAAAAAAAAGTAGCATAGCTTCTTCCTGTGTCATGTACATTTAGCTTTTCCCAAAGTCCAGACTCGCCTTTCCTTTGACACAGACGTAACATTTGCATCCTCCAGAGCAGACAGTCTATTGCCAAAATTAATACACACAGGTGTTTAGGAAACCAGCAGAGTACATGTTTTTGTCAGTGTTTTAAACAACTTCCCCCCACGATCACCAACAACACTCTCCAAATAGAATCTGCTGACTTCCATGGCAGGGTCAGTGGTACAGTGACTCATTGCGGGATAGAACAAACAAGTTCGACAAAGGCTAATTCAATATGTAAATCTTATTTCCTTCTTGCAAGGGAAAGCTTGACTTTTCTCGAAAAAAGAACCAGAAAGTCTGTGTCTGGAGTTCCTGCTGAGTTTCATGTAGCCCTGGGCCTCAAAGATATCCACACACCCTCTAATAACCGATTCCCTCCCCTTCCTCTCCCAACTCCTAGAGTGCACCAAATGCATCCAGTGCCTCCGTGAAAATACTCCTGAACCTGATCCAGTCCAGCTCTCACCCACGCCACTTCCCAGAAGCAAGGCTTGCCAAGGTCTCCAGTAACATGCTCACTGCCAAAACGAGATGGCACTTCTCCATCTGATGCTCCTTGACCTATGTACAGAATTTGACACTGCTGATAACCAATTACACAACTCTCCCGTCTTGGCTTCTGAGCCTCTTTCCCCATTTAGTCCGCCTCTCACCTCATCTGCTTTAGAGACCCTTCACCCCCTATCCCCACCTCCTTTTTGCCATGGGGTTCCCCTCATCGCTTTGCAGGTCATCTATTCCATGGGTGACTGGCTGCCTCACTGATTACAGAGGCCACACTTTATTGATGTTAGAACCCCGATGCCTACGCAGTACTTACAAAACAGCGAGGGCTTTAAAACTGGTCCTTAAATCAACACACATATCCAATAGGTCAATGTCTATAATCACTTTAGTCCTATATATGTGTGTCAGGTAGAAGGTAAGCCTCACGACCAATTCATAGTAAACAGAAAATTATCATCTGCCTTTAACTGTTTCCCAACATCTAGTTGTTAGCAGAGAACACTGATAAATAACAAGTTTCCCAAATAAAACTCCTCACTGACTACTGCTTATTTTTCAGTTTTTATATCCAGTCCCCAATTAAATCTGCTTTATCACTCTTAACAATTTCTGGACCTGATTTTCCTTCTTTTCAACACTTCCAGTGGATTTTTATGATATTTGTGCTGGGCAAACTTTAAAACTACTTTGTGTTCAACTGGTATTTTGTATAGCAAATGCTTGCCCTGAGGTATGGCAAAGTACAGCCAATTCATATTTGTTGAGTGACAGCTGTATCTTTTCTCAATGTGGTCATTAAGGTAGTCCAACAAGGATTAGCTGCTCTATTAGCTGTTTATTTTTGTAATTTTAATGATCAAATTCTACTACTTCAGAAGTGATATGATCCAAAAGAGAGTTTATCATTTCAATAAAAATAACAGTTTAATTCTATAAACTTGTCTTATAGTTTATATGTAATCCTTCATCTCCTGTTTGAATATAAATCTCTCCATAACCCCAAGTTACAATATTTTTTTTTCTATGAGCCTTCAGTTCTCTGGCCAAAGTTATCTTTTTCATCTGCCATTTTGTATATGCCAGACTTTCTTGGGGCCATATATTTTTTAAACTTTTCCTGTATATCATTCAATTGTAAAGTCTTTCATTCAAATGCACTACTAGTCATTTTCCCTCTTCTTCTTGTATACACTCAGAATGAACCACAATCGTCTCTTGAATGATCCACAATCTAGTGTCTGTTTACTACCCTCTTCCTAGGATCATTTTAATTTATCCTCTGGATTTCTGAATGAACAGAAGAATGGTGGATAGATGATGAATAGGCAGATAAGCAGACATATTCACTTCTCATATATATTAAGGAATTTTATAATATACCCTCTTAGCACCAATAACTTACTTCTTGATAAGAGAAAAGGTATTTTTGTTCGACCTCTCAATGCAAATACATCTCTTCCACATTTCCAATTAACTTAAATTACTTATATTTTAATATCACTCAATTTATGTTTTACCAAGTTATCTTCCTCTGATGTATTTCTCATCTGGTATTATCATCATTAGTCTCTGATTATAACTTCCTAAAAGAAAGACCTGATATTTATTAAACATATCCTAAACAGTTTATAGCACTATCCTGTGGGACTATAGATAATTAAGACATTATTTATGAGTCTATTAACAAATTATTGTGTATATATCTGAAACCATATAGATAGCTGAAACTATAAAAATCAATTTATTCTTCCATCTCTCACCAATATATTCATTCAACTTTGCCAGAGGGAGCATATCATAAAAAAATGGGCCCTGTTCATTATTCAATGGCTCTTGTTAGATCAATAGTATTTCCCATTTAGTAAAATGTGATGGCTCATGATTTTTCATAGCAACCCGTGTAATTGAAGGAGTTTCACTTAATTAACATAGAAAAGTAGTAATCATAGGTGGCATCAGAGTGAAATAGAAGACTCTGCTGAAATTTCTAATTCTAAAGAGAACACCTTTCACATTTTCTTAATACTTATTCTCCTAGTTGATTATCTCAGTTGTGAAACACATACATTACGAATTTCTCTCTCTGCTTGCTATAGACAGACTCCTCGGACCAACATCTTAAGTCTTCGATAAAATATAAATGAGCAACAGCTTCCTGCTAACCACAGATTCTCCTTCTTGTTTTGCTTTGTCCAAATGTTCTTCTTGAATGCCCAAAGGACTTTCTCTTCCTGCTTGGCATAGTCCTAAATTAGTTTGAATCACATTATTCTTACATCTAGTGTATGTACCTGCATTATGGTTCCAAGGATAATTTGTGTCCTTTAGCCATTGTGTACTTATCAACAGGGCTTCCAGGGATTACAATCTGGCTTTGATCTGGCTCAGTTCATCAAGGTTGCTTGGAGGTGGAGCTATTGACTGGTACAATATTGGTTTCATACCTATGACAACTCAAATATCTATTTTTCTCCCAAGCCAATGTTTTGTTTTGCTTTGTTTTGTTAATAACATTTGCAAGTTGGTGCTGATACAAAAGTTTGCATCCACTCTTTTCCTTTAAATTCAAAACAACCAGTCTATTTTAATGACTTACTGGATCTTTCTGAGTTTCTATTCCAAACTAAAATTCAGCCTATATGAATCAACTAGAAGTCTTGTCCTGCCAGGGTGTGTGTGTGTGTGTGTGTGTGTGTGTGTGTGTGTGTGTGTGTGTGTTCTTATGTATTTCTTGTCTTTCAATGTCTCATTAAAAGAGTAAAAACTTTATTTTTTATAGCATAACAGACTGGAAATGTAATAAAGTATAGCACTAATATTATACTTGTTACAATGTCTTGTTACCTAGGTTCTACAATATATTAGTTGTAGAATACAAGCATAGAGTATGTAAATCGTAGAATATAAGGCATATACCATACAACAGAATGAAGCCATAAAGAAGTAAAGCTTTAACATTGTCCATTATGGGTTAGATTCCAAACTTACTCTCAGAAAATCGTGACTCCATTCTGCTATATGTGATATGACTTATGTTCTACCATAATTTTTCATAGCTGTTCACTATAAGTTTTTTTTGCTTTTATTGGTGCATTATAATCTCATATCTTAGTGCAAATCATGTTGACAATTATATACATGCACAAGCTCTTGGAGTCCCTACTCCCCATTTCCCTCCCTCCCAATAGAGAGTACCCAGATTGACATTGGTAAATATTCACATGTATACACATAGTCTGTGGCAGTATTGAGTAAGAAATGTAAGCTGGCTGTGGTGGCACATATCTATAATAATCCCAGGACATGGGATGCTGAGACAGGAGGATTGCATATTTGAGACCAGCACATGGTAACTATTTTTTGTGGGGGGGGGGTCTGAGGATGGAACCCTGAGGCATTCAACATCCAAGATACACCCCCCAGCCCTATTTTTTTATTCTTTATTTTAAGACAGTGTCTCACTGAGTTGCGTAGGGCCTCAATAAGTAGCTGAGGCTGACCACGAACTGTGATCCTCTGGTCTCAGCCTCCTGAATGCTGGGATTACAAACATGTGGCACCACGCCTGGCTCTGGTAACTTTTAAAATAAAATTTTAAAAAAAGGAATGACTGGGAGTGTAGCTCAGTGGTAGACTGTATCAGTGATCAAGTTGAGATCACATAAACTGGGTATGGTGCCACATGCTTGTAATCCCAGTACTTGGGAAGCTGAAACTTCCTATACTTGAAACAGGAGGGTCACAGGTTTGTGGCCAACCTCAGCAATTTAGTGATGACCTCTCTAACTTAGTGAGACCCTGTTTCAAAATAAAATGGGGCTGGGGTTGTCTCTCAGAGGTAGAATGCCCCTAATATATTCCTCAGTACCACAAAATAGTAATCATAATAAATTGCAATCACAAAGCAGTGAAGGCAAGGGCGTCCTGAAGATGCCAATCTTGGTTCTCACTGCCTCACAAGACTGGTGGTGCTCTAGATCAAATTTAGCCATTTTCTAACTAGATAAATTGCATAAGTAAATCAGCAGGCCTTTTTGTACCTCAGTTTCCTTTCTATAAAAATTTAGAATTGGACCAGAATAGCAGCTGTCAATTTCATTAGGCATATCAAAGTATAGAGTTCCAAGCAGGGCATGGTGGCATGCACCTGTAATCCCAGTACTTGGAAGCCTAAGATAGGAGGATCACAGGTTAAAGGCCAGTCTCAACAACTTATCAAGACCCTGTTTCAAAATATAAAATAAGATAGGGCTGGGAGTGTAGCTCAGAGGTAGAATGCCCCGATTTAATTCGCAGTACCAATCAACAAACAAACAAACAAAGAGCAGAATTCCAGTTCTGGCACCAGACACAAAGCAAAACCCAGCCCACATATTTTATCATGAGCTGCAGAAACTAGCAGGAGCATATGGCACAAGAGTGTGATCCCTCAGGTATGTTGCAAGAGATAGAGAGGCTGAGAACCCCTGAAGCAGATGATTTCCAAGTTACCATACAAGTTCTTCTTCTATGCAAGGCGAATCATTGGAATAAAAGCATTTAATGACTTTATTTCTAAAAAAACAAAGATACTAAAACCTAAAGTTTGGATTATTATCATATCTTTTAGTCTGTTCAGACTGCTGTAACAAAATACCACAGATTTAGTAGCCTATTAACAACGCAAATTTGCCGGATGTCGTGGTGCTTCCTTGTAATACCAGTACTTGGGAGACTAAGACAGGAGGATCACAGATTCTCAGCCAGCCTCAACTACCTAGTAAGGCCTTCTGCAACTTAGTGAGATCCTGTTTCAAAATAAAGAATAAAAAATAAGCCAGGCGTGGTGGTGCATGCTTGTAATCCCAGCATTTGGGAGGCTGAGATCGAGGATCGTGGTTTATGGACAGTCTCAGCTACTTAGCGAGGCCCTCTGCAACTCAATGCGACCCAGTTTCAAAATAAAGAATAAAAAATAGGGCAGAGGGTGTAGTTCGGAGGTTGAATGCCCCTGGGTTCCATCCCCAAACTCGCAAAAAAAAAAAAAAAAAAGAAAAGAAAAGATAGGGCTTGGGTTATAGCTCGGAGGTAGAATTTCCCAGAGTTCCATCCTCAATTCTGTAAACAAATGAAAAGCAACACAAATTTATTTTTCATGGTTCTTAAGGTGGATTCTGCTCTTGGTAAAGATGCTGTCAACACTGTTGAAATAACAACAAAAGCCAGGCATGGTGGCACAAGCCTGTAATCTCAGTACTTGGGAGACCCAGATAGGAGGATCATAGATTTGAGATCTGCATGTGGCAATTTAGGGAGACTGGGTTTCAAAATAAAAAAGGGCTGGGAGTGTAGCTCAGAGGTATAACACCCATGAGTTCAATATGCAGGACCACAAAAAAAAAAAAAAAAAGAAAAAGAAAGAAAAAAACTCAACAAAGAAGGAGGAGGAAAAGGAGGAAGCTTAAGAATATTACATAAGCTTATGATAAAGCAGAGCCAGCATTAAAGAGGCTTAATTCCAATTTCAAAATGTTTTACTATGGGTATAATACTATTGCATGTTACAAAAAAATCTGTAACAAAGAAAGGAAGAGAGTTAATGCAGCAAACTTTCTTCTTGTCGTATTTTAAGAAACTATTATAAGCACCCCAACCTTCAGCACACATAGGCTGGGCAGTCAACATCTGTAATGATCTGAATTTAGAATGTCTCCCTAGCCCTCATAGAAACAAGGCAGCAATGTTGGAAACAGACTTGGTTACTAAGGAAGGTACCTGGAGGTGCATGATCATGGAGATTATATAAAGTCTCTTCTCCTCTATTCTCCTTCTGCTTCTGGCCTCTCCTCCACGATGTGAGAGTAGAGCCTAGAACTTCCCCCACTCCCATATGCTCTGAGCTCCACAGACCCAGCCTGATATGGACTGAGACTAAATCTCCAAAACTGTGAGCAAATAAATTTTCATTCCTCTAAATTGTGTGGTCCAATATTTTGGATTACAGCAGTGAGAATATTAATCAAGGCAGCACCCATTAAAGAGGAGGTGTGACCCCGCACCAGCAAAACAATTTTAATCCCCTGAAGGTTCAGATGACTGTTGGCATTTTTCAGCAATAAAGTATTTTGTAATTAAAGTATGTACATTTTTATAAGTGGTGCTATTTCTTACCTAATAGACTGTAGTACAGTGTAAATGTAACTTTTATGCAGACAATGGAAAATCAAAGCATTCATGTGACTCTCTTGAATGCAATATTAGCTTCACTGCAATGGTCAGAACTGAACCCACAATGTCTGCGAGGTATGTCTGCATTTTATTTGAGTGAAAGTAGAAGTTCCTTATACCTGGACAATTAGAAAGGTATGTGCCTGTGACAGAGGCACTGTCAAAAAAGAGACTGGACGGAAAAAGGTGCAAAGTAGCTTCTTACAGGACAAATTAAGAAGACTGGTTTTTATCGGCTAGGAAATGAAAATACTCGTCATGTTGTATAGTATTCTCTTATTCATTACTACAACTGCTTTGCAGGGAGAGGGAACGGAATAAAATGCAAGCTCCTTTTGTCGATGCCTTTAAGGCTTTTTATTGAACAAGATGCTGAAGTGAAGGTTAACAGAATTACTCTGAAAAAAAAAAAAGAAGAAAAATTTGAAATTCTTATAGAAGAGAAAGATCAGAAACAAAGGTGTAGGGAAAGGAAGATTCAAAAAGAAGCAAAAACCAGATTAATAAACAGGGATACGATAATCATAGGATAAGGAGAAAACGACAGACATTTCAAAAACATTTTTATCTTTCTACTACTTTTGAATTTATTTCCTTTGCCAATGTCTGAACCATTCTTCAGCTTTTCTATCAAATCACCATATCTGTTGAAGTTATATTTAAATATGAGTAGATATCTCAATGTCTGAAAATAAGGAGTTTAGGCAGAATTAGTGATATAAGACACAGTAAGGAAGAAGTGTTGCAGAGACTAAAATGACTTTATTAGCTCCTACAGTCATATGTAAAATGCTATGGAGGGCTTTGATCATTCAAAGGCCATGGCATTGGGGGAGAGGAAGAGCTTTTGCCAGTGTTATCTTCAAGTCAAGTGCATACATGATCAGGAAGCTCAGATTATATATATATATTTCTTTTAGTCAGGGATTGGCTTGACCAAATTCACTTTGAAGCAGCTTGGTATCATGATATTAGAGGCAGTGGGATTGTAAGGGTGTCCTGACGCTGAGAAAATAGGAAGTAATGTTTGAAGCAGAGATAGGTGTCAGTCAATGGACCTACATATCTCACCTAGTTGGTCTGGGAAATGGTACTTGCCATATGGAACAGTTCCGCTTGGAATATGCTGCCTGTGAAGTGACTTGGTTAGAGCTAAGGCGATAGGCCCATTAGAAGATTGTGGCTGGATGTAGTGGCACGCTTGTAATCCCATCATTCGAGAGGCTGAGACTGGAGGATTGCGGTTCACGGACAGCCTCAGCTACTTAGTGAGGCCCTCCACAACTTAGTGAGACCCTGTTTCAAAACAAAGAATAAAAAATAGGGCAGGAGGTGTAGCTCGGAGGTCAAATACCTCCGGGCTCCATCCCCAGACCTGCAAAAAAAAAAAAAAAAAAAAAGAAGAAGAAGAAGAAGAAGATGATGATGAAGAATTAGGTTGTATGAGTGGCCAAAGAGGGTTTTTTATTAATCACTTTTGATTTAGTAAGAATAAAATATAAACAATGTACTCTTTCTTTCATCTTACTAAGTTATTTGGCCTTCCCTTCTCTCCTCCCTCCCTCCCTCTCTTCCTTAATTCCTCCCTTCCTTATTTCCACTCTTCCTTTCTTATCCTTTCTTTCAGCAAACACTAAAGGAAAATAAAATTTTCTATTATTTATGACTTTCTCTAAATTTTTTTAAAAATGATTTTACACATTCATCTCATATGAAATTTGATGAAAACATTTTTCCATATATAATAAATGAGTTAATTGTCACAGTTGTCATGTGGTTATATTTGCTGTTATTTTATAATTCTTATTTCTATTATTACTGTTCAAAGAAAATTGTTTCTGTTGTAAATATTTTATAAGCATCATATTTCTCATATTCATTCTGTCACAAAGCAAAAAATCAGTCTTAAAGCTATTTCTCTATCATTGTCTACTAACGTTAATGTATTTCCTTGAAATTGTCTTCCCTCTCTTTTTCTATTATTCTTTCTTTCTGCTCTTCTTATATGAATTAAGACTTTCCCAGGTCCTCTTACTTTGAACTACACAAATGTAAATAGCTGATTGGATGACGTCATTCTGCATTTATGAAGCTTTAATTACTTTTTTGCTCAGTTATAACCATTCTAAGGTTATATAAATGCCCCATTAGGATCATTTAAAATTCAGTTTATTAAGCCAGTCATTTTCCATAGCTAGAGAAAAATGGAAGAAAAAGCATTTGAGGACCGCTGTCAAAGGGAGCTGAAACATGCAACATAATCATTGTGTCTTCTTTGAATTAAACAAGAATAAAAACTTTTATTAACCTTTAATTGAAATTTACATTGAAAATATTTGAATTTGCAAGATCAATTAAATAATTTGAAACTATATTTTATAAATGAGATAATTTGGAAGACAGGTTTTTTATGGCATATTTACCAGTAAGATGATACAATTATGATAATTACTAAAGTAAACTAAAGTAAACTTTAAACTTTAAACAATTTTTAGGGGAAAATATTAAAATACAAATATTGAATGCAAATAACAAAGATAACATTTTATTAACTAAAAATGAGATAGACTACTAAGCCATTAATTATGGCATGGGTATTCATACTATATCCACCGAAAGTTGACTTTTAAACATCACATTTTCTTTTTTCCCTAAAACTTGGCGCCACCACGCCCGGCATTAAAACTCTATTCTTAATATGCATTTAAAATACTTACACTGCTGGGCATAGTGGCGCACGCTTGTAATCCCCGAGCTTGGGAGGCTGAGATAGGAGGATCGCACAGGTTCAAAGCCAGCCTCAGCTACTTAGTGAGGCTCTCAGCAACTTAGTGAGACCCTGTTTCTAAATAAAGTAAAATAGGTCTGGGAGTGTAGCCCGGGGGTAGAAAGCGTCTGGGTTCCACCCCCAGTACCAATAAATAAATAAATAAATAAATAAATAAATAAATAAATAAATAAATACACTACTTACACTGATTTTTAAAATTTGAGAAGACATAGTACATTTACACTTTTATCTCTTCAAATCTCTAATTAAAATTTTAATTGATTAAATAAAAAGCAAGATAAAGAATTGGTGAGATAGTTTACTTAAACCTTAAAATCATGTAGCTTTTGAGGTGCCTTTATTCTGAAGAAAAAAAAAGATATTGGAAAATAGTAATCATTTCTTAGAAGTTATAGAATTACATCTTTAAAATAGCTGAATTTTAGTATCATTTTTTGAATTACACATTTCTTCTGAGGAAATTCCAGGTATTTTCTTTTATGCATAATATAAATCAGCAATTGCTTATGAAGACAATAGATACTCAGAGGATACTCAGAAATACAATAATGGAAGTATACATTCCTATTTTTTTCTTTTTTTCCTTTTTATTGGTGCACTGTATTCATACATCATAATGATATAAAGAAAATACTTTTGTAGACATACATGCACACATCGCCCAGTTAGCCCCTACCCGATCCCCACCCCGTTCCCTCCCCATCCCTCCTTCCCATGCTTGGCTTAGTGGTTGACATCTAGTTTTTAAAAAATCCTTTAGACATTTTCTCAAAGTCTTGCATGAAGCCAGTAGTTAAACTAAGAAATGAGAACATATGCACAAGTCCAGGGGAGTGATCCACCTCTAAGATCACTGTGTTCCCTTTGGGGGCTGGGAGGCAGGAGCTCTCCCCATTTGTTCAGTGGTGAACAAATACTCTAGAATGCAGTCTCAGGTCTTTTAGCTAGTAGGTCTTCCATAAACTATTTATGAACACGTCATTACCATGGGAGTTCATCCTTCCGTCTCCCTCGTATATTTATGTGTCACTCAGCACCCTTCCTCCTGCTTGGAAAGCCATCAAGAACTTTTATCTCAGGAGTCAGTTGCCAGTTCTGTTTAATGAGCCAGTCAGCAGGATTCGCAAGAGCCTGGAGTGTAAGCCTGTCTCTGCCCTTTTTCTCAAACCAAGAATGCAATTACCTCAAAAGCCAGTCTTTGGGAGAGAGTCTCAGAACTGCTCCCTGAAGGTTGTACAGCCTCTGAGCTCACCTGACAGCCTGCTGCTGGCACCCAGACCTTCTCTTTTAACCAAGTCCAAACACTTGATATAAGTTTATATAGACAAGAGAAATCTTTGAAAAGGCCTCCTTTTCTCCCTTCTATCTTCTTACCCACTATGTGGGTACTGAAAGTATTGAAACACTTTGTCTGGCATCACAAAAGCTCTTACAATTCAGAAACTTCTAACATCTTATTTGGTTTCATTCTTCTCTCTTTCCCTCCCCCAGGATATTATCATATTTGGCAAGATGGGGCTCAATTCCACTTAAAATGATGGAATTAAACAGTCAGCCCATCTAATATGTGGAATCTATACGCTCTTAGAAGCATAGTTAAATTTAATCAGATATTAGGCCATAAAATTAATAGTTCTACATTTGGAACCCAACAGATTTTTGAGTTTCATTTGACATTTTAAGAGTGAGTTAACATAAATATATAGTAGCATAACAGGCCCATTAAATCAAAATATTTATTGATTGTATTTTATGTTTTATGGTTTTACAGTAATACAAATTGCTAAAATACATTCAATTTTTGTATATCCGCATATTATATACAAAGCAATGAGAAACAGTGTAAAGAAAGCAGTTGAATACAGGTAAAAATGATTATACCACAAATAAAATTCACTACCAATGAATTAAAGAAAATATATGGAGCATGTAGTTGATACTGTGCTGAGTCTTTTTGTGGGCCAATAATTCCTTAAATAATAATAGGAAATTTCAGGTATTCTGTATCAATATTTTGATAAATGGGACACACATGTATTTGGAAGGGCTATTCGTTGTTATTCTCTCTTCCTAAGTTAACTGCAGTGTGTGTTATCAACTTCAGATTCTTGATCTCATTGCTTAGGAATTTATTTGTTATATACAAGCTTTTAGAAGAGCTGTCCCTATTCTCTCTCCACCACCAGTTCTCTCATCATCAGGTCCCACCCCTAGATAAAATTTTTTGCTTTCTTTTGACAGTTTCACGTATTTTAGGGAAAATAAAAAACCTGCAAATTTCTGTGACAAGATAGTCCCCAAACTAGTTCGTAAAACTCTTCTTGCCAATTCTGATGAAATAAATTAAAATTATGACCTAGTTTGTCTTAACTATTTTTTATTTCAGCTCTCCCTTCTAAGAGTTAGAATATAGCATTCACTCAAACATTACTAGTTATGGTTTTTTTATACAGAAAAGAACTGTGTTTTTAATTATCCATAAAAGTAGCCGACATCCATATCACTACATTGCCTCCCCAGTATAAAGGCACTGTCAACAGAAACTTGTTCACAACTCCATAGCTTTGGTTTGGGGCATTATGAACTGGACCTTACAGCTTTCTGCATTCTTGAAGGAAACATTTTATCCGTCTGATAGAACCTCATTTTATCTCTAAGTATTTGTGCTCATTAAGGCTACCTGGAAGGAATTCAGCAGAAGACAGCTCATTAGTAACAAAGGAGTAAGTACGCACTATAGTGAGAGATAAAATAGATGTCATGATATCACATGGTCAAAAGACTTTGAATTTAGAAGAGTCGTTAGAGGTTAAATGTTTCAGTTCTTGCCTCTGTTATTAAAACTTATGAACTTCATACACATGCATAAATAGCCCTCAGAGGATGACAAGTGACTTATGCTCATTTCATATAGAGACTGAGATTCCGAAAGCTAAGAGAGTATCCCATGTCACACGACTACAGTCAGGCAGAACAAGAGTTGTATCAGTTACAGGCACAATATTATTTCCAAAGCAATATGCAAGAATAATGCAGCTTTATATCCGATATGATGTAGACCATGGTACAATTTGTTATTTGATCAGTGGATATATGTTTTAAATAGCACAGTAATAACTGATTTATAAGGAATGACAGACAAAACATTAACCTTTGGGGTTTTTTTCTAGTTGTTAGATTTGCATGCATTTAATGTTACATGTACTTTGTTCTAAATCTTTGTAATTAATCTTAGGTGTATGTTAATCTTGAAAATCACAATATCAATTTTCAGATCAATCCCCGACATTCCCAGATACAAATGGTTTATTGTAAAAATTCCAAACAGAAGCGATATGGGAAGAGAAGCAGACAGGAATAAGGATTAGGAGCCAGATTCATCAGATTTAATAATTGTATATATGGTTATGTGAACTATGTGTTATTTTTTATTATAACATTAGAATTTTTGATGTTTTTAAATATTCTTTCAATACTTCATTCTTTTAAAGTAATTAATTAATTTGTTAAATTCACTCTTGAATTATTTCCATTTCTCTGTCATAAATAGTGTGCAGTAAATAATCTTCTATATAATTTTTGTCTATATTTCTTTTTTTCTTTTTTATTCCTTTTTTAATTTTATGTGGATCATATTGAAATTGGCATACATTCAGACTGTGCTTGGTGCCTTCTCCCCCACAATTTCCCCAACCCCCTTCCAACAATGAATGCCCAGCTTGACCATGCTACATTAATACTTTTACACATATTTGGATATAACTCCTCCATTAATCAACCTCAGCCTGTTTAGTCTCCTCTCCTTCCCTTTCAGCTTTGCTGAGGTTTCCCCTCCATTATGTGGAGTCCCTCTGGTATTCCTAATAGTCCCTAGTTTGGGCATATTAGAGAAAACATATGTCCCTTCTCTTTCTTACTTGGCTGATCTCACTTAACATAATGTTCTTCAGGTCTTTCCATCTTCTTGTGAATGACATGATTTTGTTTTTCTTTATAGCCGAGTAGAATTCCACTGTGTGTATTTCC
The DNA here is from genome assembly GCF_963383645.1 of Muscardinus avellanarius. Lineage (NCBI taxonomy): Eukaryota > Metazoa > Chordata > Mammalia > Rodentia > Gliridae > Muscardinus > Muscardinus avellanarius. The sequence continues at coordinate 29,486,429 of NC_137790.1, forward strand.
AATAACTTTGCAATCCATTCATCTGTTGATGGAGACCTAGGTTGGTTCCATATTTTGGCTATTATGAATTGTGTTGCTATGAGCATGGGCATGCATATGTTACTGTAGTTCTCTGATTTCAACCCCTTTGGAAATATACCCAGGAGTGGTATAGCCGGATCGTATGGTGGGTCCATTCACAGTTTTCTAAGGAATCTCCACACTGATCTCCATAGTGGCTGAACTACTTTGCACACCCACCAACAGTGTAAAAAAGTTCCTTTTTCCCCACATCCTTGCCAGCATTTGTTGTTATTTGACTTCTTTATGCTTGGCACTCTTATTGGGGTTAGATGGAATCTCAGTTTAGTTTTGATTTGCATCTCACTGATGGCTAATGATGTTGAACATCTTTTCATGTATTATTGGCCATTTGTATCTGTTCTTTTGTGAAGTGCCTATTCACTTCAGTGGCCCATTTCTTGATTGGGTTATTTGTTTTGTGTAGAGTCTTTTGAGCTCTTTGTATATTCTGGATATTAGCCCCCTATCAGAGTGGTGGCTGGTAAAGATCTCCCATTTTGTAGGCTTTCTCTTTAGGTTCTTTATGGTTTCCTTTGATGAGAAGAAACTTTTTTAGTTTGGTGCTATCCCATTTGTTAATTCTTGCTTTAATTTCCTGAGTTTTGGAGGTCTTGTTGAGAAAGTTACTGCCTGTGCCTATATGTTGGAGTGTTGATCCTATGCCCTCCTCTAATAACTTCACAGTCTCTGGTCTAATTTCTAAGTCTTTGATTCATCTCGAGTTGATTCCTGTGCATGGTGCGAAGTAAGGATTTAGTTCTATCTTTCTACAATGTATAGCCAGTTCTCCCAGCACCATTTTTTGAAAAGGCTGTCTTTTCTCCAGCGTATGAGTTTGCCCACTTTGTCAAAGATTGACTATTAATTGACTATAGGTATGTGGGTTTGTTTCTGTAACTTCTAGTCTGTTCCACTGGTCTGTATGCCTACTGTTGTGTCAATACCATGCTGTTTTTACTACTTTTGTTCTATAGTATAATTTGAAGTCAGGGATTGTGATGCCTCCTGCATGGTTCTTATCACTGAGGATTGCTTTGGATATTCTGGGTCTTTTATTTCTCCATATAAAATTTATGACTGACTTTTCTAGATCTATGAAGAATGTCATTGGTATTTTGATAGGAATTGCACTGAATCTGTAGATCACTTTTGGCAGTTTTATCTATATTTCTAATGTTTATCTTAGCAGGGATTGTCAGAAGTAAGTTTATTGGCCTAAGGACATAAGAAGATTTTAAAAATTTAAATGGCCTTTCCTCTAAGACTAGTTCTAAATAAAATACTTCTCGAGCATATTATCAGATGTTTTTCATGTCTCCCTCCAAACACTGAACATTATCATTGCGCCAGAGGATTTTTGAAAGAGATCACATGGTAATGATATTATAGGTCTTTCCACCCCATCCTTCTCCCCCATTCTTTAAATTTTGTATTTTATTATTTTACTGTCACATTTAAATAGATTAAATTTAGAGCCAGCATGAGGGGACACTAATACTTGAGAGGCTGAGTTAGGAGTATCAAAGCTTCAGCTGCTTAGTGTGACCTTCTTTAAAACAGTAAATAAATAAAACTAGAGGTATAGCTCAGAGGCAGAATGCCCCTGGATTCAATTGCTAGTATCACACACACACACGCACACACACACACATACACACACACACACACACACACACACACACACACACACATTCTTTCTCTCTCTCTCTCTCTCTCTCTCTCTCTCTTTCTCTCTCTCTCTCTCTTTCTAGTTGGGCATGTATGATTAATACAGGGAACAATTTGACATCCATGAAGTACTAAGCTGTGTCATCTCAGCACTATAGCAAGAAATCAGGGAAGGAAGGTCTGAGTTTGACAGCAGGCTTCATAGATACATGAACCACAGATTATTTCTAAAGGATCTATAGGACTTGAGTAGGTGAGATGGCATTATTAGATCAGGAAAACATAGGCAGAAGTCCACAAAGTTCAAATGAGCATAATATCTTTTAAGAATAACTTCTTGGATTAAACTGAGTTAAATCAAGTAGGACAACCTGATTCTCAAATCTTGGTGGTTGTCTGCTCCCATCATGCATTTGTTAGCAGACCCTTGAGTTGGTAGAAACTATAGCCTGTCAAGCCATGCCTGCTGATTTAAAGAAAATCTAGTGTACATACTCTGTCAGTTTGCTTTTCTTAATCAACATACCCCTAGGCAAAACCTTCCTTAGGTTGCAGAATCTGAGCTCCTCCCTTGCAATTTGATGCTGCCAATAAAAATTTTTGTGCTAGAGATAAGGTTTGTTTTTTTCAAAGTGAACAGAGGAAAAAAAAGTTTTGACAAGCCTGTTTTTAGAATTATGTTTTAATGAGCTATCCCAAGGAAAGAGTTCCCCCAATCCATCTGCAAACTGGTATCCAAATCTGCCCATCATATTATGTGCAAACAGTTAGATTAAAAAATGGAAAATAAAAGGCAGCCATCTGGATATCCGATATAACACTGAAAGTGAGTCCTTAAAACACTCCATTCAGTTTCCTTTTACTTGTTTATTCATTCATTTTTGTACTTTTATAGTCTACATCCAGAAAGATTTTGTGCTTCGCATAATTGGGCTCCAACAAAGCTCATTTTGTGGGCCAGAATTACCACTCCCTTTTCTCATCCATTAAGATGAATTAAGGGCACACAATTATTTGTCACCGCTTTATTTGTAATAGTTCCAAATTGAAATGGGTGACACATCTATACATCTATAGGATGGAATATTAAACATTCTTAGGATGGAATACTACCCAACAATAAAAAGGAATAAACTATTCATAACAGAAATTTGGATGGATTTTAAAAGCCACATGCTTAGCAAAAAAAAAAAAAGGAGCCAATCTCAAAGGTTGTATACTGTATGATTCTACATATGTAACTTTCTTAAATCTATGAATCTGTGAAGATGGAGAACAAATTAATGGATGCCAAGGGGTGTAGACAGAAAGAGGGGCTGGTGTTCTTCTAAAGGCTAAGCATGAAGAAAATCTTGTGTGGTGATGGGGTAGTTGTATACCCTGATTGTGATCTTGGTTACATCGTCATTGCATGAAGTCAAGTTGTGTAGAATTCCAGGTGTGGGCATATGCGCTCCACTGAAAGCGAAAAACAGTGGAAACTGAATAAGGAATAAGGATTATGGTCTAGTTAATAATATCATGTCAATATCAGTTTTCTGGTTTTGATATTATGTGATAGTCATAAAAGATGCCATCATTCAAGAAGGCTGATAAAGAGTTCTACATACTAATATTGCCACTTTCTGTGAGTGCATAGTAATTTCAAATTTTAAAGTTTTTCTTTAAAAAAAAGCATCTGGCCTTCACCCATGCCTTCAGCCATGATGCCATTAGTACCTTACCTCACCTTTGGTCTTGGCCAGAAAAGTCTTTATTGGCTCCCCAGGTTAACTTTATTTCTCACTGTTACTTTTTTATAACACTACTTATCTTTCTGGCCTACCACAATATCTAATAAATAATTCCAGTAGTATACATCAGGTTTACTACCTGATGTATACTAGGTTTACTACCTGATATAATCCTAGGTTGTATGTATGTATGTATGTATGTATGCATATATGTATGTATGCGTGTGTGTAGTGCTGGAGAATTAATTCAGAGCATTTTACCTCTGAGCTAAGCCATCAGCCCTTTTTTTTACTTTTTTATGTAGATACAGGGTCTGGGTTGCTGAGAGTCTCACTACAGTGCTGAAGCTGTCCTCCAACCTATGATCATTCTGTCCCAGCCTCTCAAGTACTATGACAATAGGCATGTGCTGCCACACCTGGCCATACTATGTATTTTTATAAAGTACCTCTTGGTGTTCACCTCTGCAACTTTAGCATGCTGATGTATTCATTAAAGCACATTAAGTGGCCAGCCAATATTTTTTTGAAATAAGGACCAAGAATGATAATACAGCACCTGAGCAAGCATTTTTATGAGTCACAGGTGGAGAATCTTAGACTATAAAGAAGAGATCATGAAGAAAGTCAGTCTATAGCTAAGAAGCAATACATCAAATTTTGTATACATATTCGGGACCACAAAAGAATAAATATTAATTCACACCATGTAAGACAGCTCATTTCAAACCAACCAAATGTGCTTATTTGGTTATTTCCATCTTGTCAAGAAGAACATTTCTACTATTTTATGTGGCCTTGGTAAAATGCAATCTCTGTTCACACTCTCAGCTCTCTGGGGTATTTCCCCCAACAAAACATGTTATAGCAGATTCTGATAATGAGGTCATTACCTGTATAGGTACTAGGAAGTTTGTTTTTTTTCCCCCCAGTGGTTTTCAAAGCTCTTATTGCCCCCAGGGCCTAGATAAAATATCAAAGATAACTGATTTTAGACACTCCCATATCTTATTTTTAGTTTCCAACAAGTTCTCCTGTCTTGTTGAACCAACATTCTCTCATGTCTGTCAAAATATTATTTCTTTATACTGGTTGTTAAATGACTCCAATGTGTGTGTGTGTGTGTGTGCGTGTGTGTGTGTGTGTGTGTGTGTGTGTGTGTGTGTATAAGAGTAGGAATACAGAACACACACACACACACACACACACACACACACACACACATTCTTCCTCCTTTCTTCTTGCATATTACCAAATCTCAATTACCTTAGTGCTCAGGAAAACCCATAGGAGGAAAGAATCCAATTATACAGATTAAAGTAATAAACAAGTAGAAATCCCTAAAACAGAGCAAAGAAAGTATTTCTGATATAGGTGGTGATTACATAATCCAGGTGATGGTCCTCATTCCCCATCAGATCCCAGAAGAACAGGGATTGGCATGAGAACATGGCAGCTCCTTCCTGAAAGTTTTCCAACCCTTAAGTATAAATGAAATGAAAAGTATAGAAGACATCTGGACATCCAAAATTTTGCAATGCTAATGTGTTATGTTCTGGAAGCAACTACACTAAGACGGGTATGAGATCCCAGTCTCTTTCACAAAATTAGTTCAGAGCTACATAGTGAGGATAAGTCTAGTAACAGAAACCAAATGCCAAGCAGCACCAGGGAAATTCTATAGAAAGCCAAAGATGGCACTGAAATATTTCTAAAGTAAATTCTTATGTAAGGAAACTTGACAATACTTTATTGGAAGCTTTGTCTGGAGTAGCTAGATAACCAGGGACATTATGTGCCACTCTTTTCTTTAGATATACTTATCTTAACATCAAAAATGACTATATATTGTGACTTTTACTCTTTGTAAAATCACAAGATAGTTATTTTCAGCTACTTGAATTGTCCTTTCAGACAGGATAGATACAGTAATAACTAACTCTGGAGTAACAACAAAGTTACTCAAATTTTTTGAAAAACTCAAAACAAATTTTCTAATTAGAATTTTTCAGACAATGTTTTTTCTCCTAGATTAACAAATAATCATTTGTGTTTCATTTCTCACTTGGCTTTAATTTTTTTCTTTTTTAATTTTTTATTGGTGCATTATAGTCATACATCTTAATGGATTACAAGATGGTAAAGGCATACATGCACACATCACTCAGACAAGGATTATATTTTAATGTGTTTCCATGTACTGACCCATTGTGGTGACAAATTATCAAAAAAGGAAGAGACTATGATCTAACTTTCTTTTACTTTCTGGTTACAATTACATGCACACCTCTTCACTCCAGTTTGGAATCATGTACTATTCTAGCAAATTAGTTTATGTTCAAGTATAAACCAACCCATCTGTCCTTTTTGTTCTCCTTTAAAACATTTTGGAGCTTACTATTGAAATAAAGTTACTAGCTTTAACCTATGTAATAACTATCCAGAAAAAGAATGAGTGTAGGACATGTAAAGAAAAAGAAACTTTCAACATCTGTTCTACTGCTTTCATGACACTCATTATCAGAAGCAGAGCATTATCTCAACAATAACACACTAAAACAAATACAGACTCCAACAAGCAAGAGAAATACATCGCCAAATATCATTTGCAAGTGGGTTGTTTGGAACATTAACATTTATATATAGGAAAATTTTCTTTTCAAGTGATATCTTTAATATTGCCCATTACTATGCCATCAAACTAGGAAGCTCAAACTAGGGCATGATGACTCTCTTTAAATGTTTTCTGTACTAGTTTTATCTGTCCTTGGACTAACATTGAGATAACTGGTTAAATTTAGACTGGAGTATCAAAACAAAATTCAAACCTTCATGTGAAAATACTACATGTTTTCAATACATTTTCCTTTTGTTTTTAACCTTTGGATCACTTAGGTACAACATAATAAAACAGGAAAATAGTGGAATTTCTTGAAAACAAAACTATTTCCCTTCAAAATCTAGAAACCATTGATATAATTTTCCGTTTTCACAATATATTCTTTCATGTTATCTAATTCAACACATAATACTTGGGTCAAGTTTTCAATAATCTTTTAGTCGCATTCATAACTCTCTTATAGACAGCTACATCTGTATTTTGCTTTTCTGCATTCTCTCTCAATTAGCAAAACATTCCTATCTCTTCAAGTCCAAACAGTTTTCTATTCAACATGTATTTTTGGTATTTAAAAAAAACACTCATCTACTAATTTGGGAACTTGGTCTATCTGTTGGCTCAATAACTAGCTCCAGTGCTTGCTACTTGACACTTTTTCAAGTTGCAACTCAATTTCGTATCATACCTTTTCTCCCCTGATTCACACCAGTTTTCTTTGTAAAGTGTGTTTTGTATATTATGAAATAAACTAACTTATGGAATTTTTTTTTTTGTGTGTGTGTGTGTGTGTGTGGTACTGGGGTTCCTGGAAGCCCTTCTACCTTCGGGCTACACTCCCAGACCTATTTTTATATTTTATTTGGAAACCGGGTCTCTTAAGCCAGCGAGGCTGGCTTCAAACCTGTGTGATCCTCCTGTCTCCGCCTCCCAAGCACGGGGATTACAAGTGTGTGCCACCATGCCCGGCTCAATTTATGGATTCTAAACAATACAAAAGGCAGCAATAAACAGAAAAAATATGGGCTTAAGAGCACTTATGACTGTGCATAATGCTTTGGACAGGCAAGTTAAAAGAACTCAAGAAAATAAGAGATTGTACACATTCTCAGTGGTTTCAGAACCACTGGACTTCCGACACTCACTCTTGAGTTATCTAATGAGATATGCCACTCGGAATGTTACATTTCTCATTGACCTTTTTGCTAGTTTTGTATAAAACCAAAAGCTGTCACAAACACCCTCTAGGATTAAAACCAAGAAGAGGAAACCTATGTTAAGATATAAATAAAAAGGAAAATTCCATTACCTTCTACCTCTTAATGGCCAAAGAAATATAGAAAGAATACATTTTATGCACCAAAGGCAAAGCCTAAAAGTACAATATGAATACTTGACATTTAGTTGATGAATTAAAAAATCAGTAGAGATAGATAATCTAGATAAATTCAGTGGCTCTTGGTGAGGATATTCATCATCTGGAAACTTATAAAATCTATTTCTTCTGGCCTTAATTAAGTGGGATGCTCATAGATTCTATTAACTCTTCAGACTCACAGACTTGAGCCTTTCTTTAGCTAATAGCACTTTTGCATCTGTTTTTGGTACCAATACCTATTTAACACTAAGCATGACAAATAAAAGTGTGCAAGATGAATCTAAATATGGACTGATCACAGTATATGACTATTGTGGCTTCTGTGGGGTGGCCTAAAATAAATTATTAATAAGAGATTGTTTTATTTGTCAAATGCAGGATACAAACTGATCTTTTCTGATTCATCAACTTTATACCATTTAACTCTAGGATGCTATGTCGGGTACCTTCTATTTCAGCGAATTGGGTTTATTTCACCACTAAATAATGACATAGAAAATATCTTCTATGGAGAGCACTGTGGCATCTTTTAAATTTATTTGACAAGAACTAATGAACTGCAGGATTCTAAAGAGCAATTACAAAATACTTAGAACTTAACAACCAAATTGGAAATTTCTGTGCCACTAAAAGGTTACTTTAGAAAGAGCTTAAACTCAAATAAAGACATCATATCTTTAAATAGGTACAAATACTAGATGTTACAAAAGGCACTGAGTTTTTATTGCTGCCCTGTGGAAAACAGTACCAATCTGTTGGCCTGGACTTTGACCCGGGCCCCTGAGGACTCATATTCTAAATGTATAACTTCCATAGTAAAGTTTGAGATTAGAAGTAAAATACTGTAACAATGAAAGTCACAAGCTATAGATATTAAAGGAAAGAGTTGTATTTTCTGAGGCAATGACTTTTAAAGTTGTATTTTTCCCCTCATTACTTTCTTATGCCATAAAAATGAAAACAAATATTATTTCCTTTCAGAAAAGTAATTTAAGTGAGTAATTTAACTTCTTACTTTGGAAATTCTGACACCAAATGTGCTGCATAAAACAAATGTTTTAGTACTTAAAAGAGTGCTAAGGAAAACATGATTTGTTAATAGGAAATCATAAATTCCACATTAAATGTGAACTAGCCACCAACTCTTGAATGACTGTGTTAATAATTGTTGACTAGCATACATAGCAAATCTTTTTTTTTCCCATCTTTTGGGTTTTAATTCTTAGACCTGGCGATAAAATATAAACTCGGCAATTTAAAAATGCCCAAAAGATTTTTAATATCTCCCCATCTCTGTGTTTCTATACTTAAATCATAAAGTAAAAAGGATTAATGTGAAGTCCATTCAAACATAGAGCACAAAAATCTCCTCAAATTGATACCCATGAAATGTATGTCCTTAGCCAAAGTGTAATTTGTAAAACATTTCCATTGGTATCTTGGGCCAGTCTCTTTAGTATTTCATCTAATGGAAGTTGCTGGGCAAATATTTGACCCTGCAATGACCAGCAACTTAGGCCCACAGCAAAAGTTTGCAGCATGGATCCAAGTTTTGTAAATAAGTGCTGCTCTCTGCAAGGTGGAGGCAGAGCATGGCAGGGCTTAAAGTGGGCCTCAGCCCATGGCTCTGAGGGCCGTGCGCCCACAGGACTGCCTGCCGAGGTGTGGATGGGGGTGAAAGCTTGCTCACGTTTCACTATCTCGGTGTCAGCCCAGAAGGCAAGGTACCTTTTTCCTAATTTATCTATGTAAAAAAGTCCTTCCTCCCCCTTAAAAACAGTCTTTTGGTGATCACATGCAAAGATATGTTGCCAATAATGGCCTTGACTAGGTACAAATAGTCATTTCTATTAGTAAAGCAATTCAAAATATATGTCATGAAAATGACAATAGCTTCCTTTTGTCTTTAACACATGATAGGTTTGCCCATTATTGAAAATTAAAATAATTCTGATTTTTTTGGGGGGTGGTACTGGGGGGTGGAACCCAGGGGCTTTCTACCTCTGAGCTACAACCCCAGCCCTATTTTATAATTTATTTGGAAACAGGGTTTCACTAAGTTGCTGAGAGCCTCACTAAGTAGCTGAAGCTTGCTTGGAACCTGCACAATCCTCCTGTCTCAGCCTCACAAGCTCTGGGATTACAAGCGTGCACCACCACACCCGGCAATAATTCTAAAATTTTACTACATAATTAAGAGTTAATTATATTTTCCTATATAAAATATATAACTAAAACTAAGCATATTAAGCGTAAGGAAAATGAGAAGGAGAAAGGGGGAAGGGAATGGGGTGGGAATTGGGGAAAGGCTGAATGGGTGATGTGTGTATGATGCCTCTGCCATTCTGTACCTTATAATGATGTATGTTTACAATGCACAATACACTTTAAAATTTTGTTAAGTTAAAAATTTTTATTTTTTTATTTTTATGTATGTATGTATGTATGTATGTATGTATGTATGTATGTATTATGGTACTGGGGATGGAACCCAGGGGCATTCTAGCTCCAAGCTACACCTCTGGTTCTAGTTTTTAGCCTTTATATTTTTTGAAACAGGGTCTCACTGAGTTGCAAAGGGCCCCATTAGCTAGCTGAGGTTGTCCGGGAACTGCCTCCTGAATGCTGGGATTACAAGCATGCACCACCACTCCCAGCAAAAAAAAAGGGTTTTTTTGTTTGTTTGTTTTTGTGGTACTGGGGGTGGAACCCTGAGGCTTTTCTACCTCTGGGCTATCCTTCCTTCCAGACCTATTTTATACTTTATTTGGAAACAGAGTCTCACTAAGTTGATGAGTGCCTCACTAAGTAGCTGAGGCTGGCTTCGAACCCGTGCAAGTCTCCTGTCTCAGCCTCCCAAGCACTGGGATTACAAGTGTGCGCCACCATGCCTGGCAAAAAAAAAAAAGAATTTTTAAATTAATACTTTTAAAAGTTTTCTCCTGGAGGGCCAGCGATTTAATAACAAACTAGAGAGGCCGTTAAGAATGAAATCTATACCGTGACACCACCACTCGATGGTTTATAACCTTGGATAAGGAAGTTAGTTGTCCTAAGCCTGTTTCCTTATCCAAAACTGGATTTGACAATAGCACCCACGTCACAGAGATATTGTAAATGTTCAATAAAATAATCCCCATGAGGCATATAGCAAAACACCTGGCAAACACAAGCCCTCTTCTCGAGGACGTGGAGGAGAAAGAGAATAGGCAGGTGGTAGGCAGAATTTCTAAAGAGGCCCAAAGATCTTGCTTAATCCCAGGAAACCATGTAAATTTGATGAGGTGTCACATTGTCGTGATGATACTGAGTCACATGGCACATTAACCCTAAAAGAAGGGAGCACGAGCCTCATCTAATCACATGAGCCCTAAAAAGCAGAGTGTTTTGTTTTTGTTTTTTTTTTCATAAGTGGAGGCCAGAAAGATAAGAGTCATAGGAAAGACTCAATGCAGTATTGCTGGCTCTGTGATGAAGGGAACCATTTGAAGAAAAACTGTGGAACAGTCTCAGGGAATAGAGCAATTCCCAGAAGAAGCCAGAAGAAAAAATAAAATGGAGGTCCCAGTCCTACAACCACAGGAACTCCACTCCGTCAGTAGCCCGCAGGAGTCTGGCAGTGGATTCTTGTTCAGAGGCTCCATATAACAGGCAAGCCAGTTGGCACCTTGACTCCAGCCTTGGAAACCCTGAACAACCTAACCCCCAAGTCTACCTGGACTGCTGGGTTTCACAACCATGAAATAATAAATCCATGCTGTTTTAAGCTGTTACAATTGTGCTAACTTGTTATGCAGCAGGCAGTGATGCATACAGATGATTTGATGAATAGCTTGATACCTATTCTAATTGTGAGGGTGAATTTCCAGAAAGAAAGGACATTTTCATGTTTCCATGGAGGGAAATCTTGTAGGTGGCTTTAATTAATAATTAGGAACATTGAAGGGCACTATTTTAATTCTTCCTAGTGGCAAAAAATTCCTAGTGGTTTAATATGAATCAAGTATCAACCTCTTTAAACGTACATGGATAGGCTTTCTCTAGCCAATTGCTGTGACAAGAATAAAGCCCAGAGAGAGGTGGTTACCTCCTAAAGCCATCTTTCAAAAACAAGTGTCCAGAGTAATTCTTTTACATTTATATATTGCTTACATTAATCAAATATGCCAAAAAATGGATAGGTAAGTTAGGGTTAACACATACACTTACTGGTCAAGGTTATCTCAACACTGGAAACAGATATACTTTCAGTTTGCCTAATATTTTTCTTTATGGGAACTGCTGATTTTCTTAACGGCTCTGTATATATGATGTTGCTTCTTCCTCCAAACTGTTGGTACTTGCTTCATGCTGGCCAATCAGAATACTCCAAATTCTGATTCTACACATAATGATTTGGTTCAGAGCTGTTAAAGTAGCAAACCACTATGATGAAAGAGAGCAAAAAAATCTCTGATCTCTGTGGGTAATGGTTTTTGTATTACAAATCAAATTGCGTTCTATATCTATTACAAAGCCACTTATTTATCTAAGTTTTATTCTTTTCTTCCTAATTCCTTCTACAGTTTTCAGGGTTGCAATAAGCACGGACTATTTTACCTTCTTTCTCAGCTGGGAAGAGGACTGGGGAGAATGAAATGTGTCTGTTTCCATGGCCCCTTTTTGAAGGCTGGTAGATTTACAAAGAGAAGTTGGGGACTGTCTGTGACTCTTATGCACAAACATTATTCTTGCATCTCATCTCCAGGTAACAGAAACTTGCCATTCTCCCCTTTCACTGAAGTGAAACATTTCTTCAAGTTAGGTATGTTCCAGGAAGCAAAAGCTTGGGGTTCAGCATCTCTCTGTAGGGTGTGATTTGGTCACAAGCGAGGTGACTAGCTAATTTGGCAAATTGCTGTTGGAGCTTATTTTCAGTTGAACTTCTGCTGAGAGAAGAAAGAACAAGCCAGCGAGCAGAGAACATACTATATGCATCACTGAAACTTATTGCTTATCTTTATTGCATTTGAGTAAATGCTCTTTTTTTTTTTTTGCTGTTGCCAAGTAAGTCATCATATTTTAGTTCTGCACTGAATCCCTCGGTAGGAGACGAGATTTGAATAGATCCAGAGTACAGAAAATAAAAAGAATACACACTTTGCCTAAAATATTTGTCTCCTCGGGCTCTCTCCCACCTTCTCCTGCACTGGGATTTTGCACAATTCATACTAAATGGCATGAAATATTTTTTAGAAACAATAGCAGGGTTTTATGTTAAGTGTTTTTAGTTAATTGAACACAGATCTCTATTTTTCTCTTGAAAATAATACACGCTCATTTTAAGGAAGGACAAAAACATATAAGGAAAAGAATAAGACTTACTTAAAATTCCACCTCTCATAAACCTATCAACATTTCTGGAACTATCCCTTACGATCTCTGTGTGTGTATAGACCTGAATAATATTATTTAAGGACAATCATAACAGCATGATTTTTAAATTCTGTGAGCAACTTCAGTTTTTAGACATTATTTACCTCTTCTTTTTTTTCCTTCTTTCTTTTAGCTACATCTTCCTCCTATTCAAACATATACAAATATATGTATTCATATAGAGTGCTATTTTACCTCCCAGATAGACTCATTTTTCTATGCTTCTCTGCATCTTGATCTTCCCACCTAGCCACACACTGTTGAAATAATTCAAGACACGAAATGAACACATTCTTTTGAATGATTTCTGTGTAATAAGCCGTATATGAATATACCACAATTTATTCATTCTCCTGCATTATACATATTCAGATTGTTTCCAGCTTTCTTGCTCACACAAATAATGATGCAATTGACCCCTTTATATATTGGCATTTCTACTTTGGTAGACATGTGTCTCAAAGTAGAATTGTTGATCTAGGAGTACATATGTGTTTATGTAAACACATACATATTTGATGTTAACAGATACTGCCAGAGTGCATCCCAAGGATGCCTTGACAGCTCACACATCTACAGCAATGTATAAAGGTATCCTTTTCCTCACACCTTAACCAGAAGCTAAACAGAAAACATTTGTTTTCATAATCTGATGAGTGAGTAGTGCTATCTCATTGTTACTTTGTTTTCCATTTCTCCTACTGCCAGTGAGAACTATGAAATATATTTTCCCCTACACTTAATGGCGGGTTTAGGTGTTCTAATTCGTGAACTGCCTACTCCTTCCCCTTGCCTCTATTTCTCTGTTCTGTCTTTGTTTTACATAACCACTAAAAACCACGATGATGCTCTTTGCAGAGTCTGAAGAATACTGTGATCCTCATGTTTGTCTTTTCTGAAATTACCCTATGTTCTCATCTCTTCTTATGTAGGGAGGGCCAACTCTGATCAACTGATTGGGATAGCATGTTTGGGTAAAAATGGTTTATACTTTCCTTAGCTTTGGAGAATACTGTCATGCACCAACTGTCATGAATAGATTCTAAGTTTTGGGGGAAGAAAAAATTATTTGCTGTTTTTAACATTTTATTTCTCATATGTCCAGTTATCTATCTATGGTACAACATGAAAACCAATTTCTTTACCCGACATATTAGAATAAGCTGTGACTATTTCCTTGATCCATTCCTAGCCTGTCTCATGGTCTTCGGGGCTGTTAGTTAGCGGCAAATAAGCTGCATACAGGATAGTGCATGACCTAGTTTTTTTTTTTTTTTCATTTATTCCAGGTCATTGCTAACCAGATGAATGCAAGTTGTGTTAAAGGTTTGGTTTTTGTGTAGACAGGGGTTATGCATCAGGTCTGTAGCTTTGTTTTTAAGCATTAAGTTTCTCAGCAAAGTAGGTAAAGGTTTGAGGGTTTATGGGCAGCAGAAATATGTGTATATTTAGCTCTGTTTGTTCTGGCAGACTTCAGAGCACAGACCTGGCTGCCTCCGCTCCGAGCAATGTGTGGCCAGCCTTTACCTATGCCTCTGATCATGTCTGACTTTTCATTTATCTAGCAGATGCCTCCTTCTCATCCTTTCCTTTAAGACAGACCTCATCCCCTGCTTCTTACTGACATAACTGACAAGGTAGCTGATAAATCTTCAGTATAAATTCCACACAATATGGCCAAAACAAATACGTCAGAGCTGGAAATATAATATGCTCTCTCATTCTCAGTGCTCTCTTGTGAAAGGTAGTGCACATACACTGACAGCAGAGCAACTTTTAAGAAACTTGGAAAAATAAACTGAGATTCTGGGTTTTCTCAGAGGCACTCAGGTACATACTCTCAGCTATGTAAAGCACATGAATTACAAAGCTCTCCTAATTTACTCATGAATCTTGTTTTTCTTGAAGTGATTCTTTCCCTTGAAGGGATCTTTTAATTACCATCCTTTGGTCTAGCCAACCAAGCTGCAAAACCCTTAGAGCAGCTGAGAGAGTCCTCCTTCCACGACTGTCCTGCAGCCTCAGCAGTTTCCCTGCCTAGGGAAGCAGTTTCTCCCAGACACTTCCTGCCAAAACACCGAACTGAATGGAGTGAGTTGTTTCAAATGCCACTTTATTATCCACCAGAATAGAAGACTTTAAAGGGAACATTATCAGAATGCGAAAATTAATGTGAGGTTCTCATTTAAAATAAAACAAACGCTATCACAGGCCCTTTTGGGTTGATAACACCCTTTCCTTTTGGGAGGAAGTTTGTTTTTCTTCTCTAGCATGATACCATGTTACTCGAGGAAAAACCCTAATGTGATTTGCTATGCAGAAGGGACCATGAATCTTCCTTCCCTGGGCTGTCCACGCTCTTGCTGTGCGCCTCTTCTAAACAAAGGTAGAATGCAACTGTAAACAGAAATGAAGCAAAGTGACTCTGTCCAATATGAAGTGTTTTGGTCACTGGCATATACTATAACCATCTGAGCGACTGTGTAGTACTGCTAAATGCAAAGAAGACTTTGGAAATGGGTTCGGTTTATGTGTTTTCCCACGCTATTGTCGATATACATTTCTAAGACAAAGCCTTATTGTCTACCAGGAAGATATAGTCAGCTGGATCCAAGCCTCATCTCCATTAATAAAGTTGCACTAATTGCTGGCAGGTTTACACTTAATGAAAGGTCACAATTAGAGTATGTCATACTCTGAATCACTGCAACAAACTTAGTCATGAAATACTAGAATTAGAAGAGGCTTGTAGACAAGACCCAACCTTTTTGTCTGTCTCCATTTTAAGTTAATGAAACCATTTAAGGCTACATTTTACAAAGCATATTTCACACAACACAAAACCAAGTGATATGCTCTGCCAGAAGAAGAGGAGGAGGAGGAGGAGGAGGAGGAGGAGGAGGAGGAGGAGGAGGAGGAGGAGGAGGAGGAGTATTCTTGGAAACATGGAAATTAACAATATATATTATAATATTAAAACCTTTGTTATAACTTTACCATAAAGTGTGACTTTATTTGGTTTATTTTAGCTTTTTGTTTTTATGCGATATCCCTGTTTACATCCCATGGAACCATGGTTACACAGAAACATACTTTGAACAATGTTGATTCAGTGATTATAACTGTTAAAAAGGCTCAGTAGAAAATTTTAAACTGAGCAGGGTGTGGTGGCACACGCCTGTGATCCCAGCATTCAGGAGGCGGAGACAGGAGGATCACAGTTTGTGAACAACCTCAGCTACTTAGCAAGGCCCTTGGCAACTCAGTGAGATGCTGTTTCAAACAATAAAAAGATTAAAAAATAGGGCTGGTGGTGTAGCTCAGAGGTAGAATGCCCCTGGTTCCATCCCTAATACTGCGCAAAAAAAAAAAAAAGAAAGAAAGAAAGAAAAGAAAATGTTAAACTGTCATTCAAAGACCTATATCTTATTTTCAGAATTATTCAGCACTATTCTTGGGTCTTAAAGAGAAAGTTTTATTTTGGTAAATCAATTTAGGTATTAAGAAAATGGGGCTCTCCTGGTTCCTGCTATCGAGGGGTGATGGTCATGTTTGTTATTTAGCCTCTTATTTCTCTGCAGACAGCAAAACTCGAGAGCTAGACTAAGAAGAAGCACTAGAGAAAGATTCTTTTCTCTCTCTCATCTTGTCCTATTGGTTAAGGTTGTAGAAAATTCAGTGTTCTTGCCTGACCTGGTCTCTTAGTTCTCTGTATTTATTAAACTTTGAGTAAGGCAGATTATAAACCCCCATGGGTCAGTGGATATCTTGCTTTGTACTCCCAACTCTCTCTCTTTCATTGGGCCCTGAGTTAGAATTTATGGAGTTGAATAGTGAACATAGAGTTGTAAGTGGAGGGAGAAAAAAAAAAAGCAAAGTCATAGAAAACCTTACTTAAAACTCAGGTTTAAGCCACATCTTCCAACATAAGAAACCATAACTGTTAGGAATAATAAAGCTGTTTCTATTCTTGAATTCTTACTTGGTTGTTTTGATCTATTCTCAAATGGATTCTGGATATTAGGGAACCGGAAGTGAGAAATAAAATAATCAATTGGCACCCTCATTCCCAACACCTATTATCCTTATGATACCCTTTCATCAGTCTAAAATGATTATGAGGTCACCTGGCAGCAATTTATTCTCCAGATCAAATAATTCCAAGTTCTTTTCCTCTTTGTTCCCCATAAGTCTATTTGCCAACACTAATTATTTTTGCTGTTCTTTCCTGGTTCATTTCCAACTTTCCAAATCACTTAAAAGATATAAAGTACCAAATGGGAAGAAGCTTTCTGTGGGCCTGGCTTAGCCTGAGATTCTAGATGTTTTCCTGGCTACCGCAGCATTTTACGCTCAGTGGTAAATGCTAGTATAGCCCCATGTTAGCTTAGATTCCAAAACAATAGATTGACACCAACAACCTTACCCTGTGGCTGACTGTAATTTGCATTTCTGTTCTGCGAGGACATTAAACAACCATAATATTATAATGGTAGCACTGGCTAAGAATTTTTCAGTAAGCATTGATTTATTCTATAATTTGGTTTATTGTGTCTAAGTGGTTCATATTATATGCTATTTTATTTGATTCTTGTAGATTTCTTTTTTGATGTTTCTCAGAAATAATGCTTATTTTGATCTTTTCTTGTGGTTCATGCTAGGAAAACGTCTTCATTTTAAAAAAAAAAATATTCAGTCGAAATTTTCAAATTTACAAGTGGTCATTTTGATCTGGAATGTGTTTTCAATTTCTACCTATTGTTTTGTTAATATACACTAACATTAAGACTTTGAACTGTAGAGTCAAAAAATACTTTATAGCATTTTGCAGTTTACAAGTCGCTTTCACAGTTCGTGTTTGTTATTTTTTCACTGAATAAGTATTAATAGTGAGGGGCACTAAGGGGATAAAGAATAATAAATATCATAACCCACCTCAAGAGGCTGGCCGTATAGTGGGGGCAATGGGGATGTTTACTATGTGGTAAGTGCTATGAAGTAAGAGGCAATGCTTTTCACAGGAGCTGAAAAAAGAATTTGCAGAAAAGTAAG
The DNA here is from genome assembly GCF_963383645.1 of Muscardinus avellanarius. Classification (NCBI taxonomy): domain Eukaryota; kingdom Metazoa; phylum Chordata; class Mammalia; order Rodentia; family Gliridae; genus Muscardinus; species Muscardinus avellanarius. The sequence continues at coordinate 29,504,355 of NC_137790.1, forward strand.
GGGGTGAGTGAGGCTCACTGAAGAAAAGGGCAATGAGATGGAGCCACGGGAGGGGAAGGGGAAAAAGCTTAAAACAAAAAGTAAACCCAGATTTTAAGGAATATGAAACTAAACATGTAGAGTGTTAATCCATCATACTAACTCAGCAGGTAGAGGAGGTATTGTCACTCAGTTTTAGATGCACAAATCTGAGAGCCGAAAGACACAAAAAATAAATATTAGAAGAAAGATAATTTCTAGTCTGTTGACTCTCAGGGCAACACTCTTTCTATACAAAATGTCTGTTATAAAAGTGAATCAAAGACTGCAAAAATGTCTATGATTTTAGTGTCTAATTTTTTTGCTGAGTTTTATTTTTACTATGAAAATTAAAACATGTTTATCCTAGGACAGTTGCAAAGTAGAAATGAATGAAGAACATATAAAAATTGTAAGGTAATAACATTTTAAATTATCTTCTCTGCCATTTGTATATATAAACTTGCATACATATTTTATAAAGTTGGCATCATTATGCATGTACTATATTACATTCTGCTCTTTTCCTTGAACAAAGTATATTGCGAATGTTTTCCTCATGCAAGTAAATATGCTTCAATGGTATGATTTTTAATGACTGCAGAGTTTTCTTAATGGTTATAGAATATCCCATTGTATGGAATATTAATTTGTCTATTTTACTATTGCTGGATGTTTAAGCTATTTCTATTACTTTGCATTAGCAGTGCTAGTAATAACTTCTTCATATATTGGATTCTTTTTTTAGGATAAGGTATCACTAGATCAGAAAAATATAGTGTTTCTCAGACCCATGACGCTCAGTGGAAAATTGTCTTAATTTGCATTACCACTGGAGGTGAGCAGGCAAAGTGCCAGTTTCACCACCACTGCCAACATCATGTATAAGTATAACTCCTTTTTGCCAAGAAGTACTTTTTTATATTTGATTCTTTGCTAACTTTGTGGAGGGGGACATGTGTTTCAGAGGTAGTGGGTTTAGGAATGCATGTATTTGAGTCCAGGGGGATATACTTTTCAGCTATATTGATAGTAGAAGACCAGGATCCTTCTATTTTGGGGCACCATGGGAGTTGTCTACTTACTAGACAGAGGTCAAGCAAAATCTGTATTATTCAAACCATGCCTTGACAAATACAGAGTCAGAATATAAGTCCTCTTCAGTCTTAAGATGATGCTTTTGCCTTCAGAGGCAATTTCCCTGGACCATCCATCAGGATTTCCTACCTTCTATGATCTACCCCCACCATCTGCCAAATCTACTCAGCTCTCACCTCTCTACTTGCCCCCAACCACCCCAAAACAAACCCTTTAGCCGCTTTCTCTGACATTTGAACTTTAAAATAAACATTTAAGGCATCTTAAAATTATTAAACATTTCAAACCTAAGTACAGAGATGAATGAGACAAATGCAGTCATCCCTCAGTATCGACAAGGAACTGGTTCTAAGAGGCCTCCCCAACCCGAATGAATACTGAAACCCATAAATGCCCCAGTCTACTATATAAACTGAAGTGGTATTTGCATATAACCTACATGCATATTTTTACATATATTAAATTATCTTTAGATAACTTATAATACCTAATACAATAATAAACCATATATAATATAAATCATGTTTATGTAGATATATATTCATATGTGGAAAAAGACTTAGATACATAACATAGTTTTATATATATTTACATAAAATATTTTATATTATATATATTATATGTTATATATATATTTTATATATATATTTATATATATATATATTATATATATATTTTTTCAGTACTGGGAATGGAACCCAAGGGCATTCTACTCCCGAATTATACCTCCAGTCCTATTGTTTACTCTTTATTTTGAAACAAGGTCTCACTGAGTTACAAAGGGCCTCACTAAGTAGTACCTGAGGCTGTTTGCAAACTGCAGTCCTCCTGTCTCAGCCTTCCAAATGCTGGGACATAGTCATATTTAAATTATAATTGGCCAGGCATGGTGGCGCACACTTGTAATCCCCTTGTTTGGGAGGCTGAGACAGGAGGATGGCACAGGTTCGAAGCCAGCCTCAGCTATTTAGTGAGGCTCTTAGCAACTTAGTGAGACCCTGTTTCCAAATAAAATTATAAAATATGTCTGGGAGTATAGCCCGGAGGTAGAAACCCTCTGGGTTACACCCCCAGTACCACCACCTCTACATGTGCAAAGCAACTAATTTCAAATTTTTTATGGTCTTTTCACTGAATCAGGTTAAACAGGTTGCCAATAAGATGAACTAAGTATAACTAAATGATCAAAATGGCAAAACACCAGATTCAACCCAAATTAATCAATTTGGTGGCCACATGAACATACAGAATCAATGTCAGGATCAAGATAATGAGAAAATTAAGGTAATTACTTGTTTTTTCAAACATGCTTGGAAGCAATAATAGATAGCCCTGAGTTTTCAGGACAGCAGTTATTCTATTTTAAAGTCACTGTTTGTAATTCTTGATGCAGATAATGTATTTGATAGTTCTCTCTCTTTTCTTACGGTACTAAAGACTGAACCCAAGGACCTTCTACCTCTGAGTTGCACCCAGAGTCCTATTTTTTATTCTTTATTTTGAAACAGGGTCCCGCTAAGTTGCAGAGGGCTTCACTAAGTAGCTGAAGCTGGCTGCGAACCTGCAGTTCTCCTGTCTCAGCCTCCCAAGTACTGAGATTATAAATATGCTGATAGTTCTCATTTTGACAGGTTTTGTAGTTTTAACTTCCATTTTGAATGGCTGTAGACCACCAATCACAGGGCATCAGCCCTCTTTTCTTCCTTCCTCACCCTATAAAACATCCAGTTTCGCAGCTGAATCAGGAACACTGTGTCCTCAAAGAGTTTCCTGTGAGCAGGATTGAAGCTACTGGCTGCCCTAGGTTCTTTCCCTTTTGTTGGTGCTGAAAGAATTTTTTTCACAAATTTTTAATTTCTGCTAACTTTAAAGTTAAAACATAGTGAAAAAATAAAACTTAGACTGAAAGTCAGAATAAAACTTATCTCTAGTGAAAATGCCAACATACAAACAGGTTGTCATCACCAATATACTATAAGGCAGTAGCATGCATTAATATAGTTATAGCTTCTTAAAGATAAGAGCGAACTAAACACATTCCAATTTATTTCCCTGGTCATCTTTTTAGGTAAAAAAAAAAAAAAAAAGATCTAAAAACAACAACAACAAAACGAATGACCTGCTCAGATTGTAACCAAGGATTCCTAAAGTTCAATCCACTCCTTCCCAGAATCAAACCAACAAACCTTCTTTAAAGTGTTATGTGTGCTTATCTTTCCTATTTAATGTGCATACTAAATCCTAGCTGGGCCAAGCCAAGCAGAGACCACAGGGTATAAACCAATGTGCTTAGTGGAAGAAACACCTTTCTGAGAGTTTCTCTAATCTAAGGACTTTCTGGCCATCCAGTCCATACTGCAACTAACAGAAACAATTTAGTTGGACAGAAGGTGAATCTGATGATGTTAAGATTAAAAAAAAAAAAAAAACACTAGACCACTTAAAATCCAATTGCTTTCAGAAGGGCTTATTTAATATTGAAGTCCACTATAAAATTGGTGATTATTGTATGTCATTATAGAAGATGAACTTTTATGTGAAAGATCTATTTTGTTGATTAAATGAAATTCTTTTTTGTGTCATTGGGTCACACATAACATATGTCCAGTCAATTATTTTAGGAGTAGTTGAAGATTTCTTTTTATACGGTAATAGTTTTTTTGGCAATCAATAGAGATTTGAAGAACCATTTTTCTTGATAATGACCTAGATATTTCTATAAAAGTTTTTTCCTCCCAAGATGGATAGAGTTGGGTCATGGGAAAGGGTGATCAAATAAGCTTTATTGTAATTTTTTTCAGAAAGATCAATGGTTTTGCATTCTAAAATGATAACATAAAACAATAGTTTCTAATAACTTACAATGACTAAAAAAACAAATGTGGGTTTAACTTGATAGATGTCAAATAAAAATATTGATACTAAAAAAAGGCCATCCTTTTCCTAGGAAATTTCTTGTAAGGTAATTTTTTTTTACCTTACAAGATCAATAAGATAAATGTAAGCTCTATGGTGGTCAATAATCTAGCCAGGTAAAAGATTTAATATTGGATGTCTGATGATTTAATTCAAGTCTAATTCTGATGTGCTAATATTCTGTGGGGCAATCTTTAACTTTTAATCTCTTCACAAGTAAACTGTTGGGTTTTAGCTATGATTTGTGCTTTATGAAAAAAACATTTATTAAAGGAAATACATATATTTATAAATATTTTTACTTTTATTTTATGCTCAAATTAAATAATTCAAGATGTCTGTTGACCTGCTCCTTAGTTCATTCATGAAATTTACACTGGCATTTTCTCCAAAATAAATTGGAAGACTTGCACTAAATGGTTTAACCACCGAGCCCGTGTTGACATGAGTAATATTTAAATTGAAAACTTGGTTAAACATCTAAGCTGATCCTCTTTGAACAACAGTGCCTGTTCAATGACCGAGTGAACATTGCTGACCTACCCTGTCTCCCTACTTCCCATTCTCCAAGCAAGTTACATAAGGTTGTAGCTGGTGTTCATGCCTGGTAGCTAGGGCCTGTGGCACTAGAGGACAGTTTAAAAGTTGAAGATTACTGGCCATACTCAACACATAGAATGCAAGAGGCCTCATTAGAATTATAGACTTCTTTTATGCACATGCCCAGTGCAAGAGCCTCCCAGCCCACTGAGGAAGTCCCTGTCTCACAATTCTCACAGTTCACATGGCAGGAGAGGCAAATGTTATGTATCCCATGGAACTGAACCTGGAAAACAGCTGATCCTTGATAGACTTAGAACCATCACATAGCTGCTCTCAGCAAGCACTGATCCAGTGGAATTAGCAACTGTTTCAAAATAAAACCATTCCCAAGTGACTAGGCATTGCCATGTGGGCTCCAGGTTGGGAAGTCTAGTAGCAGAAAACTGCACAGGGACAGCTCTGTATAGGTGCTTTTTATAACCTTTAAAAATTTTTCTTACAATTTTTTTTATTGATGCACTCTATTCTCACATCATAATGTGGATCATGTTGACAATGGCATATATTTACATGTACTTGCTGCCCTCCTCCTCCACTTCCTCTTTTTCCTCCCTCCCAATACTGAGTGTTCAGGTTAACTATGTTATATTCACATGTATACACATATTCGAATGTAGCTTTTCCATTAATAAACCCCTCCTTTCTGGCTTTGCTGAGGTTTCCCCTCCATTATCTGTAGTCCCTGTGGTATTCCTAATGCTCTCTAGCTTGAGTATATTAGAGAAAACATATGTCCCTTCTCTTTCTGTGCTTGGCTAAACTCACTTAACATATGTTCTCCAGGTCTTTCCATCTTCTTGTGAATGACATGATTTTGTTTTTCTTTATTGCTGAGTAGAATTCTACTGTGTATATTTCCCATAATTTTGCAATCCATTCATCTGTTGATGGAGACTGAGGTTAGTTCATATTTTGGCTGTTGTGAATTGTGCTGCTATGAACATGGGTATAGGGGCTTTTGTGTCTCATATAAGTCCCTCCTTAGCAAGTAGGAACAAGTATATTCACTTAGAAAGTATATTTACTTTCTACATTGTTCCATGGCACCCCTTTGAAAAATAACAGAAAAAAATCCATTTTCCACAACTGCCATATATTAATGAGTTTCCTTTTTTTTTTTTTTTTTTTTTTTTTTGGTGGTACTGGGGGTGAAACCCAGAGGCTTTCTACTTCTGGGCTATACTCCCAGACCCATTTGATATTTTATTTGGAGACAGGGTCTCACTAAGTTGCTGAGAGCCTCACTAATTAGCTGAGGCTGGCTTCGAACCTGCGCGATCCTCCTGTCTCAGCCTCCCAAGTGCGGGGATTACAAGCGCACGACACCACGCCCGGCAATGAGATTTCTTTTGGGGATCCTTATCTATAGAGTAGGACCAGCTCTATGGTGGTTGGGATCATTAGGCTTCATCTGGTTCCAGAGTCTTTGCAAACTGAACCCTTGACCTGAAAGGATGGCAAATAGATGACAATTTTCCAAACTTAAAATGCACTGTGATCCCACTAAGTGCCCCAATAGTTGATTCTAAGGATTCTAGACTAAATAGAATCATAAAAGTTGACACCTTCTAAATATATATCACTGAATTTCTTTCCTCAAGTTCCTGATTAGGACTGTTGCAAACATAACATGAAGGTACCATGTCTGCACTAAATCAAAAGCACATGTTGAGAATCATGTGTGGAGGTGGAATTCTTAGAATGACTCAAGTATCAGTAATCATAGAGAAGGAGAGTTGAGAATGTTTTACAGTTCCTGTGATTTTTCTAGATACAAATAGTGGTTCGGGCCCTACCTTTTCACTCTAACCATCCAATCCCTTCAGAAGCTACCATGTGTAATTTGGTTTATGGATCCACCTGCAGCATCCTAACAGGTAAAAATCTCTGGCCTTCATGGTAGTATCACCTAAGACCCTATCCACACTGCAGCTGATACTCAAGAGTATCCTGACAAAAGAAATCTCCATGTCACATCTCTAGATGCTTGTTTCTTTCTGGAGTCAACACTGACTATGGAATGAGAAATTCTGGCAACCGATGCCAAGGTGTAGCCAAATATTCAGGCAAGTGAAGACAAAAACCAAAATACTGCTGCATAGGAAAGCTGAGGTAGCCAAAAATCTGTAGTGAGGTGAACTATGTTTTCTAAATGCTTCTACCTGCATACTGTGTCATTCCTGAGTAGTCAGCACCAAGCAGACATCAACTCATAAGAACCAGCAAGACTCAGTAGAACACATATCTCCTCAAATACTCATCAGATCTGCGGACCTTCTGACCAGCCAGACCAAACTGACCCACAAGATTCAGTTTGTACAGCACATAAATGTCTGCTCGCATCAGTGCCAAATAAAGGTACTACTCAGTCTTAGACTTTACAAGATTGCTATTATCTTAAAAGTGGCAGCGTATCCCAGCAGAAACATTAACAATAGCTCCTTTTTCTTGGCATGCCTTGGATTCCTGCCCAACCCCTGATCTACGTCTCTGCTTTTGTCTCTCCAGCTTCATTTTCTAGCTTTGGTATCTGTAACCCTTACCACTTGGCAACTTTCTCTTTGACATTTTGGGTCTTTGGTTCATTTTCATTGTAGAAAAATGAGGGAAAGAAACCAAAAGCAAATATAACCCCACCTTTCCTTTTAGAAATACTCAACATAAGCATTTGAGTGATATACCCTTCTAGATATATCCACATCTGTTAGCATGTGCAAACATGGACACACATCACATTACATGTAATTCTGCATATTCACACATATATATATGTATATATATACCTATCAAATCACATAGGAAAGGTATATATCACAGGGAGTGGCACATGGTAACATTCAGTAAACATGATCTATTTTATTTCTAAGCTGTGACTTGGTCACATCACTCAACAACATATAGGAAATATGTTTCATGTTGGCAAATATTTTTCTGTATCATAACTCTTGATGGATACACAGTATGCACCAAGATTTAATACTCACTTGTTAGACACAGGTTGCATACCCTATTTTGCTGTTATAAACATGGCTACATAAGCATTATTCTGATTAAATTTTTAACAGTGAAATTGCTGGTTCAAAGCATTTGTACAATTAACAACTTTGATGTAATAAATAATGAACTCACAATGAGCCTACACCAGGTTCTATTTCCCTTCAGGAGAACATTCAAAATGTCAATTTATTTACTTATATCAGGACTATGAAAAGTGCTATAAATTTTTTGGGGGGAACCAAATATACAAGGTTCTTGCTCTTCTGCATATGCCCTTAAAAAGGGGAGAAAATAGACCAAATAAACATCATAATAACCAATGAAAAAGTTTAAAAAGTAATATGATTATAAAAATAAGGTATTATTGGTTGTATATTATGTGTATATCACTATCTAACAAATTACCCCAAAGCATATAGCTTAAAACAATAAATATTATTATCTTAGCATTCTGTGGGTCAGGAATCTGGGAGCAATTTAGCCATACCCTTTGTAGAGACTTAACAGGCATATTTTAGAGAATAATGTGGTGTGCTTTAATGAAAGGTTAAATGCAGATGAAACAGAGAGAAATCAGAAATGATTCTCAGGTTTCTAACTTAAGCAATTTTCTATAGGAATTATAAATTTTATATGACTGTTTTATTGCTATTATTAATTACTAATTTGACAGGTAACAATAATTTTATAATTTTTGGTTTATATTTGCATTTCTCTTTATATATTTACTACTCAAGGCATTTTAAGTATGTTATACATATTATCATAGCAATTGTAATGCTATTTTTCCAAATGATAGAACTCATATTAAAAATTTGGTCTTAAGCACATTGTTAGTAATTTAACCATTAGAGAAATTTAATATTAACTAATAAGTGAAAAAGCAAGCTTCATGATGTGCTTATAAATATATGTAATAGTACATTTGTGTTTCTAGATGTATGCATGTTTACAAATGCTTAGATTGTCTGTAGTAGGGGACTTAAAAACAGGTACATTTTTTTCTGTAAATAACTGGGTGGCTAAGAGACAGAGAGGAACTTACTTTTACTGTATGCACTGTCCGTTTTTTTAATTAAATATGGGTTTCAAACCTGAATCTTATTAGTAATAGGTATATGTGACAGTTTTGTTTAAAAATATGAGACTTTCTTACCCATCCTATTGTTGTCTAATGACTACTTTATCCAGTGAAAAAGATATAGGTATACCCAGAGGTTTCTAGAAGGATTCATTTTAGAACATGCAGTCTCAACATCAGGGATTGTATTATTGTGAGAACTGAATAAAAGAGTCATTATTGTGGATGGTAGCTGGTAACCTGAGACCATTTGGTAACAATAGTATTTTACTCTGTGTATCCGTGGCTCTGTTTGTATATTGTGTACACCCTGTGTCAATTATTGAGAACTCACTCTTGAGCTTGTGTGTTATCTGGACTCTTTGATTCACATCCTTAGGCTCCTCTGTCACCTGCCACTTAATCATTTTTCTGGTCATTAACAGCTCCAGTGGGCATGATCATAAAGGGGAGAGAAAACTCAAATAAATTTATTTGTTATTGTTAATTGCACATATAAAAAGACTATGAAAAAGGTTGAGTGTGATAATTAAAATGACTTGTTTTAATAAGTTTAATTTAGTATTATTTTTTCACTCCTGGTCCTTTCACATTGATGCACACTACTTACTGCTAAGCACTAGCTTTTCTCCTTTCCTACACTCCCATATTGTCTGGATGAAGGACTACTTAGATACTTGCTAAATAGTCATTCAGTATTCTAATACTTATCCCCAAATATGGGTCATTAAAAATGAAGAAAATGTAGTAAATGGTGAAGTGAGGTTCAAGATTCAAGATAATAACCAAATAAAACAATAACGCTGAATTTCAATACTACAAAACACACGCATATACACACATACACACGTACACAATAGTGTGTGAACATGATGACCCTGGATTGAATAGAGAAAGCCTAGATAACTTCTCAGAAGCAAACAGTCTCAAAGAAAAACGGAAGCCGACTGGTTAATGTGCTTACTAAGAGAACCAGAGAGAGAGAAATAGCCAAAGATATGAATGATAGAATGAGTAACTCCTAAAGGAGCAAAGGGACACCTATTGTTTAGTAGGTACCTAATATTTGCTCACCCATTTTGATAGCTGTTTAGAATTCACCTATTTGGGGAATATGTTCCTCCTCACATATAAGTTCTAGAAGTCTTTTGGTTGTGTTTTTGGGTTTTCCAAATATAGGCTCATGTCATCTGCAAATAGAGATAATATCAGTTCTTTTCATTTTTAAATTCCTTTGATATTCTTCTGTTGCCTTATCACCCTGGCAAGAGTCTCAAGGGCTATATTGAACCCAGGGGTATTCTATCTCCGAGCTATACCCTCAGCCCTATTTTTTATTCTTTATTTTGAAACAGGGTATCACTAAGTTGCAGAGGGCCTCACTAAGTAGCAGAGGCTGGCTGCAAACCTGTGATCTTGTCTCAGCTTCCCAAGTACTGGGTTAGAAATGGATTCTTATGGTCTCTATAGAGAAAATGTGATTCTGAGCTCAGAAGTGACATGTGATCCAGAACTGACCAATCGGAGCATCGCATTTTTCCCGGCATTTGCTCCCAGTGAGCTCATGGGAGAAGTCAGTCTAGTCACAGCCAGTGACACTGATTTGGGGCAATTTGTATGACCCACCTAAGGAATTAGATTTGCTCTTTCTGCTTAGTAATCTGTGAAATTAAAAGTCAGAAGATGTTTCTTCCTCTTGTCCTTGTGGGCAAAGCTGAGAATGAAGCTACCATGACAAGGAGGGAAAACTGGGTTTAGCCAAGACTGAAGGGAAGGAAGACCTACAGAACACTGCTTGATACCTTTCCCAAGCCAGCCCCGGGACTCCTAAGCTTCTCTATTGCATATGGTAATTAATTCAAGGCTTTTCCTCCCTTCTGCCAGTTTTGGTTGAGTTTCCATTGTACAAGGAAGAGTCTTAATTAATAGGTTTTAGTGACAAAAGACCCTGAGGGAAGGCAAAATGGTCTCATTTTTGTCCAATGAACCAGTGGATGGAAGTAGAGATAGTGTCTTCAGAAGATGACTTGCCATTCATTCCCAAGAAGATCCAGCTCAGCTCTGGTAGGGAGAAACCTGCCAGTGTTTCATGGGGAGAAACCTGTTCTGTTAGGCAATAAATGTTAGTGGTTTTACATTCGAAGAAAAAATAATTTTTTTTTTGTACTGGGGATTTACCCATAGGCAATCTACCTCTGAGCTACAACTCCAGACATATTTATTTATTTTTTGTTTGTTTACTGCTGATTAATTTTTGAAATAAGGTCCAGTTGCTGAGGGTCTTGCTAGGGTGTTGAGGCTGCCCTTTAACCTGTAATCCTCCTGTTTCAACCTCCAAAATACAGGGATTACAGATGTATGTATATACCACCACACCTAGTTACTTTCCAAATATTTGAAAGTAGGAGGCCCCAATTATTTCTTTGGCATCTCTAAGAAAATATCTGACACTGGCTCAAAAATTTAGTAATGGGAAAAGACTGATATGTGAAATAATGTAGATATGAGACTAAATTTAAAGGTAAATAAAGTCGAGGCAGTGCAAAGAGATGTGACAATTAAACTCAGTGTAGAAGTGTGAGAAATGCAAAATTACTTCCATCCCGAATAGAATTGAAATCTCTCTGAATCTGGCAGTGTAACTGATGCCTGGAAAACATGGTAAATTTCACTGTGACATTGAAACTTGCTGAACTGAAACACTTTGCTTCTATCACACTTTGAAGTCATCATCCTAGGCTTGAACTCTTGAGAAAGCTACACAAGATCAAAAAATCTGAGTCACTAGTGTGATAACTCAATGCCAGGAAGCGATGACCTCTTCAGAAAAATGGGACAGTGACATCAGTTTGCAGTGGGTCACTAAGTATTGCTCAGGGTGGCGAGTTTTTGTGCACTATCCTGTAAGATGCTTCTTACATGAAATATGAGACCTCTAATTCTAACAATATTATAAACAAACCCATGCAATTAAGGCCTAGTGCATGACTGGAAGCAGAGATAAGCTAATAAGATTATGAACCAACTAAATAGATCCTGAAGCCATATGATGACATCATGAAATTTTAGAAGATACAGCTGGCTTCCAGTGATATTTTTGCAGTTGAAAATATGTAGCATCTGGTGTTTCGTTTATCATTCTTTGCTGAAGTAGTCGTCATCTTAAGTTTCTTTTTATCATGGAGATGCGTTAAGTTTAAAAATAATGTTGGAAATTTTTGATAGAGCATGCCATCCAATTTCAAGTAAAAACTAAGTAAAAATTAATTACTGTTTAATAAACAATTTTTGTACAGATGGGCAGTGTTCTGAGCTCTTATACTTATATTAACCAGTTTTGTACACTTAAAGTACCATTAGCCAACAGAATAATTTTCTTTTAATTTTTTAATTGATGCATTATAATTATACATAACAGTGATATTCATTCTTGCATATAATTCTTGCACAGGTTCATGTAACAAATTTTATTTATCAAGTGCAGAAGGCTCAATCATTCATTCTTGTGTGTTTTCAGTATTATGAAGTAATATATGGGTGAAGAATTCTGGCACTGGATATAGGTTTTCTCGGTTCAAGTCCCAATGTCATCACCTAGTAGCAATGTAACTTTAAACAAGTTATTTAATCTCTCCAGTTCTAGTTTATTTACCCATAAGTAACTACTACTAAATGACACAATCTTTATAAAGTATTTTGCACCATTCCTGACATATCTAAACTCCAAGTAAATATTATTTATTACTAGTCATTCATTTAACAAATATTTATTGAAGTATGTATGCGTGCTGGTAGTCCCTGGAAATACTTGGCCAAAAAGAAATAGTCTCTTAACAATAAACTGATGTTTAGGGATATTCTCTGACATTTTAATTGTTTGGAGACAATCTGCTAGAGTTCCTGATCCTCCATGACGTAGATTCTTGGAAAATTATTTCTCTGCTGTTAGGATAAGGAGGGATTTAGTCAGGGAAATAATATTAAATAGTAAGTTTTAGTAATATCTCTATGACCAAAAAAATGGATTCTTAAGATTTGCATCTTATGTTCAAAAGTTAATTCTGGAAGTTGATAATGATGTAGGGAGAGGCATGGGAATAGATTCTAGCATCTGAGCCTGTTTCTAATGCAGGGATCTAAACCAAGTCTCCTTGAGTGCTCCTCTGACTCTACTTCTCTTACATAACCTCAGCTTGTTCAAGCCCCACCACTGTTGAGGGGTGGCAGTCTCTGCAGTGTTTACCACCTCTGCCATGTATCATCTCATCTCCATTAGACCACTGCATATGTTGCCTCTGGTATTGCTTCTTTAGATGTCCCCAAATCTGTCAAAGTCCCTGACTTCTAGGGTCCAACAGTCCAACAGGATAAAGAATATATAAGAATGTGACCATATTCAAGACTAGATGACCGGTAAAACCTGACACAGAAGCACAAGGAGCATTTTATGGGAAGGAAAAGCTTGGGTAGATAGTGTTATTTGAGCAAACTCTCCAAGTAGAAAGAAGATTTTTAAAGACAGAATAAAAGGAAGACCATCTCAGTCTATGATAATGGCAAAAGCTACTAAAAAGGTCATCACGCTGCTGTTCTTTTAATAGTACAAAAAACCCCAAAGCAGTGAAAGTTTTCAGCATGATGACCTAGCTGCTTATGCCTTCTGGAAGGGCGTAGGCAGGTCAGTTTTTCCAATATACATGTATGAATGAAGCTTTGGTTTTACAAAGTGCCAGAAGAAGCTGAATGTATGGCTTTTTATTTTATTCTATTTTACATTATTTATGTCCATTAGTTATTTGCCTAATTTCATGTGAGTAATAGATGTTAACCCATAGCACATTATAATATGTGAACACATATAAATACATAAAATATAGCCAGGCGTGGTGGTGCACGCTTGTAATCCTCACACTTGGGAGGCTGAGACAGGAGGTTCATGTAGGATCGAAGCCAGCCTCAGCTGGCTTAAGAGACCCTGTTTCCAAATAAAAAATACAAAAATAGGTCTGGGAGTGTAGCCTGGAGGTAGAAGGCCCCTGGGTTCCATCCCCAGTACCACCAAAAAATAAATAAATCCATACATAAAATATAAACAGTAATTTAGAAATTGTAATCAATTTGAACTCTAAAAGTCTAATTTTTATGAAATAATAGCAAACTGCGATGGGTTATGTCTACTTTCTGTTGTTATTTGTTTATTCACTTATTTTCAATACTGGGGGTTGAATGGCTGGATCCTTTATTACTGACCTACATCTGTAGCCCCCTTCCCCCTGCTTTTTTTTTTTTTCTTAAACAAGTTCTTACTAAATTTCTTGAGCTGGCTTTGAAACTGCTATCCTTCTGACTCAGTCTCCCAAGTATCTGGGATTATGGGCTCTACTGAATTTACCTTGTTTCAGATCCCAGAGTTACTGTGTCTGCATATAAACCACTACAGGCTGATGATGCAAAGAGCATTCCCACAGCACTTGAACATTAATTACCAACTTTCCTTTTGATTACTTGATTCATATCACTAATCCTCATTACTCACCTGAGAGCCTGAGAGTCATGGCGCCTTTGATCCAGAAGATCTAGAGAGACAGAGCTCGATGAAATGAGACAGTTCAGGCTCATGACATTTAAATATGTCAATGAGAAACCTTTAATGCTGTCACCAAGATGTTTCTTATCTCTTTTCACCAGAGTAGAACACAACAGATCATGAGAAATGCATATGCCCAGGTTTCAGCAAGAGCCCATTTCCATTTTAGACTTAGTTGTGCTCAGTTAACTCTGAAGTCTCAAAACACAGACAAATGACCCGCTGAGTGCGCTTTATTGCCAAAATGTTGTCCAAATTAAAGAGATTATTTTGGCAAATGTTTCATTAGTGTTTAACCTAACAGACAAGCCACTATTTTTCCTATGAGCATGTTTTCATCAAGATGAAGAAGGCAACAGATTCTGTTTGATAGATTTCAAATCTATACTAAAATTTCCCCCACCATCAAATACATTTCAAGTTTCTTTAAAGGTGATATTAAGAATGCTTATGCCCAAATTATGTAGCTCAGTTCACTTCAGAGCTTTCTTGTTATTTTATGTCAATTCTCTTTCACACATCATTCAAACAGGATTAAATTATACATGCTTTAAACATATAATGTATGGAAATAATGAGAGTCAGCCTGGCTTCCTGGAAAGATTAATTAAGGGCATCAGCTCTTTTCTGAGTAGAAAGAAACTGTATATTTGGTTCTCTGATGCAGGCTTGAGCCATTAGTTCCAAAATGGGCTGGAAAAAGTGTCAAGTATTGTTCGTGTTATATAATTAAAGAAATTTGGAAAAAGATGGGTGGAAAGAAATATCTCCTCCATTGTTTTATGGAATGTCTCAAATTTCTACTCTTCAATTCACCCCTTGCAAATTTCCTAATAATCTTAATAAGGACTATAACACAAAAACTTGCCAATTTATTAACAAAGATTAGTGTATCAAGCCATTGGTTTATCTGTGAACCTAGAAAAGAGCAGGCTTATCAAAGAATGAATGAAATCAGAGCTTCTATTTGTTCAAGAAATGAAGCACTTGTAGTCGCAAAGCTTTTTTGATAATGCCCTGAAATGTTGCTATAGCAAACTGAAAGTTACATTTTAAAGTTTTATATCATATGAAACAGGATTATTCTATCATCAAATGATAGCATATTATAAGATTAAAGAAAAATAGAAAATTTTGATTAAGAAAACTACCTGATAGCTGATTTTCTTTCCCTGAAAGTTGGGAGAAGATAACTAATATTTCATTTTAAAACGTAGAAAATCTTGAAACATGTATTTATTTATTTTTTCCATAAAGCCAAATATTTAATATATTTTAAATATTAAATGTGTAATATATGATTACATCAATTAACACATATATATTTAAGTTCAAAGACCGAATAAGTTCTGTTCTTCTTTTTGTTTTGGGTGTGCATTATTTAATTTTTTTTCTTTTAACAATTTTTTTATTGAACATAAATAGTATACATTTAAACTATATTTGGTGCCCTCTTCCCCCCGCCCCCGTTTTCCTTTCCCCCTCCCACCAATGGTTGTCCAGGTTAACCATGTCTTATTCCTAATTTTACACATGTTCAGATGTAGACCCTCATTATTTAGAAACATGTATTTAGAGCATAGCTTGTGAACTATTAGATTACATTTTTCAATAGGTAGGAAGTTAAGAATTATAGTGAATAATCTAAGATGGATGATGAGAAGAATCATTAAGATACGTCATGACGGAAAGAGGCATGAATTATGAGTAAAATGCCCTAGCACTAAAAAGAATAGTACCACTTACATTCATTAGCTTTGTGTTATTGGGGCAATTTACTTAATTTGGGTGCATCTAGCACGTCATTTGTAAAAACAGAATCAATGTCTACCTCAGCTTTCTTACATTATTAAGATGAGATAGAAGAGACACAATGCATAGAGTAACATTTTGGAAATTATCAAGTAATATCTGAGATATCCCTCTTTAATGCTATGTCATATGATACTGATTTATTATTTGATTTTTTTCAGGCTTAGATATTTTTGTTGTTGCTGCTGGCTTTTGGTTTTTTGTTTTGTTTTGTTTTTTTGTGGTGCTGGGGATTGAACCCAGGGGCATTTGACCTTCAAGCTACACCTCCCAGTTCGATTTTTTTATCCTTTAATTTGAAACAGAGTCTCACCAAGTTGTGGAGGGTTTCACTAAGTAGCTGAGGCTGGCTGCTAACCCAGATCCTCCTGTCTCAGCATCCCAAGTACTGGGATTACAAGCCTGTACCACCATACCTGGCTAGGCTTAGATATTTTATTAGAGCAAAATTTCAACAAAAAATGGCTTAGATGTCAACCAAAACATGCTTCTATTTACAGAATTTAATGTGTGTGGAGACTGTCTAATCAATTGGACTCAAATGAGAAACACTTATCATTAAAACTTTTTATTTTCACACATTGTTTACATAAAAAAGCTTCTGATTCTCATTCATAAAAATCCCAATATTATAAATGACAAACCCTCCCTTACCCATCCCTTAGTTAAACATACTAACATCTTCCAAACACACATGCTAAATTGGCTTAATCTTGAAGTGTAATCCAACAAGACTGAAAACTAGACATTTCAAGTCCTATACCAAATAGTAAAATACTCGAAGGCCTTCAGGATCCTTTGATTTACATCAAAAATAGAATCTAGGGATAGAGATGAGAATTGAAGAAGAGCTCAGTGTGTGCATGCATGCCTCTACCATCTTGTACTCCATTCCGATGTATGACTACAATGCATCAATAAAAAAACATTCAAGAAAAAAAAATAAGAGAACCTATTTTTTATGTGGTAAAAATAAATGTATTCATCTTCAATCAAAATTTCAAGTTCCTGCTGGCCAACTCTATCAGGAGAAGGATATAGAACATCGTCTTTTGGAATTTCACTGTCATCAATAATTCTTTTCAGTTTTTCCATTACACTTTTGTGTATATATGCCTCTTTTCTAATTATGACATAATTTTTTATTGTGGTACTGAGGATGAAACCCAGAGGATTTCTAATTCCAGTCTACCCTCCCAGACCCTATTTTGTATATTTATTTGAAAATAGGGTCTCACTAAGCTGCTGAGAGCCTCACTAAGTAGCTGAGGCTGGCTTTGAAACTGCATGATCTGCCTGTTTCAGCCTCCTAAGTACTGGGATTAAAAGCCTGCAGCACTACACCTGGCTCATGAAGTCATTTTTGTACCTACTGTTGTTGAGATAGCTAAGCTCCTTGTCCAACCAAAACTCAAACTACAGAAACTAGTGTCCAAACTTGTCCTTGTGCCCATTTAGTAGCCCAGGTAGAAATCACTAGCCAGAGCCTTATCTGATATTTTAACATATCTGAAATGGGGATGTATGTTATCCTCACTCTCTATTGCTGTCATTTGGCCTGCATCTACATCAGAATGTATTCAATGGAGCCCAGCAGCTTAGAAATAAATTCCAGAGAGGTAGTCAAGCAGTGTAATGAAATGCTCCATCAACACCAGCAATTGTGATGGCACAAATAATTAAATTGTGCTTAAAAAATAGACATTGATGACTAAGTCAAATACTTGGGAGGCAGGTTTAATGGGACAATGTTTTGGGAATACTCTAAAGAATGTATTTCGGTGAGCTGTTTAAGGCCTGTAATTTCAGCTACTCAGGAAATTGAAGCAGAGGATTTTAAGTTCAAGGCCAGCCTGGTCAATTTATTGAGATGCCATCTCATAAAAGAAAAGAAGAAAAAAAAGGGGGGGGGGTTGGCGTTGTATACAGCTCAGTGGAGAGCATCCCTGGGCTTCATTTAAGTGCTGAAAATAAATAAATAAATACATGCATACATAAATTTTACCTTCAATATCCTTTTTACATATGTAAGAGATTAAAAATTCTTTATAAAATATAAGTTTAAGTTGGCTCTTCCATTAAGTAAAAAATTGGAATTCCTTATGACAAGAAAGCATTGTGCCATTGTTTAGTTGGTTGAAATTGTCTTTCTTAGGATCCATGAAACAGCTGATGGTGTGTTGGGGGTCTAAGAAGTTTGGTGCATAACTGTACCATGTTATAATGAGGTTACTAGGCACCTAAAAGAGCGGTGCACTAAAAATAAGTTCAGAAAAATATATGTGTTGGTATCAAAGGTAAGGTTGGCACATTTTATGACTTTATTTAAGGTTCGTCTTGCCCCCAAAAAAGTGATTATAGAAATAACAGCCACTATATCTAAAGATACCTAAAAAGTTATGGTGTACACATAAGTCATGGTGATACTAGAAAAAAAGATTTTATGTCATGGCAGGCATCTAGATCTGCTTCCAATTGATAAAATCACCCTTCAGACTCTGTAGGTTGACACACTGAGAATCAGTGAAACCTTCTGGAAGGTTAAGAACACCTGAAAAGTATGATTTGATGACAAGATGTGATAGTAAATATATAAAAATGAGCTGAGCGTGGTGGTGCACGCTTGTAATCCCCGAGGTTGGGAGGCTGAGACAGGAGGATCGCCCAGGTTCGAAGCCAGCCTCAGCTACTTAGTGAGGCTCTCAGCAACTTAGTGAGACCCTGTTTCCAAATAAAGTATAGAATAAGTCTGGGAGTGTAGCCTAGAGGTAGAAAGCTGCTGGGTTCCACCCCTAGTACCACCACCACCACCACCAACAACAACAACAACAACAAATAAAAAATAAAATCCCTGCACTTGGGAGGCGGAGACAGGAGGATCATGCAGGTTCGAAGCCAGCCGCGCTAGCTTAAGAGACCCTGTTTCCAAATAAAAATATAAAAATAGGTCTGGGAATGTAGCTGGGAGGTAGAAGGGTTTCCAGGAACCCCAGTACCACCAAATTTTATATATATATATGAATTAGCAATGACCATAAGAAAAAAAGCATGTTAATGAACTCCTCATTTGTTAACTTGTTCAAAATTTGTTTCCTTAAAGTAATGAATCTTTTCTTGTACCCTTAAAATATCAGCAATGCTTCCTTTCCCTATAATACCCACCTTAACGCTATATTTAAAGGCAAATAAAACTAAATATAAGCTATCTTCTCCTGTGGGTACCATAAATGAAGTAACCATACCTGTTCATTTGGTATCAAAATAACTTGATATAGTACACTTAGGAGGCAATCATTAAATAACTGGTAAAAGAATATGTTTAATGTATTTTGTATACAAAATTCACGAGCATTAATTTGCAACCAGACAGTTTGTAAATAAGATGAATGATGTAGTTACATTACAGGTCTTAATTTATGTGGCGTAAAAGATAATGACTGTACTAGAGGCATTGGTTTATTGATCTACCACACCCATCTTACCCTTCTAGTTTTACCAGCCCAGTTCACAGGCTTCGGAATGTCAATCCTTTGTAGTAAGTGAACTTTCCCTCACCTCCCCTGGGAATGTCTGATGGGACCAGGGTGGATACCTGCCCATAAATGAGTAGTCCATTGGCTGGCCAGTGGTTGATCAAATTTTTCTCTTTGGAGAATCAGAACAATTGACAGAGTCTAAATAAGGAAAAAACCAAGATATTTTGATGGAGTGTCAGGATGGAAGACTTTGGTCTCCTGAGGACAGGTGGGACAGCATTTCCTTAGATTTCATGAGTTTTGTACTTTAGAATTTTATTTTCTTTAAAGTAAATTGACATAGATATTTCTCCTTTAAAACCAAAAGAACCCTATGAACCGAAGGGGTGCCTCTTGTTAGATTAGTAAAATATGGGAGTGAACTGAGCAGTTATTGATTCATCTTCAGAAGGGAATATATACTAAATAATTTTGAATGATATTAGTGGCTTTAAAATAGAAAGTAGGCCAAACAAACTATAATAGCAACAACACAAAACACAAATAAAATGAATCCCAGAGAAAAGAGGTAAAACATAGTGAGTCAACTCATTTCATGCTACTTATTAAATTGACTATGTATACTGTCATGATTTCCTCAAATTTTAGTATATTAATTAAAATGCAATTAAAGTTAAAAAAATAAACTTTTGGCTACCATGACAGATACTGCAGAATGCCACACTTGAATTTCTTCCTAGCATGCTTTCCTTATTTCTAGAGGCTGGAATCTGAATGTTATATTTCTGAAACCCAGGAGAAACTAAGGTTTTGCATGGGACTTGATTTCCATCAGATGGATGGAAATCATGTTATACATGGAAGGTGAATTTTCAGTGCTGTTTGGCAAGTGAGGTGGTTGGAGTGTTTGTTTCTATAGAGTTGTAACGGAGGTCTCACTGTTTAGCTGTATTTTCATTAGTTCTGTGTGACAAATGGTTGGGTGGAGTTTCCACACAGTGGACACTTCATGCAACTAGACATTTCTGCCATGTAGCATCCAAAACCTAGTTCTTGGGTCCCATCAAAAGTTGTATTCCTATTGTGTCATAATAAGCCTATTTCTGGTTAAACTAGTAAGAGTGGATTTTGTTTTATTGCAACCAGGAACGATGACCAATATAGTAATTATATGTAGCAATTGGTATTAGAAGTGGTATTCTACATGGTACAAATACCACTCACTGATTTAGTAGAAGCAGTTGGGCTGTGTGTGATGAGAATCCACTCTTAAGGGGGTAGGTAGTAAAATATTTGTCTAGGCTGTGACTTGCTTACCTTGAAAAACAGTCTGTTTTCTGACAGAGGCTATAATGTTAAGGGAAATGGTAGAAAAAATTTATAATGTTGGTAGGTAGTGGCTCATATTTGCTATTTTCAGCAGGATCTGATGAGTTAGATGAACTCTGACGAGCACCAAACATTCTAAAAGCAGAGGTGCAAGGAAGCAGGGATTTGCTAAGAGAAGCATTCTCCGCCTGTGTTTGTTAACGATTCTGATGGAAAGTCCAGTGATTTTGGCCTTGCAGTGTTAACAGTTATCTGCTCCATACCTAAAATTGAAGAAGACTGAAGCCGTGGCCATGAAACTGCAGGCTTAGCAGGAGGTAAGACGCTTGCTTTGTCATAAAGCAGCAGTGATATTGCCAGCAAGTGGTGATAAATTGTATTGCCTTCCCACCTAAACCTATTATTTCAGATCATCTCAAGGTAGCCACGATTAATTTAAGGGCCAGAAGTATGAACAGAGTACAGAGTCTAGTAAATAAAAACTGAGAATCTTAAGGTATGAAAACCAGGTTTGGGAAGACTTTCGGCTATGGTGGCTCACACATGGGATGGGATAGAAACAAATGAATCTTGCTGTGTGTTTGAAGGAATTGACTTCCCAAAGAAATTCTTGTCTGCAAGGCTTTGTGTCTGTTTAAACTAAAAGGCAAACCTGACGTTTGGTCTTTCAAAACCCATGATGTCTCCAAGAAGTTTATCTTCTTCCTTGCCTACCTCAGGTATATTTATTAAAGGACATTGGCAAGAATGAACTTCTCAAGGGTAGATGTTGTAATTATTAGAAGGCAAGGCAAAAAGAACATTCAAGAGGAAGAATCAGGGACAGCTCGTTTGGTCAACCAAGGAATTTCCTGCAGTGCTAAAGCAGGGAATCCTGGCTATTCCTGCTTAGTAGGTTTTGCTAATTATAATGAAATGGTGACTAATTCCTCCCTTTCGAGGATAATGCAATGGTTTCTTCTCCAACAATGAAAATATAAATGAGCTGGTGGTTGAAACCATGTCATTTATTTCTTGGATGTAAGCCTCCAAAAAGCCTGAATCTGTACCTCCTAGAGAGGGCTACACAATACTCAGTAATTCGGGGCAGTAGATTTGCTGCCATATTGGGATCATACTTAGGGTTTTTTTTTTCCCCATGGGGGAGGCAGTGAATTTGTTCCATATACAAAAACAAGGGTATGCATATGAGTTTAGGAAGCCAAAGTAGCAGGCCATGGAAGAAAATTCCAATAGTCTATTGCTGTGGTTTAAAAACAGGTTCACAAATTATTTGATACTCCTCCCTTTAAGATGACTTTCCCCTTGAGTGTGGAACCAACCTAGTGACTCACTTCTAATTAGAATAAAATGGAAGTAATGGTGTGTGAATTAGGAGACCGGGTCACAAAGGATACTGTGACTTCATCATTGCTCTTTCTTGGATGGCCTGCTTTAGTGGAAGTTAGCTGCCACATCCTGAGGTTACTCAAGCAACTTGTGGAGAGGCCCATGTGGTGACAGACATCTGAAGGAGGCTTCTTAAAATTGGATCCTCCAGACCCAGGCAAGCCTTTAGATAATTACAGCCTTGCCCGCATCCATGCTGCAACCATATAAGACAGCCTATGTCAGAACCATCCAGAGAGGCTCTTCCTGCATTCTTTTCCCCCAAGATTTTTTAAGATATTCAGTGTTCCTGGTTTTAAGCCACTGAGTTGAGGTGATTTGTTATGCAGCAACAAAGAACAACAACCGAGGAGTCCAATTATTCTATACCCTGATCAACTCCTTTTTTTCTATTTATTATTATTACTATTATTATTATTATAGCCATTTTTTTAAATTTTTTTTTTTTTTTTTTTAGTACTGGGGATGGAACCCAGGGGCATTCTACCTCTGAGATATATCCTCAGCCCTATTTTTTTTTTATTCTTTATTTTGAAATAAGGTCTCAGTTGTAAAAAACCTAACTAAGTAGCTGAGGCTGTCTACGAACCCAGATCCTCCTGTCTCAGCCTCTGAAGTACTGGGATTATAAGTGCGCACCACTATGTCCAGTTTAGAACTATTGTTATTGATTGTGAAGGGGCATTGCGTGTGGCTTTGATATTTGTTTCCATGATAGCTAACCATATGAAGCATATTCTCATGTGCTTAATCTGTAACTTCTTTGGAGAAGTACCTATTCAATTATTTTGTCTGTATTTTAAAAATTCAGTATTTAGCTGGGCTTGGTGGCACGCACACTAGTAATCCCAGTTCTTGGGAGACTAAGATAGCAGGATTGCGGAGCTGAGACCAGCCTCAGCTACTTAAGTGAGGCCCTTCGCAACCTAGAGAGACCCTGTTTCAAAATAAGAATAGAAAATAGGTCTGTGGGTGTAGCTTGGAGGTAGAATGCCCCTGAGTTCAAACCCCAGTATGGCCAAAAAATAAAACAATTAAAAATTCAGTATTTATCTTTTTATTATAAAGTTAGAAGAGTTGCTTATGTATTTTAGATATAAATCTATTATTAGATGATTTCCAATTATTCTCTCCCCTTTCTGTGGGTTGTCTTTTCATATTATTGATGGTATCTACTAAAACACAAAATACTTTATGTCTGATCTAAGTCCAATTTATCTATTTTTTTTCTTTTACTGCTTAAGTTTTTGGTGTTATATATCAGAAGGTTATGCCTAACCAAGCTCATGAAAGGTTATTTTGCTATATTTTCCTTGACTTTTCTAGTTTAGTTCTTATAGTGGGGTCCCTTATCCATTTCGAGCTAGTTTTTGTATATGGTATGAAGAAGAGACCCCATTTCATTCTTTTAAATGTGTATATCTAGTTGTCCCAACATCATTTGTTGAAAAGACTAGTCTTTGCCCATTAAATTGTGTGAGATCTTAGGAGTGTGTTCCCACATGCACCCACATATTGCAGAAGGTGTATATGTGTGTTGAGTGTGAAGATAATTTGGGTTTGACTTTCCGATAAGATAATTCATATAATATTTTAGTTTCTTAAGCCAATCAAATCTAAAACAGATATGTCAGGGTCAATGTCTATTTTTGACAGTCAAACAATTGCACAAATAATAAAAATAATAATCATAATGCCTTTATAGCTTTCATCCGTATGGAACACCGAATACTTGGAAAACTTTTCTTTTTTTTTTTTTTAAGATCTAGTTTTCAGGACTCATTTTCACATAGAAATTGAGTGGCCTGGTTTTGCCAGTCCTTGACACTCAGGCCCCACTGAAAGCAAAAGGGCCCCAATCTCTCTAGGGGAAGCTGCACAGTAAACCTTAGATAGGCTATTGAAATGCCTTCGTTTTAGTCGTAGACCTTTCTCAGTGCTCAGTAAGCTGCAGTTTGGGATAGGTGACTGCTTCAAGCAAAGGTTTGGGTGGATTTTGTCGTCCACAGGGAAGTAGGTAGGGAAGAATTAGAAGTGATTTCTTAGCTAAGCATGATGGCGCAGGCCTGTAATCGCAGTAGCTAGGAAGCCGAGACAGGAAGATCGAAGATCACTGGTTCAAAGCCAACCTCAGCAATAAAAAAAACAAAATTATGTCATTTGCAGTAAAGTAGATGGACCTGGAGAATGTTGTGTTCAGTGAGTTAGCCAGCCACAGAAAATGAAGGGTCATATGTTTTCTCTCATATGCTGAAGCTCGGGTAATTGGGATATAAAAGGGACTTTAGATAATGGACGAGAAATTTGCGTGGAGCAAGGGAGCTGGTCTTGGGGAGGGTGGGGTGTGGTGGAGATGAAAAATTAATAAAAGAAACACTTTCATTGGCATATGCATATGTCAGAATACCCATGCCAATCTCAATATCCTATGTGGAGAAGGGGGAAGGAGACAGGAGCAGGGAAAAGACCATCAAATGGTATGTGCATATGTGTCACTATCACTAAGAGCTACGTTATGATGTGAGACTATCGTGCACCAATAAAATATTAAAAACAAAGCCAGACTCAGCTACTTAAAAGCAATTCCTGAGTTTCTACAGCTAGGAATATATTTGACAGTAACTAGCATAGAGCTAGTTTTGTGTTCTAGGAAAGATTTTTTTTTAAGCTTATTCAACCTAAAATTTATAGCATTTAATTTCTGCCATAGATACAGTTTACATTTACAATCTCCCATAAGAGTTAATAGAGATAGGGTAGTTGTAACTACAGTATGGTTAATGAAGACACAGTACATAAAATGTAACTTTGCTGATTCTCTAATAGGTATAAAAGCCTTGGCAGATGAAAGTGGGCTTTATAACATAGTATAAACAATGATAACTGACACAAAATTTTAGACTTAACACAGTTTTCATCTTAAGAAAAGTTCCTTTAATTTTTCTATTAAAGATTTCATATTTCTTTACATTAAAGCTATACTGTTCAATACCAAACACTTGAATACTAGTCCAAATCAAGATATACTGTGAATGTAAAAGATACTTAATTTTTTAAGGCTTAGTCTTTGAAAGAATAAAATAATGTAAAATATCCAACTAATTGTTTTTCGGCTGTGCACACATTGAAATGTTTTGGATATATTGGATTAAAGAACACTATTTAAAATAACACTCCCCATTTATTTGTAATTTTTAAGTTGTGTTACTAGAAAATTTAAAATTATACATGTAGCTCATATTTGTGGTTCAGTTTATGCTTTTTTTTTGGACAGTACTGCTCAGGAGGCTAACTTATAGCATAACTATACTGGGTTTCCATTTATATATGGTGAATTATACACTGTTTTTCCTCCCAGGTCTCATTGTTCATTCCATAGTGTATAATGTATTCAATATCTTTCAATTCAAATTTTTGTTTTCTTACACCTCTCCACTGTTCAACAGTTTATTTCAAGAACCTCCTTTGCCTACTTGGCAGATTCTTCTTACTTTTTAATCACCAGCCAAAGCATTATTTTTTTCTATAAAATGTTCTCTGAACATCTTCACCCTATATCCATACCCAAATAAGAAAAAACACTCTATTTTCCAGGCTATGACAGCATCTTGGCCAATAGCTACTGAGTAACTATGGTATGTTGAACAAAGGGATAGGTGGGTGGAAGTATCAAAACATGAGTAAGAGTTATATGGATCCTTGCATTCTAGAATGGGATATCAACAAGTAAATAGACACAAAATGATCACAATCAAAAGCCTGTCTTTCCCAGACTACATTTTGGTGGCAAATAAGCATATTGAACCTGAACTATAGCCTCTGATCTCAGAATCTATGGGCTTATAACAATACTTATGTGTTGAGTATGTAAACAGAGGGACATCTTTTCACAGCATAAATGTTTCAAATGAGAGTTAGCTTCAAAATACAAACTACTCTATGGGCATTTCTATACTACATATGTACCCCAATATCTTGGCAACAACCCTTATAGCCTGGAAATTTAGGTATTGATTTTTTTTTATGTGTGTGGTACTGGGGGTGGAACCCAGGGGGCTTTCCACCTCCAGGCTATACTCCCAGACCTATTTTACATTTTATTTGGAAATGGTCTCGCTAAGTTGCTGAGAGCCTCACTAAGTAGCTGAGGATGGCTTTGAACTTGCGCTATCCTCCTATCTCAGCCTCCCAAGTGTGGGGATTGCAAGTGTATGCCACCCCACACAATTAGCATGACTAAGTTAAATTCCACCAGAGGTATGCAATTTCCATAACACTAATGCATTATTATAGAGTTCAGGACTTCAATCAATGTATTTCTGTGGGGTAGAGAAGATAAATTAATAAGTGAGCAGTTTTAGTAATATACCTAACATATGCCTCTGTGTGTGTGTGTGTGTGTGTGTGTGTGTGTGTGTGTGTGTTAGTGGGGATAGAACCCAGGGGTTTTCTACCCCAAAGCTACACTCCCAGCCCTATTTTCTTTGATATTTGAAACAGGGTCTCACTAAGTTGCTAAGGCTGGCTGTGAACCTGCCAGCCTCCTTTCTCAGCCTTCCAAGTACTGGGATTAGAAGCATGTTTCATAAAACGTGGTTTGCCAATAGATTTTTAACACTATGTTGGAGGACAGTACCAATTCTAGGATTGTTGAGCAATCTTAATGATCCAAAACCTTGTTAAGAAGCAAGAAGTAAAGTTGGGCTTAGTGGGGTGTGCTTGTAATCCCTGTACTTGGGAGGCTGAAATAGGAGGGTCACATGTTTGTGGCCAGTCTCAGCAATTTAGTTAGGCCCTGTACAACTTAGACTCTGTTTCAAAATAAAAAAAATAAAAAAGGCCTCGGGGTGTAGCTCAGAGATAGAATGTCCCTGGGTTCAATCCCCAGTAACACACACACACACACACACACACACACACACACACACACACACACAGCTGTTAACATTTGAGTACTCTAAAAATGCATCCCAAAGTCAATGCACTAAGGTGCATGTGCGTTATTTCTTGGTAAGCACATTGTTCCCTTACATGGATGGAACTTACTTAATTTTACTTTAGACAACAGAATAGTGACAAGTGAAACTATCTGGATTCTGAGTCTGCGCCAGACTAGAAGCTGCCTATCAGAACAGGAGTGGAATGTTAAATGCTGCAAGGCTGGTAACAGAAAGAACAACAGATTGTCAGCCATGGGGAAGAGGGAAACTACAAAAGGAAGAGATCATCACATCACTAAGTTATGGTATCCTGAAGTTCTTTAGCGAAGCAATTGGTAGCTTATATACCTCCTTGGAGCACCCCTAATGCTGAGGAAGAAGCCTGATTAAAAAAAATAGGAAATCAAGGTATTTCTTTAATTCCTTATAGCCTACTACAATGATTACTTTTGATGAAACTGAATTTTCAAAAAAAAAATGCTTAAGTCCAATGAAAACAGAAACATTTATAATACATTTTAGGAATTTTTTTTTGTATAAGTTAAAAACAACTTAAAAAAAAAAAGTAGCTTGACTCAGCCCTAAATGGGCTAAGCTGCAATTATGCTGGTTATTTAATTGCAATAGTTTGCTTTGTATCAATCCTGGCTAAATGATGCACCATAGGACATCAGCCTTTACTAATTTGCCTTAAGCAGATTTTGAACTGTGGTATGTGCAAATAATATGCTATTATATGAGGTTTAAAGTATATTAGATGGTGACAGATTGCATAGTTGAGTCACTAGGGTGATGTGAATAAAAGTGTTTTAAAATGCACCATCACCATTAAGCAAAGTATTCCTACCATGTGCCCAGTCCTGTGCTAGGAGCTAGATTTATTAACAATCTGAAAAATTGCTTTTCCTTTCAAGATTGAGAAGGTAGTCCAAAGCTCATATTCTTAAAGGTTAAATTAAATTTCAAATGCACAACACAGCCATTACATAACAGGCACAGAATACACTTTTACGACTTAGATAATTTTTTTTTAAGTGCACTCGAGACTATTTCCTAATGTATCAAAATCTTAGGGATATAAAAACCTACACAGGAAGACTGGAGTGCCTCATCCTCATTCGTCTGATCTAGGAAGTGTTTTAACACAGACAGGCATGCCATTTCAGAGTTCAGGATAAAACTAAGCTGTACTTCAGCGTTTTTGTGTCAAGCAAAAACAATTTCGACAACGGCACTCATTTCCCCTGCTAATTTTTTTTTTTTTTTTTTTCATGGCGAGTTACCAAATAATAGATGCTGGAGTCAAACAGAACCTGATATCTGGGGAGGTGTCGAGGGGGCGTTAGTAGTTTTAGTTAGATGCTTGGGGGAGCGTTACGGATGCGATTTTAAAACAGCAGATACAAGGAGAAAGGGGAAATGATGGTTTCCGAAGACTCGCTCTCCTCCCTCCACTTTCTAGCTTCACCTCTCTGTCCCCCCCACACTTCAGAGGCCGGCTCGGAGAGATTAGGCTGCAGGAAACCCAGAGGCTGCACCGCGCGGCCGCCCGGGCCTCGTGATGTAATTGTTGTTCCTCGCTGGGGGCCGCCGCGGCCGCGGAGAGCTGCTCCGAGAAGTGGCAGCCCGGCTCCATCTGCCCGGCCCGGCGGGGTCAGATCCTTCCCGGGGGTGATGGAGACTTCGCAGTGACAAAGCGGCTGAAGATAAACCCTGCTCCTGGGTCCTACGTCCGGCGGGGAGCGGCGCCGGGCGCTCCCGGGTCTCCTGCCTGGTTTCCTGCTGGGAGTCACATCACACTGATGCCTGGGTGTCCACCAGGTGCTGGCCTTGGGGTCAGAGTGACCTGGAGTTGTAGTGCCCCCATCAGAGCAGGGCATCGTTACCAGCAGGGGGGGCTGGAGGTGGGTGCCGGGGAGCCCTTGGATCGCGCGTTGCGGGGTGCAGCGGGAGGACTCGAGGGGCCAGCACCGGGCGGGGACCCCGGTTCCCGGCGGGGTGCGCGGTCTCGGGGCCGGGGTGGGGGGCGCTGTCCAGGCGGCGGGGCAGAGCCCAGGAGCCGCAGCGCTGCCCGGCTCCGGGCTGGGCCGGCGCGGTGACAATGGGCGGGAGGGAGAAAAAGGGTTAAGAAACTTGGCCGAAGAGCTGAATGGCGTGGAGCGGCGAGGGGAGGGCCGGGCCGCGGCGGCTCGGCGGCGGCGGGAGGAGGAGGAGCAGCGGCGCGGGCGGGCGCTCAAAGTCAGCCCCGCAGACATTGCAGCAGAGCCCCGAACTCGGGAGGAGAAGGAGGAGGAGAAGGAGGAGGTGAAGGAGGAGGAGGAGGAGGAGCAGGAGGAGCAGGAGGAGCAGGAGGAGGCGGCCCCGGCGGAGGGACGCCGGCCCCAAACGCCCGCCCGTCCGCGCAGCGCCGGGCCTCGGAGCGCAGAGCCGCGGGCGCGGGAGGACGGGGAGCGGCCGGGGCGGAGAGCGAGCGAGCCGGGAGGAGCGAGGAGCGAGCCGCGAGGGCGAGCCGGGCGGCCTGGGTGAGTGGCCATCGGTCTGGGAGCGAGCGCGGTGGCGGCGATGGCAGCGGCGATGGCAGTGGCCGGCAGGGCCGCGGGCGCCGGGGGTCGATCTCGGGGCCCCGGGGGCCCCGCAGGTGGGGGGGGGGTCTGCCCGGCGCTCGCCGTCGGTCCGTCCGTCGGTCCGTCGGTCCGTCCGTGCGTCCCCGCCTGCGCCCCGATCCCCGCGGGCGGGTGGACGCGAAGGGCGGCCCGAGGGCCGGGGCCGCCGCCGGCGCCCGCAGCCTCCCGCCGCTCTCCAGGGTGGCTGCGGGGAGGGCTTCTCCGGCCGGGCTCGGCGGGCGCTCTCCTGTCCTTTCCCAAGTAGTTTCCCAAATTTAATCAGGAGTTGGTGGTTCCGTTCGCAGGAACAAAGGAATCCACTGTGTTTTAAAAGGCGGACGAGCTGGGCGTCTGGGACACATGTTGATCGCTGAAGCATTCCAGGACTTTTTATTTTTATTTATTTATTTTTTTACCTTCTTTCACAGTAGTGATTGTAATCGGAATCTGTAGGTAGTTAAAAGAAGAGCAGAATGATACGTACTTTTGCCATTAAACATTTTTTTTTTTTAAATGGGACATTTTATGTCCGGGGGTGGGGGGATTAAGACTTCCCTGGGTACAAGAACTTTTAACTCAGAGCTGAGCTCATAGGATGAACTGGAGTTCAGCTCCGGTAATGTAATGATTAAGTGTAAGACTGTGAGGGAAATAGTGTTTTTAGAACATCTAGAGGCATCCAAAGTAAACATGTATATAGCATCTCAGCATGTGTGTGTGTGTATATATATAATATATATACACACACACACACATATACATATATACACACATGCATGTATACACATACATATGTGATGAATGTTCATTCTATTAAGGGGGATTTGTAAAGCAAGGGGATTTAATAATTAATTCTTTATAAATTACACCGAACCTGCTTATTAGTGAATCACAGGTTTAGCATGTGGGTGGCATCTTCCAGATGCGATTATTCAATGTTTAATCATCAGTTTGCCACCTTTGTTGAGGAGACAGTAAAATAAGTAGACTTTTTAAACAGATAGGGCTTCATCTGCCTGGCCCCTAAGTGTGGGTTGATGTCGGGAGTATGTTGAAATGCTTTTCAACTTCCAAGTCAGTTTTTCTGGTTTTGCCCAGCCATTTGCTAATGTTGATAGGGTTTCAGTGGTTCAGGGATCACTGGCTTCATCACCAGCAGTTAACTTTCTCCGTCTGGACTTGGTGCCTACAGACAAAGGAGGAGAATCCATCAATGGAGCAGCTCCTAGCCTGCAGGCTGTAGGTTTGGTTACTCTAGGCTGTTTCATACTCTGGTGGGGAAAGACTTGTTTCCACACTTAGAAGTGCCCTATGAGTGTGAGTTAAATATATGTGTTTTGTTTTTTTTTTAAGGACCGTTCACTGTTGGTTTTGCTCAAACGAGTTTCTTTTTAAGTAGTTGAAAACCAGGTTTAATGTCTTTGTGAACATTTGAGTTAGACCCATTTCTTACATGTGTTTTCAAATGCTGCAGAACTTGCGTTTTCCTCACTTAAGCAACTTAAAATATTCTAAGTTTACAGTAAAGGAATGTGTGTAGAAGAAGCTAAAGGCCCTTCTGGCTCTTGCGGTTATAAGAGCAAAACATCTGATAAAAAATAACCTATACCACCACCTAGAGTCTGTTTGTTAGTTTATTGCTCCTGAAGTTTGCTTCAATTGATATGTCTCTTGTGGTTCTGATATAGTCAAAAAATGATTAGGAAGCGCAGGCTTTTGAAAGGCCATCCAAGAGAACAATTATTTAAGTAATAAATAGCAAGTGCCAGTTTAAATTATCCGTGCCACCTTTAGAATAGAAAATTATGACATATCAAGTCGAGTGGGCTATTTTCCAAAAGATATTAATTCAGAAGAATTTATAAGAGGAAATTTTTAGCTTTTACTCCAAGGTAGCTGAGCGCTGAAAAAATTTTTTTTGAGTTATTATCAGAGATTTGAGGAATCTTACAAATTTAACACTATGAGCACCTTTTGAAGGCAGTTGGAACACAAATCATGATAATATATATGTCATATATATAACATAGATAATATAGGCATTACAAACTACAGAAATTGTAGAAATTTAAAAGGTTAGAGAGAATGTAAGGTATAATTATAGTTAAAAGTGTGAAGTAAAGCAGTAGTCTGCTTTGCCTGTAGTTTATGTGTATTTAAGCAGTCTGTTAAATGGGAGACCTTAGGGAGACAGCTTCCTTGACATGCGGCTTATCACCTTGTCCAAAGAGGAAGTAACATTCCTCCTTTAAAGTGGTTAGCCTGAAAGAAAGATGGCCTCCAAGATCTTTAATTAAATACCAGTTGAACAGAGAGAACTAGAGCACTGTATTAATTCTGTCAAACATCACTATTTTAGAACATTGAGGACAACTAAAAATGAATTAACTCATATCTGAAAGCTGAGTTTTATAGAAGGTGACAGATGAGGCAAAATATGTCAATCTAATGGAACAAATAGGAAGATAAGGAGATATGCCATCCTTGGGCTGTAGAAAAATGAGAGGGAAGAAGGTTGTTATTAATTGCACAGATTCCATTGCAAACCAGCAGCAGAAGGCCGTGATGTCCAGGTAATTTTTATGAGGACATATAAACTTAGGGAATTCGGTTTTTCATTTTAAAACCTAAAGGTCACAGGCAACTTTTTGAGTGCTCTCAAAAAGCAGTAATAGTTTTGTGTATCAAGTTAAAAGATGGTTCTCCTCAAGATAAGTTTACAACATTGAATTTTTATTAAAAAAATAAAAAATTTGTTTACTTAGGATTAGCTTTGCTTTTCAAACTAGATTGATAGGGTTTTTAAAGTGTAGGTTAAGAGAGGAGTTTTAGTTTCTCTCTCATGAACCCCCCAACCCCCACACACTAAAACAAACAGCTTCTATATCTTTGGATGTTTTCTTCCTTGACTTGTTGGTTACCTTTTTGTCTGAGGTGGAGCAATGCTTCTTTAAGTCTCCTACTCTATCAATCTGCCCTTTCACATGATGGAGACACAATCAAGAATGGGTTTTGTTTTCCTAAAATGATTTATTTTTCCCTGGGTGATGACTGAGGAAAAACAGCATTTGCTGTTCTTAGGAAAGCTTGGTGTACCACGTCTTCCAAGCAAGAAATATTTTTTATTAAAAAAAAAAAAATCTTGACTACTATTGAAAAGTCAGAGAAACATTTCTTACAGACTAGAGAAGGCGGACTTTCAAGATGTGTGAATTTGAATCTGTGAATAAATCATTCAAGATTAAGTTGCAGGGTTCTCCCCACCCCCAGGGGACAATGGGAGTGGGGGATGAGCGGACTCATTGAGTAGTATTTAGGTAACACAACAATCAGATATATAACACCGGGATGGTCACTTAGACTCGAAAAGGTAAAAACCAGGAGTGTCAGATGAAGAAGCAGGCCAATGGAATGGAGCTGAAGATGATGTCGAGAGGTTAGAATAAACAAAAAGTAAATGGAGGAGAGAGATCTTGTTTCCGTATCCTGTTTGCATCTGATGCTAAAGCAGTGCCATGAATTGTTGATGGTAATAGATTCCCTTTTATGAGGGAAGCAATCTTGTATAAATAGTGGTCATATGAGGGAGAGAAACAACAAGTTCCCCACTCGTGCATATATACGCTTTGTTTCTGAATGCCCCTTAAATATATCTGAAGTTTGATGGTAAAATTTAGGTGCCACAATGGAGCCAGGAGTTGCAGTTTGCTTAGAGGTAAATGAATGAATATTAGGCTACATTGTCTTTAACCTGTTCTTTTAAGATCTGGAGTCTCCCAGTCATCTTTGTCAACACAGAATACAGTATTTGTGCACCGAGGTTTGTGTGGGTGAACTAGAGAACTCGTTTATGTGATCTCTGATAGGGATAACTTGATGTAAATAAGTACTGAAAGAATGCTTTCTTTAAGCACATCATTTTATTATCCCAAGTGGATGGTAAATTGAGACCATAGAGACCTGATGTTATATCAGTGTTTCCTTGCAAACTATTTTATTGCTATGCATCTGCCTTTTTCTTTCTTGAAATTTAACTTTCAATTTGATGAATACTGAAATGTGTAGGAGTCTAATGATTGGAGTTTATTTAGAACAGAACTTTTGCTGCAGGTATGAAAGGTAGTTTTTAAGTTTTCATAATGAATAGAGGAACTGAGATGTGTGGGAGATTATACTAATTTTTGTAACTCTTAGGATAAATACTCTATCATGAATCTTGAAATTCAAATTAATCCCTGTATGTTCTTACAAATATTACAAATGCAGCATTACAAAACTTATGGTATTATAGGCTACCATTACACCTGACATAGCATAATTTTCTTTAAATTCTTAAAATATAAGAGCAGAATGGATTTTTAAAAATGTGATAACATTTTACTGTTAAATTATGATTTTTATTAAAATTAATAAATTGAATCATATAATGGATAAATACTTAGCCTGAAACTCTAGCAGTAATAGAAAATTTTAGGAGTTTAGAAAGCTGGCAACTCTAAAAAAATGAGGAAAAATTTATTTTGGGGGTTATGGGAAAAAGGAATTTCTATATTTACTTAGTAGTGTAAAGATTTTTTTTTAAAGCTATGCTAGGTTTTTTTTTTTTTTTTAAATTGTTCTTTATGTTTTGCTTTTTTGGCTTTGTTTGTTTTTTTGTTTGGGGATTGACCCAGAGGTTCTCTACCAATGAACTCTTTCTCTACCCAGAGGTTCTCTACCAATGACTTCCTTGGAGCTCCTTTTTCTATTTTATTTTGAGACAGAGTCTCACTAAATTGTCCAGGCTGGCCCTCAACTTGGGATCTTCACACCTCAGCTTCCAGAGTTCCTGGGATTACAGGCATGCCCAGCCACAGTTTGCTGATGGCTGATTCTTAAAGATGACGATATAGATAATTTCTGTTAAAAGAAATTATTACCCATCTAATTTGTTCTTTCGGTTGAAGTAATTTCAAGAACACCAACTTATGTTGAAATTTTGACTAGAAAGATGATTGTGACATACATCTATTTATCCATTCTCCCTCTCTCCTTTCTTTCCTTTCTTCCACTTTGAATTAATAGAGATGAGATTTAAAAAAGAGAGAGATTTTGGTAAGATACTTGGACAGAGAAGTAACTTCACAGGGTTAAGAGTTATGTTTGAAACTATAAACTACCATGGTTTATCTTTCACATAAATTTTTTTTTTTATTTCTTACACCTCAGGAAATCAAAGCTATGAATTAGAATCCATCTTGCCTCTTTAACATTATATTGTTTAGTAAGAATGTCTTCAAGGATAAAAGGAAGAGATCCGCATTTGCTGTTACGTTTTGTATGACTAAGCCTAAGTCAAGGTTTCAAGAAGTATTAAACTGGAAGCCTGCTAGGAATTTGAGTCATCAGCTTAGGATACTACTGGGACAGGACAACTCTGGTTGACCCGGTGCTGGTCTTTATCCAGAGCTTTGGTGCAAAGGAGTCTCACCCTTGGACTTCTAATTAAGAAAGTCATTTCCCAGGCACTTGTTAAGTGATAGGACTACTTTTTGTTTTCAAGCCTATAATTTTCATCTCCTGTAAGAGACTGAAGGCCATTCAGGAACTAAGGAGTTTAGAGCTTGTGCTGATAGTAGTTTGCTTTGATATTTTACTTTATATTTATTAGCTATTTGAAGGTACTAGATAAAAGTCTGGTTAACTGTAAATAGTTAAGAGAAAAACTTAAGTCACATGTAGTGGCTAAACTAGCTTCTTAAGGGTAAATGCTTTTAATTGTTGAGTGAGCCTACACTATATAAATATGGACATGTTAAATATGTTACCACATTAAGTCAGATACTAATTTATCATCACGGTAATAAGATAGGAAATCAAGTCAATATACAATTTTAAATGAGAATAGTATTGTAATGTTGTGGTATTAATGAACTAATGTAGATAAGAACCTGGCAAGTCACAGGACACAATCAAAATTTGAGAATTAGGAGTTCAGAATAAAAATGGAACTTCTCTCTTGAGGAATCTCTGTAAAACTAAAGGTGAAATGTTTAAGGAATGGTAACTCATTTGTAAAACAGCACACTTTCTTAAATTTTTTGATTTCTGGATTTATGAGTTTATAGTAAGCTACAAATTGAAAGATAGATTTATATGCTGGAAAAGAAACAAGTTAAAGGAAGGAGGGGGGAGAGGACAAAAGAAGGGAGAAGAGGTCAAGAAAAAGCATTTGGGAATATGTAAAACACCCCAAATGTGAAGTAGAAAATATCCTCAAAATGAATTAATCACAGTTGCAGTTTTTTCCCCTAAAGGGAATATTTGCACAATGGGTCATGTAGGCTCAGGTTTGATTATTGAAAAACATATTAAAATAGCATTTCTGTTTTGTTATTCCATGTTTTTCTTTTCTATAGGTTATGCTAATAAATCAATGTATGATACAGGTAAAAGGGAAAGTCCTTTTGTCTCCCTGAGCAACAAAGACTATAGAACAAGAGGATTAAATTTGATTTCTAAATCCTGAAATTCTCTTGTTTATCAGTATATGTTGTTGTTGACAGTAAAGAGTAATGATCTCAAGCCTGTGAGTTTTTTTTTTTTTTTCCAGTACCTGGGATGGAACCCAAGGGCATTCTACATCTGAGTTACACCTCCAGACCTTTTTTTTATTCTTTATTTTGAAACATGGTCTCACTGAATTGCAAAAAGCCTCACTAAGTAGCTGAGGCTGTCCACAAACTGTTATCCTCCTGTCTCAGCCTCCCAGATGCTGGGATTACAAGCGTGCACCACCATGCCCGGCAAACCTGTGGTTTTTATTTTTTTATTTTTTAAAATTTTTTTGGTAGTACTGGGGATGGCACCCTTCTACCTCCGGGCTACACTCCCAGACCTATTTTATATTTTATTTGGAAACAGGGTCTCTTAAATCAGCGGGGATGGCTTCAAACCTGCGCAATCCTCCTGTCTCCGCCTCCCAAGCGCGGGGATTACAAATCTGCACCACCATGCCCGGCAAGCCTGTGTTTTTTTTTTTTTTTTTTTTTTTTTTTTTTTAAAGGAGATGGATGGGTAAAAACTTGGAATTTGGAGAAGTTGTTTATTTACTTGCTTTGGGAGGAGGAGCCAGGAAAGGAAGAGAAGTGATGTTTTGTGGGTAGCTGCATTTTCTCTTTGAAGCCTTACAATTCCTCTGAGACATACAGGTATCATTTCCTGTAGTCCATAGATAAAGAAACCTAGGCTGAGAGATGCCAGAATAATTTGCTGAGGCCACACAGCTAATTTCACGATAATTTGCTCTTCCCTGAGAATATGCCATCATTTGGAAAAAAAACCAACAACACCATTTGGCTTTCAGGACGTCATTAAAAATCCTTGCTTCCTGCCAGGTAGCCCCCCAAACTCAAGCAGCATGTAGAAGTCCATCCCCACCTCTCCAAACCCCCACCTAGAAAGGCCCTTGGATAATTCTGTCGCAGTTCTCTGGGCTCTTGGAGACTGTCCTGTCGCCTATGCTTCACCAGGGGAAATCAGTCACCAAAGGCCGCTACACGGGGCTCCTGTTCCTCCAGCACTGGCTCCTGTGAAGTGTGCCACAGAATGACTGCAGTGTTGTGTGAGGCAGTGAAGGCACCTGTCCTTTAGATATATTTCATTAAAATGGCTTGTCATGGTCTTAATCCTGGTGTTCCCAAGGCTAATTATGTTTGTCCACTTCAAGGAGCAGTTGTAGGAAATTCAGAGCTGTAGCTCTTCCTGGTTGAAAAGTTACAACTCTTGGCTATTTCCTATCTTAACAAGATTTTTAAAATTACTTATCTTTACTTAGGATCATTTTTTTTCCCAAAAAACTATGCTATGCTAATAAACTAGTTTTACTATTCTGAAGAGGAAATTGAGAAGGCGTTTGTGAATTTATTGGAAGACATCAGAAGTGGAGAGCTGAGGAGTTGTTTGCTTCATTTGGAGAATAGAGGTTGGTGAGGAAGGAGACCTGAGTTAGGGAGGTTTGTGGCACATGCTGAATTTTTAAGTACATACCGGGCATGTGCTTTTGTTGTTGAGGCAGTGAGAAGCGGAGTTATAAACCTCTCCACCTCTTCTTACTTGCCTCATTTAAAATTTATGGAATTTTGAGCCCCAAACCACTCTGTCGCTGAGTGGTTCCCTACACACTGAAAGGTCCAAATTGAAACTATATTGGAGATACAGGATGAATAATAAGGCACAAATACATAATATTTATTAGTGTGTCTTGGATTTTGAATTGCCAAGTAGATTTTGGAAAAACAAAGGATCCTTATAAAAGCTGCAGGGGAAATATTTTACTTCCATCTTTTTCTTTTTTTTTTTTTGGTGGTACTGGGGTTCCTGGAAGCCCTTCTATCTCCGGGCTACACTCCCAGACTTATTTTTACATTTTTATTTGGAAACAGGGTCTCCTAAACCAGCGCGTGCGGCTGGCTTCGAACCTGCGCGATCCTCCTGTCTCTGCCTCCCAAGCGCGGGGATTACAAGCGTGCGCCACCACGCCCAGCAACTTCCATCTTTTATCAATCAAATATATTCTATTTTTGCTAAATAAGAAAAAAACTGTCAAAGTGAACAATCTGGGGAAAAAATGCTCAGTTTCAAATATGCATTTGCCTTATTTCCTTAACCAATCCATGACTTATTTTTTTGTTTTTTTTTTTAAGTATTTGAAATAACCTGAATCTATGCACTGCCAAACATAAAGGTTGAAATAAGATTTTAATTAATTATCTGGTTCTTCTCCTGTGTCTGATTGTTTATTACTGAAGGAAAACCAAGGCAATGCATAATTCTGCTATTGAAAAAACAACTCTTACCTACCCTGGTATTACTTTAAAGACATAAATAAATGTCACATTTTCATCATTTAATTTTTGTTGTTGTTGTCTTAGCCTTGAATTTCTTTTGCTTGTACTTTGATACACTGAAGTAATTTCATAGCATCTTTTAGACTTTTAGGTTAGGCGAGGATTTGATAAAAGCTCTGATGCTGTGCATTTAAGCACACTTGCTTTAGAGGCACCGTGTCCTACTTCCCTATTATTAAACAAGTCACTTACAGAGGCATCTTGCTTATGGAAAAGTACAGTTATTGTAGATTATAAATCAAATTGTGATGAAATGCTAAAAAGCACTTAGCACTTACGCACCATTTTCTTTTCCCTTGATTCTTTTCCTTCCCCGATTCTTTTCCTTTCCCAGTTTTTTGTTAGTTTTCTTATTTCTCTTTACCTAGCTTTTCCTTAATTTTTCAATCTCTCACCTTATTTTTTTAATTGCCAGAGGATCCATGTGATACAAATGGGTAAATAACTAATTATCTTCCAATGATTTTTGTTATTATAAAATTTCCAAAACAACTCTTCTATGCATTTTTGCAGAGGGGAAGTGAGCTCTTAAGAATTTAAATAAATTTTTAAGTCATGCTCTTAGCAGTTGGGTAGAGCCAGGATGAGAAAGTCAAATCTTGATTTATTTCACACTTTTGTGTTTATTTTTGTTAAGGCAGTCTCAGAGAAAAGGGCTTGTGTACCAGGTGTTAAGGAATAGTTAATAACCTCTGCAGTGGATCCAGTGGGGAAGTTCCAGCCGAGCCCAGGGAAGGATCTGTAGTACTCATTCCTGAGTCTATAGAGAAGACGAGTAAGGCTCTATTTGTGGTCTAAAGAAGTCTTAGTATTCATCTGGTAATTCTAATACTTGGAATATAATTTCTAGGCTAAGTGTTTTAAAAAGAGAAGCTTGATAATATGAGCGTGCATTTGTACTGTAGGTTTTGTTTTACATGTCATATGCATTTTGGGTTCTGTCTTAAAAGCAATGGGGGGGGACTTCTTATTTGTATGTTGACTCAGCCAGACATTGTGAGTTGGTTTGACCAGAACTTTGGCAGCCAGCTCTACTTGCTACTGATGTGTATTGTTCCAAAACTATCCCTGGAGGTGCTTGGGTCTTTTGATTCAGAGGACCCAAGGTGTGAATTCTCTTGTGAAAAGGTAGTAGTAAATGGATGAAGGGGCATTATGTGGGATAGTGGTGATAATGTGCCTTGAACCAAGTGTACCCCAACCCACACCCTTAGAGAGCAAAAGAGAGGAAACTTGACTGTAGGTGGTTTCGTGGGCCATACTGGTCATGTGGCCAGTCTTGGTGGAACAAACTGGAAAAAGAGTATTGCCCATGGACAGTGGGCAAGAGGAGAGAGGCTTACCGCAGTCCCTATTTTTCTAACAAGATCACGTTTTTCTCTCAGTTTTGTGTGCTTCCTGATTTTAACAGCCAGTTGTTTTATGTCTGTTTTCCTTAGTAGACTGGAAGCTCCATGAATAAGTGCTTATCCATCAGTGAATTTTCAGAGCCCTAGCACCTGCACATACAAGGCTGTCTATAAACGTGGGATTGAGCTGTATTAATCCCACTTCCATGTTATTATTTATCCCATTATTAATGTTCTACTACATTAATAATTGCTGATGGGAGGCAGAGAATAAAATTATTGAAATTATTGGTAAAATCTGGCTCATATAGGTCAGAATAGGCCCTTCATATATTTCTGTATAATGGCTATTAGTTATTATTATGAATAATAGCTGTTCTGTGTTTTGCTTCAGTCTATTTAAATTAGCACTTCTAAAAATAATCAAGCTTTCTTACATTTTATCATCTTTCTTGTCATATTAGCTAAGAGGGAAAAAGGGAAACTAGCTGTTAGTGACATTATAATTAATTGGCACTTGAAATAATTTGTTTTATAATACTAGATTTCTTTAAAAACACACACAAGTTATAATATATTAAAAACATGCTTAGCAAAATCTTTGGGGGCAAAATATTCTTTTTTTTTTTTTTGGTGAGGAAATCAAGCAAACCATTTCAGAGCCTTTTAGACAATTTTCTTAGTTTCACTTCTAAGAGTCACCACGACCCACCAGCCTGGAGCATTTAACTGAATAGAATTTGACTGCTTGGGGCAGTGGAGGCATCTTACAATTTCATGTTTGTAGTTAATTTTGGTGTTCAATATCCTGAAAAGTTAGAGGGTATAAGAAACAACTGATGATTAAAAACCCATTAGGTTATAGAACTTAAGTAGTAGATGAAGCCCAGTGGTTATATTTTAAAAATTAGAGTTGAATCATCACTTAGAGGTGAATTTCCTATCCTCGTGTTCTACTACATTAATAATTGCTGGTGGGATACAGACAATAAAATTATTTAAATGAAGTTTAGAAATTACTATGTGAAAAATTTATTTACAAATAATAAAAAATAAGTTATCTGATATTTATAGCACTGATTTTAGGAAATGCTATTAATTTTAACCTAGCTTTCAGGTTTGTGAAGACAAAGATTTTTTACCAAGCATAACTATGTGTGCCTACAGTGGATGTCTTTTGTAAACCAGAAAAACATCCTTTCTAATGGTTCGTGTGTTTTTCTGTGTGTTCACATGCTTATAAATTATAGCAAAAGAAGAAAAAGCTAGTGAACTAATGTCCAGAGCCAAGAGTATAGAAGTGAGCACACTCGCGATTTTGTGGCATATTCTGCTGTGTTTTTACCAGCTCTTGTCCTGAGTATGTGAACTCCCTTTTCCGTCATTATTTATTAATGTCTGTCAGTGTTAAAGAGTGCATAAATTTCTTTATGTTGTTGAGAATTTCCCACCATTGTATTCTTCAACAGACTTACGAACTTAATTTCTGTTTCACAAACGAAAACTTGGAACTAATGCCATGAGGTCTCATTTAAGTTAGCATCCTTTGCAGTGAAAAAGGTAAATTAGACTGAATTTGCTGGTAGTTGCCCACAAGTGTTTATTTAGGTTTGACCATCTTTCCATCTACCTGTTTTACCTTTTATACATCCTTGTATATTCCTCCTGAAAATGCCAGGAGAGGCCTGTCTTTGACCATATCATTTCAATCACATGAGTACATTCACCTGGATTATAAACTGTTGTATTTCATGTTCTCATATCCTCTCCACCCCCAAAGTAATGAATTCTCTCATTAGGATTCTTCATTGTTTAGCATATCTCTAGATGATCCTGCTTTTAAAAAATTATATGTTCCACTTAATGGCAGGTTGCCTTAAACCTGTAAGGTTCAAGGTTGTTAAAGGCAAAAGATGATAATATCGGTTAATATGGAGAATAGGTAAAAATGGACCTTTGGGCAGTTAACCAAAAAAGATAAAATTAAACTCTTACTTTAAGTCTTTTGAAAATCTAAATATGCATTTCTTCACAGCAGCCATAGCATTTTTAAATGTTGTTACTAATCTTTTTAAGTTGTTTATTATATCACAGTGTGAGTAGTAAAATTTTTTCTAGTTACACAAAGTAAATGAAAGGAGAAATGATAGCATTCATTATTATGTGATAAGACTAAAGTCTCTGATGATAATGATTTAAACCACATGTGATTTTATTCTACAGTGATTTTTAAAATTTTATATGTTTTGTGTTTTGGAATTCTAGTAAATATGAACATCAATCCATGGGCATATAGGTATAAAAAAGACATATCTTAAAAATACCCAACAGTGGATTGGTCCTATGAGGATAATTACTTTTTGTAACTTAAGTCTTTAGCTGTGTTGAACACTTACTTCCATGAAACTTAGAGAAGATCTTTCTATTTCTACATGTTGCTTGTGAATGTCCTAGTTTTCCATGACCATGGATACTTTTAAGAAGGAAAAAGAAGTAGACAAGTGATAGAAAGTTTGGGTGTGGGGGAGAAAAAAAGGAAATTTTACTTCTGAACTCTGTTGAAGTCACCGTTTCTTTTGCTTTAGGCTTGTGTGACATATCTATGGGATACTGACAGGTTATAATTTGTAATGAAAATATTTGTGTCCTTAATCCAGTGCTGGGTGGTTTTACTATTAACCAGAGACACCTAGGAGAATAAAGAATTAAAGCTAGGGATTAGATAAATTTTAGCATGGCTTGGTTGTGGAAAAGCCATGAAATGGGCTAGAACTTTATTGTGCTCTGGCCTCCGTTTGTTTTGTAAAATGAAGGGATTGGACTAGAATAGCATCTTGATTCCTCGTTTTTTCTGTCCTGATTATTTATTCAAGGATTATGTTTTCTTGCCACATTGACTTAACAATAATAGTATGAAATCATTTCCTGTGTGATCTGGAATGCGGGATCTTGATTCTTCACTGTGAGAATCGGTATTACTTCCAAAGCGAGCTTTTCCACCGCATTGGGTATCAGGGTGCATAGAACTTACGGCTGGGAGGATGTCCCTTATGATTTTTTTTTTTTTTTGAGCTTGGCATTTAATATTTTACAGCAAAGTTTTTAGTTTAACATAATTGAACTTGTACTAGATAGGGTTAATAGGCTAGAACAAAAGGTCAAAGCATAAGGCATTAGGCTTAATTAAGGGAGAGCAGGAGTGGCAGGAGTGTGTGACAGTTAAATGGGTTTCCCACAGACTAATGTCGGTTACAGCGCAACCATGCCTCAACTTAAGTGGGTTATTTTGTGCAAAGGGCAGCAGTGATTAGCAGTTTGACATGCCAGACACTTCTGGCCAATCCCATCTGTTTTAGAGGTTAAAAAAGCACACCTTTATGAGCTGATGGATTGATTTGTGTGCCCGTCTGGTAAAGATTAGAAGTCCAAGGCCAATGCAGTAAATGTCAGTTATAGAATATTGTACTTTGTTGGTTGGCTCATTGTTGTAACCGTCAACTGTTTTATAATGGGGGATAACTGCTGTTTATGGAGTCCAATGCAAGATGGGTGGGGGAACAGGTGATGGAGGAAGAAAAATATTTCTCAGATGAAACTGTGCATTAACATATTCTGTAGCAGGTGTTTCAAGTTTTATGGAGGACATTTGACCTGTACCTCACAGTTTGTGTCACTGTTCTTTCATGTTATCTGAGCAACATTGTCAGTCCAGGGTTTAGTTTTGCATACAGAATGGATATGTTTCTTTACTTAGGCGCTTCTTGTGCAAGCAGATGAGTAGGTGTTCTCCATATCATTGTGAATATTTTTTTTTAAAGTCTTAACATTCCATTCTTTGACCTTCTGGGGAAGGGAAGAGGGAAAGGCAAAGAGGAAACCAAGAGGCGCACAGAGGCGCACAGGCGCAGTCCGGTGTTGTTTTCGCGTGGTGAGTCAGGGGCAGTCACAGGAGGAGAGGTGAGAGGTTCAGGAAACAAAGCTGCTTCTGCTGGCTGATCCTAGGAGGCAAGATATGTCACACAGGTGGCAGGAAAGAGCAGGAGGGGCAGGAGGAGGTAAGGAAGGACCTAGGCTGTGGCCTTGGGTATAGTTTCCTGGAGAAAGGTAGGTCAGGGTCATCAAGTTTAGGTTTGGCTAGCTTGAATGAGCTATAGATAGATAATAATAATAAAGTATGCGGGGCATGGTG
Source organism: Muscardinus avellanarius (assembly GCF_963383645.1). Classification (NCBI taxonomy): domain Eukaryota; kingdom Metazoa; phylum Chordata; class Mammalia; order Rodentia; family Gliridae; genus Muscardinus; species Muscardinus avellanarius. Next base: position 29,548,630 of record NC_137790.1, read on the forward strand.
GCACATGCTTATAATCCCAGTACTTAGAAGGCTGAGACTGGAGGATCGCGGGTTTGAGTACACCCTCAGCAGCATAGTGAGACTCCTGGCAATCTGATGAGACTCTTTCAAAACAAAAAATAAGAAGGGCTGGAGTGTAGCTAAGAGGTGGAATGCCTCCAGGTTCAATCCCCAGTACCACATGAAAAAAAAAAAAAAGGTATATAATAATAATAGTTTGGAATAAACTTTGGGCATGTGGACTCTAAGACATTGGGGTGGCTTTGAGTTTTCTTGGTACCTGGCAGAGGAATTTTGCCCACTGGGTTGTGTGGGCTAGGTGGGGGAAGTATGTTTTGTGTTGACTGGTTTGCATGTCAAAGGCATGCTGGACCAGAGCCCTTTGCTATCTCTAAGAGCTGGCTGGCCCCCAAAGTAGCAGTTTCTACCTAGCCAAGAAGGATCTCTAAGATGTCAAAACATCATAATATACAGAAAATAAAACTATAAACAATACATACACATGCACATTTGCTTTGCAGATGGGATTTCTCAGTCAGTTGAGATTGAAATGTATCTGAACCTAAACTTGAGCTGTTTCTTTCTTGAGATATCTTTCTTTATTGAACGTTTTAAGTGATGTCATTAATATGGTTCATTTTCTGTTCAACATTATAGCCCATTTAAAATACACAAAGGTTGGGTGGTGGTTTAAAAAAAATTGGTTTTAACCTGGCAGTTGTGGTGGCACATGTCTGTAATTCCAGTACATAGGAGGCTGAGAGGAGGACTGCAGGTTCCAGGCCAGCCTCAGCAATTTAGTGAGACCCTATTTCAAAATAACAAATTCTGTGTCTTGTACTTCCTTTCTTTTCTTCCATTCTTTACTAATGTGGCATTATTGAATTGAGATGTGTAAACCATCCTTCTCTAAGCATTTTAATTAAACATATACTTGTTTAGGTTATAAAAAAAATGAAAACAGAAACAAGAAACATACTGTGTTTGAAATTTTCCCCTTAGACTATAGCTCTATAACATACATTTTAGTTTTTAGAAATTTTTATGTCACAGTGAGAAAAATAATAGTCCTACTTTGTCTTTTGAATTAATACTGATAGGGAATAAAAATGTTCTTTGCTTCTATTTAGGTAGGTTGGTTTTCATAAGCAAGACGATATATAATGAACATTATTAAAATATATCAACACATTCATTATATATGTATTTATAAAATCAATGTGTGATATTTCAAATAGAGATGCCTGCACCTGTTGATTGCGTTAAGCATTTGATATCACCTAATGAGGGATAGAGAAGGTACTTAAGGTTTAAGTGGATCATTCCTCCCCAGTAAATTGCATACATTCTACTTTTTTTGTATTCTGTGACCTTGCAGTAGTGACTTCAGCCCAGAATAGTTTCAAAGTCACTTAAATGAGTGCAATTAAGGTATTGCTTATCATCTTACATAGTTGAGATGGAACCTTATTGGGTAGAGAGGTTTGTTTGCTTTATGAGGAAGGTCAAAATAAGGTTAAATTTTATTACATAAAATGTTTTGGTAATGTTTTCATATAGCTGCTGAAAAAGTAATGTCCTAATAGGAAATGATAAGGCTTTTTCCTTCCCCCCTTTTTTAAGCACTTGGAAGTCTCTTTGGGCTTTTTTCTCTCTCTACTAAATTCTATTTTATTTTTATGATTATTTATTTATTTATTTATTTCTGGTACTAGGGATGGAACCCAGGGGCATTCTACCTCTGAGCTACACCCCAAGTCCATATTTTGATCTTTTTATTTTATTGAAACAGGGTCTCACTAAGTTGTGAAAGGCCTCACTAAGTAGCTGAGGCTGCCCATGAACCACGATCCTCCTGTCTCTGCCTCCTAAATGCTGGGATTATAAGTGTGCACCACTACTTCCGGCTAACTTCTATTTTAAAGAGATTATCTTTTGTCTACTTCTGAGGTCCTGGAAACATTCTGCTGTTATTTTTGATTTGGGGAATCTTTGACATATACATATAGATGACCTTCCCTGCTGCTGATGTAAAGTAGCATTGACATTGCTAATCCATGCACTTGCATATGTAAGAGGGTTTATGTTAATGTCCTCAGACATTGGAGCTAGAATCTCGAAGGGACAATTGCCACACAGCCAGGCTGATTGTGAGGTTTGGGAGAGCATCTTGATGGAGAACTGAGAGTCAGTGCCTGTGAGTGGATGAGTAGGTGTGAAGTATTTAAAAGCCAAATGGTCTTCATTGTAGTGGGTCCATATTAGCTTCCTCCTTGCCTTTTATGGTATTATTTTTACATATGCATGTCATATTAATTAAATAAAGTAGACATTTACTGAGCATCAGCTATATGCTTTGCACCGTAATAAGAATTGGGCAATTCAAAGAAGAATGAAGGACTGACAGTCACAGGGAAAGAAAACAAGCAGGATGAAGAGAAAGCCACTAGAAACATGGTTGAAGAGCCTGCATTAGTTAAGAGACTGGGAAAGCACTGCCCTAAACAATTTGGTACCTGTATGTGGTTTTAAGGAGACTCAAGGGCCCTGGCAAAATATAATGGCAATGAAAAATAGCTACTTTATTTTAGGGGGTGAGAAATAAGGTTTATGGATTTATTTTAATCAAAGCTATAATCCTAAACAGGCGTGGTGGCGCACGCTTGTAATCCCAGCATTTGGGAGGCTGAGACAGGAGGATTGCACAGGTTCGAAGCCAGCCTCTGCTACTAGTGAGGCTCTCAACAACTTAGTGAGACCCTGTTCCCAAATAAAATATAAAATAGGTATGGGAGTATAGCCCGGGGTTAGAAAGCCCCTGGGTTCCATCTCAGTACCCACCCCCCCCCCCCACACACACACACAAAGCTATAATCCTTGAGAACTGATCATATGTGGGCTGGAAGTTGAGAGGTCTAGCTGTGAAAGCCAGATAGAAGTGCAGCCAGTGGCTGATACAAATAGAATGCTGCGGTGGAGGCAGGGGGTTCATCGGACCTTCCTCATACCAGCTGTCTTCACTGTGGCTTGGCCTATTGATCATTATAGTTTTCTCAGCCACCACAGTATTATGGTGTAGGCCATGTCTCTTGCTGGCCCCAAACTTTTCATCTACTCTTGTTTCTAGAAAGTGTGAGCTTTTCCACACACCAGTGTCATTCTCTAGGATGGTTCTTCTCAGTGTAACACCTTCTGTTCTTCTTGGTCCAGAGAAGAAATAGGGGAATTCAAACTCTGAGATTACTGTAGTACTCCTCCTTCTCTCCTTGATGGAAACCGCCTCTTCTCCTTGACTTTTAACTTCTTCCATCATTGAGAATAAGTGACAGTCTTTACATTAGGATAAAAATAGGTGGGTAGTTTATTTTTATGAATAATTGTGTAATGCAGGCTGCTTTGTCAGACGCGTTCAACAACTATGCTCATGGAAAACATAAGAATATTTTTAACCTTTTAATACCTATTTTTTTGTTTTCAGAGATGAATTTGGTCAGTAGTTAAAATTCTGTTTCAAAGCATGCTATTTCAATTCTTTGAGATAAGGTGCACTTGAAATAACACGTATTTCTCTTAATTTTCAGGAAGTGTTTGGATTGTCAGCTCTTCCAGAACTCTGTTCTCAGGACCTATTATTTTAAGATTTGGGAGAAGCATCCAGAAGGTATTGTATTTTGTTTCATTGTTTCATTTTTAAAAAAATGTAGTCAAGCTTTCCAGTGGTAGGAAAGTAAGACTTTTATTCCATATTATTATTTTTCTTAAATATTCAGATACTTACAAACTAGTTGACATTTGTCACAGAGGAAAGAAATTGTTTTAGTCTTGATAAATCTGAGTTTTGTGTAAGAAAGTAAAAAATCTCTGGGTTAAATCAAACTAGTTTTATCTATTTTAATCATATAAAGTATTTTCATTTTACTGATATTGAAAAGTATAGAACTGTTTTAAAGAATGCCCTTGATTTAAAAATGAAATTATTAAAGTTCCTGTTTATCTAAGACAGTATGGAGTATACACTGAACATTTACGGAGTTTTATAGTCCTTTCTACCCATGATAGCCCTACCTCTCGAGTAGGAATCAGCCGCCACCAACATATTTTACTGAACTCTTAAAATATACACTTTGTTTACATGGTCAAGATTATCCACTATTGACCAAGTACCATTTTATTTCCCTTTCTGTCAGTATAGGGGAAAGATAAGGACAAATATATTAAATGAGGAAATTGTTTGGACTAGAAAGAAAGTATAAATGAATGCCAAATGTTAAATTTAATTTTTACTCTATATTTACTTGACCTGTAAAAGAAGTGATATGATTAGAAACCTGTATTTTGTGGAAATAAGAATTAACTACCACAATTAAATATTTAAAAGATATAAGCATTCAAGTTTATCATGTAATCTCATAATTAAGTGTATGTTTCAGTAGAGTTGAACTGCAAGAAATTAAAGTTTAGTTGAAGGATTAAGCAGACAAATTCTCTTGTAAATTCAGATGAGTAATTAGTTTTAAGTAATTCTTTTGAAAATATGTCATAATATGTAAGGTGCTTTAAAAAATATTTACTTACAGACATTTTTTTAACCAAAGTGTACTTCGTATAGTCAAATAGAGACTTGTTGAAACTCGCGACCTTTTTTACACAACTGTAGTAGTTCCGGTATTTAAGTGTGTTCATGAGTTTCTGCTACATATACAAATCTTCTTCATAGCATTTGTTGGAGAGTCACATATGATTTAATCTGGTGACCACAGAATGTACTTTTTATTAGCTTTTAAGCCTTTTAGTAGTGTGACCTCTTTTCTTTGTTACTTAAATTTGTAACCAATTCTGTAAATTCTGATTTTTTATTTTATACCAAAATTGTATGAAATGAATATCGAAAGCCCTCCTTATCCATAAAGAATATGTTCCAGGTTCCCCAAGTGGGACCATGAAACTTCAGATAGTAGTGATCTCTGTAAATACTGTGTTTTCTTCCCTAAGCATATACAAATTTAATGTCTTCTCTACCTTTAGTTAGCACTTATGCACTGTGATCATAGATTTTGCTTTGTGTGTGTGTGTGTGTGGGGGGGTGATGAAGATTGAACCCAGGGACATTCTACCTTGGAGCTACATCCCAGGTTTCACTAAGTTGCAGAGGGCCTAAGTAGCTGATGCTGGCTAAAAACTTGCAATCTTCATTTGTCAGCCTCCCAAGTACTGTGATTACAAGCAAGTCCCAAGTCTGGCTAACTTTTATATTTTGATGTGCTGGCAAACCTAACATGAATTTCTTTTTCCTTCACAATTCTATGGATAGATTTGTTCTTAGCACACATCTTAGCAACCTCAGCTTATGATTTTTTTTGTGTGTTAAGTACTTTTACTTTTTTATTTAATGAAAGCCCTTTTAAAAATTTCTTTAGCATATCCAGATTGCCAATATATATTCTTATTAAGTCAGTTATTAAGTATTCTTATTAAGCCATTATTAAGTCACATAAGCATTACTTGATCACAAGTGCTGTGGTACTAGGATAGTAGATCTGATAACAGAGATTGCTGTTAAATGTAGGCAGTGCATACAGAGTGGGTAGGCTGGACGAAATGGGTTCACATCAGGTAGGGTGGAGTGAGATGGAGTCAGATTTTATCACACTATTTACAGTGGCATGTAATTGGAAATTTATTTATGAATTGTTAATTTCTAAAAATTTTTCATTTAATATTTTGAGCTGTAGTTGCCCTTAGGAAATGGGATCCATGGAGAGTGAAACTTCAGATGTAGGAGAAGTAATGAATCTTCCCTGGTTACCATGGGGGATTGGTTGCAGGACCCTTTTATGAAAATTCATAGATGCTCTAGTATCTTATACAAAATGTCAAGGTGTTTGCATATAATCTACACACATTTTCCCCTAAACTCTAAATCATTTCTAGATTACTTATAATACCTAATTCATGTAAATAATGTATAAATAGTTATCATACTGTATTGTTTAGAAAATGATGACAAGCAAAAAAAAATAAGTCTATATTATGTTCAGGACATAAACAATTTTTAATCAAAAGTTTGTTAAATTCACAAATGTAGAACCTGCAGATACCAGGGGCCAGCTGTATCTCTCTTTTATCTCTTGTGTAGACACTTAGCACAGCCACAGCTTAACATATTTGCATTGAAAATATTGGTCTGAGAATCCTGATATTTATATTTGATCCCTGTCTCTCCACATATAATGTTAGAAAATTATTTAACTTGCACTTCAGTTTCTTGATACATAAACTAGGGTACAACCTATATCAAAGAAACATTGTGCTGAATAAATAAGGAAATGCATAAAGAATGTTGTCAGTAGTGTATTGTTTTAGAAAGGTAACATGTTTTGACAGTAGTTTTAATTTTTCTTATTTTTTTAAATTTTTACTTATTTATTTGTGGTACTGGTTATTTTTTGTTTGTTTGTTTTTTGTGGTACTGGGGTTCTTGAAAGCCCTTCTAACTCCGTGCTACACTCCCAGACCTATTTTATACTTTTTAAATTTGGAAACAGGGTCTCTTAAGCCAGCGAGGCTGGCTTCGAACCTGCGCGATCCTTCTGTCTCCACCTCCCAAGTGTGGGGATTACAAGTGTGGGCTACCACGCCCGGCATGGTACTGGGATTTTTACAGGGCACTTTACCTCTGAGCTCCACCCCAGCCATATATTTTTATTTTTATTTTTATTTTTATTTTTATTTTTATTTTTATTTTGCGGTACTGGGAATAGAACCCAGGTGCATTCTACGCCCCAGCCCTATTTTTTATTCTTTATTTTGAAACAGGGTCTTCCTGGGTTGCAAAGGGCCTTACTAAGTAGCTGAGGCTCTTGTTAAGTTACTGGTATGTTGGCCTGGAACCTACTATCCTCCAGTGTCAGCCTCCCAAGTACTAGGATTACAGGTATGTGCCATCTTGCCTGACAATTTGGTTATATTTTTTTAAAGAAATAAAATAGATTTTTGAATACTCAGCGTTACACTCAACAGCACAACTATCTAAATCATGACCTTTACCCTACACATTTTCACATATTTGATTTTTGCTTCTGCTTTTAACACTTTTAACAAACCCTCATCCATGATTTTGAGTTCCTTTCAGGTTTGAAATCAGTTGCTATCTGCCACCTACTGACCCAATTCTCCTATTTCTCCAACTTTGTCTCCATACTCATTATGTTTGTTGGGTGACTAAATTGGCTTGCATTTCATTTTTGCAAAGATCTAGATCAGGACAGGGTTAGGAAAAGTAGTTTCCAAGGATGTTGGCACACTGTAAAGCAAGGTGGTTGCATTGGAGACTGTAACAAACTACTCATCCTCCCACCCCCGAAAACAGTTTTCAGGGAAAACAATTAGTAAAATCCCACATAGATTCATTTTTCCCTCTCATTGTATGGCATTTACAGTTTTCAAAGTGATTTCTGCCCACATATTGAGGTTAAAAAAGATTTTCAATATAAAGTATGAATTTTGAAGTGACTCACCACATATGGAACTACTTCAAAATACATGCCCTTAACTACTATTTGAATTTTTATAGGTTTGTAGTTTTGCTGACTGCAAGAAATAAAAGGCCCAGTGCCAGTTCTTACTGGGTCAAGATTTATTTTATAGTATCAACATTTCTTCAGCTTTTTGATACTTAAAAAGTCTTGGATAATTTCCTGCAAAAAGTTTTAACAGGCTTTATTCCAATAAGGAAAATCGAAGGTGTTAATGCCCTGGTAGTAACAGAAGTGATATATGTGGTGATTTTGCCAATAGAAACTGCCAAAGGCTAGAATACCTTAGGGGTGTACTTTTATTCAGAGAGTCTAGTGACATAGGCAACGACTTGCAATTATACATGTGTCTTTAGCTCTAGGCACAGATTATTTGACTAGTGATTCATAAACAGATTGTCCATCTCTCATGAAATGACCATAAAACTGGTTATCAAGGCAAATGTGTGACACTGTGAAGACTTTATTGAGTAGTGTTTGTGTGATGTGTTGCAGAGCAGAATGGTCTGAGTTTAAATCCTGGATCTACCTCTTACCTGAAGTTACTCAACTTCTCTGAACTTTATCTGTAAAATTGGATAATATAAATAATATCTGACGTTGCCCTATTGCCAGTAATTAATGTTTTCTTGTATCTAAAAGCTAGTCATAGTAACTGTGAACAATCCCCTGCATAGTTATTTTAAATTCTGTTGAAAGTCATCATTAGAGTACAGAAGTATATTTGAGGCTACTTTAGAGTGTTTAGGATACCACCATTTGCATCTAAGCAGTGTTTTGGGTAAATGGATTGAAGTTGACAAGAACAGAGAGATTCTAATGTGGTTGTTTTGAAGAAGTCCAGGTAACCTGGGTATGAATCCTGATGCTACCACTTACTGATTGTTGAGCAAATCACCTTACCTCTCTAATGCTCAGTGTCCTTTGTAAAATGGGGATAACTTCCTGGGGTTTTAAGAACTACAGAAATTAATCTCCGTCTCTTATTGCTGTTTCTGGCATGTAGTATTCAGTAAATTGTAATTAATTTTATTATTACTTAGATATCCTTTTGTGTATGGCCTTGAAATTCCTATACTTGGTGGGGAATACAGTACTGAATTTCTTTGATGTAATGATTAATGTTAGAATTTGGGGATTAAGCACTTTAAAAACTTGAGTAGTGCTTATACTACTCAAAATATGATAAAATACTTAACAGATATTTGTTTTAATTTTTCATCTTTCCCTGTGACTTATTTAAAGGGACCATATTCTGAAACTCTAGGGACAGTATTTTATAAAAACAGATTTTTACATCATATACATTTCGGTCATTGTGTGGCTTTACACTTTTAAACTAGCCTCAGCTCATTCATCTGCTGTCCCTCCTTCCTCATTTTCTTTATATATAATGCCCCACAGATGAAGCAGGGCAGAGCAGGAGGAGGTAAGGGCTGTATCTGAAATTAACACATGATCATCTGGGCTAAAGTCTTCAGTTGAATAGATCGGGTGTCTATTTTGAACTTTTACAGCAGAGTAATTTTTATTGCTTTTACTTACTAAAAATATGGCGTTAAAATCGCTTCTCAGCCTTTTGGTTAAGATCAAATGTAGTATGGGTTCTTATCGGTTTAATCTCTGATACGTCCTCTATCCGAGGACAATATATTAAGTGGATTTTTGAAACGAGGAGTTGGAATAGGAGCTTGCTCCATCTACTCCACGCATCGACCTGGTATTGCAGTACCTCCAGGAACGGTGCACCCCTTCCATTAAAAAAAAAATATGGTGTTAAAAATATGGTGAGAAGATTTTGAAGGAAATCTCTACTTTTCTTGCTGCTTTAAATAACATTTAGAGCTATAATTTTTTTTTTTTTTTTTCGGGTCTGGGATGAAACCCAGGGGCATTTGACCTCCGAGCTACACCCCCTGCCCTATTTTTTATTCTTTATTTTGAAACCGGGTCTCAAGGAGTTGCAGAGGTCCTCACTAAGTAACAGAGGCTGTTCGCGAACCGCGATCCCTCGGGTCTCAGCCTCCCGAATGCTGGGATTATAGGCATGCGCCACCACGCCCGGCTGTAATTCATTTTCTTAAATGACCGCTAAGAAAATATTGATAATTAGTTATCATATATATTATAGGTATTTTTCAAAGTACAGTGTTAAGTTTATCCTATAGTAATTTTTCAAACTATCTTCTGTTTTGATCCTGTTGTATATAGACTGAGCTATATGATGATATGGGGACTTAATTTGTAAAAATTTTCAAGTTTTAAGATTTTCATGGGGCGCCATTGTGGTATGTTAGGTTGTACTGGAATTCGAAGAATTCTAGTTTTATATAGTTACAGTTTTGTCTTTGTTATTATCTAACGGTTTGACTTTGAGTTGAAAATCAAAATCATTTGACTCAAAATTAACACTTTGATACAAACCGTCACTGACCCACCCCCCTTCCTACAGTGCAGATGACTTCAAGTATGAAGTGGAGTGGCTGGACTGGGAGTGTCCCCTACCTGCCCCCTGGAGTATATGCACATACAAAGGAACAGGCCTGGCCTTAAACTTGATTCACCTCCTGCCCTGTTTATGTGGCCTGGGTACTTCCTCTCCTTCCTTCCCTTTTTCTCCTGTGGACGAGCGCTCTGGAGTCTGCAGGGCATTGGGTGCCTAGTGGTTTGGAGTATGATTTTGCTATTTTAATTATTTTAAATCCATATATTTGGACTCTCTTTGCTTTGTTATATCTTTATTTTCACTTCTTAAGAACCACCACACTGTTTATAAAATGGTTCCTCTGAAAAAAATGTGACTTACATAGAAGTATCTTACTTTATTGTTATATGACATATCTTCTCTGCATGCAGCATAAAAAAGGTAAAAATGACTGACTTCTAGCAGATGAATGGATCCACCCTCGGCTTTGCTTGTTATAACACACTGCAGGACACTGTACAAATAGTTGAAAAAATGGTCTGTGTTAACTGAAGGATAAATAATAGAACTCTATAGTAAAGAAATATGTGTAATTAATTAATTATTCTAAGTTGTTGGTGAGGACCCTCCCGCGTGCCCTGTCCCTCTTTGTCCTCCGCCATCTTGGGTGTCCTGGCACTGTTACTTCTCATGGTTGCAGATAGCCATTTTCACATGCTGCTTTTTTTTTTTTTTAAGTGAGGAAAACATTTCCCAGTAAACTTTAATGGGACAGTTGTATCATATATCCATGCCTAAGGCATTTACTATCAGAGTAAACATTGCTAAGTGGCTTGACCTAATCAGAATTCACCTCTTGAAGGGAAGAGGGTAGTGTTCTGCCAGCAGACAGGGAAGGGGGCAGCGTGTCTGAGGCTGTGAGGCAGGGACCAGTGCATCTTCACATCCATGGAGGATCACAGCCTGCTTAATTGCAGCAGACTCTCTTGTGAGATCACAAAATGCAGTGAGATTTGTGGAATGTCTGCTGAATTCCAGTTATTCTTCCAGGCCTTGGGCATAGAGCGCTGAACAGAAGAAAATAGAAAAAAGAACACAACTTTGCTGCCCTCCTGGAACTTACATTTTCCTGGTGAGATAGAGTAATTCAGTTTACTGTTATCTTGTTAATGAGTGCCAGTCAATTTGAAACAGAGAAGGTAGTATAGGAAATTCTTGGTAGGGGGCCATAGAATTTTAGATTATATCTGGGGACGGCCTCACTTAGAAGGTGACTGAAGCAAAGGCTTACTTGGCCTGGGAGCTAGTGATGGAGAAATCTGGGAAAAAGAGTATTCCTGTCAAGAGCCCTGAGGCTGGTGTGGGGTGAGTAAGCAAAGAGCCACGAGAGAAGACCTTAGAGGGTTAAGGGCGCCACAGTTTTGAGCAGGAGGGTGACCCAGCATTTTTAAAGAATTGCTTTGGTAGTTGTGTTAAATAGATCAAAGAGGTATTAAGAGCAGTAGCAAGGAAACCAATTAGGAGGCTATTTTAATAACCTAGGAGAAACGAAGATGACTGCAGTAGAACAGTAAGATGCAGTGGAATTCTGGATATTTTTAGTTAAAAGTCCATAAAATTTTCTGTCAAATTGGATGTAGATATGAAAGAAGAGAGTATTCTAGAATGGCAGTCAGATTTTTGGCCTAAACAACTAGAGGAATATAGTTCACCTTATCTGAAATTAGGATGAACAGGGATTCAATTGTGAAATGATAGTAGACACATAGGTAGAAATGTCAAAGAAATAGTTGTTTATATGAATATTTTTGAAGATGATTTAGTATATAGTTTTCAAAAGAATGATATTGGCTGTTAAAACATAGAACGTCTTTAATAGAATACAGATTTTTTAAAGGCTTTTTCTGTCTTTTTGGACTGGGGATCGAACCCAGGGCGGTGCACTTGCTGTCAAGCGCTTTGCCACTGAGCTATATCCCAGCCCCAGTAGAATACAAATTAAAAAAAAAAAAAAAAAGTAAAGAAAGAGAGGAAATACAGAAATCGTGTTGTATGGAGTGGCTCTTTCATATTAACTTAACAAAAAGGGAAAACACTGGAAGTAATTCTAAAGTAGAGTGCTCAGAAAAGCATTTACATGCCAAACATATTTAGTGCCTATTTTATTCAGTCTTAAATTGCATATTAAATACATTTATTATTTGAATCAATACCTCATTTTTGGTGGGCTAAACCTTGTAAAAACATATATAAAAACGAAATATAGTGGGCATGATGGTACATACATACCTGTAATCCCAGTACTCGGGAAGACTGAGATAGGAGGGCCGCAAGTTCCAGGCCAGCCTCAGCAACTTAGTGAGCTAGTGTTTCAGAATAAAACACTTAAAATATGGAGGCCTGGGGGTATAACTGGAGGTGGGATGCCTGTGGGTTCAATCCCCAGTGCTAAGCAAACAAAATGACGAAGAAAGACGCCACAGGACCATAGGTATGGGTTTAGTTTCCTGTCTCTTTTCCCAGTAGCATGATACAGTGACCTTTCTAAATACTGTGTATAATTGACAAATGGATTATTCTGCCCCGACTTCCTCATATTGTGTGGCGTATTATAATGTTCCAACATGTCACTAACTAGGAATTAATTCAAGAGAAATCAATACAATGTGTTTTATGCATGCTTATCAAGAGGAGTGGTGTTTCTCCCCTTTTCTTCCGAACAGTTGTAGTCCAGGATGTCTTAACCAGGTTTTAGTGTTTGTGCATTTGACAAGGATGCAGGACATGCCTAGAATTTCCAGTCTCTGTGTATTACACAAAATTCTGATAAGTGCCTTGTAAAATACCTTTCACATGATTGGCACTCAGGAAATGTTTAAATAGAAAATTTTATTTAGGGTATTGCTATAATTTCTAACTTATTTTCAGCTTTTAAAGCTATTATGCTGCATGCAGTAGTTATTACTTAATAGCATGTGCCTTACATATAGAGCAGGGTCTATGGGAACATTGAAGTGGAGTGGGTTTTTTTTTTCTTTTAGATAAAAGTACTATACAATAAATACAGATAATTATTTATTAGGCAAAGCAACTTTACTCTTTAAGTTGAAATAGGTATTTCTCATGACATTCTGGCCAAACATGTGGTTAGTATATGACTGCTGGCCTCATATGACCAACTAAGGAGAAAAACTTACCGATATTTAGAGAAGAATGGAATTTTTTAAGAATCTGAAGTATAGAATTATTCCTATTTTCTTAGTTTTAACCTTAAGTATTTTTTACAAAATGACTATGTCCCATCCAACGCTTCTAAAATCTGCAATAGCCGGGCGTGGTGACACACACTTGTAATTCCAGCACTCGGGAGGCCGAGACCGGAGGATCGCAGTTCGCGGACAGCCTCAGCTACTTAGTGAGGCCGTCTGTAACTCAGAGAGACCCGGTTTCAAAATAAAGGATAAAAAATAGGGCAGGGGGTGTAGCTTGGAGGTCGAATGCCACTGGCTTCCATCCCTAGATCCGCAAAAATAAATAAATAAAGTCTGCAATAATTAAGTAAACAAACTATTATTATTATTATTATTATTATTATTATTATTATTGTGGGTCTGGGGATGGAACCCAGAGGCATTTGATCTCTGAGCTACACCCCCTGCCCAATTTTTTATTCTTTATTTTGAAACAGGGCCTCACTGAGTTGCGGAGACCCTCACTAAGTAGCTGAGGCTGTCCGCGAACTGCGATCCTCCAGTCTCAGTCTCCAAATGCTGGGATTACAAGCGTGCACCACCACGCCCGGCTAAACATATTATTTTTGAAACCCAAGTCATGGTGAATAATCAATTAGCCTTATTCTTTGGTAGACCATGCTATAATTTTTTGTTTGAAAATCTGTTTTAAAGTTATTTTGTGTGTATGTCTTTATGTACTTCTTTGTTTTTAAAGAGAATAAGAAAAATCTGTTGCCTAGCAGTTAGCATTTGTGTGTGTGTGAAAATTATTGAGATGCTTACCCACATAGGATGCTGCTCTTCAAAAGAAAACTCCAGTTTTCCACAGTAGCTGCTTTTTATTTTTAATCATGTAACACTTAGTTAAATGGGAATATTCTGTGTGTGTGTGTGTGTGTGTGTGTGTGTGTGTGTGTGTGTGTGTGTGTTACTGGGGGTGTTACCCAGGGGCTTGTCTACCTCTGGGCTATACTCCCAAACCTATTTTATACTTTATTTGGAAACAGGGTCTCACTGAGTTGCTGAGAGCCTCACTGAGTAGCTGAGGCTGGCTTCAAACCTGTCTCATTACAACACCACGTCCGGCTAAATGGGAATATTCTTGAGTGTCACTTATTCAAAATGCTTGGGGCCAAAAGTATTTCAGATTTGTGAGGTTTTTTTTTTTTGGAATATTTGCATAGACTTTACTGCTCGAGCATCACTAATACAAAGATTAAAACTGAAATGATCAAGAACCTGACATTTTTTGAATATTGTGTCAGTGCTCAAGAAGTTTTGGAGTTTGGATACTTTCAGATCTCAAATTTTCTGCTTGAGGATGTTCAAGCTGTATTTATATTATGAGGCGCAATATTAAAATGAACTCCTAAGGACCTACCACCTACATAAAACCAGAATTAACTATGTAACTGCTTCCATCAGATCAGGCCTGCCTTGCCTCTGCCCTGGCTGCCCTCCAGCCCTGGATACTTTCTTTACTTTTATCTTAGTTGCTTAGTTGTTTCCTTCCTCCCTCCTCCTCCTCCTCCTCCTCCTCCTCCTCCTCCTCCTCCTCCTCCTCCTCCTCCTCCTCTTCTTCTTCTTCTTCTTCTTCTTCTTCTTCTTCTTCTTCTTTCTTCTTCTCCTCCTTCTCCTTCTTCTTTTTCTCCCCCTGCCCCCGTCCTTCTCCTTTCTTCTTTTTTTTTTGTGGTCTTGAGGCCAGGCTACCCCCCTCCCCAGCCTATTTATATTTTATTTTTTGAAATAGAGTCTCACTAAGTTGCTGAGAGCCTCACTGAGTAGCTGAGGCTGGCTTTGAACCTGTGCGATCCTCCTGTCTCAGCCTCCCAAGCTCAGGGATTACAAGTATGCGCTACCACACCTGACACCCTAGTTTCTGCTTTACACTTGATTTTTGTTTGTTTTTTTTTTCACATGGACACTTAAGTAATGTTATTTAATTTTATGCTTTTAAATCTTATGAGAATGGTAATATTCTGTATATAAAAATCTTGTGAGACTTATTTTTTCATTCATTATAGTTCTCTGAAATTTAAGTATGCTACTTTATGTAGTTATAGTTCATTTACTTTTATTGCTGGGTAATATTCCTTTGTGTGAATTCATTTATTTTCCTATTGGTGGACACATGGTATGTTCTTGGGTGCTTTTGTTGCTGTTTTGATATAATCTATATGGACATGCACACACATATATAACATTTATATTCAAACACACACATATATGTGTACACATATGTATATACATTTATATTTATTGTAAAACTTTTGTTGGTGTCAACATTATTTTATATGCGTTCTGGTGTATATGTGCAAGGCTCTAGGATATATATGCAAGACCAGAAGTATTGAAAATATTCAATTATATGAGATAATGCTAAATTGTTTTCCAAAATCACTGGACACCATATTTCACTGCTAATAAAATATAAGCTCCCATTTAACTACATCAATGCCAAGCCTTGGTATTGTCAGGCTTCTTAATTTTCTCCAGTTTAGTAGACTCAAATGATATCTTTTTATTATCTTAATTTGCTTTTCTGTGATTGCTAATGAGGTTAAGCTCTTTGCATGTGACTATTAACCACTGTTTTGTTCTTTCATGAAATGTTTGTTCCATGTGTTTTATATGTTACATACTGAAAACTGTTCATGTAGTGCTATGTGTACAAATTACAAGACTTATATTTTAAAAAATTTAAAATAACACAGAAAAACTACAAGTACAGTACAGAATGTAAGCTTGATCTGTAACTCTTATACCACACCATTTCTTCCATGCTACCAAGTCTGCCTGCCTCATCCTGATGGAACTCTTGACATCTCTCACAGGGCTGCCTCCTCTGCATTTTACCAGTTTTTAAATACAATGTTATAGCTGGGCGTGGTGGCGCACGATTGTAATCCCAGCATTCGGGAGGCTGAGACTGGAGGATCATGGTTTGCAGACAGCCTCAGCTACTTAGTGAGGCTGTTTGCAACTCAGTGAGACCCGGTTTCAAAATAAAGAATAAAAAATATGGCAGAGGATGTAGGTCAGAGGTCGAATGCCCCTGGGTTCCATCCCTAGACCTGCAAAAAAAAAAAAAAATTGTTATAGGATGCACAAGCACATGGATTCTAGATAGTACTTTTTTTTTGGAATGACTATGTGTTTTGTTACAGTGTAGTTCATCTTTTCATTTTACTTTGTTATATTTGTTTATGAGAAGTCTTTACTGTTAATGCAGTTGGGTTTATTAATACTATGCTTTGTAGTTAGCTCTTTTGATGTCCTAAGAAAACTTTGCCTTATCATTTTCTTTTTGTGATAGGTTGACATCTCTGTAGTTCACTGCTTCATGTAAGTTTCAGAATCAGTTTATAAAAGCTTTTGAATTTTGATTTGCATAGTACTGAATGTACTGGTTCAATTGAGAAGAATTGTGATTTTATTTTATTGAAGCTTTCTGTTGGGAATACAGTATACCATTCCACTTGTTCAGATTGTTCAGTTCCATTGCTACCAGGGTCTTCCGATATATATTTTTTCATTGAGAACATATAATATTCACAAGTTTTTTGTTCCTTAGGTATGTGTTGTTGCTGAATTTTTAAATTGTTCTGTTTGCTGATATGTACAAGTGCATTTACTTTTTAAAAAGTTATTCTTAACTTTAGCCACAATTAATTAAGTACTTACAGACTGTTAAGATAACTGTGAAATAAACTAAAAAACAAGTAAAATCAGAGCTTCAGCAAGTTGTCACCCTGAAATTACTTTGGATAATTTATTTATTTATTTATTTATTTATTTATTTTGGGGGGCCTGGGGGTGGAACCCAGGGGTTTTCTACCTCCCGACTATACTCCCAGTCCCATTTTATATTTTTATTTGGAAACAGGGTCTCACTAAGTTGCTGAGAGCCTCACTAAGTAGCTGAGGCTGGCTTCGAACCTGTGGGATCCTCCTGTCTCAGTCTCTCAAGCTCTGGGACTACAAGCGTGCGCCACCACGCCCGGCTTGGATATCTTAATAAACACCAAGTGATTAGTTATTTTTTACAGCTTTATTGACATACAATTAAAATTTATTCACATACAATAAAATTCACCCATTTAAAGTGTTTGGTTCATTGATGTAGGTTTTATATTCACGTGTGCAACCAATACCACCATCTAATGTTGTGATAGTTTCTTGAATCTAAAAAAGAACTCTATGCCCATTACTCTGTGCCATTCCCATTCCATTCCCATTCTTCCCCATTCCAGACCTAGGCAATGACTGATCTTCCTATCTTAGTTAATTTGTCTCTTCTGGACTTTTCAAGTAATCTGCATCATACAATACATGTTTTTTGGTGACTGGCTTCTTTCATTGAGTATAACAAGGTTCATGTGTGTTGTAGCATGTGTCTGTACTTCATTACTTTTTATGACTAAATAAATTTTTGTTTACTCATCAGTTGATGGTTGTATATTTTTCCAGCTTTGGGCTTTTATGAATAATGCTGAGAGCAGTTTTTGTGTGGACATAAGTTTTTATTTCCCTTCTAACATACCTAGGACTGGAATTTCTGAGTCATATAATAACTGTTTCTTTTAACTCTTCAACTCTTTTCTATAGCAGCTACAGCACCATATATTTGCATTTCCATTAGCAATATATGAAAGAGATGAATAGTCATCTTAAATCTACTTTTGTTTTCCCCAAAGAATAATCGTATATTAGATGTATATTAAATTATTATTTTAAATAATGAAAAAATGAAGCTTATTTCATATCATATTTATTTTAAAGTAATTTATGATTATGTACGTAGTATATCTTTCTAATTATTTGTACAGCCTGGGGTATAATTTATATACCACGCGATTCACCCACTGAGCACTCGGTGTTCAATTTCTTGATTTCGTCTGTTTATTCAAATATACAACCATTAGCATAGTCCAGTTTTAGAACATTTTGCTCCCTCCAAAGAGTTCCTCTGTGCTTACTTGTAATGTCCGCCCTCTTCTCCTCTCCCTGGAAGTGATATGCTTTCTCTATCTACCATTAAATTTTTCTAAACATTTGATATATAAGGGAACTCATACAATGTGGATGCATTTGTTTGTTTGTTTGTTTGTTTGTTTGGTGTGGTATTGGGGTTCCTGGAAGCCCTTCTACTTCCGGGCTACACTCCCAGACCTATTTTTTTTTATATTTTTATTGGGAAACAGAATCTCTTAAACCAGCGCGGCTGGCTTCGAACCAGCGCGATCCTCCTGTCTCCGCCTCCCAAGCGCGGGGATTACAAGCATGCACCACCACGCTTTTATCTTACATTCACTGAGTATGAAGTTTTTGAAACTCATCGTGGTTCCATGAATCTTTGGTTAATTCCATTTGTTTTTTGTTTCTTTCGTTTTGCTTTGCTGTCCTGGCTACTACTTTATGTTTATCCCTTAACCAGTTGATTATGTGTGTGTGTGTGTGTGTGTGTGTGTGTGTGTGTATGTATATGTATATATATGTATATATATGTATATATGTATATATATATATTTTTTTTTACAAATTTAGCCATGATGATTGATGCTGAAACCAACATTTACATACAAGTTTTGAACATATATTTCTCTTGTTAAATATCCATGTGTGAATTTATTGTGACACTGTGTTTACATATTTAACAAACTGACAACTGTTTCGCGAAGTGGCTATACTGTTTTCCATTCTTAACAACAGCACGTGAAGTTTTAGTTTCTACTTGTCCTCAACTTTATTTCTTTCCATTTTATTTTAAATTACAGCTATTTCAGTGGTTTTGTAGTGTGATCTTATTGGGTTTTTTTTTTTTTCATTTCTCTGATAATGAGGTTAAACATATGTTGTCTTTGGTGCAGTGTCTTTACATCTTTGGCACATTTAAAAATGGTTAGTTTATCTTATTACTTTTGAGTTTTAAAGATTTTAATACATGCTACATATTATTTCTTTATCGTGTATATAAGTTGCATATATTTTGTCCTATTCTGGGGTTTGCTGTTTATCTAGCTGGCATCTTTAAAGATTTTGATAAAGTTTAATTTTTTTTAAGGATTGTTTCTATTATTATATTTAACAAATTTTTCTCTAACTTTGTTCACAACATTTTCTCCTAGTCCTTCAGCAAGAATTTTTGTCATTTTAGGTCCTTTTAGTTTGGCTGAAATTTTGTTGCTTTTAACTATGAACTAATTTTTGTTATTGTTTTTCTATATCATGAAATAAAGGCATAAATTTATTTATCTATTTACTTTTACATATGAATATCCAACTGTTCCAGCACCATTAGAAAGACTTTTTTTTTTCTCTCGAATTGTTATGGTATATTTGTCAAAAAATAAAATGACCATAAATGTGACAGTTTATTCTATACCATTATCTGCATTTCTATCTTTATGGCAGTAGAACACTGTTATGATTTCACTATGGCTTTATAGTAAGTTTTGACATTGGGTAGTTTAATTCCTGTAACTCTAATCTCCTTTTTCAAAATTACTCTGTATATATATATTCTCTCTCCTTTATACTTTTTTGTTTTTTTCTTTTTGCGGTACTGGGGATGGAACCAAGGGCATTCTACCTTCGAGCTACACCCCTAGCCCTATTTTTTTAATTTTTTAATTTTTTATTTTATTTTATTTATTTATTTATTTTTTGGTGATACTGGGGTTCCTGGAAGCCCTTCTACCTCTGGGCTACACTCCCAGACCTATTTTATATTTTTGAAACAGGGTCTCTTACGCCAGCGCGGCTGGCTTCGAACCTGCGCGATCCTCCTGTCTCCGCCTCCCAAGCGCGGGGATTACAAGCGTGCGCCACCACGCCCGGCTAATATTTTTATTTTGAAACAGGGTTTCGCTGTGTTGTGGAGGGCCTCACCAAGTAGCTGAGGCTGTCAGTAAACCATGGCCTTTCTGTCTCAGTCTCCCCAGTTCTGGGATTACAAATGTGCACCACCACACCTGGCTACTTTCATATAGTTTTAGGACAAATGTCTACCGAGAAAGAAAATCATGATGAGATTTTTTTTTTTTTTTTAATTTCTCTACTGAGACTTGAACCCAGGGCCTCGCACATGTGAGGCAAGCACTCTACACGGAGATGCATACCCAGCTCCATTTATTTTATTTTGAGGCGGGGTCTTGCTAAGTTGTCCAGGCAAGCCACAGACTTGGCATCTTCCATCTTCAGTTTCTCCGCTAGCTTATGTATACGGTGCCCACTTTAAAAAATAAAAATCATAATGGGATTTTGATAGATTAGTTTGGAAAGAATCGACAGATAACATTGTTAAACCTTACAGGCAGTTGCATTTTTGTTATAATAAAAAAGTACATGGGATTTCGCTTTGTTTATTTAGATCCTCTTGAATTTTCCCCAAGGTTTTGTACAAGTTTTATACTTTGTTAAATTTATTGTTGCCTTTTTTTCTTTTTGCTACTATTGTAAGGGAATGAAATCCACTTATGTAGCCAGCATACAAATGAAATACACTTGTTTCTTGGTTTGGGATATTATGTACCTTTCTAAACATTTTTTATTAATTCTAATGGGTTTTCTTTTAGATACCTTACAATTAGCAGTAAGCAAGATCTTATCATCTGCATAAAAATAATTTTAATTTTTTTCCCAATCTACTTATTTTTTGTTTCATTGCATTGAGTAAACCACAGACATCTTTTCCCTTTTCATTATCATGGGGTTTGGGGGGCATTCAGTATTTCATCACAGGTGTGATGTTAGCTGTAGGCATTTATCACAGAAAGGAAGAGGTTTTTTTTTTAATGTGCAAATAATATAATTTGTGTTTTTCACTGAATAAAGGACCAAAACTTCATGATTATCTCAATAGATGGAGAGAAAAAAATTGCCAACATTCAGCACATTGAAGCAAATGAATAAACTAAAAAACTAGATACAGAAGGGAATGAGAAAACTTGTATCTAATATCATAATTAATAGTGAAAGAATGAATATTTTCTCTCTGGGGACAGTGCCTGGATGTCTGCTCTCACCACTTAGATTCAGGACTGACTGGAAGTTCTAGTCCTGTTTTTCTCACTGTAATATTTGCACAACTTATTTTGGACCATGTGGAAAGTATTAAGGAACATAAGCCCAAATTCCTTTTCATAATCTAGAATTAAGCATTAACGTGGTGGTCTTTTTCCTTTCAGTTTTGTGTTTGTTTATGACTGTCTAGTAACATATATGTTATAAAAAGCAGACAGACAGACTTGAGTTCATATTTGGTGCTTCTCCCTCTAACCTCATTTCTTACCGTTTTCCTTTATTCTCTGCTCCCCATCCAGTCATCTTCTAGTTCTTGCAGCAGGCAAGTCCATTTTGTGCTTTATGCCCTTTACACATGCTATTTCTCCTCCTCGTGGAAATTTTCTTTACTTTTTTTTATGATTAGAGCCTCATATACTTAGATACCGTAAATGTTATTTCCTTAGAGAAGGTTTCAATGATCATTTTATATGTAGTAGCTTCCAGTCTACTTTTTGTTTTGTTTGAAGGCTTCAATTAGTTTACTTTTGTCTTTCCTTGTTTTTGTCTGTTTCTCATGAGTAGTTGTGGTTGTCTTGTTCATGTTATAATTAGTGCCTGACCTTCTCTTGTTTTTGATCCGAATGAATTGTGTCTTGCTCCTTTAGCCCCATGTTTTGATGATTTTACCATGGCATTTAATATTCTCTGAAAATACGTATTTAATGATGATCATATAATACTCCATAACATAATTGTGATTTTTTTTATTTTTTATTTTTTGCAGTACTAGGCATAGAACCCAGGGGCATTCTACCACTGAGCTATACCCCCAGCTCTATTTTTTATTCTTTATTTTGAAACAGGGTCTCACTGAGTTGCAGAGGGCCTCACTAAGTAGCGGAGGCTGTTTGTGAACCGTGATCCTTCTGTCTCAGACTCCCAAATGCTGGGATTACAAGCATGCCCCACCACGCCTGGCTTGTGATAGTTTTTTAAACATTTTTTTTTTTCATAGACATGCTTCTTTTTATTGTGATTCAAAGCACACAACACATTCAGCTTCATTGACTTCTATGAGATTTATTTACCCATTATTTAAATATGTTTAAAATTAATCTTTTGTTGCCAGACATGATGACTCACACCTGTAATCCCAGTATTTGGGAGGCTAAAACGGGAGGATCGCAGTTTCGAGGACAACCTCAAGAAGTAGTGAGACTCTCATCAACCTAATGAGACCCTGTTTCAAAATGAAAATAAAATTAAGCCTGGGGGTGTAGCCTGAAAGTAAAATTCTCCCACTCCTCCTCGTTTCTAAACCACACAAAAAAATTAATCTTTTGTGAGGCGACACTCAAAATATATGATACAAATTGCGGGCTTAAGATATTTTTAACTCCTTACATGGAACATGTATACTTTACTAACTTCAAATGACAGTACTATATTGGGGGTATTTTTATATTTTGAACTAAGTGAATTGAGACTACTGTAGATAAATAGTGCTAGAGAAAAGTCAGTATTTATGTTCCAGGTAATTGCCAAAGCGCTAGTTTTTGTTTGTTTGTCTGTGGGGTTTTATTTTTGTTTTTTCAAAGTAAAGTTTTACAGGTTTGATTTCTACTTTAGCCTCATTAGCTTTGTGATTTGGGGTAACTTAAACTCAGTCTTCTCATCTACAAAATGAAAAAAACAATCATCACCTCAGGCGGCTCTCTTAGAGGCCCCTCAGTGAAGGCTGAGCACTGTGTCTGACTCATGGTGCCTGCCCATTGCAGGACGGCTGTCAGCACCCCCAGACCTCCAGGTACCATCTTGGTCCTGCAGGTGTTTTAAAGGTTCCTTTTGTTTCAGGCATCATCCACTGACCTGCTCTTTAGTTTGTTGTGAGCACCTATACCAAACAAGACTTAGCTAACTGAAAGGTAGTACAGTGTTTTGAAGTTTCATCAAGTTAAATCCTTTGACACCAATTTGTAGGTCACTGTAGCATTCTTAAATAAAATTATGTTTACTTTCTTTTTCCAACTTTAAAATATAAGATATAGCCTGGGATGATTGAGCATGCTTTTAATTCTACCTATTCTGAAGGTTGAGTAGGAGAATCATGAATCCAAGGCCAGCCTTCCCAACTTGGTAACTTCTTGATTCCTTGTGTCAAAATTAATTCTTTTTCAAGATTGTTTTGGGTATTTAGAGTTCATAGTTCATGTTATGATTTTTTTCTGAAATAAAATAAATGTATGATAGTTACGCCTTAAAAAAAAGAAAAAAAATATTCTCTGGTAAGAAAGAAAACAAGAAAGAAATATTGAAATGTTATCTCTAAGTGATCAAAAGTTTGATATCAGACAAATGAATCTGTTATGTGAGATTATCATTGTTAATTTTTGATAAATTGTTATTATACTGAAAAAAATAAAGCTATAGAAGGAGAAGAAGAAGGAGGAAGAGGAGGAGGTGGAGGTGGAGGGGGAGGAGGAGGAGGAGGAGAAGGAGAAGGAGAAGAAGAAGGAGAAGAAGAAGAAGAGGAGGCAGAGTTGGGAGCAGGACACAGTGGGACACACCTTTGATCCCAGTACTTGGGAAGTGGAGACAGGAATTTCACAGGTTTGAGGCCATCCTTAGCAATTAAGCAAGACCCTGTTTAAAAAAAAAATAGATCTGGGGTTGTAGCTTAGAAGTAGAATGCTCCTAAATTCAATCCACATTACCGAAATTTTAAAAAAGGTTTGAAAAAGAGTGGGACATGTAGCTCAGTGGGAGAGCACTCCTGGGTTTAATCTCCATTACAGGGTAGGTGTAGATAATATTTTCCAAGAAGGGAACAGATGTATCCCAAAACTGAGCAAATTCGACTAGAATTTCAGTGGTTTGGTAGAGAATGTTGACAAGAGACTAGATGGGCTTGATTTGGCCTTCCTTCCAAGGTTGGGGGTTGGAGATTTAGGAAATTCTTAAGGCCCATGGCACATTTCTAATAAGAACACTGATATAATAAAAAATATGAGTTTTTTTTTTTAAGTTCATGTGTAAATCACTTTCTTCTTGGTATAAATAAGAAAAGGGATTGTTTCTTACTCCTCTGACAATTGCTATCAGGACTTATGGTCAAAGCTTGATCTAAGTCTGTGACCTATAATTTGAGGTCTTGCTCAGTGCTCACCCCCTCTCTAATATGGGATAATGCCTTCTCTGATCATTGTACTGCATTATGAAGATCAAATAAGATCATGGCCCTGAAAGTACAGCACTCAGCTTACCTAGTGACTGTTCCCTCTGTCAGTCCTGTCTGCTTTGTAGATCACTGGTACGAATGGGATGATAGCCCAGAACTGCATCTAGAATGTGTACTGTCTCTTAGAAGTATTTGCTTTATACTTTTTTTTAGAGTGGACAATTTTAGATAGGTGCTCTTTTCATCCTTTAATTTGTCTTGTTAAAAATGCAGTATGTGAGCCAGGTGTGGTGGCACACGCTTGTAATCCCAGCATTCCGGAGGCTGAGCCCGGAGGATTGTGGTTCGCGGACAGCCTCAGCTACTTAAGTGAGGCCCTTTGCAATTCAGTGAGAACCTGTTTCAAAATAAAGAATAAAAAAATTGGGCAGGGGGTGTAGCTCGAGGGTCAAATGCCTCTGGGTTCCATCCCCAGACTCGCAAAAAGAAAAAAAAAATGTAGTATGTGTTTATTGTCTAGAAATTAGAAAATATAAATCAGCAGCAAGAAAAATAATTACTTTTAAATGCAGAAGTAATTACTGCACTTATATTTGTATAATTTAAAACAAAAATTCAATTATGTCAAAGTGTTTTCCTGCTTTATCAATATATGCCACTCAATATAAAAGTACTTCTATTTTTTGCTATTAGAAATTATATATGTGATGAACATTCTTTCTTTTTTTTCTTTACTTATTTTTGTGGTACTGGGGATTGAACCTGAGGGCATTCTACCTCCAATCTACATCCCCAACCCTATATTATTTTTTTTTATTTGGAAACAGGGTCTCACTATGTTGATGAGAGTCTCACTATTTGCTGTCCTTGAACCTGAGATTTTCATGGTCTTAGCCTTACAAGTACCTGGATTATAAGCTTGCACCATCATACCTGGCTCTAATGAACATTCTTATGACTAAATATTTGGATGTATCTTTTATAGGTTTTTATATTTTTCATTAGGATAAATCCTAATGCTACATTAAATGATATAAAATGTCTTAAGGCATTCGATATTTCTTCTTTTTGTAGCTTTATTGAGGTATAACTGATGTATAATAAATTGTTCATATTTTTGGTTTAAAATTTGACAAATTTTGACATATGTATACATATACATGTGAAACTCATCACAATTTAGTACCATTTGTAATCTCTTTCTTCTATATCCTCCTTCCTTGGGCAGCCACTCTGGTCTATTTTCTTTTAAAATAGATTAATTTGCACTTTCTAGAATTTTATGTAAATGGCATCACACAGGATATCTTTCTTTTTGTCTGGTGTCTTACTTCAAGGATAATTATTTGGGGAGCTGTTCATGTTTTGTTATTACTATAGCAGTAAGTCCATTGTTGCAGAGTAGTAAAATTACATTTCATCTATATACCATGGTTCCTTATATTAATGGGCATTTGAATTGTTTGCAGTTTTTGGCTCTGAAAAACAGAGTAGATTTGCTTTTAACATTAGTATATAAGTCTGTACAGATAAAAGGTACTTATTTAATATTTATTACCAAATTTCATGTTGAAAAAGGTACATTATTATGTGTTTTGTTTTAGTTTTTGAGGCTAGGTCTTGCTATGCTGTCTGGGCCACTATCACACTCATAGATTTAAGTGATCTCTTGCCTCAGGCTCCCAAGTAGCTGAGACTTCACGTGTGCAGCACCATGCCAGGCCACATTGCTGCTATTTTGAAACTAAAAAAGCTTAATATGAGAGCAGCTATAGCTATTATTCTTTTCCCTACCTTTCCCCCCTCCTCTTTATTATTTTATGAGGGAGGAATATATCTTTAGGAGGATTGAGGGTCTTTGGATGTAATATAATTTGCCAGAACACTCTTAGAGATTAGAAATTAACAAAACATATTTAGGAACTATAATCATATTATTTTATAGAAGCACATACTTTTGTCAGTTAAGTAAATTTATTATCTGGAAGTCAAGAATCATCTGTTTTCTTCTAATGAACTAATGTTGATAAACATTTTATATTTGCCTGTAAAATGACCCGTCTTGCACTGAAGTTGAACAAGAGGAGGTACGGGTATAAATTTGCTGAACTTTACAAAAGATATTCCTGAATCTGGTTTGGAATAGTTACCACGCTATCTTTTCCCTCTTGTTAAAATGCAGTTGACTGAAGGAGGACTGGAGAATCTAAAGACTTCAGATGACATCAGAGCAACTTTTCAACAGCCTTCTCAATTTCCTTTCTCAGAAAGCAGAGGCTCAAAACCTTGGAGACATTTGGTGAGAACTTTTTTTTTTTTTTTTTGGTGTGGGGGTGTTCTTGTTCTACATCATTGTGATTTTAATATGTTTTGGACAGTTCTTTCTCAGTTGTAAATTAGCTTTTAATCATCATGTATGTATTATGTGCTTTATCTGTGTGAGCAGTTTTATTAAGCAAAATGGTTAAAAAATGAATAAGAAAATTCTACTTTTAAGGAACTTATAAGGAAAGAATACATGTTTATAAATATACCTAGAGGAAGATAAAAAAGGAAGTAGTCTATGTATTGAAGTCTTGAAAAAAGAAAATAGTATTTGTGTTGATGATAATTTGTTTTTATTGAAAACTACAGAAAGTGGACAGTGAATATAAAACCTGAAATAGAAAACTGATTTCAGACTAAGTGATAATTATTATGATGAAAAATGTAAACATGTTTTATTATTTTGGGTTTGTTGTCAGTGATTACTTTTGGAATTGTATAAAGCGGCTACTTCATACAAGACATTTCTGAGAAATGATATAGTAATTGGATTAAATTAACACAAATACGTGGGAATGAACAAAAGAGATGAGTGAGTAGTTAATTCTACTTGGATCAGCACTTCTGTTTTTTAGTACAGTTACAACCTAAATGAATTTGTCATGTCGTTCTTGGATCTTATGCTATTTATTCCGGAGCAGAAGCAATCCATGTATAAGAGATAAGGGCAAAGGGATAGTGGTTTATTATTGCACTCATAATTATGAAGAGTTCACTTACAAGTAGCTAACTGAAAACTTTAGTTAGAACAGAGATAACAGATACAGCATCCTAGAATTCAGGGTTTTAGTTGGCCATGATGTTTCAAAAAGGAAAGGTATCCTTGAGCCAAATTTTTTTTTTACTTGTAGGCATAATAGGATTGTCCACTGGTAATACTAAGTCCCTTTTTTAGCACACTTCTGTTATATTTAAGAAACCTGGGGATGAAGTTATTATTTTAATGGCTCTTCTTAGAACTTTATCTTTTCTTGTAATTTCACTAGAAAAATATTTGAAACATTATTTGTAAAAGACTGCATAAATTTACTAGTAACCATTTGGTTGCTCATTCTTTTTTACATTTTTATGTAATTTTTCCTCCAAATTGAAACTTAAATCAGCTAGACTTTTATTTGCAAAGACTCAAAGTTCTTTCATTCAGGCATAATTATGTGTTAATGAGTGATTTTTTTTTTTTTTTTTTTTTTTGGTGGTACTGGGGTTCCTGGAAGCCCTTCTACCTCCGGTATACACTCCCACGGGCTACACTCCCAGACCTATTTTTTTTTTAACATTTTTATGTGGAAACAGAGTCTCTTAAGCCAGCGAGGCTGGCTCCGAACCAGCGCCATCCTCCTGTCTCCGCCTCCCAAGCGCGGGGATTACAAGCGTGCGCTACCACGCCCGGCAGTGAGTGATAATTTGAGATCTTCTTTGTATATTTGATGAAATATTATTGGTGTTTGATCCCCCTTCTCAACTTTTTTTTTTTTTTTTGGCGGTACTGGGGATGGAACCCAGGGGCATTTTACCTCTGAGCTACACCTAGCCCTAATTTTTAGTCTCTTTATTTTGAAACAGGGTCTCTTTAAGTTGCAAAGTGCCTCACTAAGTAGCTGAGGCTGTACACTAACCAGGATCCTCTGATCTTCAGGTCTCTGCCTCCCCAATTTGAATGCTGGGAATACAAAGGTGTGTCCCATGCCCAGCGTCCTTCTCAACTTCTTTTTCTGTTAAAATGAACATTATGACAATGTATATTCCTGTGACTCTCATGATATCATTAATTTGCTCTTAATTTGTCAATACCTCTATTTTATCAAATAAACAGAGTAGTAGAAAACCATCATTTATGACAGTAAATCATAGATAGTCATAAGGTAGTATAGCATAAGTTGCTCTTATAAAATGATCACATTTAGATCTTTTTTCTAGATAAAAAGATTATTGGGGATGGAACCCAGGGACTTTCTACCTCCAGGCCACACTCCCAGACCTATTTTATATTTTATTTGGAAAAGGGTCTCATTAAGTTACTGATAGCCTCACTAAACTGGTGAGGCTGGCTTCAAACCTGTGTGATCCTCCTGTCTCAGCCTCCCAAGTACTGGGATTACAAGCCTACACCACTACGCTCGGCTAATAGTAAACTTTTAAAACATATACAAATAGAATATTAATACTGATTTTTTTGTATTCTTTATATATTTAAAGTGTTTCAAAATTTTAGAAGTGGATATGTTAAGATATGTTTTCTAAAATGTATTGAGGAGGGATACTGAGCATTGTACCCAGGGTCATTCTGTCTCTGAGCTCCATTCTTAGCCCTTGTTTTATTTTCGAACTTAAGTTCTTGCTAAGTTGTTTACGGTTTTGCTAAGTTCCTGAGGCTGGCCTTGGACCTGCGCCCCTCCTATCTTAGCCTCTCAAATATTGGGATTTCAGGTGTGTGCCACCATGCCCTGTTTTTCATTTTGAATGAAGATCCCATGATCAAATAAACTTGGGAGATGTTGAGTCAATTTATATAATGTCATTTTAGCTGTGCATGGTGGCACATGCTTGTTATCCCAGCATTTGAAAGGTTGAAATGGGAGGATCACGGTTCCCGGATAGCTTTGTCTACTTACAGGCCCTTTGGAATTCAGTGAGATCCTGTTTAAAATTAAGAATAAAAAAATAGGCCTGGGGTGTTAATTGGAGGTAGAATGCCCCTTGGTTACATCCTCAGTACTGAAAAAAAGAAAAAGAAAAAAGAAAAAAAATATATATTTATATGTAAAACAGGATCTAGTAGACTGGTATTTAAGTTCAAGTCTTTACTATTCTATTTCCTGAAGTTTTACTACAGTTTGTCATGCAGCTGTACTCCCAAAATACTCGTTATGTTCTGAAGAATACTAATGTCTTTTGAAGAAAAGCCCAAAGAAGAGGATTGGAGGGGGAAAAAAGAATTTGATTATTGAATATTGCAAACTGCACAAAGCATGAAGTGTTTATGAAGTTTTTTAAGTATGTTAGGCCAAATTTTCTCTGCTTACTTGTTCGCTTCCCTTTTTGAAAGAAATATAATCACCCTATATAGTAACTAACAAAATAAGTTTACCCATTTTTGTATTTTATAGGAATCCATATATTTTTTGTGCTCTGTTCATTTCATTATGAAATATTTATTAGCTAATATTGATAAAAATTGATGACAAAAATAACAGTGTATATCTTGGGTAGAATTAGGTAATTGACCATGAGTCAATTTAGCTTAAACATTTGAATATGTTAATTTTTCCACTATAAGGAATTTTCATTGTTATATCATATTTTAGGATAAAGAATTCTTTATTGAAATTTGTCCCTAGTTTTATTAAATTGCTGGTGACTATTTCAACACATGTCTTGAGTGTTAAAACTTTTATGTCATACCCAGAGGCATGTATCATAAAGATACAAAAATGACCAGAAATTCATCTTGTCTGGTTGGGTTGCCAGGTTGGTTAATCAGCTAAATCAATACAAATGCTTTTTCCAAACTTTATAAAATACTCCTCAGAGAAGTCCCCCTTATCTATGGGGATAAGTTCTCAGACCCCCCAGTGAATGTCTAAAACCACAGATAGTGTAGAAACCTATACTTATAATACTATGATGAATACCTATTATAAAGTTTAATTTATAAGTTAAGCACAGTAAGAGATAACAAATTGATTGTAAAATAAAATAGTTATAAAGATATACTTTGATAAAAATCCTGTACATATTCCCTTACTCTACCAGTCTTTCTCTCTGATATTTTTGCTATACTGTAATAACCAATGTTGACAGATAACTAAAATTGTCAAAAGTGAAACTGGGTAATAAAGGAACTAGTATAATGTTTTGTTTAAGAAACAATACTTTGTAAACAGTATTTAAGCTTCTATATCAGGTTTTCAGTACGAACATAGTTTGGGGAAATCAAGATCAATCGTAAGTCATCCTTAGTTAGGATTATTTGCCATCAGTTTGGCTGTGGTGTTGGTGTTTCCTGGCTTCATCAACAACCTTGCTAAGAAAGTCTGAATGCTTGGCTCAGATGAAGTGCAGTTCATTTCCAACACTGATTCCATCCCCTCTTAATTTCCTTTCTCACAGCCAACCATCTTATTTCACAGCTTTACCATTTCCTTTTACTAATATCCTTGCCCCAGTCTCTCAAAGCTACCAGATCTTCCTGAAACTCCTCCACCTTTCTTTCTTCCTTTCTTTCTTTCTCTTTCTTTCTTTCTTTCTTTCTTTCTCTTTCTTTCTCTTTCTTTCCTTCCTTCCTTCCTCCTTCCTTCCTTTCTTTCTTTCTTTCTTTCTTTCTTTCTTTCTTTCTTTCTTTCTTTCTTTCTTTCTTTCTTTCTTTTTGTGGGTCTGGGGATGGGACCTAGAGGCATTCGACCTCAGAGCTATACCTATTTTTTATTCTTTATTTTGAGACAGGGCGTCACTAAGTAGCTGAGGCTGTCTGCGAACTGCGATCCTCTTGTCCCAGCCTCCCGAATTCTGGGATTACAATCGTGCACCACCACACCCGGCTGATTTATGTTACTTCTCTAATCAAAAATAATTTAATGATTCCAGAAGCATAATGGCCGTACAAAAATAGCAGGCCTTCCTTAGTCTTACCCAGCTGTTACAATGGAAAATATAAATATTTCTTCTCTAAATTATATATCATCAAAGATTGACTTTACTAAGTTCTATGTCTTTTACTTACTTTTTTTGTGTGTGGTATTGGGGATGGAACGAAGGGGCATTCCATCTCCAAGCTACATCATCAGTTCTATTTTTTTAAAATATTTTCTTTTGAAAAAGGGTCTCACTGAGTTGTAAAGGGCTTTACTAAGTAGTTCAGGCTGTCCAAGAACTGAGATCCTCCTGTCTCAACCTCCCAAATGCTTGGATTACAAGCATGTACCACCATGCCTGGCTTACTTAATATTTTAATTAACATAATTAACATTATTTTGAAAGGAAAATCCCTGTTATGCTGTACTTTCAAGAGGAAAATCTCTGCAATTCTTTGTTTTTCTCTTCCATGAATAGTTTCAAATGAAATAATTTAAATAATTAAAAAATTTCTTGATCAAATTAACAGTTCACTTTCTCTTCTTACATAGACCTTGGTCTTTTCCACTTGATTTAGCTGTGGTGAACCTGATATTCTCCTTGATTCTCTGCACTTTGTCCTTCAACCATGTGGCCTGTGGTTTGCACATCTGAAATTTCAGCTTTCTAACATTTTATTAAGAATTTTCTAAGCTGGGTGTGGTGGCTCACGCTTGTAATCCCCACACTTGGGAGGCGGAGACAGGAGGATCGCGTAGGTTCAAAACCAGCCTTGCTGGCTTAGGAGACCTTGTTTACAAATAAAAAAATATATAAAAAATAGGTCTGGGAGTGTATCCCGGAGGTAGAAGGGTTTCCAGGAACCCCAGTACCACCACCACTAAAAAAAAAAGTGCTTCTGTCTATGACAGAGTGCAAATTAGAAAGAGAAGGCATAGAAAATATAAATCACATTTTTCGCCATTAAACTCTACAGCCATCAAATTACTCTGATATTCTCTAGACAGGCGTGGTGGCGCACGCTTGTAATCCCCGCGCTTGGGAGGCGGAGACAGGAGGATCTCACAGGTTTGAAGCCAGCCGCGCTGGCTTAAGAGACCCTGTTTCCAAATAAAAAAATATAAAATAGGTCTGAGAGTGTAACCCGGAGGTAGAAGGGCTTCCAGGAACCCCAGTACCACCAAAAAAAAAAAAAAACAAAAAAAACAAAAACACAACAACAACCACCAAACAAAGAAACAAATTACTCTGATATTCTCTAAAAGTTATAATTACTGGCAGTTTCTCTTCTTTGAAGAGATGCCTTGACGTTTCTAGAATATACTGTGCGCTGCTGTGCTTTCTTCTTTGGGCCTATGCTCCTCGTAGTCTCTAAAGAATGCTAAAACTTCTGTTTCAATTGGCAAATCCTGGATTATTCTTAGAGTCAACTGGCATGCCACCTTTGTAGAATGCTTCCATTAAAACAGTGCCTTGCTTATCTCCTGGACTTTTCCCTCCTAAATTTGGCCTTCAGTGATTCTCCCATTTTGTTCTTGCCTTTACTTAAGTAGTAGGTTCCTATGTCATTGATAATATTTTTTCTTAACAAAATTGTAAACCCACTAGAGGATGGTTTATCAAGTTGACCATGTAGCTTCATCTTTTAACAAACATAGCACCTTCTTTATTAAAAATTTGTACATTTGTTACTTCTTGTATTTGAAATTCAGAATAATAGTGAATGTGCAATGATAGATATTTCAAACCCTCCTTAGTTGGCTAATCTTAATAAAGGTAATTTTTATTTTTTCTCAAGTGTGCCTTAGAGACATTTCTTTATCTGGCATGGTTATTGCAGAAATTCTTGAAATTAGGAAGTAGTTATTTTGTTTGAAGTAAACCAAGATTGCACTTCTTGATTTTTTGTTTTTTTCTTAAGTAGACCTGGAACAGTTCTCAAACTTTTTCTCGGACTCCCTTTATATTTTAGATCATTGAGGACCCAATAGATTATCTGTTTATGAAGAATTGTTATCACCTGATAGTTTTAAACTGAGAAAAATTTTAAAATGCAAGAATGTACAAGGATGCATTTGATTAGCAAAGTAATGACACACTTACAACCTCTGGACAACTTCACTGTATACTCAAGAGAGAAGGTTACCAAAAAGCAAATACATCCTAGTTTTATGAAAGCGGTCCTAACTACTTTTTTTTTTTTTTAAATGAATGTCTCCTGACTCGATTGTGGAGACAGTTGGGGTTCCCTGGCTCACACTTTGAGAACTGATTTCTTGTAGGCATTAACTTTTCTAATTGCCAACAAAATCTACTTTTATTTCAGTAATATAACCTAACTTTTTTGTTTGTAGATTAGTAAGTTTTTTTAAATCTTAGAAGCTTATCATATTACCCACTCTTCTATTAGTGTCTAGACATAGAATGTGCTGGAACTTATTGCTAGTGTTGGCTTGGCAGTCATAAGACAGGGATGCTTACTCAAGGAGAAGTCATTTTATTTGTGGATACTCATAAGGTCATTCCTAGTTGTGTCCTGTCAGTAACCCTGGCTTTCAAGTTCTAGGCCTTTTATGACTCTTGATGCTCCAAATACCTCTGTTGTGATGATTCTCCTTACAACAGAGGTTTTGGTGGTTGGTCATTTTTTAATGATTTCACAGAATGAAGTCTGTCTTCCCTTGGGTGGTGATAGATCTCCCTTCAAGTCTTTCCTTCTCTCCTTTGTGTGACCTTCTCCTCCACTCGCCTCAACCTGATCCCTCATGCTGGCACTCCTTTTCTGAGAGTACAGTCTGCTCTCTGGCAGATATTTACTTGGCCCTGGTGTCTCCTGTTCTTTTTCACTCCCTACCCTCTTACCTTGGCTGATACTCTGTTAAATTCTTTCTGAGGTCTTAGCAGGACAGTCAGTCTCTAGGGTATTTAACGACTCTTCAAATTACATGGGTACTGGGTCTTCCCTGAGAGTTCTGGGAATGCATTGTGTACCTGTCAGTTGGATGGCGATACCAAGATGACTGCTAGTAAGACTCTTGATTTACTAACAGCCCTTTTTACCCATAGTTATATTTTGTTTTGTTTGTAATCATAGGATAATGTTATGGTGTGGGCTGGAATTTGTGGACTTAACTTCATTATAAGTGATAATCTAGAAGCCTAAAGCTCACAGAATGTTGGGAGTTTTTATCTTTTAATTCTGTGTCCTAAACATAGTAGGTGCTCAGTAAATGTTTGCTGAGTTAATTTTTTTCTCATTAGTGTTGGATGAAGCTCTTAGCTTCAGTGACCACATGGTAACTTAAACCCGACGTCTCTCTTTCTCTCCCTCCATCTCTCATAGCCAAAGAAAATGTGCCTTTACAACTGGTCTGAAAAGGTACATGTTATTGTCTTTGAAAGAAAATCCTCACCTACTACTTAATAAACATTGATAACTTGAAATGTATAAAATTCAGATTTCAAACAGGACCTGATTCTTTTTCTGTTTAAATAAATAATTCTAGAAGAATTATTGGTTTTATTGCAATTTTGTACTATTTCAACACAGTGTATTATATAAGTAGGCTTGAAATATAGTAATTATTCTAATCATTTTCATATTTTGTTATTTAATAATCCCCTATTTTATAGCAGTATTTCTGTTATGCATATTGCTTTCTAAATATTCTAGCTAGTTTTCACACGTTTTCTTCCACTTTCTTGCCCCTGCCTTATTTCAACTATGATTTCTTCTTAGTATTAAGTGCCTCATAATTTCTTCTCCACTCTGTGTCATCAACAACTCCACAGCTCTGTTTTTGTGTTTGTTATTTATTTAATCATACCATTGCCTGTAGACCTCCTACTGCTCAGCAGATACAGACCAGATAGATTCCTGGCATGGCCTTGATTCAAAGTCCTTGGTCCCAGTATTCTTTCCAGCCTAATCTTCAGTCAGATGGACAATCCCTCTTCCTGTAGCATACTCAGCTCTTCTCTGCCTGCAAATGTTATTTCTGTAGCCTAGAATAGCTGCCATCCTCTTCTGCCTGGCTAGCCCTTGCTCATCTCTTTAACTGTCACTCACCACCACCTGCACATACGCATGTGAACTATAAACCTAGTTGTAGCCTACTCTGTGTTCCTAGCGCACTTTTTATATCCTTCAGTCATAGCAGTTAGCACAATATATACTCCTTGTCCTTTTCCACAGTGGCTAAAGAAGAACTCACATGTATTTGTACTTTCGTGTGCTATTTTATCATTAGGTACTTATTACTCTACTCTTCTTCTGTCCCACTTGGAAAAGTATGTCCAAGTGAATTCAAGGGAGTGAAAGTGTAATCATTGTTCACCATAATATTGAATTTATTTTTTCTATTTTTCAGAGGTAATAATAAGCAACCCATTGGATTCTAATAATTTCCATGCTTTACACTACTCTTTAGAACTATTCATAATATGTCTTACACCTGATGCTGACAAACTCACATTGCAGATTGAAATGTACTGATTTTAGGGTATTTAATTTTAAGTATGGTAGCTCTTTGTTCCATGGGAATATTTATTTCTGAGAGCTAGGGCCATTTTATTTATCTTTTTGTTGTTTTTATTTTAGAGTAATGATTCAAAAACTTGCCT
This sequence comes from Muscardinus avellanarius, assembly GCF_963383645.1. Taxonomy (NCBI): domain Eukaryota; kingdom Metazoa; phylum Chordata; class Mammalia; order Rodentia; family Gliridae; genus Muscardinus; species Muscardinus avellanarius. The sequence continues at coordinate 29,584,528 of NC_137790.1, forward strand.
TCTGGCTTCTTAATTAAAATTTGAGGGCATTGCCCAGGAGGAATCAAAACCCTTGCCTTACTCTGTTTTCTGTTGTTATAATAAAACACCCGAGAATGGGTAACTTACAAAGAATTGAGGTTTACTTACCCATCGTTCTAGACACAGAGACATCAGGAGCATGGCATGTGCTCAGCATCTGGAGAGGGCCTTTCTGCTGCATCAGAACAGGACAGAGCAACTCAGGTGAAAGAGCAAGCTGCTAGTTCATTATGGGGACTCACCCTCATGACCTCATTCAGTCCTGATTGCCTACCTAAGACTCCATCTGCTAAAGCCATTAACATAGGAGTTTGGGAATTAAATTTCCAACATGTGAATTTTGGGAAAATCACATTCAAACCATAGCATTTCTCTATTGGCATTAATACTCTCTCTTGGCTTCCCATGCACAGGAAATGTTAAAACACAATAACAACAACAAAAAGTCATTCTGATTTCTTACTAACTATACTGAGGTTGCTTTACCTTGTTTTACTTATGTCCACTTTGGATATCCTCATGATTTTTTCCTTTCAACAATATTTATCTATCACATTAAGAATAATAAATTTAGTATGGGCGTGGTAGTGCACGCCTGTAATCCCAATGCTTGGAAGCCTGAGACCAGAGGATCAAAGGTTCAAAGACAGCCTCAGCAATTTAGGGAGACCCTTAGCAACTTAGCTAGTCCCTGTTTCAAAAACAAACAAACAAAAAAAAAATAAAATGGATTAGGGGTATGACTCGAGGCAGAATGCCCCTGAGTTCAATCCCTATACCACAAACAAAAAAGAATAAGACATTTAGCGATCAAATGATTTAATTTTACCTGTAATTTAATAAGCTAAATGCAATATGCATGAACTTTGTGAATTAACCATCTAAAAGCTTACTGTTTAAAAACGAAAATTGTAGAGATTGATATTGATGGAATATTTCCTTTAGTTTCAACTGTCACTATGCTGCAAATCTAAAAGAAACAAATAGAGCTTTAAGTTTTACATTCAGTATTCTAAAAGATGGTCAAGAAAAATTTAACCTGCATTCTTTAATAAGCATAATGAAAGGGTTGTTTACTTTTGAGGACTAATAACTGCCTCATTCTTTGTGATTGCTTGCTTACATAATTTGTTATGAAAGAATGCTTCTAGGTAAACCATCTATCCTGAATGCTGGTGATTTGTTCTGCTCTGCTTGGGAAGGGTTAAGAGCAGACAACATCCTGTCAAAGACCTTGTTTTTAATTTTGCTTCTCACACTGGCACAGATCCTGCTAAGAGCAGCCCAGATTAGTTCGGAAAACCTTTGAAGAGATTTAAGATGTCCTTCAGCCAGTTTGAAGGTTTTTGTCTTGCAAATCCAGTACAAGGGCGCCTGCAGGCATCTCGACCCTTGCTGTGCTGCTGATGCAGCTCAAGGTCACACTAACCCGCCCTGTGACATTCAACAACAAAAAAAATTATGCGGTGAAACTGCTTCAGCAGTTCAGCCAACCAACAACTTCCTTTAGTGAGGTACTGAGGAAGAAGTCTTTTTTTTTTTTTCCCTGCCTCTCCTCTCTTTTTCTCTCTTTTTTTTGGGGGGGGGAATTTGTGAATTTTTGCTGTAGGAAATAATCCCCCGGATTTCTGGTGTGTGTGATGACAAGGTCATTTCTTAATTAGAACACATGTAAAGAACAAAGCTAAATGGCTTCAAAACAGCTTTGTAGTTGATGGAGAGGATTTAAATTATTTAAAGAGATAGTCACCCATGTATGATGGAAACTGAATTCTAAAGGCATTAACTCCTTCATTCCTGTCTACTTGCCATTTTCTTGATTTATTTATATCTGACTGTAGATGGTTGTATCATAAAATTTAGAGAAAATTTATATAAATGCTCAATTTTTACAAGGGTAAAACAATTTATTAATCAATTTCTCAGATCAACTTTTAATGGAGAAGTTTTTTTTTTCCCTATGACATTGATCTGGAAATTTTATCAAATGTATTGACTTAGAAACTCGGAATTACAGATACACTTTTCCCTCTGCCAACTGTGATTTATTTGTAATATGTTGGAGGAGTTGAGTAAAGTGCTTCTTTATTGCCTTACTTTCTCTTCCTCACTTTTACTGGTTTGTGATTTAGATGTCTAGTTGAGCAATTTAGCTCTGATTCTTTAGAAATTACAGCACAGATCATTCAGGTTTTTCAATTTTCAAAGAGGTGGTATAGGAAAACACTCTTCTTTCTAAGGGAAAGAAGGCAATTTTAGCTTAAAATGGACTTTAAGAAAGTTGTTTCTGAACATACATGTTATTTTAAGGTGGCCATATGAATCCATTCTCTGCTGTGGGGCATGTGGTTCCTCTTTTGTTGCCTGTTAGTGCTAACTACCAAATACATTAGTTGGATAGAGTCCCGGTGAATTATGCCTGATGCTTAATGCCTATCACCTCTGCAGGATTGTAGGCCAGTAAGCCAAGACAGTTTTATGGTTGGTATTTTCTTTCTATAAATGATATGTAAAAGCATTCGTTGTAGTTATTTCTTTATATAGGAAAATCACATCATGTAGAGAAGTTTTGCTTAACCATTATGATGCTAGAAGAACGATTTTCTCAGAATTTATACCCAGTTGCTTTCTCAAATAGATGTTTCCTGTAAGGGTGATGGAAGTAGAATTGGAGCAAATACTTTGTAAAGATGTAGAGTGTTTTATGTTTGGTTATTTGAACTGATATTTGGGATTTGTGCACCATACCTTAAAAATTCAAGTTTTAGGGGATAACACGATGGATTATATTACAACAATTTAGAATTTACTGCACTTATTCTGAAGGATTTTTCTCCTGTCTAGAAACAATTTCTTTGGGTCCATGTTAAAAAAAAATCTATACATTAAAATACATATTTTTAGGGATGGGTAATTTAAAGGATTTCAGATTTGTAGGAAGGAAATGTTGGAGGGTAAATCTATATGCAAGGAAATGGTTAGTGTGATTCAGAGCATCTTGCCCTTGCCTGGAGTCTAGTGTGCCCTAAATGTCATGTCTGACCCAAGCTCACCTGCTAGTAATTTCTAATTTACTGTCCTAATTCATCGATTTGTTATCACTAATTGTTCTTCATTTACTTCTGTGTAGTTTCCAGTACCTAAAGGGTTGAAAGGTTGCTGTAATTGGCACCCGCAGCTGCTCTTTCTTTTGACAGGGGATAATTTTGCAGCCTATGCTTTGTGTGACAGCTGCCTAATTGGGCATTCTCCCCTTGTAGCAAGCCTGCCTCCTCCAGCCTCCCTGCTGACAAATGGTGGTGGATTACAGATGAGGACACGCTGACCCATTCGACCTTGCTGAGACAGCGGGAGGGGCCTCCTGCTACTTGAGAGAAGCTTTAGGTCATTTAGAGGACAAGGTCATGAGCCAGGTGGAGAAATGACATGATATCACATGACAGTAGCCTGATGACACGGTCAGTGTGTCAAGGACAAACACATCCGTATCGATTAAACATTGCAATATTTCATTGGATTCCCTAGTATTTTTAATTGTTCCTACTGGTTTTATTAATTTTTAAGAAATAGAGTTCTGAATAAGACAAATGTATTTTTACAATGGTAAAGCAATTGCTTACATGGAAATAGAGTTGCTTTAGGAAACCTCCTAATAAGTTTCTTCAGTTGTTAACTATTTTGTTCTTAATTATTAATGTAGTCTGTAACCCCTTGACTATCAGTACCTTTTAAGACTTATGAGAAAATTAAGGCAAGCAAAAATGAGATGATGTGTGTTGTTACAAAAATATCTAACAACTTGTTATAACCTTGCCTTTTTAATATTTGAATAAGGGAAAAATAAGTCACATGAAAATTCCTGGTTGAAATGAACCTTAAAACTCAGATTTGCAAGATCAGATATAACAGGGTACTACCATTACTATAAGCAGTTAAAGATGCTTTGTAAAATTATTTTGAGATCTGGAAATATTTTTAAATAGCATAGGGTTAAATTTAATATAAAAACTTAATGATAAATGGAAACCTTTGGGTATCTTTTCATTATTAGTAATGCACATGTTCTTTTTGAAGTAGATATGAGCTAATATAATGCATTATAAAATGTAAAATCATAAAATCCATGCTGACTCCATTAACCCTATGTTAAGACTTGAAAATGTTAAGTTCACAAGAACTAGACTGAATAGTACAATTTATAAAAATGTCTTGTTGTAAAATAGCAATTTAATGCAGAGAATACTGATCATGATTCTCATTTCTAGAAAAACAATTGTGGGGCACTATTGGATCTAAGCTCTGGATCTAAGCTCTCAGTTCAACAGGAGGTAATTTTATGCGCCTGAGATAAAAAATGAGCAGTGGTAAAGTGTGATGAATTAGTTCACCAAAGTAGACACATCTGTATTTTCAAGGCACATGTGCAAGTGTGTGTGTGTGTGTGTGTGTGTGTGTGTGTGTGTGTGTGTGTTGTTTGTATGTGTGTTTAATTTTGTCCATTCTGTGCTTGTGTTTAGCTGCTCTCAAACCCTGACTCAAGCTTGGTGGAGGTTTAATCCTGTGCCCTTGTACACGTATACTTGATTAGTAGTTGTGGTTATCTCAGCAGAAGACATACCGCCCTCCTCCTTGTATTGGTTGGGACCCGGGCATTGGGGAGTCAAGGCAAAGGAGAGAAAAGAGATTTTGCATTAGTATTCTATGAAAGCCTTACTGTCTGCAGAACAAATTGATTGCTCCGGTGTACCTGTGCTTGGCACCACTGCTGTGAAAGAAAGGTAGGGCTGTAATCTGTTTTATTGTATTACATATTGTGACACTCCAGGAATATTTAACATGCACTCTTTCTGTGGCACATGCTAGAAGTCTAACTAAAGAAAAGGGAAATAAATGAATGAAAAGTACGTAAGGGCACTGGGCTACAGCTTTGTTTACTCCAGTCTATGAGTTCATTCGAATAAGATAATTTTGCTGAAAGCCTCACTGGAAACATAACCTGATTGATAACAAAACCCTGTAAAGTCTTCCGAGGCACTGATGTGCTTCCCCGCTTGAAATAATGTCAGAGATGAAATTCAAGCTAATGTCGTGAGATTTTAACTGCAAAATGGGAGAAGTCATGGAGATGGTTATGGATATAATTAGTTTATGAAATTATGTTAAATTGTTTCATAGTCATAATATTCTTAAAGATCCTATGAGGTGCAGAGGATAGGAAAGAGATTCTCATCAAGAAAGAAAGAAGGAAGGAAAGAAAGAGAGAGAGATAGAAAGAGGCCATTATATTACCTTAAACTATATTAAGGAAATTGAGAAATATATCATTTACTTTATTCTTTTGCTAGTTTGTATGAATATTATACTGTTTGATTCCGTTTTAGTAAAAGAAATCATATTATTTCTTTTCTTATAGTTTTTTTTTTTAAATTCAGTGAATGCTTTTCAGACAAAGTATTGTACACAGTGTGGGACTGCATATTATGAATTGAATAAATGTTTTAATACTTTACAAAATAATTAAAGTACCTGTAGTTGGAGCTGGACTGCTTGCCATTTTTTAAGCATTCTTGAAGTGTGGTTGTAGTGGCACTTTTTAGATTGCATATAAATCTGTATACTGTAAGAGGAGAGGATTCCTCTTGTCCAAGCCTCTTGCCACATGGGAACTGCAGGTGCCCTTTGCCTGCGCCGTCCCCGACCTGAGCCTAACATTACAATCAGAGCACTTGATTTAACAGAGAAAGAGCAAAATAGCTCATCCTAATAGTGATAGGATTGAAGTTGTTTTGTATTTAGTTTTATGTTCTTGAAATTAACATATATATGTAGATTATATTTTGCTTGCATTTAAACGTGTGCATGATTGTTTTTATATATTAATTATAAATTATGAAGATATTCTAATACAGATTCCTCATAAGCTATGGACATTGCTCATGACTTGCTCACAAATTCTTTTATAGAAAATGCGCAAATAAAGCAGTTTTTTTAAATAATAAGTACAAACCCTAAGATAAAGCAATGACTAAAATTAACTATTTCAGATCATGTTATCTATAAAGGAAATGAAATGTTTCAAAGAACTTTTCAGTGCATGGCAAAGTTAAAGCTATTTGGATATATTTTAAGTTGGATGTAGTCATCAAACTTATTACTACTGCATTTTTATAACAGTTTTATGGTTTTTTTTTTAATTGAAAAAATGTTTTAGAAGGTACAGAGGAAAAAAATTCACCTTAAAACTAGGCCAGAATATTTTTCAGAATAAAAAATATTCTTAAACTCTTGAAGTTTTAAGTTTAGTTTTTAATTTGCAGTTACCTTAGAATTTTGGAAATTTTGAAATCCTTAACTTTTTTAAGAAGTACATGGCTTGCATATTTATATATGTGTATGTGTGTGTGTGTGTATTTAAAATATATATGTAAAGTAAACTAGGAAAATTAGAAGATAGAAGGGTGGGAAACCAAGTAGAGAAGATAAAATTGACCATTTTATCTTCTTTTCTTGTTCTTTCATTTTTTTGGGGGGTACAATGGAAGGTTATTTTTAACAAACAAACAAGGACTGTATTTTTTTTTTTTTACCAAAGTATTCACAATCCACAATACTTAACACGTTACCTGGCACATAATAGCTGCTCAGTAAATATTTGTTGAAAAGTTGAATAAAGAACACTCAACCTCCCCCGCAACACACTTTCTATTCCCTTCAGCTTGTGCTGTGCACATATAAATGAATTTTTAGCATCCACTTTTCTTTTGAAAGTATTCAAGGTATTGATTGAACAGGAATTCAGTGTTTTAGAGACAACCTTGGAATTGTGTTTACAGAATTATTTTCCAAAGTACTTCAAGTAATTAAATTGTTCTTCCTTTGAATGTGTGCTTACGAATTATTTTCCACCTCAAATTTTATTTAGCCCATCTGCTAAAACTTATTAAAGTTGTGAAATCTCTTTTTCTCATAGTTTCATCTTGTGAATTTAGGTGCATTATGCTTATTAATTGGCAAGTTATTCTAAACATCTAAGAAAATTGTATTCTAAATTTAAGCAGAGATATCTAGGTAGATTAAGTCATGAAAAAAAAAAAAAGCATTTGACATGCTCTTATGCTATTAATTTAAGCCCTGAAATGAAGGTTACTCTTGAGAACAGTTTTATGTGGGTGACACTTCTCTAAGCCCTCTTAATAAATCGGCCTTTTTATTGTTTGGTATCCAGTATTAACTAGGATTGAGCTAAAGTTCTTTGATCAATAGAAACCTTAGAAATTTGTGTCAATAGTTCACTTAACTGATGGAAACTTTGGGCTTTAGACAAGTTGATACCTAGCCACCCTTTTTTCTTTCTTTTTTTTTTAACTATTAGGGATTGAACCTAATGGACATTCTATCTCCAAGCTATACCCCCTGCCCTTATTATTATTATTATTATTATTATTATTATTATTATTAATTATTGAAACTGGGTCTGGCTGTGTTACTGAAAGTATCCCTAAATTGCTGCATTTGGTCTTGAATCTCTGATTCTCCTTTCTCAGCCTCTCAAATACTAGGATTACAATAGCTGTATACTACCACGCCTACCTCTAACCACTCTAATGAAATTGCTTAATGCCTCATTTTCTAAAAAGTGATTATTTTCCACATGATATTACCTTTACCCAAGTATCCACAGTGAAATTTTACTTATAACAAATGTAAATGAAATCTGACACTGTTTATATATATTTGTATATACCATACAGACATATACAAACACATGCACACACACTATTGTGGGTTGCTTTCTATTGATGTGGATTCAATTTTTTATGTCAAAATGGTTGACAAAAATAGTATCACTAAGATATAAAAATTAAAAAATATGTAGAGTTACAGTGTCTAGTAAATATTTGCAGTCACAAAAATACATTATAGTCTACTGATAATATCTTAGGGAAATATTTTATTAAATGTTGGTCATTGAAACAAGGGGCATTCTACTTTTCAGCTATACCCTCAGCCCTATTTTATTTTATTCTGAAACAAGGTCTCCTTAAGTTATGGAGTCTGGTCTCAAACCAGCACTCCTTCTGTCTCACCCTCCCAAGTACTGGGATTGCAGGTGTACTATCAAACCCAGCTACAATATTAATATTATAATCTTTACTGGGCTGAGAAAGGAAACACCAATTTTGGGACCGCCAAGGAGAGATACTAACTAATTGAGTATGAGCTTCTTCAAGGATAATTATGCTAAGTTGTCAAATTCAACAAATATACTTATTCAGATTTCTCATGGAGATTAAACTCCAGAAGGTAAAGTGGGGATTTGCAGACATATCTGAGCAGAACATGTCACAGAGGTGTCCAAGAAAATCCCTAGTTCAAGGAGCTGACAAAAAAAGATTAAATTGGTTGAGACGGTCAGGCCTTCATTCATTGAGGCTGAGATTAATGACTAGGCTTTATTTCCAGGGGAAAAATGAATAATGAATCAAATATAGTTTCAGAAAGCCAAACTAAACAAACGTAGAGGCGATGAGAAAACTAGGGAGCATTGGAGATGTGGTTTCTTGTGCTCACAATTAAGTTCATAGACTTTCAGGTCAGAGGGATGGCAGTTACACTGTCCCTTACCCTTTCTGCATCGTTAGTGGAAGAGAAATCTCCAGCCTGGGCCCTTCAGTTCAGAAAGTCGGGCAAAGTGTACAAGCAGATTAGCCTCACTGAACCATATCTTGTATTTATACCATGGTAAAGCTGTGTCTGAACTACTCCTGTTTATAACCTATTAAGTTTTTCCCAGATTTTTAACCCAACAAATGTTCTTTGCCTTTAATGATAATGAGTCCTGCCTTCAAAGTACACATTCTTTGTTTTAATCAGTTATTTGAATTTTATTTGTATTGATTTTATTAATGTATCAAAACTGCATAATTTTCAGTTTTCACCTGAAAGGACAAATTGTCTAGTTTGTGAACCTCACTTTAATATATATAATAATATATAATATATACAAATATATATAATTTGAAAACAGAGAGGCTAGGGCAGATAGGAGTAAGTTTGATTTATTTAAATCTTAGCTAAAGTTTTTTTTTAGCTTTTTCTAAATGCCACTTATAGTTTCCAGACTTTATTTTCTCCCTTTAATTACAGATTTTTTTTTTTTGGCAATTATAGATTATTTTGTAGATCTTTTAGGAGACTGGCTGGGGTGATCTGACTTCACAAGGGTGAATGTCAGATGAAATGGTAATTAGCATAATATTTTTCTCTGAAAAGCAGGAGAAAGAAGAATAATAGACATAGCTTATGATTTGAACTGAGTTTCAATAATGTTTACTTTTTCATTAGATAGCATTTGTCACTTAAAATGAAGTAATTATTTCTTTTTATCTTCATAAAAGCATATTACTTGCCAGGCGTGGTGGCTCATGCTTGTAATCCCCACGCTTGGGAGGTGGAGATAGGAGGATCGCGCAGGTTCGAAGCCAGCCGCGCTGGCTTAAGAGACCCTGTTTCCAAATAAAATATAAAATAGGTCTGGGAGTGTGTAGCCCAGACGTAGAAGGGTTCCATCCCCAGTACCACCAAAAAAAAAAAAAAAGTATATTGAAAATGAGAATGAAAGCATATTGAAAATAAGAAATCTTGAAAATAAGAATGATTTTCACTTATACCTTTTAAGCATATTTATTTATTTGGGTTACATGATAATTCAAATAAGTGTGTGTGTGTGTGTGTGTGTGTGTGTGTGTGTGTGTGTGTGTTCTTTCTCATTGCATATAAATTATGCTGCCAGTTGTTTCCCAGGATTATTTATATAAATAAATGGTCAGACAAAAACAGGGAACATGATTAGATATGTAATATTCAGCAAAAAGTTAATATCTCAAATATGCCTATGGTCAACAGAATAAAAGTAGACCCCCCTCAAGGAACAATAATTATAGTCTACTGATGGAAGATAGATATTAAGAATAAAAATGCAAAGGCAAGCAAGCAAAAAAATGTGTGTGTGTGTGTCTGTGTGTCTGTGTGTGTGTGTGTATGTAGAAAAGTCTAAAGATAACTGTGATTTCCAGGGTACCTTTGCCACAGAATAAACAACAAGAGATGGGTTTACCTAAGGCCACAGGAAACGGCTTGTCTTAGGAGCTGATATGCAAGCTGAGTTGTAGAAGAAGAGCCAGATGTGGCTTTCAAGAAAGAGGGAACCACACACACAGAGGTGTAAGGGTACTGTCGTTGCTCTGGGATCCAGACAAGTCTACTTAGCTAGAACTGTGCCATCTAGCACAATAGCCACACCGCAGGTGTCTGGTCCCAGTTGAGATACATGTAAGAGTAAAATAAAGCCAACCTATACCAGAAGGAATGGAAAATATCTTAAGGATTTTATATTGATGCTATATTAATATCATATTTTGGATAGGTCGAGTTAAGTAAATTATGCTTTATTTATTTATTTATTTTTGCTGGTCTAGGGGTGGAACCCAGGGGTATTCGACCTCCGAGCTACACCTCCTGCCCTATTTTTTTATTCTTTATTTTGAAACCAGGTCTCACTGAGTTGCAGAGGGCCTCACTAAGTAGCTGAGGCTGTCCGCGAACCGCAATCCTCCAATCTCAGCCTCCCAAATGCTGGGATTACAAGCGTGCGCCACCACGCCCCGCTTAAATTATACTTTAAATTTACCTTTTTTTTTTTAACTTTTTAAAGGTATTGCTACCAGAACATTTTAAATTATATTTGTATGTCTCATTAAAATTCTTTTCGACAGTGTTTAACTAGAATGTAGTGAGCAAGAGACTGAATGACATTAGTTAGTCAAATTCAATAAAACTGGTTAACACTTACCTTCTAGACCTCAGAGAACGATTTGGACTTTATCCTAAGTAAAAGAGGAAAGAAAGCATTATGAGTTCCACCAAGGTATTTACCTGTTAGGAACAGCATTAGCTTCAATTTAGAGAATGTGTTTAAGGGGACCAATTAGGAATCTGGTACAGTAAAACTTGTAAAAACCCAACTGAACCAGTTATGTGATCATCAGTTGTCAGGCAAAATATCCTCTCTAATCATCAGTAAGTTTCTTAGTCTTAGTTGATAGACTTTCTTAAGCCATAGGTGTAGGCATTGGCTTAGGTTTATATGCACAGAAATTTTCTTCCTTCCATATTTATGGAATATTAAAATTGTTAGAAAATGAAATATCTGTCAACCTCCCAGAACAGAATTGCAACCTCCTGTCATTCAAGGAAATTATAATACTTTCAAATAATTTATAACTTCAAGGATTTTTAAGAGTTTCGACAAATCTACAACATTTTAAAATATATTTAGTCATTCAAGTAATTATTTGGTGATTTTTTTGGAAAGCTGTTTACATTATCGATCTCACAGGCCTTGTGCATACATTTCTCAGGAGACCTTCAGGTCCAAATTTAAGAAACCTTATTATAAGTCCAGCCTCAACTCTTCTTTGCAGTAGGACTGTTCCCATGTTTTATGTAAATCAACTAAGTAATTAAGCAATTTGCCGAGGTTTATACTAGTAGTTAAGTGGCAAACCTTATACAAAAACTCAGATCTTTCAGGTATGTGTTAGTATTTCTACTTATCCAATTGCTCCTTTTATGTGGTGTGTGTACCTGCTACATGAGTTGAATGTGAATTAAATTTGCCATTTGTTGTTTTGGATCAGCACACCATTTAATTTGAAATGACGATTAGTTATAAATCCTTTACTTTTTGTTGTTTCTTATACCACTGTCTGAGGGCACAAGGTTTTGGATTGTAATAGTACTCTCCAATCCAATGTTTATTTGTTTGTTTGTTTTGTTTGTTTTGTGTGCTGGGGATTGAAACCAGGGGTGCTTTACCTTTGAGTCACACTCCCAGCCCTATTTACTTATTTATTTACTTATTTATTTTCAAAACCATCTTTCTAAATTGCGGAGGCTGGCAACTTAGCAATTCTACTGTCTTTGCCTTGCAAGTACTGGGAATACAGGTGAGCACCACCATACCAGTTTGAACTTTTGTTTTCTTTATTTTCAGCTACCCATGGTCACTTATGACATGAAAATACTAAATGGAAAACTCCAAAAGGAAATTATTCCTAAGTTCATATTGTATAGCATTCTGAGTAGTATAATAGAAACTTTTGCCATCTTGTGCCATCTCAAGCGGGACATGAATCAGGTCTTTGTCCAGTGTATCCACATTGCATACTCTCCCCACCTATTAGTCACTTAATAGCTATCTTGGTTATCGAGTTGACTATCATCATACGAGAGTGCTTGTGATCAAATAACCCTTTATAATGTCCTAAAGTTTAGGAGTAGTAATGCTACAATTTAGATATGCCAAAGAGAAGCTTGGAAGTGTTTCTTTTAACTGAAAAGGTTAAAGCAATTGACTTAATATAGGAAAGAAAAAAAATCATACATAGAGATTGCTAATACCTATGTTCTTATTGTTTGTTAATGTTTTACTCTGCTTAATTCCTAGATTTAGCTTTATCAGGGATATGTATGTACAGGGAAACTTACCAATTAATAGTAAAATATATATGGCTTTACTTTAGTTTTAGATTTTATTAGTAATTAGAAATGTCAAGTATTTGGCATGTGACATTATATAGAAAAGTACTTGAAATACTGGAATATCTAAAAACATTTGCAATATATTTTTTAATCAGGTACCATTATATAGCTTGATTTTGGAAAGGATAGATTTTGCTTAATTCATATAAAATTATACTAAAATAATCATATAAATCATGATCAGTACTTACCATAGGTAGAAATAGCACAAAAGGGGGAAAATGATTTGCTATTGAATGTTCTTATTTTGGATATTGTACATATATACATATATAATGTTTCTAATTTTTATAGTTGTTCCATTAGAGGATTTGATATCATATGTATTAAATTGAGACTCAAGACAGATTTACCCAGGGCCATACAGAAAGTGGATAAACTAAGTTAATGGTTTCTTTTAGAAACAAAAATACTGGTGGTGCACACTTGTAATCCCAGCATTTGGGAGGCTGAGACAGGATTCAGGTTTGTGGACAGCCTTAGCTACTTAGCAAGGCTCTTGGCAATTCAGTGAAACCCAGTTTCAAAAATAAAAGACTAAACAATAGGGCTGAGGGTGTAGCTTGGAGGTGCAATACCCCTGGGTTTTATCCAAGTTTGGTGGTATTCTATTATATAAATTAATTATATAAACTTATCAACCATTTTTATTACTATATTATAAATCACACTCATTCAAATAGAATTTGTAGGTTGCATTTTTAAAATAATATTTCTGACTCTGTGATTTACTTTGAAAGTAGAGTTCCTTTAGGTTCCATAAGATACTCGGAATAGAGGGGAAACTGTCCAGAAAGGGAATAAAGAAAAAAATTCTTAAAAGAAAAATAGTTTCTTAATCCTGGATAAGGTTTTTTGTCATCTTAAATATAAATGGACAATATTATTATAGTCATCGTTCAGTTTCATATTGGGAGTATTTGAGAAAAATCTTTGTCTAATGTCTGGGCTCTAAGAATATTTTAGGCAAAGTAAATGAAATAGTGAATATCTTATGTCCTTTTATTTCTTCTTTTCTATAGACAAGTTTATTAATTTCTTTATTCTGTTTACTTTTTGAAATCTTAATTGATTTATTCAAACTTTTAAATTTCTTTTTAATATCCATGGTACTTATCTCTAAAACTCAAATGCAAAATTCTGAAGTGATACTTTAAAAAGTCTCCCTTTTTGTTGGGGAAAAAGTAAGATGAAATGACACATTTTAGTTCATTGACAGTGGGAATGAACACATAAGTGGGAAAGGAGCTTCAATCCTAAAAGGTGGAGCAGAGAAAGAAAAGCAGGGTGATTAGGTTTGTTTGTACTAAGATTCTTTAGAAAGCCTTTAAAATAAGGAGGTATGCTGGGTGTGGTGGCGTACCTTGAAATCCCTGTGCTTGGGAGGCAGAGACAGGAGGATCACGCAGGTTCAAAGCCAGCCGCGCACGCTGGCTTAGGAGACCCTGTTTCCAAATAAAAATGTAAAAATAGGTCTGGGAGTGTAGCCCAGAGGTAGAAGGGCTTCCAGGAACCCCAGTACCACCAAAATAATAATAATAATAATAATAATAATAATAATAATAATAGAAATAAAATAAGGAGGTAAAATAACGAGAGCCTAGGAACATGTAGTAGAATTTTAATGAGGGTCTTGTTGAGCTTTCTGATTTTAAATGAATTAAAAGAGAAAATTTTTTTTAAAACACATGCTATTTTTTTTTTCAAAATTTCTCACCGGGCACGTGGCGCACTCTTGTAATCCTAGCATTTAAGAGGCTAGGAGAGGAGGATCGTGGTCTGAGGAGAGCCTCAGCTACTACTTAGTGAGGCCCTTTGCAACTTAATGAGACCCTGTTTCAAAATAAAATAAATAGCCGGTCGTGGTGGCGCACACGTGTAATCCCCGCACTTGGGAGGCGGAGACAGGAGAATCGCACAGGTTCAAAGCCAGCCATGCTGGCTTAAGAGACCCTATTTCCAAATATAGAATAAGTATAAAATAGGTCTGGGAGTATAGCCCGGAGGTAGAAGGGCTTCCAGGAACTCCAGTACCACCCATAAATAAATAAACAAATAAACAAACAAACAAACAGGGATGGTGGTGTAGCTCAGAGGTAGAAAGCCCCTGGGTTCCATCCCCAGTATTGAAAAAAAAAAAAAAATTCAAAGTCCCAGAATTCATAGAATTGGTCCACATGACCAAATTCAGTCTTCTGTTGATCCCACCCAAGTCCTGTTGGTAAAAAGCTATATGTTTTATGATATTCAGGAAAGAATTGAGTGAGAAGTAGTTGGAGAAATATAGCAATAGAGTCTCCTGCCTCTTTTTTTTTTATTATTTCACCTTGAAATAATTATTATTTCTGAATTTTTCTTTTAGGCAATTTTTGTCAAAATATTTTGGGCCAGGCCTATAATCTAAGACTAGCTGCTGCCAAAGTTTAAAAAGAATTGGAGATGTGGAAATTCATTCATTTACAGAAGCAAAGGAAACCAGAGAAGTAACTGGACCATTTAGGTACATCCGGCCTTTCCTAACCCAGGCTAACCCTTCTTCACGCTCTCCCTCACTGATGGATGTTCACTGCAGGCCTTCCTGTTAGATGCCATGCTGTTAGATGCCAGGCTCATTTTTTTTTCCATTAGTGATATTGATATATTTTACTCAGAATGGTAGAAGTTAGCTGAAACAAGATGCACCTATCTAATATTTTGCCATTTAGCCTTCTGAGAAACATCTGATCTTTGTTTACTAGCCAACTTCAAAATAGCCATTTGCCTACCCATTGTGCTAGATTTCACATAGGAATTTATTTCCCCTGTTTATATATACAGCTTGAATACCAGCATATCTTAATATTTGACCAACTCTTGCCTTGCTCTTCTGTGGCTTCCTGCCACTGGCCCTTACCTTTTCATTAATGGCTGTAGTACTGAGACTGCATATTGAGTAAAAGGCTTTGTCTCTGAGCAGGCCTCTCTTTCATCCTTTAATTCTCAAGGCTGTCTTGAACCAAGGCTTATCATCTACATCTTAGGCAATCCTACTCTCTCTGTTGTACATTAATACTTGAGTTGACAACCCACGCATCCCACCCTAGTATACCATTATCATCATAAGGAATATGGCCTTCAGCCCGACATGGTGGTGTAGGCCTGTAATCCCAGTATTTGGGAGACTGCAACAGGAAGATCACATGTTTGAGGACAGCTTCAGCAACTTGGTGAGACTTTGTTTCAAAATAAAAAGTAAAATAAAGCTGGCATTCTAGCTCAGAAGTTGAACACTTCTGGGTTCAATGCCTAGCCCCCCCCCACACACACACACCCCCGAGGAAGGAGAGGAGGAAAAGGTAGCCTTCTTGTCATTATCAGAAACCTTTGTTTTTTTGAATGACAAGAGTGTTCCTGAGTAAGATCGGTATAATTAATATAAGATATGAGAATTGAAAAGAGGGAAAGAAAGAAAAAGAGAGAGTAAACCATGTAAGAAAAGGGGTGGAGGGAGTCGGGGTACAAGAACCAGTGAGGGGGGTGAGTTCTGTGGGATGGAATAGCCCTTAGGTGAGGGACACTAACACTGTCTAGAACCTACTTGAAGGATGTGCATCTGATTCTGTGGTATCAGGAGGTACTCTTGAACTTAATAATCCAGATTTGTTGTCAGCTAGCAAAATTGTGACATATAAAAAGCAAGGAAAATGGGATTATAGCCATGCACCACCACTGTGCCTGGCAAAACTTTTTTTTTTTCTTCCTCGGGTCTGGGGATGGAACCCAGAGGCATTTGACCTCCGAGCTACACCCCCTGCGCTATTTTTCATTCTTTATTTTAAAACAGGGTCTCACTAAGTTTTGGAGGGCCTCACTAAGTAGCTGAGGCTGTCTGTGAACTGCGATCCTCCAGTCTCAGCCTCCTGAATGCTGGGATTACAAGCATGCGCCACCACGCCCAGCTGGCAAAACTTTTTTTTTTTTTTTTTTTTTTTTTGTGGTACTGGGGTTCCTGGAAACCCTTCTACCTCCGGGCTACACTCCCTGATTCATTTTTATATTTTTATTTGGAAAAAGGGTCTTTTAAACCAGCAAGGCTAGCTTCGAAACAGCACGATCCTCCTATCTCCGCCTCTCAAGCATGGGGATTACAAGCGTGTGCCACCATGCCCAGCTGGCAAAACTTTTTTAACATAAAAAATTTCAGGTCTACATCTACCCATGTCCCACATATGCCCACACACACACACACACACACACACATACACACACACACACACACGTGCACAATACTTATTTTCATGTATATGCAGTAACTTCACAATCGGTGAAACTGCCTGGCTAATATGGAAATATTTACCTACTTTTAAATTTAGTAGAATTGGGGGAGCATGGTAAAACAATATAAACTGTAAAGTTCTTCAACATCAGTAAGTTTTACACAGCTGCAGGGACAACTTGATGAAAGGACATGTTCAGCCAGATGGCCTGTGCTGGCCTCATTCCCATTTCTGCAAAAGATATGTTATTCACTCCCAGGGTAGCTCAGGGAAAGAGCTGATTATGGAATTAAAACAACCAATGTCCAATTAACCCCTGTTTTGGTCAATGTTTCCTACATAGTTTGGATAATTGGCATACTTTAGTTCCATCAAGGGAAGCAGCTGGTTTATTGGTTAGTGCAGGCCCCTGGGAATAAGAAATCTGAAATTCTGTTATCAGCTCTGCCCCTACAAACTTAAGTACGACCTTGAACATCTTATTTATCTCTTTATAC
Organism: Muscardinus avellanarius; assembly: GCF_963383645.1. Taxonomy (NCBI): domain Eukaryota; kingdom Metazoa; phylum Chordata; class Mammalia; order Rodentia; family Gliridae; genus Muscardinus; species Muscardinus avellanarius. The sequence continues at coordinate 29,601,905 of NC_137790.1, forward strand.
CGGCTTTGTTTGTTAGATTTCCTCATTTGAAAACTGGTGATCTGTGTTGCGCTTTAACCATACATGAGTAGACGTTACAATAAAAAAAAGTTATTTTAACAAAAAGCTTTTGATATATGGAGTATTTTAGGACCATGGGTAAAAGGTGCAGTGTGCTTTATATCTTATTAATATGGTATCTTAGCTACTGGTATAGTAGCTAAGTAATGGTGTGATTGCTTGGGACAGGCACCCCTCCCACCAAGCTCACACGCGGGGCTTTACTTGAGGTATGCCTGCAGCCAGCTCTTCAGAACCCGGTGACAGGAGCGCTTTGCCTCTGCTGGAAACAGGAAAGTCATTCACCAAGTGCTTGCTGCTTTTCTGTCTTGTGTTTCCTGCTTCTTGCTTCATGCCTGCTCTCCTCGTTTCTCCCAGCAAACCTGCTCCTCTCTGTAACACCTGTGAAATGTGGCCTCATTAAGGCAATCCTCGTTGACGTGTTCTGGCTTTCTCTGAACTCTGGATTCTAGGAAAGGAGATGGTTGGCTCAGTTGAGTCAGGCTGCCAGTGTTGCTCCATTCCTTTGAGATCCCTGGTTAGCAAAGAGGTTCTTTTAGCAAGATGGTCCGAGGAAGGAAGAAATTATAGGCAACTTCTGTACATGAAATATTCATTGCTTTAAATAAACCTGACTTAAAGGATATAAAATTTTAAAAAAAGCTTGGTTAATTATTTCACATATCCAAATAGTTTTTTTTTTAATTTTGTCTTTTAGGATATGTGCAGATCATTTTTAGTGTCTCCAAAGTTATCAAGAATGGAAATACAAAAGTATAAATATACTAACCATCAAGGTGCTTTAAGTGACAGAGGTGACAAGCAAGTTTTAAAAAATTGAGAAAGTTCTTTGATTTACCATAAATAACAGACTAAAATTTATCAAATGCTAGACATTATAATACAGGTTATATATATATATATATATATACACACACATATATATATATATATATATATATATATACATAATTTCCCTTAATACAGTAGCTTTTATGAGGTAAAAAAACCTCCTTTACAGCTAAAGAAACTGAACCCCAGAATAAAAAAGTTAATCAACCAGTCACCCACTGCTAAATTGCAGAGTCAGAAATCAAGAGACTATTCTGTTTTACGTTGTGTTCTTTCTAATAAAAACAAGAGACTTAAAATAACAGAGCTAGAATAGCAAAAGTCATCCAAAATTCTGAATGTGCTTCAAAAATATTGGTTTTACTAAAAGTTTTCAAATCCATTTTTACTGTTGTCCATGGCCATTTAATAGGAAATTCAGAAGACCTCGATTTGGTTTTAGATGAAATACTTACTAGACGATTAACCAATTACTTAGTGGTTCTGTACTTTAGTGCCCTTGTTTGATAAAATGTGAGGGTAAGACATTAACCAGTCCATTAAGAGAATCAAAGAGAATATATCCTGGCATTTCATTTGAGGAGGGGCATGCCTTAAGGTGCCTATGTAAAGAGAGAACTTTCTAAATGTAATGCACACAGAGGGAGACTCAATAGTCCAAGGCAGAGAGTTCCTAGGATACACTGCCATATGAAGTGTAACTGTTTGGCCAATCAGGAACTGGTAAAGAATGGTGTCTGCAGCACCTACCACAGACTGAGCCCCAGGGACTCTTGTCTACCTTCATTTGCCTTTTGCTCGACTCCAGTCAGTAGTGAGTTTCAACTCTGATCTAGACCTTAATGAGGCAAGCTCGTCAGTGGAACCTGGCACCTCTTTTCTAATGTTTGAAAGATAAACAGATTAGCCATACTGTCTGTGGCCCCAAAGGGACAATGATCAGCCTAAAAAGAAACAGATTATAACCCACTATAAAGAAGAATTTTATACTGTTCATAGTTTTACAAATGTAGGACAAGATATCTGAACAAGGAATAACACTTAGCACCTGTCCTGTGCACAGGTTATATGAACATGGTCACATTTATTCCTCATGATGGTTATATGAAATAAGTACTAGTTTTTTTTTTGTAAATTTATAAATTATTAAACTTTCAAGAGTGGCTAACTTGCCCCAAGGTGGAATATTTGATAAATGAAAGAGCCAGAAATTGAACACAGAGCCATTTCATTGCAAAAGATCCTGGTTTGAAGGTAGTCCTCAGAGGTTTTCAGAAATAAACTAGGCTACCAGAGTTAGCAGAGAGGATATAAAGAGGATTCAGCATCCAGTGGGATGATTGGTTGGGCAGATGACCTTTCAATTCTCTTCCAACCTTTAAATTCTGTGCTTCTGTCATATGCGGAGAATCACTTTTTAGTCCATGTTGTTATGAATTACAGCTGGTAATATAACTATTAGAGAAAAAGTGATTTTACTCCATAAAAATTAGCTGCTTCCAATTTTATACAAGTTCTATAAGTTGTGTTACCAGTATTATGAAAGACAGGAGTATGTTTAGCTTTAAATAGGAGGCATAAGTCTAAGACAACAAAGTGTTAACAAAAAAATTCTTTTTATGATGATAATCAAGGAAATTTAATTTGATAACATAATATTCTTAAACACCCAAATAGCTTTCAAATTCAATGAGATATGTTTTTAATATATATTACAGAGTATCTTACGATATGTTTTAGAAAATTGAGATTTCTCTTACCTATCTATATCAAAGTTAAGTTTTGTCTGAAACTCACATTAAGTTTTTAGCTTTTTCAGACCTGAGAAGTGATACGGTTTAAAGCCATACTAGGAAGCAATAGTACCCTTGAACCTTAACTCTTTAATACAGGTAAAAAGAGTAATTTCCCTTGATTTTATGTTTTTATTAATGGCAACATGCCAGTATAGTAAGAAGTAGAAAAGGCACAGTAACAAGATGTTTACTCATCTTGTGTCAGTATTCAAGAAAGACCTACTTGGATGACATTTGTTTTGGTTGAATTGGATTTTAGTTTCTGAGATTTAGTTTTTGAAAAGTAATTTGAGCCAGGTATGATGGCACATGCTGGTAATCCCAGCAACTCTAGAGGCTGAGGCAGGAGAATACTATGTTTTAGGCCATCCTGGCAACTTAGCAAGACAGTGCCTCAAAATAAAAAAGAGGTGGTAGCCGGGCGTTTAATCCCAGTACTTGGGAGGCTGAGACAGGAGGATTGAGGTTTGCAGACAGCCTCACCTACTTAGGCCCTCTGCAACTTAGTGAGAACTTATTTTAAAATAAAAAATAGGGTTGGAGGTGTAGCTTGGAGGTAGAATGCCCCTGGGTTCCATTCTAGTGAGTGAGAGAAAGAGAGAGAGAGTGAGGAAGGGGGGGGGGAGGGAGGATGGGGGAGGGAGGGAGGGAGAGGGAGAGAGAGATGGGGATGAAGCTCAGGGGGAAAGTGCTCCCACTACAGGATCAAGATTGTGGGTAGAATGAAAGGCCATTTGGTTACTTTTGCATATTCTTTTTGTGTGTGTGTGCGTGTGTAGTAATGGGGATTGAAACTAGGGGCATTCCCCCAGCCCAATTTTTTTATTCTTTATTTTGAAACAGGATCTAAGTTGCAGAAGGCCTCACTAAGTAGCTGAAGCTGCCTGTGAACTTTGATCCTTATGTCTCAGCCTCCCAAGTACTGGGATTACAGCATTCGCCACCAGACCCAACTTTCCATCTTCTAATTGAGTGGTTTTCGGTTAAAATACTGGTTTTATTTAGCCAAACTAAATGAAAGCTCACACTTGATGCTCTTCAACAAATCAGGTTCAAATGAAAGACATTTTATTTGAATACTAAGAATAGCATTGACCAGTTTGATTTAATCTTTACTACACAATTTAAAGGGTTCAAGCTCTTTGATGTGCAATTATTATGTAGTTCTGTGATTAATATTTAAAATGGACATGGAAAATAGTTTCTCAGTTGAGGTTGATACAGTTACAAAAACCTTTCTTTTATTTCATAAAGACATACTTTCAGGCAGGTGTGGTGGTGCATTCCTATAATCCCATACTTGGAAGGTTGAGACAGAAGGATCACAGGTTGGAAGCCAGCCTCAGCAATTTAGCAAGACTCTCAGCTACTTAGCAAGACCCTATTTTAAAATAAAAATAAAAAAGAAGAGGAGGGTGTATCTTAGAGGTAGAAAGCCCTTGGGTTCAAACCCCAGTACCAAACACACAAAAAAAGCTCATTTTTGTTGTTTCACTGTAATTATTTTTTAGAAAACATTTGATTTGTTTTGTTTTATGAAATCTTTTGACATAAGACTTCATTCCTTAATATATCTCCATTGAGGATTACAGGTTCAAGGCCAGCCTTAGCAACTTATCAAGGCCTTCAGTAACTTACTGAGAACCCTGTTTAAAAATAAAAAATAATAAACATAAAAGGGGCTGATGTGAGCCCAATGTCCAGTCCCCAGCAACACACACACACACACACACACACACACACACACACACACACACACACACATCTTGAGGTACCTTAGAATTTTCATAGCCATCTCTCATTTCACATTGAGGCTCTAAGAGGCTGACTTGCTTCAGTTCTTGAGAACGCTATCTCTGCTTGATCATGTGATGTAAACATCAAAGATAGAATCCCCTAGTGTATACAGTTAGGGGCAGTCTGCTTAAGGAGGGAGTGAGTCCTCAGCTAAGATTTTGAGAATGAAAAATATGTCTTAGTTATTTAGCTTACTTACAGGTAAATGGCTTCTTATTATATGATTATACATTTTTTTTCTTTTTTTTTTTTTGGTGGTACTGGGGTTCCTGGAAGCCCTTCTATCTCTGGCTACACTCTCAGACCTATTTTTATACTTTTTTATGTGGAAACAGTGCGGCTGGCTTCGAACCTGCGTGATCCTCCTGTCTCTGCCTCTCAAGCGCGGGGATTACAAGCATGTGCCACCATGCCCGGCTATTCTCTATACATTTTTAACTCATATATTCCTTTTGATGATGATGATGGTAAGTATCATGGTCAAATGGGGTGGAATGCACTAAGCAGAAGGTTCTTCCCCTGCTTTTCTTATTTATTCTCATTGGTTTGACTATCGAATGTTCCCCAGAAAAGCTCATGTGTTGGCCATGCAGCAAGGATGAAGGGGAGTTGGGTCACTGGGGCTGTGGCCTTGGGACTGGATATGTCCCAGGCTGATTCCTGTCCCCCTCTTCCTGCTTCCTGGCCGCCATGAGGTGAGAGCTGTGCTTTCTCCTTTGCCATGGCTTAAGGCCCTGCCACCAACCTGCTTCTGCTTTGGAGCTGGCCAACGATGGTCTGAAGCCTCTCAAACTGTGAGCCAAATATACCTTTCTTTCTTAGTTGCACTTATCAGGTATTTTGGTGACAGCAATGCAAAGATTAAAATAGAAAATTGGTATATAGAAGTGGGATTGCTGTTGTGACAATCCTGCACATGTTCAGAAGATTTGGAGATGCAGGAGGGCACAGCCTTAAAATGTTGTAAGCAGAGATTAATGGATTATCCTCGTAGAAGCTCGGAAGGCTAGAATGCTGATGGGCATGTGGACCATAGAGATTGTGCTCATGAGGTTTCAGATGGCAAAGAGGACTCCCTATAGGGAGTTGGTTTAGAATCCACACGTTACATTCTGGCAAAGAACTTGTCTACACTTTGCCCATGTCCTGAGACTGTTTGCGAAGCTAAGTTTAAAGATGATGGGCTAAATCTGTATGTGATGGTCCACTCCCATAATATCTACTTGGGAAGCTGAGAAAAGAGGAAGATTGCAGATTGGAGGTCAGTACAGAGTAACATGGCGAGACCTATTTCAAAATAAAAGGACTGAGAATATAGTTCAGTGGTAGAGTCCACCTGGGTTTAATCCCCAGTTACACACACACACACACACACACACACACACACACACACACACAGTGATGAAATAACTAATCTGGTATAGGAAATTTCAGGACATCGGAGCATTCAGGAGGCAGTATGGATATTGCTTAAGGAATTTATCCATATTTACTGTGAGAATCAGGAGCAGAAGGCAAATCAGAAAATGTTTTTAAATTTACAGTTTAATCAGAAAAGCATGTGTGAAGTTGGGGCTAAGGAAGACTTGGTTATTGAAGAGATTGTGGCCTCTAAAGGGAAGTTAAGTATTTTGCTCAGAGACAACAGGCAAGATTCCTTGAGGGCATCTCAGGAATTAGCAGGACCCTGCTCTTCTCAGGCTCCAGGTTATAACTATGGCAACGTGGGAAGGGAGTCACTTCAAGAAGAGACACACAGGGCTGCTTTAAGAAGTTGTTTCACAGTGTTTGGCAACCTGGGCAATCCAAAGCCCCTGCAGCCCTGGTACAAGGAGCAGACCTTGGCATCATTCACATGATTCTGCCAAGGTCTGGCAGGAATGCAGGCTGAGTGAAGGAATGGGTCATGGTAGCTTCTACCCAGATTTCAAAGGAAGACCTGAGAAGCCAAGCAAAGTATAGAGGGGGAGGGGCGGAGCCCTGCAGGCAGATCCTGATGGGGCAATTTATGAAGGTGTGAGGGTAAAGCTGAAACTGTAATGAAGACCTCAGGAATTAAAGGTACCAGAAACCTAGAACATCTCTTCTTTGGAAAGCTGCAGGCAACAGGCAGACCAGGCAGCCTAAGAGAGGCCACTTGGACCGCAACCAACAACCTGGAGGGGGTGTGGGAGGAGCCCAAGCCTTTGGGGGCTCACATTCCATCTCCTTGTGCATGGAGCTGCAGGTGCAGTGTTTATCCTGATGGGTTTCTGTCTACTTTTGATCCCATCTCTTTTTTAATGCCCTTATTCCATTCTTTTGGAATGGGAATGATTACCATTGTAAGTTGGAAGCATATAACTTGCTTTTTATGTTTACAGAGGCTCACAGCTCAGAGGTTTGTGTGTGTCTCAGAGAACTTTGGATTTGGGACTTTTGAACAGTGCTGGAACTGATAAAACTAGGGACTCTTTCTTGTTTTTTTTTTTTTTTTTTTTTTTTTGGTGATGCTAAATCTGCAGGCCTAGCTCTTGTTTTGTAAAAGGGTCTTGTTAGGTCTCAGAGAGTATCGCTATTTACTGAGTCTGTCCTCAAAACCCTCTATCTTTCTGATTAGCCTCCCCCAATAATGCGATTATAGACATGTGCTACCACACCCAGCTCTCTGGGGACTCTGAGATTGACTAAATGCATTTTGCATCATGAGTAGGCCATGAACTTTCAGGGTGAGGGGTGGAGTGTTTCGGTTTGAATATGGAAGGTCCTTCAGGAAAGCTCATGTGTTGGCTATGCAGAAAGATTCAAAGTAGGCCATGGCTGGAGGAGGTGGATCATGAGTCATGGCCTTGGGGACTATATATGTCCTTGGCCGTTTTTTGTCTCCTTTCTCTCTGTAGTTTTTCCTTCCCCACCGTGCCCAGAGACACTCCTGAGGAGCTGCGGGAGTCAACCGATGTTGGGCTGACCTCTGAAACCTCTCAAACTGCCAGCCAAATAAACCTTCATAAACCTTCTCCCTCATAGTTGCACTTATCAGATATTTTGATGACATTGATAGAAGAACTATCTAAAATGTGTAATTACAAGAATTCAAAAGCCGGGCATGGTGGCCCACGCTTGTAATCCCATCATTTGGGAGGCTGAGACTGGAAGATTGCGGTTTGCAGATGGCCTCAGATACTTAGTGAGGCCCTCCTCAACTTAGTGAGATCCTGTTTCAAAATAAAGAATAAAAAATAGGGCAGGGGGGTGTAGCTCGGAGGTTGCATATCCCTGGGTTACATCCCCAAACCCGCAAAAATAAAATAAACTATATGTGCTATAATTGAATGATACACAGTAAAGACCAAACCACAAAGCAAAATGTATAAATTAGGCTAAGAAATATTGGTGCAAAATTTTAAGTAATTGATAATTTAATTGAACAAACTACCAGTGAAAGTGATCAATATAATATACATGTGACCATTGGGCACATCATCATTCTGTTTCAAAAACCAAACATGGAATAGTGAGGCGCGGATTTCCATAAAGCTAAAGTATTTATTAATTAAAATATTCTTTGTTATTATGATTTAATTTTACTAATTGATGCTAATAGTGATAGTGATTCTTACTGATCTTAATTGTTAACGTAAAAGTTTTTCTAAAATACTTTTGGTCCAGTGAGTAAAGTCAGAAGAGCCCTGATCTGTGTCTTGTTCTAGACAGCTCTTCTTCCTGTTTCTCCTCCAGCTTACTTACTCATGTTCTCTTCTAAAACCCCTCACCACCCCCTCCTCATCTGCATGGCAAGAACCACGGTACAAACATGTGCAGGTTGTCCCCGCCAGTGGGAGTAAACATGATTCAGACCTGGAGTGCTACAAAGTTTAGTCTTAGATTAGCACTTCCGGGCTATATTTACTGAGATTATTACTTCAAACACTTGGTTGTATGCACAAATAGACAAAAAAAAGCAGTTAGGGAAAAGTATGACTTCAGTAAATATGAAATCATTTAAAGTAAGTGGCCTACTGATGTTTTGGTAGGAGTTTAATCTTCTTTGTTGAAGGGCATATGTTTACTTTACCTACTAATATGTAAAGACAGAACTTCTCCAGGTAAATCATGCATATAGTATTCTTGTTTTTTGTTTATTAATCATTTTGGATGGGATCCTGTCAGTTTTATTGATTTCTTCTTTTTACAGATGTTGTAGATAGTTCTCTTCCACATCCTGGCGGAAAACTTCCAAAAATGGTGTATTCTGTACTGTTAAGACTGATGTCACATAATGTTTACCATTTCTGGAAAATCAAATAAAAGTTTATGGTCTATTCACAGCAAGGCTGCATTTTTACCCAGACATCACATAAAGAAGAACATATTTATTAATCAATAAAGTTATACCTCTAAAAAGACTTTAATGATGTATTTTATAAGGAATTTTATTTATTTGCAAAGTAGAACATCAGTGGAGTTTGTCATCAAACTTTGATGTACAAACTATCATACATTAATTGTGATTTCAGTATGCTTATAATCTACTTATGCCTGATACAGGAAATTTTATTTTTAATGATATTTAATTTGATAATTTGACTTGATTTTTTTCTTTTTATTTTGTTTGAGAATATCTACATGCCATGGATAATAAGTAACTTGCAAATTATATAAAGTACAGCAGGGAGTACTTGATTTAACAAGAAAAGCTTTTACAGTATAAATTTGACCCACCAGCATATATGTTTGAAATCATTCTTGGGGCTGGGGTGTAACTCAGTGGTATAACACTTTTGTTAGGCCCTGGGTTTGATCTTCAGCACCACAAACAAACAAAGTGGGTTTTAATAAAAATGCATTAATAAAACATTCATCAAACTCTTGTTTTCATAAATGTAATTTAAAATAAATCCAATGTCTTGTCTGAGTGCTAAAACAAAAGGCATTGTTTTGTTAGATAACTGTACTCTTTAGTAACATATTCCATTAAAAATCACTTTTGTTGCTCTTGTTGATAACCAGAGTTCTTCCTAGGTGTACGGTTTGAAAATGTTCATGGAAGGCTATGAGTATATTTACACCAGTACTTAGCCACTAAATCTGTGTGTTTAGGAAGGAATGGCCCAGGATATTTTGGAATATACTTTGGAATATATTTTGGAATTTAAGCCTTCGCGAAACAAAGGCTTAGAGGTGTGGAAGAGCATGGTCCGTTCAAGGATCTACAAGTTACATTAATTTCAGAATTATCACATGGCAAAGGTCAATTACAAAAATAAATATGTAAGCATACACACACACATATACACACACACATAAAAATTTGCGTTTCTGGAGCACACATACACACAGGTTTTTACTCTTTCTCTAATTCAATACAGTATTTTTAACAGAGTGTAATTTTTAATAAAAGTGTATGAAGATCTTGTCTTTAGGATGGGGAGGAGTGTTTTTAAAACAAAGTGTGTCCTATGAGTAAATGTAGTGTCTGCTGCATGAATTAAAAACCCTAGGAGCTTTGATCAAATGCCAGCTGTTACATCAGTTCTGTGGGTAATCTTTCTTACTGATCTGTGACCTTGACCTTGTGCTTCTGTTTCTATGTCAAATCTATTTTAGGAATAGGGAAACCAAACTTGAGTTTGTTAAGATTTACCCACTACTCCCAAAGAATGCCCTTGTATAGATAGTATAAACACCCAAGAAATTCCAGGAAAAGAAAGGTTTATTTTCCATTGTATTTTTTATTTTCAGAGAGATTGAAAAATATTATATTTCTGAAAATCAATAGAAAACACTAGTTGCTTTGAAAAACTATTGGGAAAAGTCAAGAAAAGCTATACTCTCCTTTTAAGATTCAGGATTTTTTTTTTTTGCATTTATATGCTAACAAAATACTTTGTTAATAATGACTTTGTGTTCTTCCAGAAAAACCATGATTTCTTAAGGAGCACAAAAAAAGAATTATAGAAAACACAGGGTATAGACACTAATACTAATGATATGATAAATATTGCTTGTTTTCTGTCATGTAATAATTATTCCTTTTTTAAACATTGTAATTAGAATTAAATTTATTTAACAATATTCCAGTTTTTATATTTTCAAGACAGTGAAGTTCTACACCCAGGCATGCATTACATTTTTGAAATAGGAATTTTGGGGAATTTAGAACATTCTCTAGCTCCTTTGATTCTTTAGTCCTTCGATTCTCATTTTAAAATATCCAACATTTTTATCTTAATTTTTATTTGTTTTTTTTAGATAAACGCAAGGAAAAATAAATAGCAGTTATTGATCCAGTTGCATAGACATAATCCTTCTGAGGGTAATTCAGAACAAACAAGCTACTTTTATTTTGCCACATCAATTATAGGGGTATTTATTTCTATCCGTAATATAATTATTTCATCTCTTATATATTTCCCCAATGATCATAAATATTTACTATTACCTTGTATTTTATTCAGTAAACAGCCATTCTGAGATAAGTAAAAGTTCCAGTTTGGAGACAAGTTCTCATTTAGCTTTTACATAAACATATATTTAAAATTTCATCATCCTACCATAAATTATTGATGGTAGATCTGTGGGAAGAGTTTGGTAGGCATGGTGTATGACTATTTGCTTCTCTAGAATTCACTAAGATGATGATAAAGTCTGTTGGACAGGCTCTATCAACAACTCTGACAATGTATCATCTTTCTGGTTAAAATACTTGTCATTTTTTCCACTATAATTTGACAAATTACTTAGAATTGTAGAAATGAAAATTTGCAGTTGAAGAGCTCTGTGTATTCTTATGTCCTTGTGTTGTTAATCAAGCAGCAGTGTCTCCTGTAGAGTATTTTTCAATAGGGATGTGAGTGACACTATTTCAGTCATTTGGAAGCAGCTGACAAGCAAGTTAAAGCTGATAAACCTGGAAGTTAGGAGCAAATTTTGCCTTGAGCAAAAATATGTAAGTCCCTCAGGTTGCAGTGGAGAGTATTCTGGGCAGCTGCTTTGCTTTCTACTGTGTCAATCAGTGGTTTCCTGGTTTTCTATCTCTGAAGAGTATTTATACCCAAAATGAGAACCCTGGGAGGGGGCATAATACTTTTTAAGATATAACTTCAAATGTTAAGGCCTTGAGTTGAATAAAATGGTTCTAAGTAGGTTCATTTTTTTGACATCCATTGAATTAAACAACCATACATCTGTCTTCTGATAAAGATAATATGGGAAAGAAATGGCAAAGAAAGTTACTGTCTGGGAATCCACATTCCATCAGAAGGTAAATCTATATTTTGATTGATTTTATAAGAAATTATCAAGTTTTTTTTTTTTTTTTTTTTGCAGTCCTGGGGTGGTACCCAGGGGCATTCTACCTCTGAGCTACACCCCCTGCCCTATTTTTATTCTTTATTTTGAAACAGGGTCTCACTGAGTTGCAAAGGGCCTCACTAAGTAGCTGAGGCTGTCTGTGAACTGTGATCCTCCTGTCTCCGCCTCCCAAGCACTGGGATTACAAGCGTGCGCCTCCACGCCCGGCTCAATTACTTTATTTTAAATAAAGATAGCACAATCCTTTTTAAAATATATGCTTGAAATTCAAACACTTTGCTAGGTGTAAAACTAGCCTGTATTGAAACTTGTATCTTTCCTTAAATCTATGCAAGATTCCAAGTAATTCTTTCATTTTTTTTATTTTTTTAATAATTATGCCTCACCATAATATTTTTCTACTACATGCTAGTAAACCAGTGAAATCTAAGTTTTGTAAAGTTTTAAAGATTTTTATGCTTATTAAGTTAAATTAATGAAATAAGGATTCGGTTTATAATTAAAATTTTTAAGAAGTTGGACATGAATTTTATTAAATAGTCATGAAATGCATTTAAACTTGGAGTACTATGAGGATTCTTTGGACTCAGTTTTAGTTTTCAAGATCTTTTTAAAGAATATTTCTAACTAGTAGGAAGGATCATACTACCTGACTCTTATTCTTTTTGAAAATTATAGCAAATGTGTTTTTTTTTGTTGTTCTTTGTTTTGTTTTGTTTTTTGTTTTTTGGGTTTTTTTGGTGGTACTGGGGGTGGAACTCAGAGGCTTTCTACCTCCACGCTATACTCCCAGACCTATTTTCTATTTTATTTGGAAACAGGGTCTCACTAAGTTGCTGAGAGCCTCACTAAGTAGCTGAGGCTGGCTTTGAACCTGTGTGATCCTCCTGTCTCAGCCTCCCATGAGATGGGATTACAAGCGTGCGCCACCACGCCCGGCTACTAAATGTATTTTTATAGAATAAAATATTCTATCTTACCATTATTCTATGTGTTTATTGGAATCTTTTTATAATTTGAAGGGAGACTATGGAATTTTAGTGATAATATTTTTCTTTTATCTTTAAGCATTTTGCCATTTAATCATTTATTCCCAATTGTTCTAAAAAAAGACTAAAATAACGTGACAGAAGGAAAAGAAATGAAGTGCCTAGAAGGACAATGCAATAGTAAAATAAATCCTCACTATTATACTATCTTCAGTTTTCTTACTGTAAATCTCATTGTGCAGCATCATCTTTCATGAATGTACAAAAATCTAGAGATATTATCTTTATAGTTTTCTCATTTTTCTATTAAGTACAGTTGAAAATTCAGTATTTTTCATTTTCTATTCAGAATGTCAAAGAGAAGAAAGTTGACATAGGAAGGTGTTTCAAATAGATGAATCAGAAGATGAATACTGAGACTAATAGCACTGTAGACAAGAATGATGATGGTGCCATCAGTTTGTATAAGCAGCACCTTGACTCTTGTCTTCAGATGACAATATCCTAGATAGATTTTCTCCAAGGATCCTTTCTCAAGCATCAGTGAGTGAATGATATAGTTTTAGGAACAGAAAGGGTATTTTCATCCAGTTACTTACTGAGGACAAAAGATGAAAGACTTCTGCACTCTGGTCATTATTTGGTATTTTGAGACCAAAAAACTCCACTAACCTTGTTTATTCAAAGGGTGTATGAGAGTATTCTTTTATATTTTATGATGTTGAACACCCAAATTTATTTGTAACTCTGTTTATTAAATAAATATCTGCAGCAGGCATTATGATAAAGGAGATTGAAAGGAAAGAGATGCTGTGGACATTAAATAATTTGATGAATTGCTATAATTGGTGCTTTTAATTTTATTAGTACAGAAAAGAGTCAGAAGTCCTAAAATGTTTTAGGTGTGTATTTGAAATTTGTAATCATTGTACAAGCTATTTTCATATTTATACTTGATAGTTGAAGAGTAATCATTTCAAAGCACCTTGCCCATTTCATGTATATTGTTCCTCAAAACAGGAAAATAGGAATTAAGAATTGGGCTATAGTGCTATGTTTAAATTTTTATCAATAATTCTAATAAGTATATTTGCTTTTATTCTTTATTCTTATTTTTAAATCATTCATAAATTGACTGAAATATTAAATAAATGTCTGTTGGACCCAGGTGGTAATGGGTGATGACTAGTGTTCTTTGTATACTGTAGAATAAAATTAATTTATCTAGATTATAAAGAGCTCATTTTGATTTAAGGTGATAATTCTAAAATCAAAGTTTAGTCATTTCTTGGTATATAATGGTTATAATAATTTAATTAGAATTTTTCTAAAAATTTTATATGACCACCTTATAAAAGTTATAACCAAGTTGAAATAATCGTTCAATTTTTTTTAGTAGGTAGGTTTTATTTTTCCCCTTCAGATATATGCATTTTTAGTGTTCATTAAATAATTTTTTTACTTTGCATATCATGTCTACCATCCTAATGTTTAAGAATGGGCTATTATTATCATTTATCATGGTTTCTGTACAAAGTTAATTCTCCTGAAACCATATGAGAATTGTAGAATTTATAAAATCTTCATTGTTCTTAGTATTTCTATTTTCAATTTTTTTCCATTTTGTCCTTTCAGTACTTTTACTTCTTTTGATTTCTCTCCTCCTCTGTATACCAAGTTCTGAAAATACTGTGTTTCATGAATTCATGAGTCATTTAACAAAGGTATGCGATGCAAGTAAAGTTTCCATTACTGTGTTGGTAAGAAAATGTTGAGTATCTTTAAATAGAAATACAGAATTTCTGATAGAGTCATTATTGAAGTTAGAAAAATGACAAGTGAGTGGATAACAACATGTTAGAAGCTATTAGGTTTTAAACATATTGTTTTTATATCTCTAAAGAAACCTATTAAATGCATACCAACATTAATGTAGTATGTGTTCAAAACCAGGCAAGAGAACTACATGTTGGTGGTTGAAGAATAATCTCTTTTTGTTAAAAGAAATTGCATCTAGCTAATACTAAAAAACACTGAATACATTTTTAACTTTAACATGTCTATGAGGTAGTAATATCCATAGGTCTCAATGGGTTGCATTTTATCCAAGCATCATACTTTCCTTTATTCCCCCTAAATTTATCTATTAAATTCTGTACTTCAGAAGTAAAAAGGCAGCCGGATATGGTGGTGCAAGCTTGTAATACCAGTTCTTGTGAGGATGAGACAGGAATATGACAGATTCACAACCAGCCTCATCGATTTAGGCTCTCAGCAATATAGTGAGACCCTGTTTCAAAGTAAAAGAATAAAATAGGGCATGGGTTATAGCTCAGAGTTAGAATGCCCCTGTGTTCAGCCCCTAGCACCACACCACACCACACATACACAAAGAAGTAATAAGTCAAGACATGGAAAGGTGGGCAGGATGTTAATGATTTCTCCCTCTTTAGTTGTTTAAGTCATAATAAAGGAAATTATCTGGAGAAATTTGGCTCACTCCACTAATTCCAGCACTAAATAGTCTAAGAATTTCTGCTTCGTTATCTATTTTATTTTATTTTTTTTAGAATAAGGTAGGTAGTGCCTCTGAGGTTCACCTGAAGCAGCTTCTTCAGGTAACCACAACCTTTGATTTACAGATTCATCATATTAACAGGTTTCCTTCAGAAACTCATTATCCTCCACTGCTTCATATAATTGGTGCTTTTATTCATCATCTTCCTTCAAATCTTTCTTAAATTTGCCCACTTTGCTAGAGGAAGATGTTGTAACATAATGTATATATATATAGTTACAGTACATGCTATGGTAACCACCTTTTCTAAACTAATTTTTTTTGTTTATAATTTTCATTTGAAATTCTTAAAATACTCCAAAAATTTTATTTTATTTTATTTTTGGTGGTACTGAGGTTCCTGGAAACCGTTCTACCTCCGGGCTACACTCCCAGACCTATTTCTATACTATTTTTTTAAATTTGGAAACAGTGTCTCTTAAGCCAGTGCACGCGGCTGACTTCAAACCTGAGCGATCCTCCTGCCTCCGCCTCCCAAGCGTGGGAATTACAAGCGTGCGCCACCACACCCAGCTTACTCAAAAAAATTTTAAAACCTTATTTATTTATTTTATTTTGATCCTGGGGGTTGAACCCAGAGGTATCCCACCCCTGAGCTACACCGCCAGCTCTATTTTATTCTTTTATTTGGAAACAAGGACTGGCCAGGTTGCTGAGAGCCTTGCTCTATACGTTGCTGAGGCTTGCTTCAAACATGCTATCCTCCTGTCTCAGCCTCCCAAGCATGGGAATTAGAGGTATGTGCCACCACACCTGGCTCACATTTACTTTTTAAATGTATTTTTTATATTATATGTATAATGAGGTCACATGAAAAGAAATAGCAAGGATAGGGAAGAGGGACCGTATACTAGTAATATTTAGGGTTACAGAAGCTTAGGGTTACAGATTGACATAGTCTTCTAAGTTGTTCCATTTTGCACCACCCTGTTTTATTTTTTTTAATTTATTTTTTGCACCTCTCTTTTTAATTTTTTTAGCTTTTTATTTTTGTTTGCACCTCCCTTTTTTAAATGAATATAATTCACCAATCCTAAAACAAATCTCCAAGATGGTTGTAATTGCAATATGATTTTTTTTGTATTAATGTAAATGAAATGAAAAAGTTGAATATTTAGAATGGCTTTTGCCTCTTCATTGCTTGGAATTTCACTGATGAAGCTATAGTATTTGGTTTCAAATATTTATGATTTCACTTAAATGGTTCATATGTATCCATATTTCCAAAGGGTGTGTGTGTGTGTGTGTGTGTGTGTGTGTGTGTGTGAATAAAAAAAACCCGCCTTCCTAATACTTTAAATTAGGTTATTGTATTAGCATTCTCACAGCTATAATCTAAAGAACTGACCACATAACTTAGAGGAAGGAAGGTTTATTTGATCACAGTTTCAAGTATAGTCTATGTGAGGCTGGGGACCAAGAATCTCAGGTCAAGGCTATGGGATGCAAGGGGAGAGAGGGCTAGCACAAGGCTGTCTTCCTCATATCATGGAGTCCAGAAGCAAGAGAGAGATGGGGGCATGAGCCATATGTAATCCCCAAGGCCACAGACCCAGAGAACCTTCTCCAGTTACACCCTACTGGCCTAAACCACTGAGATAAACCCATTAGCATGGATTTACACATTGTTGGGAATTCAACCCTCACAACCCAATTACATCAACTTCAAATACTAATTTATGAGCTCTTCAGGGGCCATTATACCTTATCTGTAGCAGTCATGTATTGAATGTGTTGACATATATGAAAGACCTCAGACCTAAGGTGCTTAAGGATATTGCTTGTATATAGTTACGTTAAAAGTTGAATTTTTTTTTAATTTAAGAAATGATTACTCTTAGCCAGGCACACTAGTATTTGGAAGGCTGTGCCAAGAAGATTGCAGGTTCAAGGCCAATGTGTAGTCACATCGAGATACTCTGTGTAAAAATAAAAAAAATATATAAAAAGGGCTAGGGATGTAGTTCAGTGGTAGAATGCACCTGGGTTTAATCTTCAGTACTGGAAAAAATAAAACAGGAAATAAATGGTCAGAGGGTGAGTAGATGATAAATTAGATAATTGGAGACTCTTTGAAAAGAAACTATAGAAATTTCTTTTAAAATGAGCTTTTAGCGGGTGTGGTGGCACATGCTTGTAATCCCTGCATTTGGGAGGCTGAGACAGGAGGATCACGGTTCACACACAGCCTCAACTACTTAATGAGGCCCGTTGCAACTTAGAGAGACCATGTTACACAATAAAAACATAAAAAATAGGGCTGGGGATGTCGCTCAGGGATAGAATGCCCCTGGGTTCCATTCCCAGTACCATATATAAACAAACAAACATATAAATAAATAAATAAATAAATAAATAAATAAATAAATAAATAAATAAATAAAAAATGAGCTGCCAGAACTGCTTGGTAAATTCAGAAATGTATAGATAGCATTTTTAAAGCAATGAGTAATACTTCACAACTTATGCATAGTAAAAAAGTGGAATAGAAATGACATGAATAAAATGAACTCAGAGATACTCCAATAGCCTTATTTTAAGTATTCTTCTATTTCAGTGAAATGTGCTTTTTAAACTATGTACAAATCAAATATCAAATGACTGATGTGATTTTAATGGATTTTCTTCAGTACATTTAAGAACCAAAAGGTTGGCAGTGGTATGGAAAAAAAGAAAATGAATTTTTATACATTATTAAATAGTTTTAAAAATGTCTTGCTAGTCAGGTATGGTAGCTCACTCTTGCAATCCCTGTACTTGAGACACTTAGAAAGGAGAATTATAAGTTTGAAGATAGCCTCAGCAACTTAGTGAGACTTTGTTTCAAAAAACAAAAACAAAAAAATCTGGGTGGTATAGATCTGAGGTAAAATGACCCTGGGTTCAATTCCTAGTACTACACACATCAATTAATCTTACTAGGTGATATATAATTATATATTTTCATATTTTAGGCTAGGCATGGACTTAGTAGCCTATAATCCCAGTACCTAGGAGGCGGAGACAGGAGGATCACAGGTTTAAGGCCATCCTCAGCAAGACACTCAACAACTTAGACCCCCATTTCAAAATAAAATATAAAGGGTTCATGCTGTAGCTCAGAGGTTTCAGAATGACGTTTAGTTTAACTCTCTTGTACCAAAAAAGGGGGGGGGGGTTTCTTATAAAACCAAGTTCCTTCAACCTCAATGTTGTTGAAAAATACACCCGTATTTTGGTACCATTAAGAAAGAAAAATATGTCTCTAATGAACCAACATGTTATCCATTTAAAGATCTACCAAATGGGAAAAGTAGTGTTTTGTTGAGATACTTCCCCATTCCCTAAGGTTTTCTTTTGTTTATTTATTTAAGTAAAGGAAATATGAGAAAGGATACTCAGTGGCAGTCATGAGATTTACCATATAGTTTTATTTTGTTTTTTTAATTCCATGAGGACTAAGGTAGTTAATAGAATTGGAAAGGTCTAATAACTTGATTAACATGTTCTGGAATCTCGAATAATATCTTTATGGAATTCATTACATACAGAGGTTTAGTGACTTTCTTCTTGAGGTGAATTTGACAAAAACCTAGCAAGTATTTAGAAATATAGTGAGTTCTTGCTTCTTCAGTTGTAGATATGTTAGTAGTAAGTTCTTTGGTATCATCTTAGAAACTACCAATGAAATATTTTACAGATTCTTATCAATAAAACTTCTCATTGTAATATATATATATATATATGTATGTGCGTGTGTGTGTGTGTGTGTGTGTGTGCCCCGATTTCTTCAAGGAGTAGATATCACTTTAAAAATTCCACATAGAGCAATATGAGTTAGGAGTTTTAAATGAGTACATTAAATCTTTGCTATCCTTGAATGAGAATCTAAAGAATCACTGTCTTTTGTCTGTAATAAGCCTTGGATAAAACTATAGGTTTAGTTTACTGGTAAGTGTGTGACAATATTTAAATGTTTATGAACATGATTAAGAGTGTCGCTCATTGCACAGACCTACGAAATAATCTTAAACTTGTTAGTGCTTCCATGTTTTTGAAAATGGAAGTTTTAAAAGTTACTTGCTGACTATCTAGTATGTTTGGGGAATAATGCTAATAGCTAATGTGCTGTACTGGCCTTCACCCTACTCAGACTGACCAGAGGAGTCTTATGTCATATGCATCCCTTTTCTTTTTCAGCATTTTACTTGGCTTCTTCCTAAGTGCCCAGTAATATAAGAAAGGTAGAGCTAACTCCCTTATAAAGCTGTAAAGTTATAAAGGAGACCTAACATTCGTATTCCTTTATAGGAAGGTGCTTATGAAAATTAAAAAGCTCTACAAACTTTAATAGTTATATAACATTGAAGTATTTTTCACTAAATGATTTGATCATTTAGCCCTATAGATTAACCCACAGAATTTCCAACTTGATAGGAATGACTAAAATAAATTACTAAATAATTGACTATAGTGCATATACATCTGCATATTATATATATATATATGTAATGTATATGTACAAACCTATAAATGTTATTCTTTTTCTCATAGGTATAATAGCATGACCTTAGCTCTGCACCTCCTTAACTATTTTTATTTACTTTTTTTTAGAATACTGTTATTTGCACTTAAAGAAAACAAAAGATGAAGATGGAAAAGTAATATATTCACTAAGAATATCTGCTTGCTACTCCAGCCCTATGTATTGAGGAATTCTTCTGCTTCTTCTTACTCAGAAGTTGATCAGCTCTGTGATCAGACTGCACTGGAGCATTTCTAAAGCCTTTTATGTTGTCATTTCCAGAAGATATCCTGATCAGAATGTAACAGTACATCTCTGTCTGATTGCTATGGAAGGTGATAAATTGACACTCACTTATTAAAGTTACATCTCGCCTACGGAAAGCCATTCTTGAAAGTAAATAGAAACCAAACCCTTGTGAAGACTTCTATTGAACATGACTCATGGAGAAGAGCTTGGCTCCGATGTGCATCAGGATTCTATTGTTTTAACTTACCTAGAAGGATTACTAATGCATCAGGCTGCAGGGGGATCAGGTACTGCCGTTGACAAAAAGTCTGCTGGGCACAATGAAGAAGATCAGAACTTTAACATTTCTGGCAGTGCGTTTCCCACCTGTCAAAGTAATGGTCCGGTTCTCCATACACATACCTACCAGGGATCTGGCATGCTGCATCTCAAAAAAGCCAGACTGTTGCAGTCTTCTGAGGACTGGAATGCAGCAAAGCGGAAGAGGCTGTCTGATTCCATCGTAAACTTAAACGTAAAGAAGGAAGCCTTGCTAGCTGGCATGGTTGACAATGTGCCTAAAGGCAAACAGGATAGTACATTACTAGCCTCTTTGCTTCAGTCATTCAGCTCTAGGCTGCAGACCGTTGCTCTGTCACAACAAATTAGGCAGAGCCTCAAGGAGCAAGGATATGCTCTCGGTCATGATTCTTTAAAAGTAGAGAAGGATTTAAGGTGCTATGGTGTTGCATCAAGTCACTTAAAGACTTTGTTGAAGAAAAGTAAATCTAAAGATCAAAAGCCTGATACTGATCTTCCTGATGTAACTAAAAACCTCATCAGAGATAGGTTTGTAGAGTCTCCTCATCATGTTGGACAAAGTGGAGCCAAGGTCATGAGTGAACCCTTGTCGTGTGCTGCGAGATTACAAGCTGTTGCAAGCATGGTAGAAAAAAGGGCTAGTCCTGCCACCTCTCCTAAACCTAGCGTTGCTTGTAGCCAGTTAGCGTTACTCCTTTCAAGTGAAGCCCATCTGCAGCAGTATTCTCGGGAACATGCTTTAAAAACACAGAATGCAAATCAAGTGGCAAGTGAAAGACTTGCTGCTATGGCCAGATTGCAGGAAAATGGCCAGAAGGATGTAGGTAGTTTCCAGCTCTCAAAAGGAATGTCAAGCCATGTTAATAATGGGCAGGCAAGAACATCGGCAAGCAAATTAATAGCCAGCAAAAGCAATGCTACCACCTTTCAAAATCCAATGAGTATCGTTCCTTCTTCCCCCAAAAATCCAAGTTATAAGAACTCAGTGGAAAGAAACAATATAAAACAAGCTGCTAATAATAGTTTGCTTTTACATCTTCTCAAAAGCCAGACCATACCTAAGCCAATGAATGGACATAACCCGAATGAGAGAGGAAGCATTTTCGAGGAGAGCAGTACACCAACAACTATGGATGAATATTCAGACAACAACCCTAGTTTCACAGATGACAGCAGTGGTGATGAAAGTTCTTACTCCAACTGCGTGCCCATAGACTTGTCTTGCAAACACCGTGTCGAAAAACCAGAATCTGACCAGCCTGTTTCTCTTGACAACTTAACTCAGTCTTTGCTAAATACTTGGGACCCCAAAGTCCCAGATGTAGATAGCAAAGACGATCAAGATACCTCAAAGAACTCTAAACTAAATTCACACCAGAAAGTTACGCTTCTTCAATTGCTCCTGGGCCACAAGAACGAAGAAAATGTAGAAAAAAACACCAGCCCTCAGGGAGTACACGGTGATGTGACAAAGTTCAATACGCAAAATTATACAAGGACGTCTGTAATAGAAAGCCCCAGTACACATAGGACTACTCCAGTGAGCACTCCACCATTGCTTTCATCAACCAAAGCAGAGTCTCCCATCAATCTTTCTCAACACTCTCTGGTCATCAAATGGAATTCTCCACCATATGCCTGCAGTATGCAGTCTGAAAAGGTAACAAATACTGCATCTAACAACTTGATGGACCTTACAAAAAGCAAAGAATCACAAGGAGAGAAACCAGCGCAAAGTGAAGGCGTGCAAAATTCTGCAACTTTTAGTGCCAGTAAACTGTTACAAAATTTGGCCCAATGTGGAATGCAGTCTTCCATGTCAGTGGAAGAGCAGAGACCTAGCAAACAGCCATTAGGTGTAAACTCAGACAAACCTTTAGGTATGATTGATAGATTAAATAGCCCTCTGCTCTCAAATAAAACAAATGCAGTTGAAGAAAATAAAGCGCTCAGCAGTCAACCACCAGGTCCTGAACCAGGACTTTCTGGTTCTGAAATTGAAAATCTGCTGGAAAGACGCACTGTCCTCCAACTGCTCCTGGGAAATCCCAACAAAGGTAAGAATGAAAAGAAAGAGAAAATTCCTTTAAGAGATGATAGTACTCAGGAACATACAGAGAGAGCTTTAAGTGAACAGATACTGATGGTGAAAATAAAATCTGAGCCTTGTGATGACGCACACATTCATAATACAAATGTGCACTTGAGCCACGAGGCCAAGAGCGATCCGTTCTTAGGTTTGACTCCCGCCATGCAGAGAAGTGCAGCTGCCTTACCAATGTCAGAGGACTTCAAATTGGAGCCCGTTTCACCTCAGGATTTTTCTATCTCAAAGAATGGTCTGTTAAGTCGATTGCTGCGACAGAATCAAGAGGGTTACCTGGCAGATGATCCAGACAAGTGCCACAGAAACAGTGAACTGACACCTCTAGAATCAAAGAATCTTTGCATGGTCCCTAAGAAAAGGAAACTTTATACTGAGCCATTAGAAAATCCATTCAAAAAGATAAAAAACAACATTGTTGATGCTGCAAATAATCATAGCTCTCCGGAAGTACTGTATGGGTCCTTGCTCAACCAGGAAGAGGTGAAATTTAGCAGAAATGATCTTGAATTTAAATATCCTGCCAGTCATGGTTCATCCAGTGAAAGTGAGCATAGGAGTTGGGCTAGAGAGAGCAAAAGTTTCAATGTTCTGAAACAGCTGCTTCTCTCAGAAAACTGTGTGCGAGACTTGTCCCCCCACAGGAGTAACTCTGTCATTGACAGCAAAAAGAAAGGACACAAAAACAATGTGAGCAATAATAGCAAATCTGAATTTAGTATTTCTTCTTTAAATGGACTGATGTATAGTTCCGCTCAGCCCAACAGTTGCATGGATAACAGGACATTTCCGTACCCAGCAATGGTCAAAACTCCTGTGAGCCCTCCTTTCCCTGAGCACATGGGCTGTGTGGGGTCTAGACCAGAATCTGGGCTTTTGAATGGGTGTTCCATGTCCAGTGAGAAGGGACCCATCAAATGGGTTATCACAGATGTGGATAAGAATGAGTATGAAAAAGACTCTCCGAGACTGACCAAAACTAACCCAATATTGTATTACATGCTCCAGAAAGGAGGCAGTTCTGTTACCAGCCGAGAAACACAGGACAAGGACATTTGGAGGGAGCCTTCATCTGCTGAAAGTGTCTCACAGGTTACAATCAAAGAAGAGTTACTTCCTGCTGCAGAAACTAAAGCTTCTTTCTTTAATTTAAGAAGCCCTTATAATAGCCATATGGGAAATAATGCTTCTCACCCACACAGTGCAAATGGAGAGGTTTATGGACTTCTGGGAAATGTGCTAACAATAAAAAAGGAATCAGAATAAAGTGTACCTGCATTCAGCTTTGGATCTTTTTAAAACTAATTAGTATGAACTTGAGATTTGTATAAATAAGAGCATGATTTGAGAAAAGCATGGTCTAATTGAATTTTTTCATTTTGAAAAGTATTGGTTACTGGTGATGTTTAAATATGCATACTACTTTTTGCTTACCATTAGATGTCATGAGAAAGCTATCGAGCTAGCAATTGGTTGTTTAATACTTCTGTATGCACCAAATAACAACTGTGAGTAGCCTATGAATGAAATTCTTTTATAATTATAAATAAGAGGCATACATTAAAATGGAAAGTTCCATCCATAGTGGATTAATGCATTTCCCTGCCTTTTGCCTTTATTAGGTTACTTTATTTTGCATTTCAAAAGCCAACCTATATAAATATTTTTAAAATCCAAAACGTTAACTCTTTAAAGGATGATTATCAAATTAGAAACAAAAACCTAGTGCTGATTCCCATCTCATTACCCAGTTCAAAAGTATATTAGAAAAAATATGCTTGCATTTTTCACTTTTGCTAAAAAGCATATTTTTTAACTCTTGGAAAGGGTTTTATGGTTCCCAGGGTCTGCCCCACCCCAGACCTTTTCAATATGTATTTCTTTAAACCTTGTACTATTTAGTAAAAATTGATTACAATCGAGGGAAGTTTGATAGATCCTTAAAAAAGGGAAGATTTTCATTTTTTGTATTTTAACTACTTTACTAAATTAATACTCCTCCTTTTACAGATTAGGGAAGTTAACATTTATCTTCAGGTGGTTTCCTGAATAGTTCACTATTTAAGAACTTGTTTTTAACAGAAACAAAACAAAACTGGCTTTTCTTTGGACAATTTTCGCCATCTCTTGTAAAAGTTAATTCTCACCATTCCTGTGGTACCTGTGAGTCTTATGACCAGGATTTCTTAAAGCTGGACTCAGACCACCTGCATTAGAATCACCTGGAGCACTTGTTTTAAAATGCAGATCCATAGGCAACATCTCAGGCCTACAGAATGAGATCTCTCTCTAAGTGGACTTGAGACTCTTCTGTCTGCATCTTAATAGGCTCCATAGGTGTTTCTTCTGCACACTAATGTTAAGCAACCACTGCTTATGACTTTTCTCAGAACATAGGACTGTAAAAATCTCTCTGATGACTATATTTTCCCCAATACAGTCATACATCAAAATTTGCAATATTGTAGATTCTATATTGCCGTTATGTCTTTGGAAATCGGGTTCAGAATACTTTTTATGACAAAACAATTGGGTGTAGGGGACAACTTTCATATCTGGCTCAACATCTCAGGAAAATCTGTGATTATTTATGTGTTCTAGTGAGTAACATCTACTTAATTAGCCTTAGGGATGGAATAACAGGGCCACTTACCAAACTCAGGTGATTCCAGGATGGTTTAAAAACTTCTCCTGAATACATCCTTATCCTCTATTAAAACCATTGTCCTAAGAACAATGTTAACAAAGATTAAAAATTTTAGTTCAAACCCAAGAAAGACTCTAAACTCAGATTGACTTAATAGAAAAATACAAAGGGCACATATCCATGGTAGAATGTACACAGTCACTCCATTGAATCTGTTCTTTTTAAGTAGTGACTAAAAGCAAGCATCGGTACTGTCTTGAAAGAACTTCTATGTTATTGAGCCACATGGGGTTTCAGTCTTGAAACAAGTCTACTTCTAAGTTGTTTTTACAATCTATAATTCATTCACAGGATTATATTTTTTGTTTTGAATTGTGAACCAGGTGAGCAACTGACCTATCAGAAAGAATCATTGTATAATCAACTATTAATTAGGAAATTTATTTAGAGTTGTTCTACTTGAAGTTGTTTCTAATATTTTTACATTAAAAGTGAATGTTATTTCCTTATATAATCTAAAGCCCTAAGTGGTTTATGTTTTCTTAATATGCTTTTAAATGTTACTGGATGTACAGTAGTGAGAGTGAATACTATACTACATCATGAGGAGTTGAAGGCATATGATTATTCTGACATGAAAATTCCACTGGCCAGTGAATGAAGATATGAATATATTCTACTATTTGTCTATACTGTGACAACCTTACATCTACACTATATAAATAAACTGAAGCAGGTCATTTTCCCTAGTCACTATGAAAGGTCTGGAACGGTAGAGGTATATCAGGAAAAAATAAGTAAAAAAAAGTTATTATTCTCCCTGGGTTAGGGAGGGAAAGAACCTCCAGAGCCAGGATTGTTTTTTTCTTTCTTTCATTCTTACTTTCTTTTCTTGTTTCTTTCTTTCCTTCTTTCTTTCTTTCTTTCTTTCTTTCTGTTTGGTTTGGTTGTTTTTGTCATTGTTAAAATATGTAATACAGAGATGAATAAGATCACAAAGAATGCCGTTCTGATTTGCTAGAGAATGTCCCCAGTTTGAGTTCAGAATGATTGTTAAGAAGAGCAGTTGAGAAAGGGCATACATCCATAAATTCACCTTGTTTATGCACATGTAGATACAAGGATGCACATATACACATTTTCAAGGACTATTTTAGATATCTACGCAATTTCCTAATAAAGTCATTTGTGAAAGGGTACTACAGCTCTCATTGACATCAGCAAGGTAGCATTACCTGGTTTATTCTCTGCTGCATCTTACAGAAGAATAAACGGGTGAGAGTATATATTTTATATATATATATAAAACATGTATATATATATAATGACTTGTTACATGAAGATGTTAAAATTGGTTTTTAAAGGTGATGTAAATAGTGATTTCCTTAATGAAAAATACATATTTTGTATTGTTCTAATGCAACAGAAAAGCCTTTTAATCTCTTTGGTTCCTGTATATTCCATGTATAAGTGTAAATATAATCAGACAGGTTTAAAAATTGTGCATGTATGTATACAGTTGCAAGTCTGGACAAATGTATAGAATAAACCTTTTATTTAAGTTGTGATTACCTGCTGCATGAAGAGTGCATGGGGGACCCTGTGCATCTGTGCATTTGGCAAAATGTCTTAACAAGTCAGATCAGATGTTCATCCCAACATGACAGTATTTCATTTCTGGACATGACTTCTGTGGCTTAAGCTTTGTGAAAGAATGTGCTTTGAATCCAAGGGTCTTAAAAATGTTTTTAATTAAGTCAACCACTTTTCAACATAAAGAATTCACACAACTACTTTCATGAATTTTTAAATCCCATTGGAAACATAATAATAAACCAGGAGTATTCCATTGTTTCTTATTACTGGAATACAGGCACATTACTATTCATGGTAAGAATTCTGGGGTTTACACAACCAGTTTTGATGCAAGCTGCTCCGTAATATAATTTGTCATTTTTATTAGAAATTAATTTCTTCATGTGATGTCATGAAACTGTACATACTGCAGTGTGAATTTTTTGTTTTGTTTTTTAATCTTTTAGTGTTTACTTCCTGCAGTGAATTTGAATAAATGAGAAAAAATGCATTGTCTCTGATTTGAAATGACTGTGTTAACTCTAATAGGTTTCTTTTTTTTTTTAAGGTTTTTTCATAAACAGAAAAATCCCTCGTTATTAAAAAAAAAAATAGCAGTTAAATCATCAAAGATCTTTTGCCCTTTCCAGAAAACTAGGGGAGGAGAAGTGACCAGAAAGTTAGTGCATGGATAATTAAAGCATATCTCAAAATGACAATCAGCCTATAGTCTCCCAGTTTTCAGTGTGTGACTGTATTATCACTAAATTTTTTAACTGGAAAAGAGTTTGTACTGTGTTCAGAAATAAAGGTAATTAGATATAGATATATGTGTTTTAAGATAAGATTTCATCACAAGGCTTTTATCCAATTTTCAGTTTTTTAATTTTAAATAAAAGAAAAATAATCTATAATGATCTTCCAAAGGGGGAAAATTAAATATGTGTACAGCTGTGATCCGATTGTCTAAAAGGTTGTATTTATATAAATATACTAATGATAATATAGGAGGAAAACATTTTCCCAAAGATGAGTTCCATTATAATATTTATTATAATCCATGCAGTTTCTCAGCAGGTTTATAAATGTCTAGAATATGTTTCAATAGGTTGGGGACGTAGCTCAGGGGTAGAACACTTGCCCAGTCAGTACAAAGGCCTGGGTTTATAACTTAGCATAGCGAAATAAATAGATGTAGAAATGTTTGAGTAACAAATACATCTTGCTGCTCTACATTATTGATATGTTGAAAAATTAAGCCTTACTGTATTATAAATGCTGTCAACAGAGTAATAGGTGAACGGCTATGTTTTTATTTAGTTAGATGGAAAACATTAAACAAAACCATGGCAAGTGCATCAGGTAATCTGTGTGTGTGTGTGTGTGTGTGTGTGTGTGTGTGTGTGTGTGTGTGTTTTACTGAGGATTGAACCCAGAGGACTTCTACCTCCGAGCTATACCCCCAAACCAATTTTTTATTAATTTATTTTGAAATAGGGTCTCACTAAGTTGCAGAGGGCCTCATTAAGTATCAGGCTGGTGGCAAACCTGCAATCCTCCTGTCACAGAATCCCAAGTACTGAGATTACAAGCATGCACCACCACTTCTGGCTAGAAATTTTTTTTTTTTTTTTTTTTTTTTTTTTTGCGGGTTTGGGGATGGAACCCAGGGGCATTCAGTCTCGAGATACAACCCCTGCCCTATTTTTTTATTCTTTATTTTGAAACCGGGTCTCACTGAGTTGCAGAGGGGCTCACTAAGTAGCTGAGGCTGTCCCCAAACTGCGATCCTCTGGTCTCAGCCTCCCGAATGCTGGGATTACAAGTGTGCGTCACCACCCCCGGTTGGGATTTTTTTTTTTTTTTTTTTTTAAGAAAACCACCAGTTCGCAAAATTTTTAGTATAAAGAAGTGTCAGTGACTTTAATATGCAAAGGCTTTAAAAATCAAATCATACTATAATTACTCATACTAGGCAAGATTCTACTTCATGCTCCTAAATATTAATTTGGGAATGTCATCAACAAAGAAATAGTTTTGGGATTTCTTTTCCTTCCAATTGTGTTATTAAATGTGATTTTGCTTGGTTCTAGAAAATAGGCTTTAAATGATCATCTTTGGGCATATCTTTTTATTTCTTTTGACACTCCACAAAATTTCAAGATGAAGTATCTAATGGCACTTCACCTCTTAAGGTCTGGAAGGAATGGTAACTGTTGGCATCATTTTGCATTAACTTAATAACTCCAGTTTTCCAAGTGGTTGGTACAATGATATTTACCACATATTCAAGATGCTATCTTCCTAGGTAAGTTTAAAACTACCCTGCTGCCTGCCGTAGTGGCACAGGCTTGTAATCCCCGCACTTGGGAGGCAGAGACAGGATTGTGCAGGTTCGAAGCCAGCTGTGCTGGCTTAAGAGACCCTTTTTCCAAATAAATAAATAAATAGATATGTGTGTGTGTGTGTGTGTGTGTGTGTGTGTGTGTGTGTGTGTAGCCCGGTTATAGAAGGGTTTCCAGCAACCCCAGTACCACCAAAAAATAAATAAATAAATAAAAATAAAACAACTACCCTGCTTTAAAAAGTGAAATTGATATACTTCTGAGTTGTTTCCAGAATAACTGGAAGTAAAATTAAACTCTCATGAATTATGCCACACTTTGGGTATCATTTTATGAGCTTCTATAAATAAATATATAACTCATCAGTATCTAATATATATTCGTAGCCAGAAAAAATATTTTGAGCCATTTTAAATAGCTTTTTGTAGCTTTCATAATGACACAAAGACCTAGATGAGCTTTTCTTTATCCTTTTTTGCATTTTAAGACTTCACTGCCATGTGCTCCAAACTTTGAGAAATGCCTGCCATCTTTTTTGGGCCCTCTGTTTGCTAATTTCCTGCTAATGAACTTTCACCCCTGAGATCACATGTGGCAAACAAATGACCTAACAAGATGTAGCATGAGAGCCTGTATTTTTTCGGAAGGGATGGAAAGGATGTTTAGTATCTATTGGGAGTAGCATCTTGCCTTGCTACATCTTATAGTCTCCTCTATCTGCCACTTTGCTTCTACCTTAGGCTCATATATTTTCTTGTTTCGTGTGTGTGTGTGTGTGTTTGTGTGTGTGTGTGGGGGGGGGTGAAACTAGAGGTTGAACCCTGGGATGTTTCATCTCTGAGCTATGCTTGCCCAATTTTATTATTTTATTATATGAAACAGTCTTGCTAAGTTGCTAAGGCTGGCCGTGAACCTGTAATCCTCCTGACTCGGCCTCCCAAATACTGGGATTACAGGTGTATTCTGCCATGCCTATCTTTATGTTCTTGTTTTATATCCAAGCATGGCACCTTTGAATAAGTAAAATCATTTTGGCAAAACTTGATGGAATAAGTGGGAGGCATTCTTTTTTCCCCCCCTTTCATAACTATCCTTCAAAACCCAAAGTTGCCAGGTGTGGAGGCACACACTTGTAATCCCAGCTCTTGGGAGGTTGAGACAGGAGGATTGCACAGGTTCAAAGTCAGCCTCTTAGCAACTTAGTGAGACCCTGTTTCCAAATAAATGTATAAATAGGCTTGGGAATATAGCCCGGAGGTAGAAAATCCCCTGGGGTCCACCCCCAGTACCACCAAAAAACAAAAAAAACCCACCCAAGTTGTAATGCCAACCTTAAACACTTCACTTCTCCAAGTTCTAAACTATGCTTTTTCTATTAAATTACCTTTCTTCGGGGGGATATATCATCCATTAAAACAAATTTAGAATGCTGATATTTATTTATTTATTTATTTATTTATTTATTTATTTTTGCGGGTCTGGGGATGGAACTCAGGGGCATTCAACCTCTGAGCTACAACCCCTGCCCTATTTTTTTTTTTTTTTTATTCTTTATTTGGAAACCGTCTCACTAAGTTGCAGAGGGCCTTACTAAGTAGCTGAGGCTGTCCGTGAATCGTGATCCCCTGGTCTCCACCTCCTGAATGCTGGGATTACAAGCTTGTGCCACCATGCCTGGGGTGTGCTGATATTTAAATGTGGATAAAAACAGGCTTGATCCAATCAGCAAGAGACTGAAGAAATAATGCCAGTGGAGTGAATGCTGTAACACATACTGATCAATAAACTGGATTTCCAGCTAAGGTCTCTCTTTTCCCTAATTACTTTCCTATTCCTAATAAACATTTTTTTCACAAGACTCTACCTTTGAATTTGTTTTCTACTTTCATAACACCTTCCACCTACTTCAGTATATAAAGTGCATCTTTGCAGTTATAGCCGTCTTCCCATATGTTCATAAAAATCTGAGGTTTTATCCACAGGGACATTTACTCTTTTGCTTTTCTAAAGGCATTTGACAGCGGAAAAGAAACTCCTTCGATTCTGACCCCAACCATGTACACAGATTTTTATCTCCTAAGTGGAGTCTAAAATGAGGACTCACATTGGTAAACTCTAGGGTTAGTATGACAAACAAAAGAATGAAATAACTTAGGAAATGGAGTCGAGCATCATCACCTGCTCTTATCCACACTTTTACCTCCATAATCAAATATGCTAATGTCTCCCTTTACTCAATTTTATGCCAATAAAGTTAATCATGATAATCTTTCCAACTTGAGAAAGGGTGGTAGGATCTTTCAGATCCCCCTTGATACAGCTTACAAACCAGAAACTGTTACATCCTTGTTACCAAGTCAGACCCACCTGTCAAAGAGTAGAAGCCTTCTGAAAGGGAAATCTCTTGCTGTGGCCCACTCCAGAGATGCCTGTCAGGGAACATGGAGATACTCAAGAGTGAAAGGCCTGACCTATTTTACATAGCATTTTGTGGGAAGAGGTGCAACAAGAATATAGCAATCTTTAGAAATCAATGATTGCCAGCTCAGAAAACAGGCTGAACTGAGTCAAAAGCTGAGCAAGTCCTGCCACTACCTTCCTTTCTTGCCCAGGCAAGCTGCTACCACGTGACCTCTTTGATGTTCACAGCCCAGTATCTTCCAGGCCTTTGAATGCTGCAAATTCCATTCCTGTCTCATACCACATTTGCAACCCACAATTTTTTGTGTTCTACTGCTGCAGCTCCCTCTATTTATATATATCTTTGGAAATAGTAGCCACCCCCATCTTTAAACACTACACACTTTATTCCATATTTCTTCTAATTAGCTAATTGTCCTAATTGCCCACTGTTTCCTACAAGTGATGCCCACTTGTGAATGTGCATCCTGTCAACTACCATCTGAATTTCAACGTGTTCCAATCATGAATTCAGTATGCATTGTTTCTCCTCAGTTTGTTCCCCTTGCCTTTGTTGGAAATCCATTCATTTCTAAACATCTTTCTTCCACAGCAGCCTTTTTTTTTATATGATCACCAGTATCATTCATTATAGCATCATCATGTTCAAGAATATCAATGTTCACTAAGAGTTCACATCCCCCATGTCTCGCCTCAGCTGATGCTCCAGCGCCTACTTGGCCTGCTTTTCTCCCACCTCTCTGCTTCCCAACTGTAAGAGTCACTATTGCCAGAGTAATCATCCTAAAATACAAATCTGTCAAGTCTGCCTAGAATCCTCTAGTGACTTTTCATTACTTACAGAACTCAGGGCCTGGCAGAGTAGTAAAATGTGTAAAACATCTTGTAGGAAACAGTAGTCGGAAGTGGCCAATCTGCCTTAAATGGGGGAACTAAGGATATCCTAAATTAAAAAAATAAATAAATTCATTGTGTTGACCAAACAAAAATGATAGGATGTCTGACTTTAGTCCATGCAGTTAATTTCATGTTCTCTAAGGTGTTGGACTTCCTCTGGTGCTGCCTGCATTTTCATGTTTTCAACTCACTCTCTAATACTCTTCTATCCGTAATCCCCAATACAGATAAGAGCTTGTTTCTGTGCACGCCTGCCTTCTTGGCATTGGTGTCTTCAGTCATGCAATACTCTTTTCCTTCCCATCCCCACCTCAGCCTAGTATACTTCTGTTCACTTTAAAAACCCAACAAATATTACCTCCTCCTCAAGGAATCCTTTGAATTCACTGCCGTGGGGCATTGTATAAGTCTCCCTTATTGCATTCATTGGATATTTAGTGATGTATTTTGTACTCCTTCTAAAGTCAAAACGTATGCCTTCTTAATCAACTTACATTCAACATCTAGTATGTATCTTGATACATAGCAGTTACACAATAAATGTATAACTAGTCAGAGAATGAAGGAGAGATGTTCTCCTCTCAAACAAAACTGAGTCAGACATGGTGGTGAGATCCCATTGCAAAATAAAATATAAAAAGCTAGGAGTGTATCTCAGGCAGAATGCCCCTAGGTTCAACCTGCAGTATGAAAGAAAAGAAAAGAAAAGAAAAGAAAAGAAAAGAAAGAGGGAAAGAAGTAAGGAAGGGAGAAAGAAAAAGAAGGAAGGAAGGGAAGAAAGGAAGGAGGGGAGAGGGAAACAAAGGGAGGAAAGGAATTTATAATGTAGGAAACTTCATTTCTTTGAAGTGAGGCCAAATCTGGCTACCTCTGACTTGGGGCTCCAGATCTGTTGATTTTTTCTGGTCAAAGGAGGTGGTGTGTGTGTGTGTGTGTGTGTGTGTGTGTGTGTGTGTGTGTGCGCGCGCGCGCGCGCACACGCGCATGTATGTAACTGGGGATCAAACTCTCAGAGACATTCTATCTCTGAGCTACACTCCCAGCTCTTTTTATTCTCTTATTTTGAAACAGAATCTCACTATATTGAAAAGGGCCTAAGTTGCTGAAGCTGGCAATGAACTTGCAATCGTCCTGCCTCAGCCTCCCAAGTACTGAGATTACAAAAGGGCACCACCAAACCAGGCTGGTGTTTTGTCTTCTACATTCTCAAATCTGCAAAAATATTAACTCTACTGTGAAATTCTGAAAAGAGAAGTTAGTTCTTAAAAGGAAGATGGGAACTTTGGGGATTTGGCCAATAAAAATATACTTGTTATACCACACTTTCCTAAAAACAATAGTGAGAGTGTCTCCTAAGCTTTGCCCTTAGCAGGCAACCTCTCAACCCTTCCAAACACCAGTGGGCTAAGGCAGAACCTACAGAACTTATAGTCTCTCCTGACAATCAGCTCTTGAATATGTCATGTCCCAGAAGGCTGCATTCTCTTTGGCAATCAAGAATCAAACACAGCTTGAACATACTTTCCTGATGAGAATAGTCGAACTAATTTCTTCCTCCCTCCTTCTCTCCACTTCTTCCTCCCTCCCTTCTTTCCTTTCTTTCTTCCCTTCACTTTCCTTTTTTATACTGAGAATTGAATTCAGGGGCATTCTACCATCCTGAAACACCCCCAGTTCTTTTTTTGAGGCATAGTCTTCCTGAGTTTGCAGAAGACCTTGCTAAGTTCCTGAGGCAGAACTCAACTTGCAATCCTCTGTCTCAAACCCCCAAATACTGTGATTATGGGTGTACATACCTAGCTGTACATATAATTTCTTTCCTTTCTTTCTTTCTTTCTTTCTTTCTTTCTTTCTTTCTTTCTTTCTTTCTTTCTTTCTTTCTTTCTTTCTTTCTTCTTTCTCTTCCTTTCTTCCTTTCTTTCTTTTCTTCTTTCTTTTTTCTTTATGGTACTGAGGATTGAACACAGAGGCACTCTACCTCTGAGCTACACCTCCAGTCCTTTTTATTTTTTGTTCTGAAACAAGGTTTCCACAGGTTTCTGAAAGTCTCACTACACTGTTGAGGCTATCCTTGAACTTCCATCCTCCTGTGTCAGCCTCTCAAGTACAGGAGTAACAGGCTTGTGACACCTTGCATGGCTATAACCACTTTCTTGATAAGACTGTTGCTTTCATAGGAGCTGAATTAGCACTAGGCTATTTCAAATTCCCAAGGAAATCTTGGGTATAGAAATTCAAGGGTCCCTAAGGGTATAGAAATTCAAGAAACTACTACCACATATTCACTAGTTGCCCAGATGAGTATTAATTCATTAGAGGTACTGGGAAGGTGGTATCTTGCCTATTAGACACAGTAGATGTTTAATAAAGATACATTAAATTAACTTAAAAATAGCAGCTCTTTTTTTCCTATCTGTGGCACTAGACTGATATGATTTCCTTTTATTCTAATGACATAAAGTTAACCATAATAAACATTTAATTTGTTACATTTTATTTCCCCATGGAAAAAAATCATTTCCCTTCCTTACCCTCCAAGAGAGGAAATAAGGTCTTGATTGAAACACTCTGATTCTATTCTAAATCTTGTAAAATGGCATTGAAAATTTCAAATCTAGAGAATATTTGGGATAAGAGTATTGACTTATAATGGAGATGGAATAGACCTATCTTTCCCTATCCAAGTGGTACTGATAAACATGACACATTATGATTTCTACCCAGTATAAGGCTGTGGAAAAGACACAGTTGGGAGCCTTTGGCTCTGAGACTGTCTTTCTCAAATAATGTAGACATTTCAAGTGGATATGTAATTAATTACAGGGACCATGAAGAGAGCTCGATGTGCTCAGAAGGACAGAGAAGTTTGAAGTATAGTGTCTCTAGCTTTGCTAAGGATGAATGGACCCACCCCCAAACTGTTCTTTGCCTATAATTTCCTTTCTAGCTTTCAAAAACCAGGAAGTCTTCTAATCTTAACTATAAGAGGATAATGTACTCTGATTCTCACATGAAAGATAAATACTACATTGTGTTGTGAGTCTGCACATTCAAAATCAGTTTCTTACCAGCATCTCTTCACTTGGGCAAGAATATAGACTTGAATCATTATAGTGTAAAATCATGGGATTTATTTATTATTTATTTACTTATTTACTTATTTTGTGGTACTGGAGATAGAACCCAGGGGCATTCTACCTCCGAGCTACACCCCAGCCCTATTTTTTATTTTTTATTTTGAAACAGGCTCTCACTGAGTTGCAAAGGGCCTCACTAAGTAGCTAAGGCTGTTCTCGAACCACGATCCTCCTGTCTCAGCCTCCAAAATGTTGAGATTACAAGCATGCACACCATGTCCAGCTCACAATGATCTTTTAACACTAAAATAAATGTATATTATATTCAATTACATATTAGTGATTTTCTCTCCATTCAAAATAGAGATTTTTAATTAGATGCTAAGTTAACTAGCCTTAAGGACTCAAAGGATATTTAATCCAAAGAAAAATGCTTCATTTGTAAGGCAAGCTCTATAGGCTCACGGGAAGGAAGATGAGCCTGAGGTTTAAGATATAACCGATAGCATCTGGCACTCCTGACACTGGGGCTCAAAATAACTGAAGATGAGCTGTTTTCATCTAGACTCAATGTAAGAAAAGAAAAATATTCACTTGTGGTCCATTATAGCTATAGATATTCACACATATAAATTACTTTACTGCTTTTGTTTAATAAATTAAGGTTTTTTTCTTTTCTTTTTTTTTTCCAAAATGGGATATTCCTTTGAGCCTAAGCACATCCAAAAGCAAATTGCAACTCAGAAGACAATTTTAGTTGCAGGCATTTCAATTCATTTTTTTACCCTAAATAGAAAATTTTCTTCAAGATTTCTCTTCTTCATGCACTTTACTAAATTATCCATATATTTGATATACAAATGTATTTACTATGAATGAGAATCTCACCTTATGAAAATTGTGTATTGATGTTTGCACAGCTTCTATTTACTTTATTAATTAGTGCATTTACTAGGTATTTACTTCTTTACTAGTGCATCTTGAGGATCTTCTTTTCTTGCTTAAACTTCTGACCTTGGAAAAAATCCTTACTGCTTCCTTTTTTCTGTCTTATGTTAGCATTGCAATGGTAAAGATCCTAGTCTCTAGGGGTGCTCTTTGAGCCTCTACTCAACAGGAGCCCACATTGTCCCTGTATTTGTGTTTCTATTTCCCAACTCAAGGGGTTTCTCTCACGTTTTTATCCCAAATTTATGTTTCCCACTTCAATATAATTCTCCAAAGTTTCTGTCTCAAATTTAGTTCTATCTCACATTTCTGTATCCCTCATTTTCTTCTCCCTGAGTCCTTTTCAGAAGCTACTCCAGGTTTTTCATTATCCATCTTCCTAACACCTACCTCTAGGGAAAAATAGATGGAATAAAGAGGAAGAAAAAATTATATTTCTATGACTATGGCAATGATGAGGAAGATATTGAAGCGATTGTCCCCTAGAGTTTAGGGGACATACACTAGCTACTTTTTAACCCATTTTAAGAAGAAAACATACAATGATTATGTGGATTCTCTCTGGCTCTCATTCTTAGGAGATTGGTCCTGGAGACACAATTATTAAGACTCTGTGTGTAGGTACTCTGACCCACAGAACCAGCATGCCTTCAGCCTTAAAGTATCTCTAGCTAGTGACAAATGGAAGATTAAGAAGAGTCCCCAGAAAGCCCTGTCAAAATACAGATTCATGAGCAAACAAATATTATCATTGCTTCACTTAAATGCCATATGCACACTGCCTCATGTTTTTAACAATTTTATATCATCTTAATATGATGGTGTAGCATTCACATCACATAAATTTTTCTATGTTGTTGCATTTTAAGTCCTTTCTTCCTATCACGTTTTATGCTATGGTATATAATGTTACTATAAATATCTTTGCTCATACATTTATAGTTTTTTATTTCTGATTATTTCCATAGAAGACAAAAGTAAATGATTTATGTATTTCTGTTACATTTCATGAGCCTTAATGTGGCATGCAAGCATAAAAATTGTCTTAAGAATTATTGTTTTTATAGAGAAAGGACCCAAAATCCAAACTAAAACAGCTGACACATGAAATTTAGGACAACAATATTTTTCCAAAGTCAGGAACTCTCTTTTGCATCGCTTTCTGAATTACAGGATCAGCTTGAAGTTTTTGTGAGGATGGTTCCTTCTATCACAATTTCTGCCTCTCAGTGGCAATTTACTTTTGAGTGCTTATGCTCCAGAAGAAATTTTCTTTGTATGGTAATTCCTTCACCACTAATCATAGACTGACTATAGCCTAAATCGATATCCATAATCTAATCCCTGAATCCCAAGAATATTATCTTAGATGGTAATATATAATTTTTAGATATGATTATGCTTAGGATTTTATTTTTTAAATTAAATTAAATTAATTAATTAATTTTATTTTTTATTTAGTTTTTTTCTTTATTGAACATAAGTGGTATACATTTAAATTATACTTGGTGCCCTCTCCCCATCACCCCTGTGTTCCCTTACCCCCCTCCCACCAATGATTGTCCAGGGTAACCATGCCATATTCATAGTTTTACACATATTCGGATGTAGACCCTCATTAATCAAGTTCAGTCTTCCTCCTCCCCTATCTTTCCATTCAAGCTTTGCTGGTATTTCCCCTCCATTACCTGGTATCCTCTACGTTCCCTGGTTTGGGCATATTAGAGGGAATATATGTACCTCCTCCTTCTGTGCTTGCCTGATCTCACTTAACATAATGCTCTCCAAGACTTTCCATCTTCTTGCAAAGGATATGATTTTGTTCTTTTTTTATGGCTGAGTAGAATTGCATTGTGTGTATTTCCCAGAGTTTTGCAATCCATTCATCTGTTGATGGAGACCTGGGTTGGTTCCATATTTTGGCTATTACAAATTGTGCTGCTATGAACATAGGTATGCATATGTTGCTATAGTTCTCTGAATTCAACCCTTTTGGAAAAAACCCAGGAGTGGTAGGGCTGGATCATATGGTGGATCTATTCCTAGCTTTCTTAGGAATCTCCACACACATCTCCATAGTGGCTAAACTAGTTTACATTCCCACCAACAGTGTAAAAGAATTCCTCTTTCCCCACATCCTCGCCAGCATTTGTTGTTGTTTGATTTCTTTATGCTTGCTACTCTGACTGGGGTGAAAACTACCCTGAGATGGAATCTCAGTGTAGTTTTGATTTTCATCTCCCTGATGGCCAGTGATGTAGAACATTTTTTCATGTATCTATCGGCCCTTTGTATCTCTTTTTTTGTGAAGTGTCTATTTAGTTCATTTGCCCATTTCTTGATTGGGTTGTTTATTTTGCTACTGTAGAGTCTTTTGAGCTCTTTATATATTCTGGATATTAGCCCCCTATCAGAGTGGTGGCTGGTAAAGATCTTTTCCCATTCTGTAGGCTTCCTCTTTAGGTTATTGATAGTTTCCTTTGATGAGAAGAAACTTTTTAGTTTGATGCTATCCCACTTGTTAATTCTTGCTTTAATTTCCTGAGCTTTGGAGGTTTTGTTGAGAAAGTTACTGCCTGTGCCAATATGTTGTAGTGTTGAACCTATGCTCTCCTCTACTAACTTCACAGTCTCAGGTCTACTTTCTAAGTCTTTGATCCATCTTGAGTTGATTCCTGTGTTTGGTGAGATATAGGGGTTTAAATTCATCTTTTTAAAAATGGTTAGCCAGTTCTCCCAGCACCATTTGTTGAAAAGGCTGTCTTTTCTCCAGCGTATGAATTTGGCCCCTTTGTCAAAGATTAATTGACTAAAGATGTGTGGATTTGTTTCTGTATCTTCTATTCTAATCCACTGGTCAGTATATCTGTTATTGTGCCAGTACCATGCTGTTTTTACTACCATTGCTCTATAGTATAATTTGAAGTCTGGGATTGTGATGCCTCCTGCATGTTTCTTATTGCTGAGAATTGCTTTGGCTATTCTGGGTCTTTTCTTTCTCCATATAAAGTTCATGATTGATTTTTCTAGGCCTCTGAAGAATATTACTGGTATTTTAATGGGAAGTGCATTGAATCTATAGATCAGTTTGGGCAGAATGGCCATTTTGATGATATTTATTCTGCCTATCCATGAGCACGGGAGATCTTCCTATCTTCCAAGGTCTTCTTCAATTTCTTTCTTTAATGTTTTATAGTTTTTGTTGTAGAGATCTTTTACGTCTTCGGTTAGGTTTATTCCTAGGTATTTTATTGGTTTTGAGGTTATAGTGAATGGAATTGTTTTCTTTGTTTCTTTCATTGTGGTTTCATTGTTGGCGTAAAGAAAAGCAACTGATTTCTTTAGGTTGATTTTGTAACCTGCAACTTTGCTGAATTTGTCAATCAGCTCCAGAAGTCTTTTGGTTGAGTTCTTTAGGTCTTCCAGATAAAGGATCATGTCATCTGCAAATAAGGATAATTTTAATTTCTCTCTTCCTATGTGAATTTTTTTGATTTCCTTCTCTTGTCTTATTGCTGCAGCAAGAGTTTCAAGAACTATGTTGAAAAGGAGTGGTGATAGTGGGCATCCTTGTCTTGTTCCTGACTTTAGAGGAAATTCTTGCAGTTTTTCCCTATTCAATATAATGTTGGCTTTGGGTTTACAGTATACTGCCTTAATGATGTTGAAGTACATTCCTTCTATCTCAATTTTCTGCAGTGTTTTTAACATAAATGGGTGTTAGATTTTGTAGAATGCTTTTTCAGCATCTATTGCTATGATGATGTGGTTTTTGTTCTTGGTTCTATTTATGTGGTGAATAACATGTATTGATTTGCATATGTTGAACCAGTCTTGTTTTTCTGGGATGAACCCAACTTGGTCATGATGTATTATTCTCTTGATGTAGTTTTGAATGCATATAGCTAGTATTTTGTTTAGAATTTTTGCATCTATGTTCATTAAAAATATTGGTCTGTAGTTTTCCCTTCTTTAGGTATCTTTATTTGGTTTGGGGATTAATGTACTCCTGGCTTCATAGAAGGAATTTGGGAGAGTTCCATCTCTTTCAATTTCCTGGAACAAATTGTGAAGTATTGGTATTAGTTATTCACTGAAGGTTTTGTAGAATTCAGCTGTAAACCCATTTGGGCCTGGGCTTTTCTTTGGTGGAAGAATTTTTATTGCCATTTCTATTTCTTTGGTTGCTATTGGTTGGTTTAGGCTTGCTATGTCCTCTTGGCTGAGTGTAAGTAGGTTAACTGTGCTTAGAAATCTATCAATTTCTTCCATGTTTTCAAGTCTATTGGAGTATAAATTTTTAAAGTAGTTTCTGTTAATCTTTTGAATTTCTTCAATATCTGTGGTGATATCTATTTTTCATTTCTAATTTTGATAATTTGACTTGATTCTCTTTTTCTTTTGGTTAGGTTCACCAGGGGTTTATCAATTCTATTAATCTTTTCAAAGAACCAACTTTTTGTTTTATTGATTCTTTGAATTGGTTTTTATTTGTTGTTGTTGTTCTCTACTTCATTTATTTCTGCTCTAATTTTAATGATTTCTCACCTTCTGCTGGCCTTGGGAATAGACTGTTGCAGACTTTCTAGGTCCCTGAGTTGTGTCATTAGTTTCTTCAATTGGTGATTCTCTGTCCTTCTTACGTGGACACTCATGCAATAAATTTTCCTCTTAATTCTGCCTTCAAGTATCCCATAGATTTTGGTAGGTTGTGTCTCTGTTTTCATTCATTTCCATAAATTTCTTTATTTCTTCCCTAATTTCTGCTCTTACCCATTAATCATTCAATAGGGTATCATTCAATCTCCATGTATTTGAATAATTTCTTTTGAGTTTCCTGTTGTTGATTACTACCTTTATTCCATTGTGGTCTGAAAAAAATGCAAGGAATTATATTGCATATTTTGCATTTGCTGGTGCTTTCTTTGTGTTCCAGGATGTGGTCTATTTTAGAGAAGTTTCCATGGGCTGCTGAGAAGAATGTGTAGTCTGTAGTTCCTGGTTGAAATATTCTAAAAATGTCTATTAGGTCCATTTGGTTTATGGTTTCCTTTTGTTCTAAAGAGTCTTTACTCATCTTTTGCCTTGAAGATTGATCCAGTGGTGTGAGAGGCGTATTAAAGTCTCCTAGAATTATTGTATTTGGGTCTATTTGGGATCTGATGTCCAGAAGGGTTTGTTATACAAATGCGGTTGCACCCACGTTTGGGGCATAAATATTTACTATCATTATGTCTTCTTGGTGTATTGTTCCTTTCAATAAAAGGAAGTGCCCTGTTTTGTCTCTTTTGAAGTGTTTTAGTTTAAAGTCTGTTTTGTTGGATATCAGGATTGCTACCCCTGCTCTTTTTTGGTCACCAATAGCATGGTATATCTTTTTCGATCCTTTCACTTTCAGTCTGTGAATGTCTTTGGATGTAAGGTGAGTTTCTTGCAGACAGCATATATTTGGATTATGTTTTTTAATCTACATTGCCAGTCTATGTCTTTTGAATGGTG
The DNA here is from genome assembly GCF_963383645.1 of Muscardinus avellanarius. Taxonomy (NCBI): domain Eukaryota; kingdom Metazoa; phylum Chordata; class Mammalia; order Rodentia; family Gliridae; genus Muscardinus; species Muscardinus avellanarius. Next base: position 29,643,815 of record NC_137790.1, read on the forward strand.
AGTTAAATCCTTTGACATTAAGAGATATTATTGAAATATGATTTTTGTTTTCTGCCATTTTGTGTTCTGTTTACTCTTGGGTGGTATGATCTTTCTTCTTTACTTAAATGGCCCACTTATTAACTTCCTCTCTTCTCTGGTTCTGAAGTCTGCTTCTTTTTTCTTCCTTATTGTTTATTTCTTTAAGAATTTTCTCTAGTGTAGGCTTTGAATTCATGAATTTTTTAAGATTCTGTTTATCCTGAAACACTTTTGTTTCCCCATTGATTTTGAATAGTAATTTTGCTGGATAGATTAATTTTGGTTGGAAGTTATTTTCTTCCAGAGTCTGAATCACGTCGTAGCAGTCTCTCCTAGCATTCATGACCTGGGTTGTATAGTCTGGGATGATTCTTATTGTTTTGCCTCTATATGTCACTTGTCCTTTTTTTCTCACTGCTTTTAAGATTCCTTCCTTGTCCTCTATGTTGGTCATTTTGGTTATTATGTGGCGTGGCATGGTCCTTTTTTGGTCCTGTCTCAATGGAGTTCTGTATGCCTCCTGGACATGAAGATCCAAGTCTCTTTCCATGTTTGGAAAATTCTCTGAGATTATTTCTTTGAAGAGATTATGGATGCCCTTGGTCTGTACCTCTATCCCTTCTTCAATGCCTATTATTCGTAAGTTAGGACACTTCATATTATCCCATATTTGCTGGATGTTTAGGTTTTGTTGCTGTAAAGATTTCTGTATATCACTGACCATGTTTTCAGTTTTGGATGTACTGTCTTCTAACAGTGATATTCTGTTTTCCATTTCATCTAATCTTCCAGAATTTCTTTCTATTGCTGTCTTCATTTCACTTATTGACTCTTTCATTTTATTCCAGACCTCTTTCTGATTCTTTCTTAGTGTTTCTATCTCATTTTCATCTCCTCTAGACTTGTTTTAAATCCTTTCATCATATTGTAAATCAAGATTCTGAACTCCCCTTCTTGCATTTCTTGTAGGTCAGTGGTCGTGAGTTCTGTTGTCTCTTCATTATTCCTGGTTCTCATATTTATTGCATTCTCTGTCCTGTTTTTCTGATTTCTACCCATTGTTTGTGAGTATTTTGTTTAGACCAATCTTAGTATTAGGAGTTTAGAGGTCTTGGCCAGTCAACAGAGCTTTTTCAATGTTGAGGGTGGGTGACGGGGGAGGAGCTGGGGTGATGGGTAAAGGCGTTGGATTAGGTAGAGGATATGTTTAGGTTGAGAAACACTTTAAGTATGATAAGGTAATGTCTTGCTGAGAATGAGAGAGAGTTAATTAGTAGGACTCTTGTAGTTAGTACAGTAAGAATGGAGATGTAAAATACTTTGAGTATTAAACACAGAGGTATATTATGGGGAACAGTTTTGGGGGAAAAGAGTAGATAGGTTGGTGTGGGGAAGTTTGTAAGAGTGGTGAGGGAAGGAGCAAACAAACATAAAAAAATATCAACACATGATACCAAGACTAACTATTATGTAATCAAAGAAAAAGGAAAAGAAAAAACAAACCAAAAGAGGGAAAAGAGAAAAGAAAATAAAGGAAGAAAGAGGAAAAAAGGACAAGAATTAAATAAAAGGAACTAGTGGCTGTGTGAAACCAGAAAACAAAGCAAACTATCAAATATATATATAAAGAAACAACAAGTAGAAGTAACAGAAGAATGGGGGAAAAATAAAACAGCAACAACCATAACAAAACAAAAGCAATATAAAAACAAAACATTCTTACTTATTTACGAATATGGGGTCAGGTCCATATAATATTTGAGTGTTTGATTGCTTTGGTAGCTTTCAGAATATACTCCAATGTCTCTTAATTTTCTTTGTACTCTATTTTCATCTTCTTAAGTCACATTCTCTGGGTGTTTGGACAGCTTTCTTTCCTTTAACTGCTTTAGGTTTAGGTGTCAGGATGTCTGGTGTCACTGTTAATAGATTCTTTACAATCCCCAGGTTCTGTGTAATTCCAACCTGTAGTCAGCACCTCTGCACTTACTACCCTAGATTCAGTCCTGTGATTCCCTACAGCAGGGGTGGAGGGTGTCCAAAGTAGATTTGGAACCTCCCCCTAAGGTCCTGTGCAGATATTGTTGTCTCGATGAATTTTCCTGTGTCTTTAGAAATTCTAACTGGGCTAGTCAGTGTGGTCCCAAGATGTACCCTGGGCAAAGGGTTGCCGGTCCCTGGACATATACGCTTACTGCCAGAGCACTGCCAGATCCGAGAGTGCAGGTTGGGTGTACTGCTATTACTTGGCTCCAGTGTGAGTGGGTACAGATGCCTAGTGCCTGCTGCTAGGCTCCACCACGGTGCACTGGGCTGTGCTCTAGACTAGAGCTGAGTCTCAGGCTGCCAGGTGGGCAGAAACCCACGAAGGTGGGCCTGAGGTGTGGTGGAGGCGCACACAGATCCGGGGGCACAGGAACTGTGCAGTGTCCAGCAATGGTCTCTGCCTCCAGTGGAGCATACAAGCTGGGGGCCCGAGGAGATCACACGGGTGCACAGAGCTTTCGCCGCCTGGGAAGCAGGCCACCAGCAAGGTAAATGCCCGGGCTCCAGCTGCCAGGCTCCAGCTGCCAGGCTCCAGCAGGGTGTGGGGACTAGGCGCACAAGGTGAGAGCGCCAAGTTTAGGGGTGGGGATGGTGTGGGCTCAGGCAACTAGCGGGGGTCCTGGGGCACAGACAGGGTGCACGAGGACAGTGCTGGGTTCTGTGGCATGGGACAGAAGCTCAGGGCTAGTGCTGGACCTGGGGTGCACGCTAGAACCCGCAGCTTCCCTGGATGCACTCAGGTACCTGGCTTCCTTGGTCTTGGCTTCCGTGGGAGTCCCTGTGTCGCTGTAGTCCAGTCTTTTTTGGGCGCACAGGATTCTGTCATGGGCACCGCTTGCTGCTTAAGATGAGGCTCTATGACTGTTTTCAGTCTCTGGCTATTTCGCCGTAGTGGTATCAGTCTGGACTAGGGGATGCAGTTTGGGCTGGCAGCCCGCGCACTCTGCGCTGATTCCGGCAGGACGCCTGGTTGTATCTGAAGCAGGTCTGATGCCCGATCTTTGTTCTTCTCTTAGAGTTCAGGGTTTCCGCTGAGATACCTGGATCTGTTTTGGTTCCTGGGATGTATTTATATTGTTGATTAAGATGCTGCCTTCTAAGTAGTTTAATTTTATTTGTTTCAGCTACTGAGAAGTGCTGTGTCCCTCAGTCGCCATTTTTCCAGATGCTTAGGATTTTAAAATGGGGAGATTCCAGTGCAATCATCAATGTCCTTATAAAGCAGAAGCAGTGGAAGATTTGACACAAACAGAAAAGGAGAAGTCAATGCAACCACAGAGGCCAAGTGGAATTTTTGTCCACAAGCCAGGACATGCCAGCAGCCACCAGAAGCTGAAGAAATGAGGGGCAGACTCTCTGTTAGAGCATCAGAAGAGAATGTGTCTGTCGACACTTTGATTTTGGCTCAGAAGTACTAACTTTGGAAGTTTGATTTCCAGAACAGTGTAAGAATATATTTCTGCTATTTTAAGCCACAGTAAATTTCTGTTGTTTCTGGCTATTTGTTGCAGAAGTCCTGGGAATCTAATACATTGCTTGTAACTGCATAGGAAATAAGTGAAATACAAAGGAGTCCACTTTAATTCTCCAAATTCTTTTCCTTAAATAGTTTCCTAGGGTAAATACAAGCACCAGTTGTCATGGACAAAATACATTGGAGATCTTTGTCTTTTTTATGAGTATATAAAAAATTTAAGTATCAAATGTTTACTGTCCTGTGGAGAATAATAAATCAAAGATTCTTATGTTTGAGGTATGTATATTCTAAGTCAGGATACACACACACACACACACACACACACACACACACACACACACCTATATAAACAGTTGGAGCAAAGTACAGAGCCTGTATTTCCTCAAAGTCCTCCTTGAGGTATATACTTTGAAATATATAGGAATCAAGAGCACATACACATGAAAGTGTAGTTTGACTCTTCCCCCTTTGGAGATATAATTGCCATACTAGAATGAAAAATAACAAGTAGTCACAGATAATAGAGCCCCAAAGATCCTAAAGAAATAGGTTAATCTCACTGTGGATCCTGGCATGTCATAAAACATCAGTGTGCACTAGCTTCTCTTTCCCTTCCTTGGTTAAAACTGTCTCTTTATTGTCAAGGTCTAAAAAAAGGCAAGACATAACGAATGAATCTGCAGTGATGTTTGAAAAATATGTCCTGACACATTTGGAACATACCCACTGTTCAAAATCTGCCAGCTAAGAGAAGCTGATTAGAACCCCTGATGGCCTGTGGGGAGCCCGGTCCAGGTGCCTGTTACCTGCTGCTCTCAGCTCTGCCTTGGGCCAGCATGGAGCCAGAATATCCAGTTGCTTTTCATCTTTATGTAAACATCAGACCGGGAGGCAGTGCTGCTGTTGATATAAACATGAAGGGAAGTTTGTGCTGGCTAGACGATATAACCAGACCTTCTCCTTCCCCTCTTCAGTGTTAGGCTTTATTTGGACCTCTTCAAGCGATGAAAGGCATCATCATTTCCTTTATGAAGAGCCTTGGCTTTGGTAGCCTTTGTGTGTCTCTTTATTTAGAATCAGAAAATACTATGCTACATCCTTCCTTTGAAGCTCAGAATCAGGAGAAACTTAAAACGATCATCTCTGCTAGTGTGTGGATTATAAAACTGAGAAGACAATTCTAAGTTGGCCAAAATTCTGCACACTTATCACAACATGGTAGGTTTTGAATGTCTTTATGCCCCTATTTCCTTCCTGAGGGTGAAAATAATAAATAAAAAAACACTGCCAGATGTCATTTAGTATGTATCATTTTAATACTTTAATACATTCTGAAATAAATCATTAATGTGATTATAAATAATAAAGCACACAAAAAGTTCTCTAGGAATGGAATAAGTCAAAATGAAACAGTTGATATCATAAACCATATACAAAGCAGCCATGGTCCATGGTATAGAGACACTCTAGTTAGAGAAAAAGCAATTCATGCATATATTCATTCAACAAAATGTTTGTTGCATCCACTCTATAATAGCATTGTGTAAGGTTCTAGAAATACAGACCTGATGTCTGTACTTATAATTTAAATCTTATTAGTTTAAAGACCAATTGGGGAAACAAATTACCATTACCAATTAGTGCCCTGATAGGGTGCATTAAAAAAGCTCAAACCTGCGGGGCAACCAGGCTACGCAGAAGAAAAGTTTCCTTGGAACACAGAGGATGGAAATAGACTAAGCAATTGTTTATAAAACAAATTAAAACAACCAAAATAGTATCACAGTGGCTGAGATATGAGGCGCTGAGGGTTAGAAAAGACCTCTTCCTATGGGTCTTGTAGCTAAAGGCCATAGCAGTTATTTGTGATAGTTGCTTTTGTCATTGGGACAAAAATACATGAGAAAAACAGTTTAGAGGATGGAAGATTTATTTTGGCTCAGAGTTTCAGAGGCTTCAGTCCACGGTTAGCTGATTCCCAGGCAGGAACATCCTGGTAGAAGAAAGTGGTAAAAAATTACTCACCTCATGGCTTCTGGGAAACAGAGAGCTAGAAAGGGGTGGGGAACAGAGCGGTCACTGTCTTCCTCCAATTAGGACTCACCATCTACAGTTTCCACCACTTCCCAATAAATACACCGAATATGAATCTGTCAGTGGATTAGCCCATTGATGAGATCAGTGCCCTCATGATTCAATCACCTTTCCAAATCCTACTTCTGAACACTGTTTCACTCTGGACCAACCAAGCCTTTAATATGAGTCTTTTCTTCATATTCAAATCCTAACATTATTAAGGGTTGTAAACAGGTTATTGATGTCATCCAATTTACTCTCCAAAGTAAGCTCTCTGTTAATGATGTAGAAGGCAGATACTGGGGCTATGGAGGTGAGCAGTGGTAGCAGCCTAGGCATTGGTAGTGGCAGTAAGTGGAGAATACAGGGATATTTAGAAGAGATATTTGTCAACAGGATGAAATATGAAAAGGATACACCAAGTACAGGTCCTAGTTTTGCAGACTGATCAAATAGGAGTTGAAGTTAATGAGCTCAATTTCAGACAATTGAATTGAAGTTGGCTAAGCCTAAGGGGAAATGTTCAGCAGAGAAGGATAAAGAGGTTCTTTTAGGAGAGAGATTTTTGCTAAAGTTATATATTTGGGAGCTGTAAACATGCAGTTAGTCATTGAAGCCAAGGAGTCAAAGAGATTGCTCAGGAACTCTGTAGATTGAAAAAAAAAAATTTGCCAGGAACAGAATACTGAGAAATACAACATTTTAAGTGATAAGGGAAAGATAATACTGGAGACAATTAGGTAGGACAAAAACTGGGAGAACCTGTGTTGTGTTATGGAAGCCAAAAGGAAAGAGTGTTCAAAAACGTGAATTGACACAGGTTAAATGCCACCTAGATCAAAGGTATGCCTCTTGTATTTGACACCCAGAGAGGATTCTTTCTACCCCACAATGAATTGTTTTCAGTTTTTATGGATGAATCAGTAATCATTTTATTTCTTGATTTGATTTGTTCTTTATTATTATTATTATTATTATTATTATTATTATTAATTATTATTTTGGTGGTACTGGGGTTCCTGTAAGCCCTTCTACCTCTGGGCTACACTCCCAGACCTATTTTATATTTTTTTTATTTGAAAACAGGGTCTCTTTTTCTTTCTTTTTTTTTTTTTGTGGTACTAGGGTTCCTGGAAGCCCTTCTACTTCCAGGCTACACTCCCAGACCTATTTTTATATTTTTATTTTAAAACAGGGTCTCCTAAGCCAGCGCGCGCAGCTGGCTTCGAACCTGAGTGATCCTCCTGTCTCCACCTCCCAAGCGCAGGGTTTACAAGCATGTGCTACCACGCCCGGCTTGTTCTTTAATTTTTAAATGACCACAATTTTAAAGGAGTTAATTTCAATTTTAAAGATTTTTCTCAAATTTGCTAAACTATTTTAAATATGGATTAAAATTTGTACTTTTTAGCCAAGTCAATCCAGAACATCTCACAGTTTATACCCTTTAGCTATTTGAGACAGAATTAAAATAATTTTATTTCTTTGTCTTCACAGTCTTTGTGCTATCATTGTTTATTTTGAATATTTGATGTTAACTGTAGGGTTATGTATCATAGGGATAGAGATAAACTGTGCTCAAACCAGAAATAATTATTAATTTACTTAAAAAAAATTTTTTTATTGGTGCACTGTATTCATACATCATAATGGGATTAAAAAAAAAAAACTTTTGTAGACATACATGCACACATCGCCCAATTAGCCCGTACCCGATCCCCACCCCATTCCCTCCCCATCCCTCCTTCCCATGCTTGGCTTAGTGGTTGACATATAGTATTATAGCAATTTATCCAAAATTAACAATGATAATCTCACATAACAGTTTCATTTGTCTGATACCAAGCTTTTGATGACTTAAAGATAACATTTCAATATTTCTTTTTGTTTTCTTTCTTACCAGAGAATATTTTTTTCTTTTTTTTAGATGAAACTATACATTTATTTATTTTTCAGAAAAAAATCTATCCTAATATGGAATATGGACTCTAGATACCCAAAATGATCTCGAGAAAGAACAAAGCTATAAGATGTATATTTTCTGATTTCAAACCATATAAAGCTACAATAATTGAAACAGTGTAGTACTGTTCTAAAGGCAGATATATTAAAATGAGTATATGTAGCTGTTAGATAATATAGGAATAAAATAAAGGAAAAACCCAGATCTACAGACCAGAACAGGCTCTTTAATTGGAGGGAATCCTAGGAGGGAAAACTGACCAAGGAGATGGCTCACAAGAGTCAGAAAAAGCCCTCTGCTTTACAGATTGGGCAGTTTTTAATGGAGCATTAAAATGGAGAGATATCTAGGCAGTTGTAGCTTTTTCTATTGGTGGTCTTGACAAGCAGCCAGGACAGGTAGATTTATGAGGCTGGGGCAGGGGGATGGTTAGGTTCACATTCCCACCACTGCTAGAGTTCTTTTGTTCTCCACCTTTTCCAACCAGGCCTCACAACTAGGCCTCATGGTGTCCATAGTTGGTGGGTTCCTGTGTCTAGGATAGACTGCACTGCAACCTCCTGAAAGTAATTTTCTGGTGCATATTATGTTTAAAAAAGGATTAATAACACACATTAGATATTTCAAGTTTGTATATATATTTATATATACATACATATACATTTAATGTGACATACAACCACATACATATATATATAGTAATAAGATATTATTAAAATACAACCATAACCATAGTGATTGCTTAGAATGTTGAGTAATAAAATTTGGGGAAGAAGTTTTTATACTAGTATTGTTTGGAATTGCTGGTGCATTATGATAATAAAAAGCTGTCCATTTTTTGAGGTTTCATTACTGTTTTAAGATGCTTACAGATAGTGTGTCCCCTTATTGTCTGAACCTAAGGTGGACTACTCTTACTATCCAATCTTTGCTACAGTGATGGACTAGATGATAAATAAGATGAAGCTAGAAAATGTCACTGGAGAAAAGATAATTCTGCAAAAGTTCTGAGGGAGAGAAAGAGAGGAACTCAACTCAGGACCTGTGGAGTCCTTGGCTTACATGACAAAAAATAATTTCAGCTTGAGCCAGTCAAAAGCATAAACAGGTTTATTTGGTTCCATCCCCAGTGGCACACAAAAAAAATTTGATGAGGGATGGGTATAAAAATGTATTTGACAATGACACTTAAAAGGATGCAACTGGTCATCTTCTGGATCCTTGATATGGTCTCCATTGTCCAAATAATAGATAGTGCTGAAAAGTCCCCTATGAGAAAGAGTCCTCAATATTTTCTATCTCTCTTACTTAAACTATTGATTGAAACAGTTAACTAACAGTGTACAAGTTAATTATCATTGGTGAGTGAGTTTTGGTTAATATTAAAATTTATAGATTTTTCAGGAAATTGGGAATGATAGGCCTGAGAGAAACTGGCTTAGAGACTGACAGGCCTGAAAAGTATACATAACTTCTGAATTAGAATTTTCTTTTCTTATCCTTCCTCTTCCTTTATGACTCCTTTCCACCCATTTTTAAAAATCTTACTTTATATGAGACATTGATCCCTTAATTTTAAGGGTTGGTGAAGGGCGAAGATCCATCTTCTATAGCTGCTTCAAGCTGACAAGGGGCGATGACCCTGCATAACTAGAGATCAAAAGTCTCATCCTGACTTATCTAAAGGAGACAGAGGAAGGTGAGGACTCATTGGTTGTAGAGTCATCACTATATTTTACTCTGGAAAAAAAGCATGGGTATGTGATTTAGTAACCTTATAAAACAGCTAATAAAACAACAAAGAAGTAGGCCGATGCAAAGTATAATGCCTAAGTAAATGAGAGGCTTTTTTAACCAAGGTATTTCAGAAAACCAGGAGGCTAGTACATCACTAAAACTTACGGAAGGATCAGACATGCCATTAATTTGAGAACGAATATCATCTAATATAGAAGATACATTTTCAGAGTGATCAGGGATATAAACACAACATTCTGATTTAATAATGGCACAGGTTCCTCCTTGTGCTGCAGTTAATATATCAAGCGCCATTCGGTTTTGTAAAACAGCCTTCCTCATCATTTTCATCTCATCATTTAGCAGTGAAATGCTCAGAGCTGTGTCATTGAGAGCCTTTTGTGTATACTTACTAAAAGACTCCATATGTGCTATGACATTTTCTATCCCAACTTGGGGAACAAGGACTGAAGACAGATGATCATACCAGTGAAAAATCGAACGTGCCCACCGATGTTTTAGGTTGGGGAGGTTGGCTGGATGATCTATAGTCTTAATCCTGCGTCCCTGCACCCAAGGATATCCTAATGTACATCTACCTATCCAGCCTGGGGGTAACCATGGCCATAGATTGGTACCACATAGCCACTGGGTACCATTTGGTGCTGGCCATCTTACTTCTGTCTTTGATTTCCAATTGGTTGCAAACCAATCAGTGTCTCTTAATACAATTGTGTAATTGCAGTTTTCTATAGGAGTCCATCCTAGGTTACGTGTAGAATTACTCCAATAATCAAGAGAGTGATTTCTTTGTTCCCAACAGAGAGCTGCCTTTTGGTTGAGCTGACCCATAGTGGTTGTTAACCAAATATGTTCATCCCATATTTGAAAAAATCCTCTTAGATATCTATGATTATCATTTTTTATTTTAGATTTATTTGGATTGTTAGAAACGTTAGGCTCAGAATAATGCCACAACTGAGCATTAGTCTCATTAAGAGAAAAAATTTTTCCATGGCCCTTTTGATGTAAGGTCTTATTTACAGGCCACTGGGAAACATTAGATCTTGTAGCAAACCTTAAAATGGTATTTTCACTTTGCTGTTTCTTTATAAGTTCTTGAAGTTTTATCCAATCACTTCCTTGCAAAGGAGAAACCCACCAGGGCAACCCAGATGTGCTAGAAATGGGCAATAGCCCACAAATCCAACAGGCATCTTCATTAATATCTTTGGCATATTGTTGGGCCCAGTCAAGAAAAGCATTAGTGTCTCCCTGGGAGAATAGTATAAAAGTCAGGAAGCAAATAAGTTGATGAATCTTAATTTGGATACACATTATATCGTTATAGAGGAACAAAGGAATAAGAGAATTGCTGAGTAGGAGTATGAGAAAACAAATTTATCCTAGATCAGCCTTCTTCTTCTTCTTCTTCTTTTTTTTTTTTTTGTATAATATGTTTTTATCTTCTAATGGCTCACAACAGTATTGACTGCAGGACTTGTCAGAGCATTGAGGTTGATTCCAGGTCTGGTCAGAATCTTGATTCTGCTGAGTATCAAGAGGGACAGATTTAATTATAGATCCACGACTCCAGAAAGTATATTCCAACAATTTAACAATTGTTGGGTTGCTAAGTAGAACTTGAAAAGAACCCTTTCATTTTTGGAGGAGCTTATCTAAATGTGAGCTCTTTTTTCAGGTTTTGAATAAGACATAATAACCAAGCTATACTTTTCATATGTAGGTTGAATCATAAGGACTCATAAGAATCTGTTGCTATACTCTAAAAAAGTATTTTTTATACTTGGCCCAAAGTAACTACGTATTTAATTATTTCCTCTGTTTTAGGATCAATGACAGGATCTGAGGTCAGAAAAGGTCTTCTGTAAAATATTTATTTTATAAGGGCACAGTTGGTTAGATTTACTACCTAATGAGCAATAGATAATTGGGGGTTTGAGGTCTCCTGGCATAGTTTTGCTAAGCTGATTTGTGTGTGTGTGTGAGTGTGTGTGTGTGTGTGTGTGTGTGTGTGTGTGGTACTGGGGTTCCTGGAAGCCCTTCTGCCTCTGGGCTACACTCCCAGACCTATTTTATACTTTTTTATTTTTGGAAACAGGCTCTCTTAAAAGCCATCAGCACCGCTGACTTCGAACCTGCGCGATCCTCCTTTCTCTACCTCCCAAGCGCTGGGATTACAAGCGTGTGCCACCACGCCCTGCCTTAAGCTGGTTTTGATATGCAAGCTAGTCCTCTTGACTTTTTCTGCACATTGAGGATGCTATGCACATAGTAAGTTATGCCAAAGTTTCTGAGAGCTCCTGTGCTACCTTTTAGAAAAAGGAAAGTCTATTGTCACTGTGAAGTGATATAGGAGGTCCAATCAAGGAATAATTTTTTAAGTAAGGCTTTAATGACTCCCTGTGCCTTATCAGTTCAATTGGTTGCTCATATCCACCCTGTAAAAGTAAAAATGAGAGGATATTTACGTCCTTAACATGGGCACATCTGGGTAAGGTCCAGTTACCGATTTTTCCCAGGTAATGTGCACCATTATTGTACAGGTTAAGTAAAGGTGGTAGGTTGGTCCCCTCCCCATTATTATGAAAGCAGAAGGAGCAAATGCTTCTGACTTCTCAAATAGTAGCTTTGAGACCTTTTTCTCCAAAGGGACGGATAACCAAAGCAGGTAGTGCCTTTCTCACCAAATGACATGAGTCATGGGTTCCTTTAATCATTTTCTGCTGATTATCTAGAAGAATAAACTTTATGATCTCTTTCTGTAGTTCATAAGCCCCTTCCTGCCAATTTATATCCCTACTGATTTGCTTATTCCATTTTTATCCTTTTTTTTTTTTGCGGTACTGGGGATGGAACCCAAGGGCATTCTACCTCTGAGCTACACCCCAGCTTTATTTTCTGGTCTTTTTTAAATTTTGGAAACAGGACCTCACTGAGTTGCAAAGGGCCTCATTAAGAAGCTGAGGCTGTCTGCAAACCACAATCCTCCCATCTTCACCTCCCAAATGCTGGGATTACAATCATGCACCACCATGTCCAGCCTGCCTATTCCTTTTCAGTTTCTGTGTAGAATGGACGTGTGCTAAAGTTTGATGTTAGGGGAACTAGAACTATTTCTGAAACACCTTGAATTTTCACTCATGTAAAGCTTTGATCTGTTAGTACATTTAATCAGACTGTAGAGAAAATCACCCTTTTGATGCCCTCTGAAATGTATTGCTGTTACCTGGGCAAGGATCCATAACACTTTCAAGAGAGATAGAGAATTTTGGGTCCATGTTTTAATTTGGAATTTTTTTTCTCTATTAAGAATCTCTTTTCTTTCAATATAGCAGCATAAATCTGAAGAACTAAAAAGCATATTTAAAGCCTGATGTAGCTGGATGTGGCACCACATACCTGTAATTCCTGTACTTCGGAGTATGAAAGATGGGAGGACTGCAGGTTTAAAAAGGCCAGCCTCAGCAGTTCAGAAATCGCTATTTCAAAATAAAAATGAATGAATGAATAAATAAATAAATTAATTAATGAGCCTGAGGTATATATAGCTCAGAGGTAAAGTTCCTCTGGGTTCAATCCCCAGTACCATAAATAAATAAGTAAACAAACAAACAAACAAACAAACAAGTAAAATAAATGGAACCTATATGTATATTAACTCATTTACCTTTTCCCAGTTGTAAAACTTTAAAGGTAATTATTTCAGCCTTCTGTGCAGAGGTGTTTAGAATAAGAGGTTTGGCTTCTATTACCTCTGGAGGCTAACTACTGCATAATGTACTTTGTGAGTTTCTTCACTCATGCAGCTATTTCCCTCTGTGAACGAACTCATAGCAGGTTTATTTAGAGTCTGATCTTTAAGACCAGGTCTACTTTAGTGGGCGTAGGAGTGAAGAAAATTGTTTCTTTCTTTTTGAGTGGAAATTAAAGTTGCTGGATTTAGAGTGTGGCAGACCTTGAGATTAATTTCTAGGGACTCTAATAAAAGATTGTGTTATATGGACAGCCATTTTCCAGTTTGGCATTAGTGTTCTCTAATTTCAAGAACACTTTGAACCTGGTAAGAGGTTTGGACCCTCAATGAGCTTATAAAGCTAATTTGTTAGTTTCTTCCACCAAGAACGCTCACTGTAGAAGCTATAGCTCATAGGTACCCTGGTCATGTTCTTGACATTAAACTATTTAGAAAAGAAAGCCACAGGTCATGGAGTGTCCTCTAGTCTTTGAACGAGTACTCCTCTTACTACAGTCTGTTTTTCTGTTATATAGAGGGTAAATTGCTCATTCAAGTCAGGAATCCTCAGTGGTGGAGCAGACAGCACTAAGTACTTGGGTATCTGAAAGGACCTTTGCTGTTTACCAGTTTAATACTGGGGGCTCATGATCAAGCCCTAGTGTGGTTTTATAGAGTGACTTAGCTATGCACTTCAAACTTGGAATCTAAATTCTGCAAATTTCAGCTATCTCCAGGAAGGCTGCAAGTTTCCTTTTGGTCTAAGGTGGTCATGTCTTTAAAAGGACTTCTTTCCACTCAAGAGTTAGGGTTTGACCTCCTAGAATTAGAATGTGGTCCAAATATTTTACCCACTATTGAGAGATTTGAGCCTTTTATAAAGTCTCTCAGTATTTTGCAGTTGCCAAGTAGTTCAAAAAGTTTGAAAGTATTGTTATCAGAGTCTGGTTTAGAGGGACTATAGATAAGAAGACCATCTACATACAGGAGCAGAGTTTACATTCAAGAGTTTAAGACCTTAATTCCTTTCTTACAGAATTTCAAACAAAAGTGGGATCAATCTCTAAATTTTGGAGGTAACACTATAAAGTATATTGGGCAGTTTTCATGGTACCAGGATCAGCTAATTCAAAAGCAAATATATACTGTGAGTCAGGATGTAATGTGATATAGAAGAAAGTATCTTTAAGATGGTTAATAGTGAACTCTGTAGATCCACTTGATATTTGAGTTAATATAGTATATGAATTAGAAACTATGAGTTTTAGTGAAGTTATAACCTCATTATCTCTCCATTAGTTTTGGACTAATCGATATTTTCCATTTGGTTTTGTACTAGAAGGATGGGGGTATTACATGAAGACTGGCAGTAAACTAAAAGACCATATTTGAGAAATTTAGAAAGAAGAGGTTGAAGTTCTTGAAGAGCCTCTGGTTTGATATTATATGCATGTTTATGGGTTTCTAAGTAAACAGAAACAGGTTGAGTATTAATCACTTTTTATGGAGTTTCAGCATCCCAGATTTGAGGATCTACTTGAGATAAAACATTATTTGATGCGTTTCCATCATCTGTTGGCCTTATTAATTCATCTAAGAAGGAGAGAATGTTGGTGCTCAATGAAGAGTTGCACCCAGAGAGGCTAGAAAATCTCATCCTAATACTCTGAAAGAACAAAAACTGAATAAAAATTAATTCTCCAAATGTTCAAATTAAAGGCATTGTAAATCATTTGGCCTTGAAGGTACTATCAGCACCAGTTACAACACAAGTTTGATTGCAAAGGGGCTTGGGAGGTTCAAGAAGAGCATAAAATTAAGTCTCTGTATCCAAAAGGAAGCTAATTTCTTTGTGTACCATGTCAAGAGTCACCAGAGACTCTTCCACAGTGATGTCTGGCTGATCAAAGGAGTCTTTATTGCGACCTCAAGCATCCTCAGTCTTCCAGGGCAGCCTTAATAGGGGCAGATGGCCTCCCCTTCATTATCATTTCCAATGGTTTCCCTCTTGACTGAGGGGATAAAACCCAGGTGGGGCTAACCCTTGCTTGGAGAAGTCCTTGTTCTGGTGTCTAGCTCTTTTTTTTTTTTTTTTTTTGGTACTGGGGTGGAACCCAGAGGCTTTCTACCTCCGGGCTATATTCCCAGACCTATTTTCTATTTTATTTGGAAACAGGGTCTCACTAAGTTGCTGAGAGCCTCACTAAGTTGCTGAGGCTGACATCGAACCTGTGTGATCCTCCTGGTGTCTAGCTCTTTGTAAAGGTAGAAGTTTTCAGGTCTCAAGTTTCGTCCCCCTTTCTCATAAGGAGCATGTTGCTATATCTGAGTGGGCAGGAGCCTATTGTCTAAGTCAAGGGCAAGTAATTGAGCTTATTCTCTTGTCTGCTTTCATCCTTTCCTGTTCCCAAGGTCTTAATTTGCTGTCCCTTTAGTTGAAAATTCCAAAGACCACATTTAATAGTGGGTTAAGGAAAGCTGGGTGTGGTGGCACACGCTTGTAATCCTAGCATTTGGGAGGCTGAGCCCACAGGAACACGGTTCACCGAAAGCCTCAGCTACTTAGTGAGACCCTCCGCAACTTAGTGAGACCCTGTTTCAAAAGCAAATAATAAAAAAAAAATAGGGCAGGGGATGTAGCTTGGAGGTCAAATGCCCCTGGGTTCCATCCCCAAACCCACACACACAAAAAAAAAGTGGATTAAAGAGAATTTGAGGTTCTATCATCTGTTTCTGGAGTCCCCCCCTCAATATCTAGGTGTGATTGGCTAATAATGAGTCCCTAATAATATCTGTCCCTCAAGTGATTCCAGATCAGTATTAGTATATTTCTGAGGGGTTTTGGTTGAGCATCTGAGAAATAAAAAAGCATTTTTATCCTGTTGTTATTTTATTATTGATTTTTTATAATTAACCGATTTACTCATACAACCATTTATTTATTAAATTGAACACATGATTATGCAGTTTTGTTTACCAAGATCTTGGCTTTTGTTTTGATAATTCCATCTAGGATTTTGGTCAGAGATAGTATCTTCCATTACGGGCTGTTTATAGTTTAGAGCATACACTGTATCACCATATGTTTTTGCTGTTGCCCGTTCACAAGTCTTTTTTTCAAGGGTACAGCAAATTAAGAAGACTACTCAAAGGTCAGTTCATGTAAGAGTACACAGTATGTCCTGAAACTCATCTATGAATCTATTAGGATCCTTTTTGAATTAAACTGGTTTTTGTTTACATTGTGCTAAATCAGATATGGAAAGTGGAACATTTGTCCTCAATATATTCCACTTCCTATCTGGCACTTCTCAAAGTGGACAGATAATGGAAGACTTAGAAAGAGCTGGATAATAAGAGTTGTCAATTTTGTCATACCATCCTGGTTGGGTTATTCTGGTATTGGAGAACAGAAAGGCTGATGAGGAGATGGGGTGGAGGGCAAAGTTGTTAGAAGAGAGTGAATGAATCTGTAGAAATTTTCCCAGAAGTTTTCTTAGAAGGCTTTGGGAATGCTACTGGTTCTTCATTCAGAGCCATTGGTACTATAAAATGCCTATTTTGAGCAGTTAAAAGTAAATCCTACACAGGATCTGGCTCATTGTTATAATGCATATGATGTACATTCACAAACATTATCAAAGTCAATCAATAAGCCAAACATGAGAAGGAGGAAGGGGAGAGTGAATGGGATAATAATTCTGTACATATCACTAAATGGGTGATATGTGTATGTATGCCTTTACCATCTTGTACCTCATTAAGATGTATGATCATAATGCACCAATAAAAATATTTTTATATATTCATATTTATTTATAAAATATATGAGCATATATTTATACATTATTTATAAATATATTTAAACATGTTTATAAATATTTTACATATATATTATATATTATATATATGTAATATGTAAGAACATGAGCAAATTAAAGCTTACAAGGTTCCCATAACTTTGGGTTTTGATATGGAGGGTTATAAAGGCTTGAGTCTATGAGATCTTTGTTCATTTTACTTCTCACTTGCAAAATAAATCAAGTTGGTATATTGTATTAAAGTTTAGAGCCCCATTTTAAGCCATATTTCTCCACCTTCTAATCGATACTAAGCCCAAGCCATATTACAGAAAGGAATCAATTTATTTTTCTTTAAATATTTTCTCTTAAAATAATCCCAACAGTTGAGGATGGTGGCACATGCATACAATATCAGTACTTGGGAGGCTGAAAGAGGAGGGTTACAGGTCTGAAATCAGATTCAGTAACTCAGTGAGATGCTATTTCCAAATAAAAGTAAAATATGATTGGGGGTGTAGCTCAGAGGTATAATGTCCCTGGGTTCAATCCCCAGTAAAACACACACACACACACACACACACACACACATACACACACACACACACACACACACACACACACACACACTCCTAATTATTAATTAATACCGTAGTAAAAGTTGGTTGTTTTTGTTATGGTTTGAATACAGAATGTCCCCTGGCGCTCAGATGTTAAAAATAATGTTCATAGGTGATAGCATGAAGCATGAGTGCTCTAATTTCACCAGTGAAGAAATTCATTAATGGATTAAAGTCTTTCTTGGGTGGTAACATAGGCAAGTAAGATGTTGCTGGAGGAGGTAGGTAGGTCACTTGGGATGTGGCCTTGGAGACTACATATGTTCCTCACCTCCTGCCCTTGCTGTCTTTTCTTTACACCTCTGTGCCCTGAGCTCCACAGACATGGCCTCATATGAACTGAAATATTGAAGACCTCCATAAATCTGAGTAAATACATTTTCCTTCATCTAGGTTATGATCTTTACGTATTTTAGGTCAGAGCAATAAGAATACTGATTGAAACATTTAAAAATAAATAAATAAAATTTCAATTATTCAGTGTGTATCTAAGGGGTAAGTTCTCTGAAATTGAAACAGAATTACCTATGATCTTGTAATTACTTATGCATGCTTCAAGGACTTCCTTATGTTCAGAAAAGAAAATAGAAAAGGAAAAGTAGGATAGAAGCTGCTTAGAGCACTTTCAGTGTCTATACAAAGATCAGATGTGCAGTCTTTCCCAAATTTTATCCTTAGGGTACTATACATGTCCCCCCTACTCAGGAATTAGATTTTTACTCTGTCCTACCTACCAATCTACCAATGGCCAGATGTCTCTGCCATGGAGAGGCAGCCTAATATGAATAGATTTCACCAGCTCATTTCTTCTGCAAATCATTGTTGGCATGAGGATCCTCAACCCCAGTAAGCAGTTCTCAGGGTTCTCTTTCATCCCTTACCAGCTCCACGCATAATGTATATTCTACCCTAAGCCTTCTCATGGTCCTCAAGAAAATATAATTAAAAAAAAAAAACAAGTTCCTTGTGAAAAGAATATCCCTGAGATCTCAAGTAGTTTTAATACACTTAGAAACTTACAATTTTATGATAATGATGACACAAAAGCCATACAGAGAGTTTTAGGAAGATTTGAAAACATGTCTTAATAGGACAAAGTCAGGTAGATTTCAATAGAAGATTTATATACAGCTGATATTTTATGCTCTGACCAAGAAGGACAAATGTCTTTATGGGAAAGTCTGATGTAATACTCAACATATCTTAAGCATAGCAATTGCTTTTCCTTAGAGATAGAGTCATTTTTTTTCTTTCAGCTATAAAATATTAATAGCATATCTTTTTATCTTGATTAAGACAAGAAGTCAAACAAAGAGGAGGACACTTTCCTTCTTGGTTCTATCTATTTAAAGTGATGAATCACAATTGGAATAAGTGCTCCAAACAATGGTGTACAGAGAATGGGAAAATAAATACAGAAATCATCATGATTTAGCTCAGGTCTAAGAATGCTTCCTAGTTGACAATAGTTGTACATGACAGGCTGGTCTAACTAGATCATAAAACGTGAGACTCCACAGAGATAGACAATTAAGGCAAATTGAACTTAGGCTTTTTGTTTCTTGAAAGAACCAAAAAGCAGCAGCACAGGGAGAGGTTATAAGTAGAGGAGCTTACAGAGAATAAGTCATGGAAACGACATAAAGCCAAAAAGGACTTTCCAGTAGACTTACCAAAGCTGATGCCTCAGAGATCTCTGTACAGGCCACCAAGAGAGATGTCACGGGAGAGGGAGCAATTCTGAGAAGGGCCAATGGAGTTCCCAGTGAGAGAGAGAGAGAAGGGATCTCTCTGGTCTCAGGACCAGCGAGGTCCGTGGTTTATGTGATGGAAAACAATACCCTGTCAGAGGTCCAGGCAGAGGTTTATTTAGGAATAGCAAGGAGTACACTTTGAAGGTAGACTGCAAGTCATCTCCAGAGTGAGAAAGGTCTTAAGCTGGTTGAACTTCACAGCTCTTCTTTTAAAGAAAACTTGGTGAAAGGTGGTTATCAAAAGGCAGAAGGTGTGTGAAGACAGCATTCATGAGAGAATCACAAGACAGCTTATGGTGATAAGATCATCTTCCAGATCCTTGACATGTGGTCTCCACTGTCTGATCAACAGATAATGCTGTAAAGTTCCCTATTAACAGATTCCTAAAGATATCCTATCTCTCTTCTTTAATCTGTTCATTGGGATGAACAACTAACAAGGCACAAGATAATTATCATAGGTAAATGAGTTTTTAGTTAACCTTAAAATTTACATATTTTCCAGGATAATAGGAGTGATTGGCCTAGGAGAGAGACAAGCCTGGAAAAATATGAGGAACTTCTTCATGAGTATTTTATTTTGTTTATTTTTTGTCCTTCCTTTATGTCTCTTTTTTGCCTATCTCTCTTATTTCCTCTCTCAGATCTCAGAAATCACTTAGGTATTCTCCTCAATCAGATCATCACAACCTCAACAAAGGCGGTTTCAGAGATGAGTGGGGGTGAAGCCACATTATAATCCTTGAGCTGAGAAGCCAACAGGCAAATTAACAGTCTGAATAGTGGCCCATGTCTCAAGTTTCAATTCCTCCAACTGTTGGGCCACTTCTCCATTTCCCTCCAACCCTACCTGTATATCGCACTTCCTAGGCACACTGAATAATTTCCACTTTTTCCTGACAGCTTCACTAAGACTTTCAGTGTTGATGTAACTTTATCATGACCATCTCCTCTGCTTAAAAGTAATTCCAATCTTTCCTCTCTAACCACGTCTGGAGGTCGATGATCCAGCACAACCTTTTCAACTCTCCCTGGTGAAGTTACAGTTAATTTGTTCTGCTCCATGATCACTGTTTTCATATCTGGCAAAATGCAGTGTGTTTTGTTTCCTGCATCTTGGTCAGCGAACATCACACCTGCCTGTTCTACTCATCAAGGCTTGTTGAGGGGATGGGTAGGCAGTGAACAAATAAAGGATTA
Source organism: Muscardinus avellanarius (assembly GCF_963383645.1). Classification (NCBI taxonomy): domain Eukaryota; kingdom Metazoa; phylum Chordata; class Mammalia; order Rodentia; family Gliridae; genus Muscardinus; species Muscardinus avellanarius. Next base: position 29,664,266 of record NC_137790.1, read on the forward strand.
ATACAATGAAAAGAAACTTGACCTGCAGTTCCATGCATACAACCACAGGAAAGCTAAGTGGATTGCTGGCGATATAAGGATAAACCACAGTTGCAGGTAAAGTTGGTCATGGGAAGATGAATGGTTAACTCTGAAAAGTATCATAATATCGCAAATAAAACTAATCAATATGTGGTCCTAATTCAGACCTTTTAGCTCCAGGTACCTTACCTCTCCTGGGATTTTTCTGGCCCTCCTGCTGAGTTTCATTTTTAGCATCAACATTTTAATTCTGTAGATGAAAGAAAGCAAGACTAAGTTTCTGCAAGGGCGGTTTTGTCAGCTCAATCTAGAAAATCAGTTGAGCAAAGCTGCAGTTATTGTTGCTTTAATCTGTCCAGCTGACTTGCCTGGGAAATGCTTGGTTGGGTTTTCAAAATGAATGATTCAGTTCATGTAAGTATTTACATTTGTTTGGGAAAGACATAGATTTCAGGATGTAATTTGATACACACCTTTTCCCCTAATACCTCCTTTTTTTTTTTCTCCTCTTTTGCTTTGTTATATGACCAATGACATGTAACCAGCTGGCATTTGACACTCTAAAGTGCCCTAAGCCGGTCATTGTTGGCTCCTAAGTTAATCATTCCCCCAAAGTCAGGAAGCAAAACTGGGTTGGGACTTCATTTATGGATGCTTCAAACTTAGGATTTCCCTCCATGTCCCTCACCAACTGTTCTTAGTTCGTGAATTCTCTTATTGTTAAATTTGAAAGGGGACATCTGTGTGTCTCAAGAACAGACACTGTGAACTTAGAGGGTTTTGATAATGAAACTGTTTGAGGCTGATGTCCTCGATGGAAAATTGGGCTCTTTATTCTGAATATTTGTTTTTAGACTATACCGAGAGAGCTCCCCAGCTGACTTATGCTGATTCACTCTGCCTCCAACAAGAACCATTTAAATATTTGCAGTGCAGTTCTCTTCAGCGAGTTCAACTGAATGAATAGTTGAATAAATAGTGAAAGATCAATTTCTGTGCAGGAACAGTAACGGTCAATAATATCTTTTTAAGTATGGCAACCTTTATGACTTTCAAATATTAGAAAATCTTAACAATGTACAGCTGGCAAATGAATGTGCCCTTTTGATAATTGAATATTATTTTCTGGGAAACAAAGCTCTATATTTAACAGCTGTCCCATCAACAGTGAAAGATAGACTCCGTTGTATAGACACTGACTTTTTCTTATCTGATTTTACTCTATGAGTTTGTTGATATATGTCTAAGCATTCTTTTTTGTGCGTTTTATCAAAACCTTGAATGAATTTCTTGTTACTTACTAGAAATTCAGCTAGAATTGCAGTAAGGTCAGGATGAGAATAGTAAGATATTGTGGTTTGGTCATAAATGTTTGGCAAGGGAGGATATTCATCAAAAAATGAAACCTGAAAAATATATTGATGTAATAGAATCTTCTTGACTCCAGTTCTATCTTTGCCATGAAAGCTACCATATAATCATAATCGAGCGAAGTAAATTAACATTTCTGTGCCTCGTTTTCTTCATTATTATAATGGAAGCATTGGGATTAGATCAACAGTGTTCAACTGTGCCTCTGAAAGCCATAGTTTTTTGGGAAATATAAGATGACTTATGGCTTGTCTTCTCTGTGTCTTCTCTACAGCTCAAGTTTTCTTAATATCTGGTATTAAAGTTTACCAGTTTTATTTTTACTATGTAAGTGATGGTTTTGGGTTTTATCACTATCTGATAGAGTTGATGTTTTGTCTTCCATACTACCCCCACTTTCAACCTCCTGTCTTTCTGAATTGGCTCTTCCCATACAAAAAGTAAATAAAGAACAAGCTCTTCTCTGATACCTTATTAACTATTCAGTTCATACATGTTACTTCTTTTCTCTGAACTTCATTAAAATGTCCACATCCTATCTTCTTTTATATTGTTTTATTTCTCCTAAGCATTATTCTTTTCTTGACAAATAGATTACAAGTTTCATGAGAGCATGGCTGTGACAGCTCCTTAATTGTTCCCCAATGCCTTCCCTTAATAAAGCCCTTGGCCATATTTTCATCTGCAGCTTATGGTTCATGAGTGGTATTAACCAAATTATGGAAATGGTGTTGCCTTTTTTGAGGCTCTCTATGGCCAAGGTTTGCCCTACGATTTGGTTCTGGTCTGTGAAACCAGCCAATTGGAAGTCTTTAGGGAAAGTTAAGGGAAAGAGAGCTTTTATTCATTTAGTGAAAATGGTCTTTTCTAATTTCTCATTCTCCCTTCCTTGGCCATAGGTAAGATACATGAAACAGCAGGAACCACACAGCAAGTTTGAGGCAACTAAGATGAGGGAAAGGCTAAGAAAATCTGAGACATAGAATTTTGACCCTGTTAAGTCACAAAGTTAGTGACATGACTTACCTCTAGAATTTTGTTTTGTTAGAAAATTTTATTTAATTAATGATCAGAATTTCAACAGGCAGTTTATCATTCAGTCATCAGCAAATACTTATGACAGTCACAATATTCCAGGTAAAGTGCACGAACTACATTTCAAAAAAACATAAGATCTTATTCTCACAGAGGTCCTATGCAGCAGGGTAGTAGATAAGACATAAAATTAATAGCCATAATAAATAAATTATATAATATGGATTAGAAACATATTTACTTATTAGATTTTTATATAATGTATTATATTAAGTTTTTATAATTTAGAAACTACTAAGTGCTATGAGTAAAATGGAAGGATATAGGAACTAAGAAGATTGGTTTTGGGGATTAAGTGCAGTTGCTAGCAAAAGAGTGGAGATTGGAAAGGAAGGTGACATTTAAACATAGAATGTGTTCATTTCTTTGAAACTCAGAGAAAAGAAAACAGTATGTATGAACTAGATAGTAAATAAGGCATCACAGAAGAGCTTGTTTTTGACTTTGTTCTTGGAGAGGAGGAGCCAGATCAGAATGGGAGTAGAGTAAAAGACAAGACATCAACTCCATCAGATAGTAATCAAAGTCATAACTCTCATTTACACAGTCAAGTAAAATGATGGCAGTGAGGTCTGTCGTCATTTGTTTACCTCCGGATAGAACAACCCAGGTGCTGTGCGACCTCTGCAATGACCTGAGGGAGGAGGAAACCTGATCTGCCTGAAGGAGACCAGTGTGGCTGAAGGGAAGTGAACAAGGAACAAGGTAGAGGTGTGTGTGTGTGTGTGTGTGTGTGTGTGTGTGTGTGTGTGTGTGTGAGAGAGAGAGAGAGAGAGAGAGAGAGAGAGAGAGAGAGAGAGAGAGTCAGACAGACAGAAGAAGAGAGAGAGATGGAGAGACAAAGAGATGGGGAGCTTGCTCATGTGCATGTTCATGGTAGATTATGAAGAAACCTGTGGTTACTGTAAGAACTTTGCTTTTTGTTTTTAGGTGAAATAAATAGGCATTTGAAGGTTTAAGTGGAATCATAATATGGCCCAACTTGACATTTAACAATACCTAGTTACTCCATTGGAAGTAGACATAGGGAAAGCAAAGGAAGAGGCCTGAAAAATGTAGAAGAGGTCATTATGGTGATTTATAAAAAAGAAATTCTTGCCTGGATATATATTTAAGGTAGAGAAAAGATTTCTTAATTGATGTGAGTATAAAGTTACCAAGCCCTATCATTTTAGAATAGTAAATAGACATCAAGAAAAAAAATAAGCAATACTAAATATAAAATTCTAGCTTTTAAGCTAAGCCAATTACATGAAACTTTAATATTTAGATACTGAAGTACGTTTCATGAAAATGTAACTTAACAGGCAATACCTTACATAAATTCAAATATTCATTGATTTTTGAGAAGTTATCCCATCATCTTTTTTTGTGTGTGGTACTGGGGGTGGAACCCAAGGGCTTTTCTACCTCTGGGCTATACTTCCAGACCTTTCTTATAGTTTATTTGGAAACAGGGTCTCACTAAGTTGCTGAGAGCCTCACTAAGTAGCTGAGGCTGGCTTCAAACCTGTGCGATCCTCCTGTCTCAACCTCCCAAGCACTAGAATTACAAGTATGACCCACTACACCCAGGTATCCCATAATTTTTTAATCATATCAATTACCTCAAGGCTAAACTCAAGAACTTTGGATGGATAAGATTCCCCTTATTAAGGAACATTTTTAAAAAAATATTATAAACATGACATGAGCACCCATTCTTTTTTGGCCTGCCCTCTTCCTCCTCCTCCTCCTCCTCCTCCTCCTCTTCCTCCTCCTCCTTCTTCATCTTCATCTCCTTCTCCTCCTCCTTCTCTTCTCCCTCCTTTTTTTTTGTACCAGGGACTGAAGAGGGCCATTCTACTTCTGAGATATACCCCAGCCATTTTTATTTTTTATGTTGAAAGACGGACTCATTAAGTTGCTCACAGTCTCTCTAAGTTGCTGAGGGTCTTGCTATGTTGCTGAGGTTGGCCTTGAACCTGTGAGCCTTCTGTCTCAGTCTTCCAAGTATTGAGATTACAGGCACGTACTACCACATCCAGCCAGTTTCCTTCCTTCCTTCCTTCCTTCCTTCCTTCCTTCCTTCCTTCCTTCCTTCCTTCGTGGTGCTGGAAATAAACCCAAGGGCATTTTCCCTCCGAGTTACACTCCCAGCCCAATTTCGTATTCTTTTATTTTAAAACAGGGTCTCACTAAGTTTTGAAAGGCCTCACTAAGTACCTGAGGCTGGCCATGAACCTGTATTCTCCTGTCTCAGCCTCCCAAGTACTGGGATTACAAACATGTGCCACCACATCTGGCTTAATTTGCTACTTTCTTAAAACTAATCTGATTGAATCTAAATAACATTTAATAGAAATAACATTTATTTGAACAAAATGTGGAGAAAAAAGGGAAAATTTAATAATTTCACTTTCAAAATATTTGTCAAAAAGTAGACTGCTGACTTTGTTTGGGAGGCCAAGACAGGGGTAGGGAGTGGCTCATGGTTTGCCGACAGCCTCAGCTACTTAGTGAGGCTCTTTGCAACTCATTGCGACCCTGTATCAAAAGAAAGAATAAAAAATAGGGCTAGGGTTGTAGCTCAGAGATAGAATGCTCCTGGGTTTTATCCTCAGTACCAAAAAAAAAAAAAAAAAGAAAAAGAAAAAGAAAAAGAAAAAGAAAAAAAAAGTAGATGGCTGTAATTCAGATTTGAATCAGAACAACTGTGAAGTTTCCATAGCATTCCATAATTGGTTATTTTGAGTTTGTAGAATGATACTACTAAATGTGTATATGTATGTATGTATGTGTGCTCAGGTTCAATGTTGGCAAATCAAACTGGTTGATGTACTCCAAAATGTAGGCAACTGGGAGACAAGGGTGCTTGTTGAAAAGCCAAAGCCTAAGTCTAGATAGCATTTGAGTTTCCTATTGTACTGTGTGAGGTTGGGCTATAAAAGTAGGAACACTTGTGATGTAACAGCACATTTCTTATGTGTGTCAGATATATTTATTTGCAGTTTTCAGTCTTTAATGAATGTTATGGTTTGAATCTCAAGTGTCACCCAAAGGCTTATAAGGCTGAAGGCTTGGTCACAAAAATAGTTAAAGGTACCTCTTCACTTTAAAACATAAAAATATATTTGTATACCAAGATTGCTTGTGTACCAAGCCCATATTTGCAAAGCTTTATGCTGCATTAAAGTCCTGTGGTGGTATTGGAAGAAGGTGGAGCCTTTAGGATGTGGGTCCTAAGAGAAGAAAGTTAGGTTGTTGGGGTGTGTCCTTTGAAAGAGATATTGGCACCTCACCCTCTTCTCTTTTTGCTTCCTGGTCACCATGAGCTAAGCAGCTTTGTTCTACCACAGGTTCACTGCTATGATGTTTTGTCTCATTCCAGGCCCAAAGCAAGGGGGCCAACCAACCAGGAAAGTTGAAACCTGTGAAACCATGAGCCAAAAATAAATCATTTCTCCTGTTAAGTTGATTATCTCAGATATTTTGTCACAGTGATGGAAATGTGACTAACACAATGACTTAAAAACATTAGGAGAAGTGATGCATACAAGCTTTTAAAAATTAAATATATAAGAGGAAGAAGGACTCCTTATTGAATCTTTCTCTACAAATGTACAAATTATAAATTAAATATTTCTGGCTATTGCCCCATTTGCTAATTGAAATATGGAGCTTCCTTCTGAGGCATTTAGTTTTTATTTTTGTTTTGATTTTTTTACATTAGGAAATAATTTCACATTTCTGAATATTTAATGAATATTTTAAAAGCACCTAAGTGCTAAGTTCTGTGTATGCAATGGTGTCTAAAAGAAATATGGTCCCTATACTGATGAACTTTTCAATATTCTACTGGAAGGTTCATGAGATTTACAGAAAATACCACACCAGATGTAGTAAGTGGAAAACCAGAATCTTAGATCTGGGAGAAATCTCTACAGTTTTCAGATGATGAAGCTGAGGCATGATCCAGGGAGAAAATTCAGAATTTTTAAACTTCTTTTCTTCATACTCAACCAAAGAGTTAAAATAGATTGAAAAGATAGAGCAGAGGGTGGGCAGAGGACGTTTAGGTTAATGAGCTAATTTTCCAGGAGGACAGATACCATTTGAGATTAAATCATATAAATATATAAAAATTTCAGTGGATCCTAGAACCAACCCCACCTACTCTGAGAACCTGTTTCAATGGTACAACTTTGCATAGATAATATATGCCCTGATCAGACATGTCCCACTATCACAGAATTGTCCCTACCCTCGCTAAGAAGCAGAGTAAAAATCCATTATCTGTTTGCTACTGTGAAATTGAAATGGTTCCCACTGTGGGAAAAGCCCAGTCTTAATTCTTGTGCACTACTTAGAGGTATAAATTATAGAGTATGTGTTTCTGCCATTTCACAATTGGGCTGAGGAACAGCTCCACATACTGAGAGATGTTAGAGCACAGTTGGCAGGCGGGTAGACCCTGGAGGCTGCCTTCTGAGTTGAAAGCTTGGCTCTCTTCATGTTTTAGTTGCATGAACTTGAATAAGTGACTTAATATCTCTGAACCTTAGTTTTATTGCATGAAAAGTAGATCATCATAGGATCATTATAAAGTTTGTGTTAACATACGTAAGTCACCTAAAGCAGCAGCATTCTATGTATGGTCAGATCCAAAGTATTGCTAGAATTGGTGCAATGCATTTGGGCTGGGAATAGATACAAATGAGACATCATTGTGTAGTATGAATGCAAGTGAGTATGTTCCTGTGTCCACTGTTTGAGATACCACAAAGACTTACAAGATGATGATGATGATAATGATTATTATTATTATTAATTATTATCATCATTATTATTACAAAATTGAGGATGGAACCCAGGGACATGCTACCTCTGAGCTACACCCTCAAACCTATTTTTTTATTCTTTATTTTGAAACAAGGTCTCACTGAGTTTCAAAAGGCCTCACTAAGTAGCTGAGGCTATACAGGAACCACAATCCTCCTGACTCAGCCTTCCAAATGCCGGGATTATAAGCATATGCCACCACGCCCATCTAAGATAGAGATTATTTTTTTGGTGGAGTGGTACTGGGAATGGAACCCAGGGGCATTCTACCTCTGAGCTAAACCCCTAGCCCTGCCCTCTGCATCTTAGTGAGATAGAGATTCTTAAGTGCATGTATTTTCTTCTTATATTAACCCTCTCTCTGTTTCAGTAGAGAAACAAACATTTACTGTGTTCCATTGGCCACTCCCAGGCTCACTCTAGAGTTTGAGCTTTCCTTTTCTACACAGCAAGAGTTCAGAATGTTTGGGATTGTTTGTGTCATAATACTGGATCTCCTAGTCCCTGGGGTTATCAAAGAGAAAGTACACACCTAGGTTCATGTCACTCTGATGTGTGAAACAGTGCCACCACCCATTGTCTTTGTTCTGTGATGAAATTGTTTTCTATTGTTAGTAGAGGAAATGTTTGGCACATGAGGGATGTCTTGCTGGAAGGATCAATAACTTTGTTCCTAATCTTACTTCTTTTTTCCCCAAGGAATGAATTCAACATATGACAAATCTTCTATTATAGGAGATTCTGTGTATTGTAAAGCTCTTCGAGGAGAGAAATATTTAAAACTGAGTGACATGTCAATTTCATGATTTCGCTCATCAGTGCATTCCTAGTAAGACACCACCGATTCCTTAGATTACATCCACTGGGAAATTTTGTGTTTTACTCCAAATGAATTTCATAAAACGTAATGCACATTATAGAGACACTGAAAGAAAAATTTCTCACCATTCACATGGTAGATATGAATGATACCTATAAATATTCACTTAGTTAACATTTAAAAATTTACTAAAATAATCAATAATGGTCTGAAGATAACTTCAAAAGCATATATCTGTGAAAAAGCAACCATCTCTCAAAATTAAAAAAATTTAAAGCCGGGCGTGGTGGCGCACGCTTGTAATCCCCGTGCTTGGGAGGTGGAGACAGGAGGATTGCGCAGGTTCGAAGCCAGCCGCGCTAGTGTAAGAGACCCTGTTTCAAAAATATAAAATAGGTCTAGGAGTGTAGCCCAGAGGTAGAAGGGCTTCCAGGAACCCCAGTACCACCAAAAAAAAATTTTTAATATTTCATGGAGGAAAAAATTAAGCAACAGAACAATGATAACAAAAAACCAGAAACAAAACAAAACAAAACAAAACAGAACTTAGGTAAATTAAGATACTTAAGTATCTCTGGATACTCTAGGTATTTAGTTTTCTTTCAAGTTCATTCTTGCCTCAGAACATTTCTTTGGACCAACTGAAGACAGATAAGTCAATTTTATAAGTGGCTTCATATTATGATATAATGTAAATGCAAATTGTGATTTCTCTTTTCTGAATTTGTTGTCCAAGTACTTAAATAGACTTTAGAGAAAACTAGTTTCTGTCTATCAAGATATCATCCTTATCAGGAAGACTGTTTTCCAGCTAGAGATTAAGCCCTAATATTTGCATTAAACATTTATAGAATCTGGATGAGTGTGCTTGGGCTCTGCACAAGTAATGTGCGGAGCCCAAGTAATGGCTAGAATGGGGTATTTCTAGAGCTTCTGCAAAGCCCAGCTGCAGAGCCATTGGTGAAACTAAGCTAGCCTGAAGAAAGTTAAAGACATCAGAAAACCTGCATGGGGTGGATCTAATAACCTCTTGGAGCATCAGAGAATAATAAGTTGTCAGGAAATTCTTGGCATCATGGCAGGATATAGTGTATATTATAAAATAATGTACTGATAGGCATATAGCTAGAAAACACTTCAGCATGGGGAGTGCATTCTTGGCAGAAAGTGACCACATTTGGCATTAATTTCAAGAGCACAAGAGAAAGAACAGAAGCATGATACTTTCAAATCAGTATGTTTTTCTAAGATCCAATTATATAATGCTGTGATGTAGAAGCTATTGAACCTTTTTATTTTGCACGGTTGGAGGGACTGGGGATTAAACACGGGGCATTCCATGTCCAAGCTACACCCTAGTTCTTTTTATCTTTTATTTTGAAACAGGGTTTCACTAAGTTGGTGAGGGTCTTGCTAAGTTGCTGAGGCTGGTCTCAAACTTGTGATCCTCCTATCTTAGCATCCCAAGTACTGGGATCACAAGGCATGCACCTCCGTGTCTGTCTGCTACTTTTCTTATAATACTTACTTCCACTTTTACCGCAGTTTAAAAAATCTATTTATTTTAAATATGTTTTTATTGGGACATTGTAGCTTCACATTTTAATGTAGTTCAGAATGATACAGACATCCATGCACACAACATTGGTGAACTTTCTTACTTTTTAAAATTAGTATTTTCAAAATGATATTTCATCCCTCATCAATATGTGTATCCACTCTTTATAAAGGTTAAGAACACTTTCAAATTCTTCATCTTCACTAACTTTAATATTTCGTATAGTGAATTAACTAAAATTTTTGTTTTCAGTGTTTAGTGTGTTTTGGTTTTGCATTGCACATCACCAAATACAGTGGAGCTTCCATATCTTGAGATTTAACAAACCAGAGATTAAAAATATTTGATAAAAATGTCAATATGTTTTATTATTGTTTTCTAAATAATACAGTATAACAACTAATTACATTGTATTGGATATTATAAGTAACCTAAAAGTGATTTAAAGTATACGAGAGAGGGGCTGGGTGTAGTGCTGCATGCCAGTAATCCCAGTACTTAGGAGCCTGAGAAAAGCGGATCGCAGATTCAAAGCCAACCTCAGCAACTTAATGAGATCCTGCTTCAAAATAAAAAATAAAGAGAGCTGGCATCTAATTCAGAGGTAGAATGCCCCTGTATTCAATCCTCAGTACCTGACCCTCCCCTAAAAAAGGATACAGAAGGATGTACAAAGAATATATAGAAATATACCTTTTTATATAAGATACTTGAGCATCCGCAGATTTTAGTATCTTCAGAGAATCCTAGCATCAATTCTCCACAGATACAAAAGGACAACTATATTTAGGTGTTACTGTGAATTTGCTTACAACTCTTGCATGTAGGCCTACAAGATGCCTGTTTCTGGATTCATTGCCTATTTGTTGGGGCTTAGCCTCAGGAAAGTGTTTCAGAGATTCCTTGGTAAACACTGACATTCTGCTTGTCTGAATATGTATTTATATTTTCTCTCAATTGAGTACCATTTGGATTGAGCATACTATTACAAGTTTAAAATCACCCCCCTCCCTGTTTATTTTGGATAAATACTGATTTACTTTCTAGTTCAAGTTGTGTTCCCGAGACATTATGCTGATGGGATGGCAGGCAAAATTTTGTTGTGTTTTGTTTTTCATGTTGTTGGTTTTTCCATGAAAAATCTTAGGATTTTATTTATCCTTCAGATTCTGAAATTTTACAATGATGAATATGACTGTCCTTTTTAAAGTTTCATCCTAATCTACTTCCCACATGTTTGGTGGGGGTTAGGAACATTTGAAATGACACCTTCCCTTTCAGATGGGAGAGTTCTCTTCTCTCCTGGAAGTGGCACTACAAGTCTTTTTCAAAGGCAATTCTTCTCTAGTTTTCTTCCTTTGCCATTTGTCAAAGTGCTCATCACACAAAAGATGGGGAAAGAAAGAAGTAGACTGAACTGCTTCTCCAAAAGGAGCTTTCCCATGAATGACTCTCTATCTTGGAGGTTGCTTTTAATTTCTGGAATTGTTGACTCTGGACTTAGACTCTTTCAAACCTCCCACCATGACAAAAGACTTCTATTACATGTGTTTTAGACTATAATCTCAACCAGTTTTTTTTTTTTTTTTGAAGATATGATTCGGTGAGATCATTTCTCTTTCTCTCTGAAATTCCAAAATATCTGTGAATCATTGATTGTATTTCTTATAGGCACAAAATGTTTTGTTGCTTTGTGTGATTTGAAGCAAGAGGGGGGGGATACAAATATACATTCAATTTACCTTATTTAAAAATTATCCTTATTAGAAGAATTTACAAAAATGAATCCCCCTTGCCCAAGTTCAGGGGAAGAACTTTAATTCAATAGTTTGTTTAGGCTTTAGTACAAAGCTTTACAAATATGGGCATGGTAAATTGCATGCCACAAGCAATCTTGGGCCCAAAATACTGTCTGATAGTGTATTGTGAGACAATAAAGTAAGGAGAAAGTGCCTTCAATTCTTTTTTTGACCTTAAACCCTGCTATTTTGGGATGTTTTTTTCCTAGCAATGTTCCCATTATAATAAACTTTAACCACAATAAAAGTGAAATCTCCTTCCAGTTTATTGTAATTGGTTGAGATATTAATTTTTAATGGAGTTCTCATGAGGACAAGGATACATCCTTTGGGATCATGTGGTGGTTTTATCCTTAGAGAAGATGAAGTCATTCTGAGTATAGAGTATTCCTTCACATGCTTAATGGGATCATTGACCAATAACTTTCTATCGGTGACCTGACTTGACTTCAGGGCTGAGTTGTCCGAAATATATGCATGGCTGTGACATTTAATTACAACACAGTTTTCAGAAATAGCATCATTGCATGTTAGCCACGGGATCATATACTTTTGGCAGTGGATATGGGCTAATTTAAACAATGCAAACTTCTTTTTTTAAAACTACAATTATAGAAAGAGCACGGGAACTCTTTGTGTTCTTCTAAATGGTTAGAATATTAAGCAGTTGAATGTGAAGCTATTGAAGATGGTTGATAAAAGTAATGCTGTAACTACATAGTGCTCTCCCATTCTCATTTCTCTCCCTATCTATCTTTCTTGTAGTCTATACCACTGAGATTGTGAATTTATATGCTGCCTGTCTTTTAGAATCATTCTGCATTAAAATATCGCAAGTTTCAAGATTCTGGTGGTCACTAGAAAACAGAAAATAATAAAATCATTTCAGGAATCCATGTAGTTTTTAATTTGATTTGGTGTTTCCACTATCCTTTCTAATATATAAGACTGACTTAATACTTTCTTATTTATGAGAAGATTGACCTATAGTGGAAAAAGAAAAGACTGCAGTTTTAGCAATTGATTCAGCAGTATTGGATTAAAAATACTAATGATAGAGAGAGATCAATCTAAAAGTAATATTTGATTTTCTACAGCAAATTTCACTTTGCTTTTCACATCTAGTTTCACTATAACTCATACGCTTCTTCTACATGCATCTTGACATTTCAGTGTTTCTTAATCTTTAATACACTGTAATAGTAGTGATTCTTTAATGCTCTTTAATAGTAGTGATTCTTATTCTACTTCTCCAATAAGATGGAAAAGCTCAGTGAGCTCCCTTATATAATACAACCAGTCATTAATAGATCAAGGGTTAAAATTTAGGCAATCTGGCAGAAATACAAAGAGAACTTCCTAAGGATTAAAAAATGTAGTGAAAAGGCCATCAATCAATCAATCAATCAATCAAATGAGATACCCCCTGATTCAGAAATGTTGAGAATGAATATAAATTTGAAAGAAGTCTTTAGAGCATAGCTGGTACAAAAATTTCCAAGCACCACTGAAGAGAAATTTCTGATCTTGTTCTCACATAATTTGAGGCCAGTGGTGAGCTGAATTTACCTAAACCTGAAAAAAGCTACAAACAGCTTGGTTACAGATTTGAATGATCTGGCTTACCAAACTTGCAAAAAATGAAATGCTTGTAATCCCAGTATTTGGGAGGCTGAGATAAGAGAATTGCGGGTTCAAGGCCAGTCTCAGCAACTTAGTGAGGCTTTTGATAACTTAGTGAGACCCTATTTCAAAATAAAAAAAAAAAATGAAATAGGGCTGGGGCTGTAGCTCAGAGATAGAATGCTCCTGGGTTTGAATAATGACTGCTTTCTTATTAGATACAATGGAAACTCAAAAAGAATAGACTAACATCTTTAATGTGGTAAAAGAAATATTGTCAGATATAATTCTATATCTTGAAAATATATCATTAGAAATGAAGATAAATAGTTTCAGAAGAAAAAAAGAAGTATTGAGAGCTTCCTATGTCAGCTATGTGCTACAATAAATATTAAGAGAAGATTTTGGACTAAAGAGAAGTTATACCACATGAAAGCAGAATCTATAGAAAAGATAAAAGTACCAGAAAGGGGAAATATATGAGTAAATATTTTAATAGTTTTAATGGTTGTTATATGAAACGGTATACAAAGTACTTATTAGTGAAATTAGGTTAGAAAAATAAAAGAGACAAAGTTTGAAAGGAAAAATAAAACTTTTAATTCATGTATGACATACTTATGTGTTTAGAAAGCTTAATGTAATTCACATACACATGATAATAACTAATAAAATTACTAAGTAGACTTGGAAAAGTCTCAGGAAATAAAATTACCATTTCAAAATCAATTTTATTTCTGATTGCTAACCAAACAATTGCAAATGCAGTTTAAAAGGTACCACCTGCAATACTAACAAAATCTTAAGTAAATAGAAATAAATCTAACAAAGATGAGCAAACATTACTGATAAATATGTTTTCTTGAGACAGGGAAAACATTACAGAGACATGACTGAGAGAACCTTTAAAATGCCTCAGCAAATATATTCACAGATTGGAAAACCCAATATTATTAAAATGCATATTTTCCAAAAAATTATTTATAGATTTGCTGCAATATCAATAAAAATCTCGGCAGGCTTTTTGGAAGTGAGTCTAAAAATGCACGGGATCCAGAACAGCCAAAACAATATTGATAAAGAAAAACAATGTTAATAGATTTACTCCACTTGATCTCAAGAATTAATACAACAGTACTGGAGTTAGATACTAGCATAATAATAGAAAAACTGATGGAACAGAATACAACATACATAAGTAGGCACATAAAATGCACTCAGTATATATGTATACATATATGATATCTACATACATATACATGATATCTACAAAGAATTTTTCATTTTTTATTTGGTTTGCCTAGCATGTGTGAGGCTTTGAGTTCAATCTCTAGCCCAGCAAAATTAACTGATGTGGCAGGAAAATTTGTTTAGACAAATGGCGCAGAAAAAACTGGATATCAATTAAGAAGCAAATGAATTTGGCTCTAGCTTACTCAACACATAAAATTATTTGTAGATAGGTTATATACTTAAATGTAAAATCTATATAAAAATGCTTTTAGAAGAAAACAAATGAGACTATCTTTGCGATCCTGGAATATGCAAAAATATTCTTAGGAAGAATTGCTAAATGGAATCTCAGCGTAGTTTTGATTTGCATCTCTGATTGCTAATGATGAACATCTTTTCAGGTATCTATTGGCCATTTGTATTTCTTCTTTTGTGAAGTGTCTATTCAATTCAGTTGCCCATTTGTTGCTTGGGTTATTTGTTTTGCTGGTGTAAAGTCTTTTGAGCTCTTTGTATATTCTGTATCTTGCCTCACTTTCAGAGAGGTAGCTGGTAAAGATCTTCTTCCATTCTGTATGTAGGCTTTCTCTCTGGATTCTTGATGATTTCCTTTGATGAGCAGAAACATTTAATAAGCCGCCATCTCGCTTGAAATTTCTTCTTTTAATTTCCTGTGCTTTGGAGGTCTTGTTGAGGAAGTTACTACTTGTTCCTATATTTTGGAGTGTTGAATCTATGCCCTCCTCTAAAAGTTTCACAGTCTTTGGTCTGATTTCCAGGTCTTTGATCCCAATCAGAGTGAAAAGCATAAAGAAGTCAGATAACAACAAATGTTGGCAAGGATGTGGGAAAATAGGAACTCTTAAATTTTTGGTGGGAGTGCAAACTAGTTCAGCTGCTATGAAGATCAGTGTGAAGATTCCTTAGAAAACTGGGAAAGGATCCATCATATGATCCAGCTATACCACTACTGAGTATCTTTCCAAAGGGGGTAAAATCAGAGAACTACAGCAACATATGCATGCCCATGTTCATGGCAGCACAATTTACAATAGCAAAAATATGAAACCAATCTGGGTGTCCATCAATAGATGAATGGATTACAAAATTATAAATAATACACACAAAGGAATTTTACTTAGCAATAAAAAAGAACAAAATGATGCCATTTGCAAAAAAATGGAAAGACCTGGAGAACATTATGTTAAGCCAGATTAGCCTAGCCCAGCACAGAAAGAGAAGGGACATATGTTTTCTCTAATATGCTCAAGCTAGGGAGTATTAAAGATACCAGAGAGACTCCAGATAATGGCGGGGAAATCTCTGCGAAGCCAGGAAGGAAGGGTAGAGGAGGAAGAAGGTTGAGGTTCATTAATGGAAAAGCTGCATGCAATTATGTGATGTGAATGTAATAGCGTTACCCTGGACATTCAGTATTGGGAGGGAGGAAAATGGGGAAGGGGGCACCAAGTACTGGGTGAATATATGCCATTGTCAACATGATCCACATTTTGATGTGAGACTAGAGTGTACCAATAAAAATAAAAAAGAAAGAATTGCTAAGTTAAAAGCTGTAAAAGAATATTTAGATTTCATCAAAACCAAAATCCTGGAGGGAGGAGGTAGAATCCCTCTGGGTTCCATCCCCGGTACTGCAAATTTTAATTTAAAAAAATCCCCCCCCCAAAAAAAAAAAAAAAAAGCCACAGGGTGTGATGGTGGCAGAGCACGCTTGTCATCCCCACGTTCAGGAGGCTGAGACCGGAGGATCGCGGTTCGAGGACAGCCTCAGCTACTTAGTGAAGCCCTCCGCAACGCAGTGAGACCCTGTTTCCAAAAAATAAAGAACAAGGCGGGCGTGGTGCCGCACGCTTATCATCCCCGCGCTTGGGAGGCAGAGACAGGAGGATCGCGCAGGTTCGAAGCCAGCCGCGCTGGCTTCAGAGATCCTGTTTTCAAATTAAAAAAAAAAAAAAAAGTATAAAAATTGTCTGGGAGTGTAGCCCCGGAGGTAGAAGGGTTTCCAGGAACCCCAGCACCACCAAAAAAAAAAAAAAAAAAAGAAAGGAAAAAAAAAAGAAAAAGAAAAAGAAAGAAAGAATAAAAAAAACAGGGCAAGGGTGTAGCTCAGAAAGAATAAAAAACAGGGCAAGGGGTGTAGCTCAGAGGTCGGTCGAATGCCCCTGCGTTCCATACCCAGACAGACCCGCAAAAAAAAAAAAAAAAAAAAAAAAAAAAAAAAAAAAAAATTAAAATTAAAATAAAAAAAAATCTTTCCCCCTTACTCTCACGATCAAACCACAATGAGGATACGCTCATCAAAATAAGTAAGTAGGCAAGATACAGATTATGAAAAGATGATTCTTTGGACTTATATTTTTATTCATAACTTATCTCCAGAAGATGTAAAAACCTTTTGTAAGTCAAAAATAAAAAGATGATTTAGTTAAAAAATGGGCAAAGTCTTGAATAGCACAAAAGGAAATCTGTAAGGAGACATCCTACCTAAGATTAGGCCAATATGAACTTGAAAAGATTCTCAACATACAGTATCACGAATTAGTGAGGCCCTCTGAAATTTAGTGACACCCTATTTCAAAATGAAAACTAAAAATTAGGACTGAGTGTATAGCTCAGTGGTAGAAGGCCCCTGGGTTAAACCCTTGGTACCAAAATAAAAGAAAGGGGGAAAAAAGAAGAAAATATTCAGGGAATGTAACTTACAATTATAATGGTATAGCATTTCACATTCTTTGGAATGGCTAAAAATTGACAACACCAAATAATGACAGGGATGTAAAATAACTACTGACAAGTTGTTGATAGTATAAAATGTTTCAGTTATTTTGGACTATGGTTTACCAACTTCTTAAAGGTTTTACACACACACACACACACACACACACATCTTTTTTTTTTTTTTAGTACTTGGGATGGAGCCCAGAGGCATTCTACCTTCGAGCTACACTTCCAGCCCTATGTTTTATTCTTTATTTTTGAAACAAGGTCTCACTGAGTTGCAAAGTGCATTACTAAGTAGCTGAGGCTGTCCTTAAACCTCGATTCTCCTATCTCAGTCTCCCAAATGCTGTGATTACAAGCGTGCGCCACCACGCCTGGCACACATTTTTCTCATATTAAATCATAGATATTTATCCAAGTGATATAAAAACATAACTCATAGCTTCTGTGAGAATATTTGGAGAGCCTGAGCAGAGTGGCATATACCTGTAATATCAGTATTTGGGAGGTGGAGACAGGAGGACCTTAAGTTTGAGGCCAGTGCATGGTAACTTAGGGAGAATATGTCTCAAAATTTAAAAAAAAAAAAAGGTCTGGGGGTATAGCTCAGTGGTAGAATGTCTCTAGATTTAATTCCCAATACTCTCAAAAAATTTTTGGAGAAAATCTGGAAACAACTGTAATATACATATCCAGGAAAGCAGGTAAGCAAATTGTGGTATATTAATACAATTAAATATTAATCTTCAAAGAAAAGAACTGACCACACATACAACAATGAGACTGAATCATATATATATATATATATATATATATATATATATATATATATCAAAAGATGCCAGACAATAAAGGATTATGTATAATCTGTCATGTTCAAGGACAGGCAAAATAACATATAGCAATAGAAATCAGTACAAGGGAGTTAGGCTAGAAAGGGGGATGAGGAGAATTTCTGGGGTGCTTGAAAAATTTGATAGTTCGTTTTGGGTGGTGTTTCATTGGCGTGTACAACTGTCAACAGAGTGAAGACTTAAAATGTGGATATTATCTTGTAATTTAAATGTTACACACTTTAAAATGTGTAAAAAATAGAATAATAAGTTCAAGCATTATGACTGCTTATGGTTCCTTATTAACACCTGGATTTCATCTGAGTGTGCTTTAAATTGATGCTTTGATGATGAGAATAGGCTTTTCCGGGGAAGACTGTGGCAGAAGGAAAGGTTAGGTCCGCACCACCTGTTTCTGGCACTCTTCTCACTAGACACCAGATTGCCTGCTGGCTCATCCCAGCTTTTCTGAGCACAGGGAAAGCAGTGACAATACCAGGGGGCCTTATGCTTCCACGATGGACACCATATGTTTTCTCTGTCCTTTCATAGCTCTTCTCATCTGTCTCTTCCCTTTGTCCTTTTAGCATCTGAAGACTAGTGACACCAACAAACTTAATGCAAAAAGGGGATGGGAAGCTAATATTTCTTATCTCTTCAATAGTCCAATATCTGTTACTTATCAAAATTTCAAGTTGTCATTGGAGAAGAGATGATTCCGTGAAGGATCCAAAGAATTTCAGTAGGGTCCTTCCTTGGCTTATGTAAAAGAAAATAATTTAGCATGAATCAGTCAGAGGGATAGAGAAAGATTTTTTATTTAGAAAGTAAGGAATACATGTTCAAGGGAGAATACTGGTCAGAGAGAGAGATACATCCTGGGCGGGGCGTATCCGTGGCTCTTCTTTAGGAAAGACTGGTGACAGCTGGGCATGAGTAGGCTTGTGAGGGTCATATCAGTCTGGTAATCATCACATTAGGATGTTTTGGTCATCTTCCATCTGGGAAGATACAGTATTGATGGGACTTTTATTGCCTAACCAAGAGGTGTCCATTTTGCTTAACCTATTCACAGGTGGGATGGCTAACCAGAACCAGGGAATGATCATAAGTGAGTGGGTTTCCTGTTTCGGTGGTCTGGTTGTCATGCTGGAGTCTTTGTTGTGATTTCCTTCCTTCCTTCCTTCTTTCCTTCCTTCCTCCTTTCTTTCTTTCTTCCTTTCTTTCTTTCTTTCTTTTTCTTTCTTTCTTTCTCTCTTTTCCTCTCTTTCTTTTTTATCTGATCAGATTGCTCTTCTGATTAACTAGTCGTAGGTTGATAATTAGCAGTTCTCAAAGTATTTTACAAATGAATGAATCCAGTATGGTGTCTGCCCACCTTTTGGGATCTTTTGTGTCACTTCTGTTGCCTGATCAATAGCTAAACTCTAAGGATAACTGTGTTTAGAGTAATTAATGTAAGTGAATGAGTAAAATTTTGCAAATAATTTCCCAGAAATCTGGGACAGACAGGCCTAGGTTAGGTATATGTAGGAGTTGACTGGCCTGGATTGGGTAATTTTAACCCAGGTTTCCACATTTAAATTACATTTTTTCCTGCACTGAGTGTTGTATGCATGTATTTTTTTTTTATCACAGTAAACATCGATGTAATGTGTGGCTACAGTGTTCTGTGGCCACTGTGAGATATGGAGAAGAACCAAGAAAAAAGAAAAAAAGAAAAATGCCCCCTGACTATTGCCCAAGATGACCCAGCCACTAGCCCACCAACCAGCGGCTCACAAGACTTCTGTGCCACCTTCCCTCTTTGCCCCATAAAAAGCCCTTAGCCTGTAAGGAGGCGGGCTTTCTGACTCATAGGCTCAGATTCCTCCCTCCAGGTTTTATTCTTAAATATAGCCTGTTCTCTGTGGTTGGGCCATGTTTTCTTTGTCCCCATATACTTCAACAGCACCAACAAAAAATATTAAAATGATAAAATTACATTTTCCTTTTCCTGCCTTTCTGTATCTTTTCTACCTATCTTTAATTTCGTCTAACCTCAAAATTATACTTACAATGAATAGCTATGCTCTGTAAAGATATTTGTGAGAGAAAATTAAGAACTGCTATGCATATTACTTGAAGATGTTATTTATACAAAATGAAAACGAAAAATAAAATATACCAAATTTCTGGAAATAGCAACATGTGACAGAATTTTTAGAAAAAAGAAGACATTCAATTTAGGAAATTACATTTTTAGGTAGAATTGTGGCGGATTACTGAGCTTTAAAGTGATCATATTTGGATTTAATGACAAAATAACTTACAATACGTTGTATTACATATAATAGCTCCCGAATACAGAATGTGCGCTTCTGCCCTTTGTTTTCTCTGATTTGTACGGCTTCTGGAAAATTGACCCGCAAAACTTGGTGGTTTAGGCTGTGAGCATCTGTTTACAATTTCTTACCCTGGAGCTATTTGAAGCACCTGCAGTAGGAAGGTGGAAAGATCTGTGTGTGAAGGGTGAGATTAGTGAGGATGGACACAGGGTTGCAAAATGTGAGGACTGGTTGTTTAGGTTGGACTTGGGCCTGTTTTGAAATTTAATTCTAAGGGAAGCCCCTGAGCAACATCATCCTGTTTGTATTTTTGTTTTGTTTTCAAACTGCCCTGAATTGTTCCTTGTTTCTGAAACTAATTTTTTTTGTTGTTGCTAAAAATAACTACTTTTGCCATGTATATATTTATGTATTTTTTGGTGGAACTGGATATTGAACCCAGGGCCGCTCTACATCTGAGCTACACCTGCAGCCACATTTTATACTTTGGAACCAGGTTTCACAAAGTGAAGAGAGCCTGGCTAAATTGCTGACCGTGGCAGTGAACCTGTGATCCTCCTGTTTCAGCATCCCAAGTACTGAAATTATAGGTGTATGTAACCACGCCTGGCTATAGCTTGTCTTTTGAGTCACGCAGTGTAGGAATAAAACAATGGAATTTATGTATGAATAATAGAAAGCTTATGTAGCGTTAACACCTTTAACAAATGGTCGAATGCCTACAGCTCCAGAGGCTCCCAGAAAGAGAACAGAACGATCTCTATGGGCTTTCCAATCTACTGCCGCCTTTAGTGTGGGAAACCTACCTCCCCCAAAGTCTTAGGAAATAGCTTCTCTCTCCTACCTTATACATAAAAATTACTTCTTTTCCTCATTATTTTATCATTTTATCCAATCTTCTACTCTGACTTTCTAACTCCTACTTTTTTCTCCAGCCCACTCTTACTTTCAACTTTTTGATGTGTGTGATTATAACTACTTTTAACGTTCAGCTTCGGATCAGTGTGTTCTTAGGTGGTTACAAAATAGGCTGCACCCAAAAATAATTAGTAAAAAAAAAAAGAGTAGTGAAACATGGAAATAAGTATCGTTTGGAAAACAAATATGCCAGTGTGAAAGGCTCTCAGATGTCACATATAATTGTGATCCCAATGAATTAGAGTAAACAACTTAAGCAGCCTGGGAGGACGCGAGTGTCAAAATATCCCCAGTGCTACCTCTCTTACCTTGCTCTGGGAAAAGCGGGTTTGCACATAGTTTTCCCCCACCTGCAACATATTTCCGTGTTTCTAACCTTGGGTGAGGCAATGTTCTCCATCTGCTGTCTTCTCCAGGAGGATGCCATTTGTCAGAGGGCATGGATGTTTGCAACTCTCTGTTAGCAAGCCAATTGCACACTCCCCAGACCCTGCAAACTTTCACACAGTTAGGCCTGTAGTATGTGTGGAAGGTTTTGCTTAATAAAATATTGAGAGTAGAATAACTGGTTTTGTACTTGCAAAGCCGGAATGAGTTTATCTGTCCTTTGTCACTGAGCATGATTATAATCTATATTATTTATTACATATGAATGCCAAGTATGTGTATAAATTTTTAAACTTTTTCAGGTGTGATGGGGACGAGGACAGATGGGAGGCTAAGAGGGGAGGAAAGCAGGGTTGAGGCTAGCTTCAGCTACTTAGCAAGAACCTCGGCAACTTAATGAGAACCTATTTAAAAATAAAAATAAATAGAATAAAGTGAATGAAAGAAGACATGAAGGGAGGAGGAGAAAAATGTAGTGTGGAAACCTGTCCCTAAATTCTCAAGCCAAAACAGGTTAACCCTCTGTCATTCAGGTTACCCAAGTCAAGCCTGTCAGCCTCATATTTCTGGGGAATTTGCAAATCTTGATTCATTCATTTATGTTAATTATCCTGAGCATTGTTAGCTATCCTCAAAGGAGGATTTATTGGTTGAACAACAGAGGTCACATAAAAGATCCCAAAAGGTGACCAGTTGGCCAGATGACCAGAAACCATATTGGAAATTCACTCACTTGCAAAATACCTTATAACTATTCATTACTGACCTAGAAATAGTTAAGCAGGAGAAATATCTGCCGATTGGACTAAAAAGCACACACCAAAGATCCAGAAAGATGATCAAACCACTAAAACAGGACATCCATTCAGTTATGGTCATTTTCATGGGCCTTGTTAGTCATCCCATCCATGAATAGTTTAAGCAAAAGGGATACCTATTGGTTAAACAGTAAAGGCCCGTCATGGCCCTAATAAGGACCATGGTACCCCAAATAGGAGATGACTAAAACACCCTAATTTAGTGATTACCAGACTTAAGTCACCCTCACATACCTTCCCACTCCAGCCCTCACTGGGCTTCTCTTAAGAAAAGATCCATGGACCCCCAAATACCGTTCTCACCTTTGAGGTAGCCTGCATTCTCCCTTGAATGCGTATTTCCTGCTTCCTCAAATAAAATCCCTGTCTACGTCTCTGACTGGCTCCTGATGCAATTCTTTCCTGTCAGGTAAACTAAAGGACCCCTCCGGTCCAGAGTTGGGTTCCCTTCTTTTTCCCATTAGGACTTTCTCTGGGCCCTTCACAGAATTGTTTCTTCTTTCCTTGGCTTGTTTGGTTGCCAAGGAAATTGGTCGGTAACCATGTGTGGCTTTGTTTATTTTCCACCAGATTTTTTTTTTTAATTGAAGATTTTCCTTAGCTGAGCCTGGCAAGGGGGCTCATACCTGTAATCTCAATGCATGGGAGGTTGAGACAGGAGGATGGCAGGTTTTAGGCCAGACTAAGCTAATGTAGGAAGACTTTGTTTCAAATCCCAGTACTCTGCCCCTCCCCCCAAAAAGATTTTATTCATTGCTCCTCAATAGTTTTATATTCCATAAAGCCTGATATTTTTTGGAGTGAAATTTGAAGTTCATATGTCTTGTGTCTTGCCTACTAAAATCTATGCCAGAGCAAGAATAGACCTGAAATTTCTGCGAGTCCTAAATATGATCAGGCTGGTTCTCAGAGCACTTGCAAGATTGTTACGTGCTCACTGGATTAACTCAGTTTTGTGTTTCTTGCAAATGCTATTTGACTGGTAATGCGTTAGCCACCAGGAAGGAGTGCCTCCCAAATCTAATTGAGCATTTCTTGCTTTGACTCGGCTTATAATAATCCATAGGTATTTTGAGTGCTCCTTCTCTGATGGTAATTCTGACCCACTTATTCTATAGTAACTTTTACTGCTGTGAAATGCTACAAATATACTTTGAGATGTGTTTTACATAGTTAGTATGTGCTATATTTTTGGCCATAGCAAATTTTTTTATTTTCTATAATCAGTACTTTTTTAATCAGTACTTCTTTTTTTCTAATCAGTACTTTTTTAAAATCAGTACTTCTTTTTACTTGTAAATATTTTGAGCAACTGTAGGAATATGCTTTTATAAAAGAAACATGGGAACATATTGGATAAATAATCATATCACATAGATTAACATATATGCTTACTTAAGTAAAAGCTACATGTAATCTTTGTACTTATAGTAAAACATCAAACTATGATGACTAATAAATGACAGTGATGTGCAAATGTTAATAGTTTCAATTGAATAGCACAAGAGAAATTATAAAATAATATTTTCAAAGGAATAAAAGTCTAAAACAAAATAATACAAGACTATAAAATTATTACAATTCTTGTCAAGGTATCTGCAGAGTTGACAACTTTACCTAAAAGATGGAAAGAACTAGCTAAAACAAACCTCATATTTTAATTTAATATTTCTTATGTTTTATATATGATTTAGATGTAGGTATTTTGCTTAATTATTCACTGGTAGATTATATATAAATGATTGAATTTTGTAGAATCTTTGCTTTCACTCTTTGAGGAAACACACACATACAGAGAAAGAAGGGAGAGAGAGAGAGAGAGAGAGAGAGAGAGAGAGAGAGAGAGAGAGAGAGAGAACACACCTGTCAGGAGCAGAAACTTTTTGGTTTGGTTTAGTTTGGTTACCACAATTTAGAGAAGGGATGATAGGAAAATAAGTTGGGCAAAGATCAGAAATGAGATGCTGCTAACCATCTTACAGTGCATAGGATGTCACAATCCTCTCTCCCCAAAAACACAGCAGAGGATTATCCAGCCTCAAACGCCAATAAAGCTGACGTACAGAAATCCTGCCTCTATGCTACATCCTCTGTCCTTTTTATTTTTATTTCAAAATAGAAGCCGGGCGTGGTGGCGCTCCCTTGTAATCCCAGCGCTTGGGAGGCTGAGACAGGAGGATAGCGCAGGTTGAAAGCCAGCTTCAGCTAGCTTATGAGACCCTGTTTCCAAATAAAAAAATATAAAATAGGTCTGGGAGTATAGCCCGGAGGTAGAAGGTCCCTGGGTTCCATTCCCAGCACCACCACCACCAAAAAAAAAAAAAAAAAAAAAAAAAAAAATCTCCCTAAGTTGCTGAGACTGGCCTTGAACCTGTGATCCTCCTAGCTCTGCCTCCTAAGTACTGGTATTGCAACTGTGTACCACCATGCACAGCTGCAGTATTACTACTTGGTTTTATTTATTTATTTACTCATAATTAATTAATTAATCATTTATTTTTGTGGTGCTTGTGATTGAACTGAGAAGCATTCTCCCTCCAAGCTACACTCTCAGTTCTCTGTCTGAGAGATCTGATGGTCTCACTAGGTTGCTGAGTCTCTCTACTTGCTGACGTTGCCCTCAAATGCAGTCCTCCTGTCGCAGCCTTCCCAAAGCACCGGAATGACAAGGTACGTGCTTCCATGGCTGGCTTAAGAACTGACTGCTTTTGACGGTAAAAAAAAACTTGAAAGCATTAGATATAAAGTCAACAGCTCACAAAACAGAAATATGTCTGAAAAATGCATCCAGGTAAAGTTTTTCCAGTGTCTACGTCGCTTCTTTATGGTATTGCTCAATTTAATTGCCTTTCTTGTTAAGATTTACATCTAACATCTTTTGCTTGTTTCTAAATGAAATGTACACTCGAATGATAAACATACAATAATTTGCTAAAGAAAATGAATATTATTATTATTATTATTATTATTATTATTATTATTATTATTATTTGGTGGTACTGGGGTTTCTGGAAACCTTTCTACCTCCGGGCTACACTCCCAGACCTATTTTATACTTTTTATTTAGAAACTGGCTTCGAACCTGCGCGATCCTCCTGTCTCCGCCTCCCAAGTGCGGGGATTACAAGTGTGCGCCACCACATCTGGCAATAAATATTATTTTTAAAGAGGAACTCAAAAAATGTTTGAGCAAGATGGGTACATATGTGTAATTCCAGTACTTGGGAAACTGAGACAGGAGGATCACATGTTTAAGGCCAACCACTTAGTAAGACAGTTTTAATTATAAAACCAAACAGGGCTGGGGGTGTTATTGAGGAGTAGAATGCCCTTGGGTTCAATTCCCAATACCCAATTCCCAATTCCTAAAATAAAAAAGAAAGTTTGAGGAATGTAGCCTTATTAGCACAAGTGCCCAGCCTGACAAATGGATGCTTTAGAAACAACACACACTTGGATGTGTGAATTAAGATTTTTTTAAAATCATGCTAGTTTTTTACTCATAATCTTTTAGTGGATTTTTTCTTGGGAATGTTTGTAGTCCCAAGGCTGCTTGGTACTCGATCAGTAAGTATGCTTGCAAGCACGGACACGTGGAATTTAGAAAGGACATTTCTTTTTTATGTAACCACACCAAAATAATATTGTGATGCCTTGGAAACATCTTGGGTATTGATTCCGAAAAAGGGTATGGCACTGATTCAGACCCCGTGGAAGCAACAGAGCCAGATGGTCCAGTTTGTATTTAAGGTGTCAACATATCTCTGAGAATAATGTGTAAGTTTCACTTGGAAGCAGAAGATCTTGGGTTGAGGAGTAGAGACTTGTCTCTATTTTAAAAGTAGGAATCTAAATATTTTTCTAATTATCTACTTTAAAATATTTTTCTCTTTGTGGTAACAATCCAGGATTTATAGATAATACATACTATGATTTAAAATAATTTTCTCCTTCCTCTGGAGTGTCTTCATTTTTCAACACATGGTATCACCTTCCATGCCCTCCACCCATCCACCCACCCACCCACCTGTAGTGTTCTTATAATCTTTTTTTCATTCAAACATTTAGTTCCTTTTCTTCTCTGTTTTAGCCACCATTTTTTTTTTCAAGTCTTCAATCGAATCAACTTCTTGTCCTGGGTCCTTCCTGAATCATCTCACTGTTTGGTAGTATAAATGGAATCAATAAGCCAACTCAACATTTCTATTGAAAACTTTATTTTTTTCCACTTCCAAATCCTTTGTACATACCACAAATAATACCAAATGACATAAATTACCCTGGTGAAATAGATTACATATTCTTCTGCTTATAAACTGCTTCAGCTCAACCCTTCAATATATTAAGCCAACCAATTCTCTTAGATTTTACAACTGGCTATGGTGCTATTTTACATCCTTCTTTCTACCCATGTTCATTTCACTTGTTTGACAAGAGAGAACATCTTTCTGTTTGCTCTCATTTGCTACGAATAATAGCACATGCCATTTTATGGAGCCAGCTCAAAATTTTACTTTTAGTCCAGTACATTTGCATTCAAACTTTCTGGCAAGCTAAGAAGAACCCTGGCATTCACCTTACTAAAAATAAAAAAAGGCGAAGGTATAAAGGTAGCTCCTGTATCTCACCTTTATAACGAATGTAGTCTGGTGTCCAAACATGGCAAGTGTAGACATAGACAGTGAACTTCATGTAGCCCAAACTGAGAACAGCTTTTTGGATTCAGCATCCTCTCAGCTGTATTTGCATGCCGTTATTTGCATTTAGAGAAGGGAAGAGAGAAAGGAAATGAGGCGGTTTTATGTCTGAAGGCCTGAGTGGGCTCCAGAAGATGAGAATGTTGGAAACTCAAAGAATATTTCAGTCTCTCCATCCTGGAAAGGGGGAGGCAAAATAATAGTTCTGAGTCTTGTGAATTCAGGACTCAGGCCACTTCTGAGCAGAATCTAGCATGTGTCTGTCAGGGAAGACTGAGGGAAAGTCAGTGCTATGACAGCGCCACCGTGCTAGGTAGTGCCGAGGACACAGGAGCTGTCCTGGATAAGGTAATGTTCTTCTTAAAGATCAGTGGCCTGACATGCCAGATACCTGATACCCCACAGATGGTGGCAAAAAGCCACAGGTGTCTTAACCAGCATGACCTGCTGGCTTCTCAACATTAAAGGGCCTCTCTGAAAAGGGTCAGACTTTCTTGGGAGTGGAAAAAACTTCTCATGTCCTAAAGTTCTTTATAAGCAGGGAAGAGAAATAGCCCTGTAACTCTGCATGCATAGGTAACATGCAGACTGAGGCCTAAGGACATTGGGGTTTCATAGATAAAGAAGAATGTAATGTTGGGTCCATTGCAAGGGCACTAGAACTAAAAAGGGAAGTCATGTATATCTGCCTGCAATATTAAGAAAATTAATTTTTTAAATTGCCATTCCTTGTTTTCAGGGACATATGATTTGAATTGAGAAACACATGACACATCCATTAGTCTCAGTTTAGAACTCTAGTTGAGTTTCCTGTCTAATATTTTTTTAATAGTTCTGAAATTTTTCAGTTTTTCTTTTGTAACTTTTACAAGTTGACTTTTTTTTTAACAAAATGTTTCATGAAAAATGATAATCTTGATTGGGTTCTGTGAAAGTCATTTTGACTGTAGCATAAATTCTTTGGTGAGCTTTTTTATTTTTTGTAATCTTATGGCTTGAGTCTCAGTGGGAAAACTTAGAACCTATAGGTCAAACTGTCTTGCTAATTTTTTTCTTTGTACTGGGAACTGAACCCAGGGTAATTCTATCTCTGAACTACACCCCTACCCTTCTTCTTTTTTTTAAAAAAAAAATTTGAAATAGCATCTTGCTAAGTTGCTGGGGCTGGTCTCAAATTTGTAATTTTCCTGTTTCAGCCTCTGAAATTGTCAAATCTTAATAAAATAATTATTCCAACAACCGAACTATAAGATTTGTATTTCTATAAGTAATGGGATCATCAGAAGATTATTTAAGGTTTCTCTTCCTCTTAACTGCGGCTCTTTAGCCAATGACTTGTCATAAGTCATACTCTCAGAGGTCCTTGGTTCTTACCCAGACACTCTGGGTGTGAGTAAGGACTTTAGGATCTATCTCTTCATCGAGCATGTACTCTGGTACCTCTTATTAATGAGGCCTTCCAGGAGCAAAGTACAGTATGCCACTGGCAGCTGAGTTAAGGTGGCTTCTTTCCTAAGTGACTCATTCTGTTTGGTCTTGTTCCAAGTACGCTTGAGACGAAGGTTTGGGTGTCCTGCAGCAAACCACTATTTAGGATTACCTACATCACTCATGTGACTGACAGGTGCAAATTACACCATACCCCCAGGCAAACAAAGCAAAGCAAACACAAAACATCCAACTGGCTATCATACCAGGGGTTAACTTTCAAACTGGGAGCCCCTAAGCTGTTTCAACAAAGAAAAAGAAAATCACTCAGCAGTTTGATTAACTATATGGAACAAAATTCTGTTCAACTTTGTCTTTGCAGTGTGGACATAAAACAACTGGATAACTATTTTTTTTAGAACTTTTCCAATGGTTTTGTGCCTTGCATATACACAAAGTTTGCAAAATTTATACAGATACTCTATAAGACTAATGAAATACTTCTTGAATATTGCTGCTAGATCAAACTATTTTCTTCAAAGGTACAGGTAGCTTTTTTACATCATTACTTTGATTAATAATATTTAAAATTTTAAATTTTAAAATGAATTAAGTAGAACTTCACAAGAACTATAAATTAATAATTTCTTTTAGAGTTGCTGTAAAGTCCTATGAAAGTATGTGAACCCTCTTAGGGTAAACAAATAACTCAAATGACTTTAAAAGTAACTTCTAGGTCAATATTTAAAAAACAGGGAACACATATTAAGAAAACACAATGAGGCTAACTGGGTGATGTCTGCACGTATGCCTCCACCATCTTGTACTTCATTAAGGTGTATAACTACAATGCACCAATAAAAGTTAAAAAAATAAAACACAATGAAAAGAAGAATAAGTTACTTAAAGAAAAGGGTTTGGACTTGATTCTTTTTATCATAAGAAATAGAAATTACTATGCTGAGCGTGATGGCACACCCCGCACTTGGGAGGCAGAGACAGGAGGATTGTGCAGGTTCGAAGCCAGCCGCGCTGGTTTAAGAGACCCTGTTTCCAAATAAAAATATAAAATAGGTCTGGGAGTGTAGCCTGGAGGTAGAAGGGTTTCCAGGAACCCCAGTACCACCAAAAGGAGAAGAAGAAGAAGAAGAAGAAGAAGAAGAAGAAGAAGAAGAAGAAGAAGAAGAAGAAGAAGAAGAAGAAACAAAGAAAGAGAAAGAAATACAAATTACTAAAAAATAGTTTAAGCAAGAGAGAAAAGGGTCTCACAGAAATCTAGACAAAACTGAACACCAAAGCTACAAAACTGAATCAGTCCTTTTTCCCAAACTGACTACTCCTTTTTCAAGATGCCCCCTCTTTAAGAATCATATTTTTCTGGACTTTCCTCCTGTTATAGTTTGGATCTGGAATGTCCCCCAGATGCTCTGGTGTTGAGGGCTTGGTTTCTAGAACAGCCCTGTCCAGAGATAGGGCTTTGGGGAAGTGATTGGATCACGAGGGTTCTAACCTCAACAGTGGCTGAATCCATTTGATGGATGAATCATTGAATGGCCTAGTTGAAGGATGTGGAAACTGCAGGCAGGTGGGACATGGCTACGAGGAAGGGCACTGGGCACATGCCCTCGGGGACTAGATCTTGCACCTGACCCTTTTCTTACTTTCTCTCTATTTCCTGGCTGCCATGAGTTGAGCAGTTCCTTCTGTTTCACCCTTCTGCCATGATATTTTGCCTGACCTTATGCCCTAAATGATAGAGCCTCTGACAATCAAGGACTGAAGCCTCTGAAACTGTGAGCCAAAACAAATATTTCCTCTTCCAAGTTGTTTGTATCAGGTGTGTTGGTCACAGCAATGAAAACCTGACTAATGCAGCTGCCTAATCTGCTTGTATTGTAGCCTTTTATCTCTCTTGGCTTCTTTTGCTTACTTACTCATTATTCACAGAGCCCAGATTGCTGTACTTGCTTTAATTTTTTACGGCTTCAGGCTTCAATGCTAACTTTCATTGAACACACTCATCTGAATTATCTTAGAATTAATTCCAAAGAGGGAGAATCTGCTTGGCCAGGCCACAGGAGTCAGAGATTGCTACTTTGTCTACAGATAAGCCATTGTATAGGTTATATGTTTCTTTCATAGTCAATCAGCTATGGCCAGGATGTGGGGGTAAGTCACCTTTCACAGAATAAGATTATTTAAACAGAAGTGGCTGTGGAGCTGGGCCTAATGGTGCACACCTATACTCGCGGTACTTAGGAGGCTGAGTCAGGACTATACCAGGTTTGAGTACAGCCTCCACAAGTTAGTGAGACTCTTAGCACCATAGCAAGATACTCTTTCAAAACAAAACAACAATAATAATGATAATAACAATAATAATAGACTTGGGGTGTAGCTTCGAGGTAGAATACCACTAAGTTCAAAACAGAAAAAGACCAACAAATAAGATAAATAGGAATGAAAACTGAAGTATCTGTGGGTACAGGTGCCTTACATACATCAAATATTTTAGTATCTAGTTTCTACTAATAAATATTAGGTTTTCACTTGTTCATTTATTAACCAAATCTCTATGGAGAAAGTATTATGTACTAGGCACTATGCTTGGTGCTTCTGAATAAGCAATCTAATGTGATATTTTAATATTAGGCTTGACTTTTTAACTCCCTGAATTCTGCATATATAATTTAGATATTCAGCTTTTATGAAAATTCATTTCCCTCACACTGCCATCCCATTACTAAAAATATTGTAGAAATATTTTTCTGCATTTCTAGAAAAAAGTTAAGCACATCTCAGTCTTCCTCCTCCTTCTCCTTCTCTTTCTTCTTCATCTTCACTAGAGATTGAACCCAGGAGTAGTTTACCTCTGAGATACACCTTAGTCCTTTATATTTATTATTTTTAACATGTGCTACTGGAGCAGAGGGACTGGTCATTAGAGGAGGACTCCCAGTGTCTGTTAATACAGATTTTGCTATCTGCTTAATGACTTTTGTATGGGTGAGGTGTGGCCAGAGTGGGCAAGTGTTTTAGAAATTGCAAATAGTCCCACTAAAATGTTGACTTGAATGCACTTATGAAACCAGGTTTTGTAGATCAAACTTATTTTTTTTTCACTTGGTCCTGACAAGTTACATTTTGAGGCTGTTCTCAAGATGCAGCTATTGTTAAGACCTGATTCTTTTTCTACTTCCTGAAGTCTGAACAATTTAAATATTTTGCAAAATCTCAATGGAAAAGCTTTAATTTTTAGCCCATTTTGGAATTAGGAGAAAAATGTTGGAGATTCAGAGCCTAATTGAGTGACATGTGCATGTATGCCTCTACCATCTTGTACTCCATTAAGAGTATGACTACAATGCACCAATAAAATTTTTTTAAAAGAGCATTAGACCTTGAAGCCTGGTATCTCTCCAAAAGCATCAAAGGCAAAGAAGTTTTGTAACATGGAGACAGGATGGTTTGATTATTGGTGTTGCAGGCTGGCAGCTATAAAGGAACTGACAGCTGGCTGAGGACATTCTTAACCTCCTATGATGAGAATTCATTCTTCCGGTTCTTTCTGAAAACTGCAAAAAGTTACAGATACATAGTCCTGCTAATAAACATTAAGTCCAATAAGGTGCCATATGCTGTGCTGAATACTTAATATGCAGTATTTCATTTATGTTAATAGCCTTCCCATGGGATATGTACTGTTATTACTCCCTTTTTATAGATAAGCAAAATAATATGTAAAGAGCTTTAATATTGTGTCTGAGCAGAGGCACATTATTAGTTTAATTCTTCTTCTTCTTCTTCTTCTTCTTCTTCTTCTTCTTCTTCTTCTTCTTCTTCTTCTTCTTCTTCTCCTCCTCCTCCTCCTCCTCCTCCTCCTCCTCCTCCTCCTCCTCCTCCTTCTCTTCCTTCTCCTCCTTCCCCTCCTTTTCTTCTTCCTCTTTCACCTTTTGCTCTCCCTCACCTCTTCTTCCTCCTTTTTTCCTTTTTGCAGTGCAGGAGATAAAAGGTGAGACATTTTGCATACTAGATGAGCACTCTACCACTGAGCTAAAACCCCCAGCCTAAACACTTCAAAGACCTAACTCTTCTATGCTACCTACTGGCTCCAGCCTCAGTTAAAGCTAGAAAACTCCTATGGATTATCCTCTTCAACCCTTAAATCTGATGGGTAAGAAAAGGATCCAGGAAAATGAAAATCCTCTGTTGAAGTTTAATAAGTTAGTTTGGAATAGATATAAAACCAAAATTTAAAATTTCTAGTCCAGAACAATCCTTGGTATATCAAGGACTCTTACTGGATGAAATTTTCTATAAACAATGAACTGTTTTTTTTTTAATCTGAATTTACTTCATTGGATTTTTACTAATTCAAGACTACAGAGACATGAGTTTGAAAGAAAAAATGTTGACTGATATTTGCAAGAATTTTTGGCACTGATTTCAAATTAGGTGTTCCAAATTCATTGTAGTTGTCATTCTTGAAATTTGTTCTTCTTGTTAATCATAAGAATTCCTAAGAACAACACATGATATATTTAGAAAATTCATATAAAATGTCTCCCAAGGTGAGAACTTTATGATTGTATATAAAAATAAATAAAATCTTTACAATCTGATTGAGAATAGTTGAAACTAGGGACTTATAATAGAAATTCTAGAAAGTCTTTAATTCTGTGATTATTACGAGTTGCATTATGATGCAGTGTTCCCACTGTAAATAGATTTAATTATAAACTGTAAACTTGTGGAAAATCCAGTCCTATTGAGTACTTCCTGTGGGTCAAGTCTCCAAGACTACTAATATTATCCAGAAAACAAATGGGCTTTTCACCTTTCCATCTTTTCTACATAAGGTTGGTACTGTTTCTACCACATGCAGGAAGGCAGAGACGTAGGGGAAATGAAATGTCATTTGTTGAAGATTCACTTGGGCAACTGAAGATAGATGAGCAGAGACTCCATGGGAATGACTGAGGGTGATTAGGCAAGGGATGGGAGAAATTAATAAAGAATTTAATAATAGAAATAATGCTATAAATGGATACAAAATTGCCAATTTGAATCTCAAATTTCAATCAATACCTACCCAAGTATTTATTGCATGTCAAAATCTGTGCCAGGTACTGTGCTAGGTGCTAAAATTCCCTTTCACGTCCAGGCTGTATAACATTTAGAAATTTCTCTACACAAATATTTAAGGGACTATGAGCTGGGAGGTAGTGGCACACACCTGTAAACCCAGTACTTGTAAAGCAGAGACAGGAAGATGGCAGATTCTAGGCCAGCCTCAGCAATGCAGCAAGATTCTAGTAAGAGGGTGTTTTCTTTTTTTTTTTAAATTAATTTATTTTTTAAATTGGTGCATTGTAGTCATATATCAATCACATTGGAGTACAAGACTTGAGAGGATTTACAAGCACACATCATCCAATTAGCCCTCCTCCAGCCCTCATCCCATTCCCTCCCCCTCCCTCCATCTCACGCTTCTTTGGTGATTTACTTTGATACATTTGTTTATGTACCTCCTGCGTTTTAAAGAGGCTCCGTCCTCCAGTATTACATACCCTCTGATTGGTCACATTAGTTGCTTCACTATAGGGCCCTTTCTATAGCTCAACCTCTTCCTGTTGCCCTTTTCCTCCTAGTTATTGCTGATTAAGAGAAGCGTCTGATTTATATTTTCTGCGATATTTCTCTGTGCATGCTGCGTTGCAAGTACCGATCCCACTCTTGATGGTCCCAGTAGTGGCCTGGCTACTCAGTGGACTGATCCAGACCTCGCTGGCTCAAGCAGCGGCCTTGCCTCATGGGAGGCCCCAGTTCTGGTCTCGCTGGCCCCTGCACCGGTCTAACCCCTAAGCTGGCTTTGGTCCCGGCCTTGGAGGCCGCAGGAGTGAACTTGCCTCACGCCAGGCTCCGATGCTGGCCATTGGCCTCTGCATCGGTCTAACCCCTTGGCAGGATTCCAATCCCGGCCTCGGAGGCCCCAGCACCGGCCTAGCCTCAAGGCAGGCTCCAATGCCGGCCTTGTTAGCCCCAGCACCGGCCTAACCCCTCGGCAGGTTCCGTTCCCGGGTTAGGAGGCCCCAGCACTGGCCATGTCTCATGGCAGGCTCCGATGCTGGCCTTGCTGGCCCCAGCACCAGTCTAGCCCTTCGGCAGGTTGTTATCTTGGCCTTGGAAGCCCCAGTACCGGCCTTGCCTCACAGCAGGCTCCGATGCCGGGCTCGCTGGCCCCAGCACCGGCCTAACCCCTCGACAGGCTCTTATCCCGGCCTCGGAGGTCCCAGTACCGGCCTTGCCTCATGGCAGGCTCCAATGCCAGCCTCACTGGCCCCAGCACCAGCCTAACCCCTCGGCAGGCTCTTATTCTGACCTCGGAGGCCCCAGTACCGGCCTTGCCTCAAGGCAGGCTCCAATCCCGGCCTTGGAGGCCTCAGCACCAGACTTGCCTCACGGCAGGCTCCAATGTCGGCCTTGCTGGCCCCAGCATCGGCCTCACCCCTCGGCAGGCTCCAATCCCGGCCTTGGAGGCCTCAGCACCGACCTTGCCTCATGGCAGGCTCCGGTGCCAGCCTCGCTAGCCCCAGCACCGACCTAACCCCTCTGCCGGCTCCGATACTGGCCTCGGAGGTCCCAGCACTGGCCATGCCTCACGGCAGGCTGCGATGCCGGCCTCACTGGCTCCAGCACCGGCCTAACCCCTCAGCAGGCTCTTATCCTGGCCTAGGAGGCCCCAGTATCGGCCTTACTTCACGGCAGGCTCCAATGCCAGCCTTGCTAGCCCCAGCACCTTCCTAACCCCTCAGGAGGCTCTTATCCTGGCCTCAGAGGCCCCCCGTACCAGCCTTGCCTCAAGGCAGGATCCGATGCCGGCCTCACTGGCCCCAGCACCGGCCTAACCCCTCGGCAGGCTCCAATCCCGGCCTCGGAGGCCCCAGCACTGGTCATGCCTCACAGCAGGCTCCGATGCCGGCCTCGCTGGCCCCAGCACCGGCCTAACCCCTCGGCAGGCTCCGATCCTGGCCTCGGAGGCCTCTGTAGTGGCCTTGCCTCACGGAAGGCTCTGATGCCGGCTGCTGGCCCCGGCACCAGCCTAACCCCTAGGCAGGCTCTTATCCTGGCCTCGGAGGCCCCCGTACCGGCCTTGCCTCAAGGCAGGATCCGATGCCGGCCTCGCTGGCCCCAGCACCGGCCTAACCCCTCGGCAGGCTCCAATCCCGGCCTCGGAGGCCCCAGCACTGGTCATGCCTCAAGGCAGGCTCCGATGCCGGCCTCGCTGGCCCCAGCACCGGCCTAACCCCTCGGCAGGCTCTTATCCTGGCCTCGAGGCCCCAGTACCGGCCTTGCCTCAAGGCAGGCTCTGATGCCGGCCTCACTGGCACCAGCACCGGCCTAACCCCTCGGCAGGCTCCGATCCCGGCCTCGGAGGCCCCAGCACTGGTCTTGCCTCATGGCAGGCTCCGATGCCGGCCTCGCTGGCCCCAGCACCGGCCTAACCCCTTGGCAGTCTCTTATCCTGGCCTCGGAGGCCCCAGTACCGGCCTTGCCTCACGGCAGGTTCCGATGCCGGCCTCACTTGCCCCAGCACCGGCCTAAGAGGGTGTTTTCAAAGAAAAACATAATATAGGGCTGGGGTGTATCTCAGAGGTAGAATTCCCCTGGGTTCAATCCACAGTACCACAAAAGAAAGAAAAGGAGAGACAGAAAGGGGGAATATGAAGCAGATACAGTTAAGCTTTCTGTGTCACTGGATCATGTGGGCAGAGGCTATCCACTATGTATTCCAGTACAAGTTGAGATTAAGTTGAATAAATGAGGAATGTTTTTAGCTGGTTCTTTTTCAATTTTCTCTCTTGTCATCCTACTGTCAATAGTAAAATCTTGGGGAAAACCAAGGAGGCAAAAGACGTCTATAATAAAAATTATAAATCACTAAAAACAGAAATTGAATAAGAATTTAGAAGATGGAAAGACCTCCCATGCTCTTGGATAGATAGAATAAATATAGTCAAAATGGCCATAATTCCAAAAGCTATCTACATATTTAACATAATCTCTATCAAAATACCATCATCATTTTTCATATACCTAAAGAAACCAGATATAAAATTCATATGGAAAAACAAAACACCGAGAATATACAAATTCTCAGCAAGAAGAACCAGGCTGGAGGCATCACACTATCTGACTTAAACTGTACTACAAAGCAGTAGTAATAAAAACAGCATGGTTAGCACAAAAACAGATACATATACCAATGGAACAGAATAGAAGACTCAAAAACAAAGCTCACATCCGAGTACTAACCAGGCCCGACCCTGCTTAGCTTCTGAGATAGGATGAGGTTGGGCATGTGAGATTAAACAGTCACAGAAAGTGTAGGGTCATATGTTTTATCTAATATGTTCAAGGGAGTAATTGGGACACCATAGGAACTCCAGATAATGGAGGAGAAACCTCAGTGGAATCAGGGAGGTGGGCTAAGGGAAGGAGAGAGGGAAGAATGAGGTTAAGTGAAGGAATTACTACCATCAGCTATGAGTACTTATGTGAAAACGCTGATGTCAATCTTGTACTCTTTCTGGGGAAGGAGGGAATGAGGAGGCAGCCAAGGGTGGGCACCAAGTGCTGAATGCATGGATGCCATCGTCAACATGATTTATATTACGATGTACAGCTATAGTGTACCAAAAAAGCATACTAAAAACAAAAACAACAAACAAAAACAAAGCCCCATATCTATAGCCATTTGATCTTTGATATAGGTGCCAAAGACATACACTGGAGAGAGGACAGCCTTTTTTAACAAATACTGTTGGGAGAACTGGCTAGCCATATGTAAAAAAATGGAACTAAACTCTGACTTCTTACCTGGCACAAAACTCAACACTAGATGATTCAAAGACCTAGAAATTAGACGAGAGACTTTAAAACTGCTATTTTCGGGGGTATAAGACCAACACTCCAACAGGTAAAAACTTCCTCAATAAAACCACAAAAGCTCAGGAGATTAAAGCAAGAATTAATGAGTGGGATAGCACTAAATTTAAAAGCTTCTGTGCAGCCAAGAAGACCATCAAGATTCTACAGAGAGAAAGAAAGCTTACAGAATAGGATAAGATCTTCACCACCTACCCATTAAACAAAGGTCTGAGATCTAGAATATACAAAGAGCTTAAAAAGATTAACAGTAAATTAATTGAATAGACACTTTTCAAAAGAAGAGATACAAATGCCTAACAAATATATGAAAAAATGTTCATCATCTTTAGCAATCAGGGATATGCAAATCAAAACTACACTGAGATACCATCTCACCCCAGTTAGGATGGCAACCATCAAGAAAACAAATGACAATAAATGATAATGATGATGTAGAGAAACCAGAACCCTATCACACTGCTGGTGGAACTGCAATCTAGTACAACCATTTTGGAAATCATCGAGGAGGTTTCTTAGAAAATTGGGAATGGAACTACCATTTGACCAAGTAGTAGTGCTCTTGGGCATCTTTCCAAAGGAAGTAAAATCATAATATTATAATCATACATGCATATCAATGTTCATAGCAGCACAATTTACAATAGCCAAATTATGGAACCAGCCTAGATGTCCATCAATGGATGAATGGATCACAAAACTTTGGTAAATACACACAATGGAATTTTACTGAGCCATAAAGAAAGACAAAATTATACCATTTGCAGGAAAATGGATAGAACTTGAATATTATACTAAGTGAGTATACCCAGCCCCAAAGTACAAGTAGATGCCTGTTCTCTCTTATATGTGGAAGCTAGAGAGATACTTGGCAATCAGGACAACTGCAGATAGATGAGTAGAGACTCCAGGGGAATGACTGAGGGTGATTAGGCAAGGGGGGACAAAATCATAAAGAATATAATAATGGAAATAATGCCATGAACGTGTACAAAATTGCCATTTCCAATCTCAAAGACTCGAGAAGTGAAAGGGAGAGTGGTGGGGAGGGCAGCAAGAGTGTGTGCATGTATTTTTCTAACACTCTGTACTCTAATAAGATGTGAAATCACAATGCACCCAACTGAAAAAAAAGAAAAAAACTACTACAACAACATCAACAAAAACCTTGGGAAAGACAGGGTTTAAATATTGCTGAAAATAAAGTGATTATAGTTACTTAAGAGTAATAAGGCTCTACTTCTCTTCTCTTTATGTCACTGTTTCTTCTTTCTAGAAAGATTTTCTTTTTCCCTTGTCTTGAAGTCTGAAATTAAATATATTACAGTAAAAATAATATTGTATTATATACAGAGTCTTACTCTGAAGAGTCTGTCAATTTTTTTTCCCTTCAGTAGAATTTATTTCTGCCATGGAAAAATTACAACTTTTTTCTTATTTATAATATGTAGCATTGAGAGTGGTATTCTAAAAAATTATTTGTTCCTTGATATGGTGATGCACACCCGCACTCCAGTACTTGGGAGACTAAGACAGGAAGATTGCAGATTCAAGGAGAGCTGCAGCAACTTATGAGTCTCTCAGCAACCTAGGAAGACCCTGTTTCAAAACAAAAAAGCAAAACAAAACAAGCCAGGCATGGTGGCGCACATTTGTAATCCCTGCGCTTGAGAGGCTGAGGCAGGAGGATCACGCAGGTTCGAAGCCAGCCTCAGCTACTTAGTGAGGCTCTCAGCAACTTAGTGAGACCCTGTTTCCAAATACAGTATAAAATAAGTGTGGTAGTGTAGCCTGGAGGTAGAAAGCCCCTGAGTTCTATCCTCAGTACAAAAACAAACAAACAAAAATCCTTGGGGATGTATCTCAGAGGTAAAATTCCCCTGAGTTTGATCCCTAGTACCATAGAAAATTATTTGCAGATGATTTTCTCCACACCTCTGTAATACTTCATGGGTATTTTTTCTATTCTTTATAAGGAGCCATCTCCTTGGAAAGGCAAGTGTAAGGTCCAGGTACACAGTGAAAACTTCTGAGGACAAGTGTTAAAATTATAAATCACTAGACATATCTATTTAAGCTATGGTTTCAGTCCCTGTTGAAATTATTTATTCAAAAAATAAATACGAAATCTGGGCGTGGTGGCACATGCTTGTAATTCCAGCATTTGGGAGGCTGAGACCTGAGGATCGTAGTTCGCGGACAACCTCAGCTACTTAGTGAGGGCCTCTGCAACTTAGACCCCGTTTCAAAATAAAAGAATAAAAAATAGGTAAGGGGGGGAACTCGAAGGTCAAGTACCCTTGGGTCCCATCCCCAGACCCACAAAAAATATTTATGGAATATTTATTAAGTCCTCAGCACTGTTCTGAGGATATAGTCCTGGTTGACCCAGGAAAAAGTCTCTTTGCTCATGGAGTTTACCCCAGAGAAAATAAAATTCTGAATTTTTTCAGAAGATTAAATGATATATTTTGACAACTATTCCAAGTCAAGATTTAGTCTGTAAATAGCCAAGCATGTAAAAATCATTTTATTCATGTTTAATGTCTAATATGATTTTTTAAAATTATTTCCTTCCTTCCTTCCTTCCTTTCTTCCTTCCTCCCTTCCTTCCTTCCTTCCTTCCATGTTTTTTCATACTGGGTATTGAATCCAGGGGTACTTTACCTCTGAGCTACACCCCTAGCTCCATTTTATCTTTTGCTTTGGAAACAGCCTCTTGCTAGTTGATGACAGTCTTGCTAAGTTGCTGAGGCTGGTCTTGAACCTGTGATCCTCCTGTCTCAGCCTCCCAAGTACTGGATTATAGAAAGGTGCCAATGAGCCTAGCCATATCCAATTATAATAATACATTTTTCTTTAAAGCTATTTGTGTTGGTTTTTAACTTCTATTTACATACTGAACTAAAACTTGGAAGGTGGGGTGCAGAGGATCAATATTAAGTTTCCTTAACATTAGATGCCTTATTTTTTGACATTTATTCTTTAAAATTTTTACTTTGCTTTTTAGGTCTTTAGTGTGGGCTTATTTTCACCACTGAAGTAAATGAAATGTTCTCAGAATCTATAGATGGAAAAAGTGTGTATTATCGGTATCCAGTTTTCTTTGTCATCTAGATTTTTTAAATCTTACCTTTGGATTGCTGGGAGATGTTGGGCTTTCTGCTTAGTTCTCTGTATCCAGTGACCTTCTGTAGCGTCTGTTCCTTCCAAACCTTGAGATGGGAACACGCAGGATGCTGTGTTCCGTGTCATGTCAGCCATTACTCTCTCCGACTTTACTTGTGTTCTCAAGTCAATATGTTCCAGATTAATGAGGCATTTGTTCTTAATCAAGAATCTATTTAAGAATACAATTTTAATTTTAATGACTTGTCTATGATTAATTGTTTGGACATGCTTTTCTCATTCTTGAAGATACTTCAAAGCTGCAACCTTTTCCCTCAATAGTTTCCCAAGTCTGAGTTCTGGTAGTTGCTATAACCCAGTGATCTCAAGGGACTAAACAGAGTTATTGATTTCCTTGAGAATAATTATTCATGCAATCCCTTTAAACTAAAATTCACTTTGAAAAATAATAAAAGCATCTGTTAGGCAAAAATTGAGTGTTACACTTTATATATTTTAATGTCCCTGAAGTTCATTAAATATATATATATATATATATGTGTGTGTGTGTGTGTGTGTGTGTGTGTGTGTGTGTGTGTGTATATATATATATATATATATATATATATATATATATATATATATATGTCCTATTGTTTTATGAGGAACTGTCTTAGAACTAATTTGTGGGGTAAACACATTTTCCCAACTGATCTATACTATGCCATTACCTGATTTAATTAAATTTTACTCTGTTGATTTATGTTTTCTTTTTTATTTAAATAAGTAGCAGCTGTGTGTGTATGTGTGTGCGCATGTGCTTTATTTGAAGTTACAAAACTAAGTGATCCATGACTTCATAATCATAAGAGCTAACATTTATTGAGTGCATATTATATTCTGGGTTTTGTTCCAAGTCCTCTAAATCTATTAACTCATTTACCCTTCACAACTGCAACTTGTGGGGGCAATGTTTTTATTCCTGATTTACTAATCAAAAACTTGAGGCCCAGAAATTTTAAGTAACTTGTCCTAGCAGATAGCTGTAGGAATCTCAGGACCTAAACACATCATAGTACTACTATATATGTTAAGAAGCTCTTAACAATAATCCACTTTTAGAGAGTATGTACTGCCAGAAAAGCATTTCTAATTTTTTTTTTTGTATGTGTGTGTATGTGTGGTGCTGTGGATTGAACCCAGAGGCACTGTACCTCTGAGCTTCACCCTCAACCCTATTTTATTTATTTGTTTTTTATTTGGAAATAGGGTCTGGCTAAGTTACTGACTTCACTAAGGTGCTGAGGCTGGTTTTGAATCTGCAATCCTCCTGTCTCAGCCTCGATAGTACTAGGAATACAAGTGTGCAGAGACCTGGCACACCAATGATTAACCTCCTAGTTTAACAATATAGTTCAGACACCTGAAGAATTATTGTCAATTAAAGGTGCAAATTCCAAAGGTTGTATTCCAACTTTCCCATTTGTACTGAATTTGGACATTTGGACCTAGAACCTTTAGCTAGGAAATGGAATCTGAGGGAGAGATTATGATGAGGTCATCTCTACTCCAGGAACAATCAAATATGGCCACAGAACAGCTTCTGTGAAAACCACACAAATGCAAGGAAAACAAGATTTTTCCAGATGAGAGTGCTGAATGAATAACCCTATATGTGTTTGCTATGGTTAACTTCTTGCCTAAGCATAATAATAGACCATTTTCTCTCTTTAGTCATAATAAAGAAGACAGTGAAAAGTTTTCTTTTATGGTATCTTAAAAACTAAAAACTAACAAGAAGAAACTTTTTCCATTGAATAAGTATTCTGAAATTGATATTTTAAGTGCTTACAATCATTCTGGATACAATCTGATAGGAATAAAATATAACATTGATACCCAAACATACTGTATGTATATAAATTCTTCTATACATGTTATCTTGGTATTTCCCTGTAAGTGGATGTGTGTGTTAACTGATTAATATTTAGTTTGGGGATTCATGGGTAATAGGAGGGCTAGGAAAAAAGGATAAAGATTGAAAGGAGAACAATTAAATTCTATATTATTTCCAATATAGTTAAATAACAAAAAAGACTCAGAGCCAGTGAAAATTATATTAGGGAAGACAAGATTTGGAATTCACTGGATATGGTATATTAGCAGAAAAAAGGGAAGTCTAAGAGTGTTTAATGAAAGTTGGAAGCCAGCATAAATTTGTAGCTTGAGTCTTAGGAGAATCTGGCTACACTATCGAGTTTCTATTTGGTCTTCTTCCCATCTCAAACCAATTCACTACCTTACCCTGGGCCCTAAGAGTCCGATTTCTGCTAAAATGAGTCTTCAGAGTCTCTTCCTGGGTGGCTTCTACCTATTGGAGGCTGAGGACAGATTAGGAAGCAGGAGAGGGAGAGAGAGGGAGAGAGGGAGAGAGGAGAGAGAGAGAGAGAGAGAGAGAGAGAGAGAGAGAGAGAGAGAGAGAGAGAGAGAGAGAAGAGAGAGATCAGAGTTTTCTACTTGTCATAGTTGCCTCATCTCAGGGCAGTTAATTGAAAAAAAAAAGTTCAGCATTTGCATCTTGGGTATTG
Source organism: Muscardinus avellanarius (assembly GCF_963383645.1). Lineage (NCBI taxonomy): Eukaryota > Metazoa > Chordata > Mammalia > Rodentia > Gliridae > Muscardinus > Muscardinus avellanarius. The sequence goes on from NC_137790.1 coordinate 29,707,402, forward strand.
CTTTATTGTTCTAGATCTGGAAGTAGCTGCATTGTTCCTCCCTGACCCCAGTTACTGTGAATAAGTCCAACTCAATTCTCCAATTTTTGCTGAGCTGCGGCAGAGTTTCCCCCACCCCAGCCCAGGCCCTTCAGGTCTAGGATAGCAACATCTTCCCTCTGTTAAGTCTCCAGAGCCTGATTTTCTTGTCTTTGTTTCCTTAACTCTGTCCATACAACTATATATTGTTCCTTCATTAAAGTCCATTTTTTTGAAATCATGGGAGTGGATAATTTTTGCTTCTGAAACTGATAATTTATAAATGGGAGAATTGAATGAAGTGTGTGTGTGTGTGTGTGTGTGTGTGTGTGTGTGTGTGTGTTCACACACAGCGACACACAGAGATAAAGACAGGGAGACAGAAAGACAAAGAGAAGATAATTTATGCCAATAATTCTCTTACATCTCTACTTTGTAGGAGGTGGTAACTTTAAAATTTATAGAAGAGGGAAGGTCAACAAGCTAGAAATTTGGCAATGGGAGCTGATATTGCAAGCTTGGGAGAGAATTTCTTTTTTCCTTGGAGAAATCTCAGTTTTCTCTTAAGACTTTCAACTGATTGAACCAGCCCTACCTATCTTGCTGAGGACAACATCCTTTAGTAAATGTCAACTGATGGTCAACATCAACCAGATCTACAAAATAGATTTACACATTCGATAGGTCATGAGAAAGGGAGATACTGTATAAAATAATTTATAATGCCAAAGATGCAAATGCTGAAGAATTTGTTCAATTTACTGTCTGCCCTGAGATGAAGCAACTCTGACAAACCTTCAGATGTTATTCGGTGTGGCTTTGTGTTACTAAAGGCTATTATCAGTACTTTAAGAAGAAGGGAAGTTTGATTATTGCTAATTTCTTGGCAGTAGGGACAGTGATGGGGAAGATGAGCACCCTAAACATGACACTTCATTGTACCCTGCTCACAAAAGGCTCCTGATGTTATGAAGGAGAACATTCATAGTTCACATAGGATCTGAGAACAAGGCTGTGTCTGCATTATTTCAGTTCACTGCATTTTTCTCTTTGGGGTTTTCCATGGGCCCAGAATCATCTGGCCTCTGTCCCAGGTTTTTTGTTTGTTTGTTTGATTTTTTATTCTTTCTTGTGTTGTAATTTGAACTTTGTTCCTCTGCTCATGGTATAGCATGCACTGTAAATTCCATCAACAAATCTTTATTGAACAGAAAGCACTTTGAACATTGCATGAAGAACTCTGAACTAAATATTTTAATTGGAAAGAGTCACTGATTAATAGAATAGCTCTAATCTTTATGGGCCCCAGAACATTCTTTTTCTCAGTATTGGGTTGAGCGGGAGCAAGTTGTAGACCAAGACCTGGGAGAGTTTTTAGACAAAGCTCATGTGAAGGTTATAGATGTTCAGGAGTTTGAAATTCCAAATGGGCAACACAGACAAAGGTTTGGGGAAGAGAGACCTAGCCAGAAAGATCAGGAAACAAGCACAACGAAGTTCTAAGATGACAGGGAAGCAGATTTAAGAAGCAGGAAATCAAGTTAAGAACATTCTTCAGTCTCGGGATGGTGATTTGGTGGATTGTGGAGAATATCTGAGGTTTAGGAGAAGTAAGAGCCCTTAGTGGCCTAGGGATTGATAAGGCACAGAATGGTTCCATCCTTGAGTTCCTTTTATAGCTCCCTGCCCTCCTGGATCCGGCTCACTTCTAATTGAAGATCACATTTTATTCAGAATATTTTAAATAAGTTTTTTTTTAAGACTCATCGGAACTCTTATTTTATTCTACACTTTAGACACTCTGATACTCTGTCCTACTTTTTAGAGCACTTTTATCTTTTGAAATAGCAGGTGATTGTGGTCCTGTGGTCCATCACTCATAGGTGGAGGACACCTGAGATAATGGACACAAACCCTAAGCAGTGCACCACCATGCAGTGAGCACTGATAAATGCTGATATTATCCAGTGAGCGCTGGATAAATGCTGGTGATGGGTATCATGCGATTCTGTGATCACTGTTTTCTTTCATAGCTTCCCCCAAAGAATATCAGCCACATGTGAGTATATTGTTCGTGCCTCACATGTATCTCCTAATTATTTAAAAAATATATGAAACTACATTTTCACCATAACAATAGATTCTAGGCACACTGTAGCTAATTTCTTCTTATATACTGTAAATAATTCACAATTATTTATTTATTTATTTATTTTTATTTATTTATTTATTTTGCAGTACTGGGAATGGAACCCAGGGACATTCTACTTCCAAGCTACACCTTCAGCCCTATTTTTTATTCTTTCTTTTGAAACAGGGTCTCACTAAGTTGCAAAGGGCCTCACTAAGTAGCTGAGGGTTTCTGTGAACCCGGATCCTCCTGTCCCAACCTCTTGAATGCTGGGATTACAAGTGTGCACCACCACGCCTGGCTCTATTTCTTTAAATTGATGTAGATACAAAAACATTTGTTTCTTCATTCTTGAAACTTCTGAAAAGTCAAATTCGTAACATTGCTCTATACTAGTTATTATCACTTTTTTTTTTTTTAGGTGGTACTGGGGTTCCTGGAAGCCCTTCTACCTTAGGGCTACACTCCCAGACCTATTTTTATTTGGAAACAGGGTCTCCTAAGCCAGCACGTCTGGCTTCGAACCTGCCCGATCTTCCTGTCTCCGCCTCCCAAGAGCGGGGATTACAAGCATGCGCCACCACGCCCGGACTAGTTATTATCACTTTTTAATGCTAGAGAAATTGAAATCCTCATTTCTGCAAAATTGATAGAAATATGTCAGATTTCAAGTCTCTAGAATCGATTTAGAATTATTTTCAGATTTTTTTTTCACCCAAGCAGCAGTATCCTAGAACTAACACCAAGTTCATTTGTCTGAATTCCTGGGCTCTCTCTTGGTTTCTTTAAAAAAATAGGCCCTGTCTTTGGAAGTGAACAATCTCCACAAATTGCTGCTATTTTATAGACATAGCATTATACATCATCAATCTCTGCTGTTTTACACAATATTTTCTTCAGAACACTCAGATACATGTCTTATGGCCCAAGAGTTTAATTGCCCTTTGCTTTCTGTTATTGCCTTTTAGTGTCTTTGTTGGAAAATTTAATCTGAAAAGAGTTCTTGGAAATGAGGATTTCTGCATCACTTCTTATAGTCAAGTGGTGCCAAACACAAACCTTCTCTGGGCTCTTGTCCCTTTAGACTCATCATTCCTTCCTGACCACGCACAAAATCCTGCAGTTTCCATATGGGTGAGTCTATTTCCTGCACAAGTTGGATTTGTACTCTAGATGTCTGCCTTTTATTCACAAATGTCTTACTTTCTTCCCCTAGGAGTGGTACTGTTAAGTCTTTAGTTTGTCCACTTAGACTGTTTTCTTTGAGCTACTAGCCAGGTCTCTATCTCCCTGACTGTCTACCCCAATGAAGAACCAGTTAATTTGTTGGCTTGATATTTGGGGCAAGATGAACTAATAAATATTTACAGTTCATTTTGATCCTAAGATTCTATAATTTTGATTCACATTCTTTTATTCCCTCTCTCCAAATAGTCTTGGTTCAATGGGAATAACACCACTAGTGTTTTTTAAGTCATAATACTAGATCACCTGCCTTCTGATACTGATGCTGTGAAGTGGCATGCCAGTAGCTGAGTTGTTCCATTTTCTTTGTATTTTTAAAAACAAACTGAGTTGTTTAGTCTTCTTGTTTGTCCTTTTCCTGTTTCTATTTTTCAAGGTTGCTATGGCAATTCGTATACATTGGGCATTATAAATTAACAAACAAAATATAGTTGAGTAGCAATTGTTATTACTCTTTAATTACCCTGAGTCACTGGATTTTAGATTAGTTATGATATCAAATACTACATGTCACAAAGCTGGTGGCTTTGTGGGAGGCTACAATGTCCTAGTAAGAAAGGAAAGCACTTTGTATAAATGTTTATAGGAGAGTAGATATGCCCCACAATATTACTGACATAGGCTATGATCTAAAAAAACATGGGTGAAGCTTTTAAAATCAGAATGCGTGTAGACCAAAATAAAGCATGGGAAAGCTATGGTTTATGATACTGATAGGCAGCAAGTTTTTCTAAGACAGCTTATCTCATATGATCTTTCAGTAGTTTTCATTGTTAAAAACATCATTGAAAATATACACGCTGAAATAATTATTTAGATGAAATGAGAATAATTTTCTTCTGCTCCATGTTGTTCCTGCATTCCAAAGTATATCATTCTACTCAGTGATTTTTTTTTCTGATAAGACACATAGAAAATTTTGGTACAAAATCAAGAATTTTGCCCCTTGGAGGCACTGAAGCTCATGAAAAGAAGTCATATGCAGCCACCTGTGTCTATTTTTAACCCATTATCCCTTGGCATGAGATCTCTGGTTACATGGAGACTTGTGCCCTCAGTCTTGAAGGTTGGTCTTGTTGTGACATGGGTAGAGTAAGAGAATATGGTTTTGAAAGCCTGTAGCTACCCCAAATAGATGCATCTGAATCCTGAAACTGGATGGAACAATCATTGTGAGGACAATGCATGGATTTTGATTTATAATAAAAATATAAATGAGCCAAATATAAATAACTAAGTATAAATAATATAAAAACATATTACCAACCCCTCCTCATAAAACTGGCTATCAGTTTGGTCTATAGATATAGGATAATCCCACATTGGCTCAGATGTCTGGCAAGGTTTCTGACATACTGGGAGCAAGCTTACGATTATAGATGACCCAAACTCATCTGGGGCTGCCCAGTCTCGCCACAAAGCTAGTTTAGTAATCTCTCTCCCATGTGGCTGGACAAAGAGACCAGTAACTTTTTGAGGCAATCTCAGCTTGTTCACATAGTAGTTGGGTTATCTGATGTGAAGACCTATATTTACTTGAAAGGAGAATTAGACTGTATCCATTTTAAGTTAAAATACAACTCAAGTGATTGCTTGTTAAAGTTGTCATCCATATAAAGAACACAGTTTCTCCACCTTGGGTTAGTTTAATTTCTTCAGTTAATAACAAGAGGGTGTCTGCATTAGTTGCATTAGTCAGCTTGGGTTTCTATGACAGAATACCATGAACAGAGTATTGTAAACAACAGGTTGGAAAATCCTAGATCCAGATAGAAGCAGATTTGGTTCTTGGTAAGGGCCCTCTCTCTGGCTTGCAGAATGCTTCCATCTTTAAGCATTATCCCATGGCAAAGAGGGACTCTGGTGCCTCTTCCTTCCTTTTTTTTTTTTTGCACTGGTTATTGAACTCAAGGACATTCTATCTCTGAATTAAACCCCCATACATTTATTTATTTATTTATTTATTTATTTATTTAGTTAGTTAGTTAGTTAGTTAGTTATGTGCAGTACTGGGGTTTGAACCCTGGAACATTCTACCTCTGATCTACACCCCCAACCCTATTTTTAATTCTTTATTTTGAAACAGGAGCTCACTAAGTTGCAGAGGGCCTCACTAAATTGCAGAGGGCCTCACTAAGTAGCTGAGGCTGGTTGCAAACCTGGGATCCTTCTGTCTCAGCCTCCCAAGTACTGGGATTACAAGTATGCACCACCACACCTGGTTTATTTTCTAATTTTTAAATAGAATCTAGCTAAGTTGCTGAGGGTGGTCTCAAACCTGCAGTTCTCCTGTCTTAGCATCCCAAGTACTGGAATTACAGGCATGTCCCACAATGCCTGGCTCCTCCTTTTCTCGAAAGGGCTCAGTCCTCAGTTCAACTCTACAATTCCTGCTTTGGTTTGAAGGTGTTGGAAACTTAATTCTCAGTCCAAGAGTATCAAGAGACAGGACCTCTAGAGATGATTAGATAATAAGGGCTCTGCTCTTAAAAAGGTATTGATGCCCTTATTTTAGGGGCGGGTTTCTTTTACAAGAGTGAGTCCTTATAAAGGATGAACCTCCCCCCTCCCTCACATACCAAATGATGCCGTCTATCTATCATATTATGACACAGCAAGAAGGAACTTTGATAGCAACCTCAATCCAGATACTTACCAGCCTCTAGAACCATGAGTTAAGTAAATGAGTACATTTCTGTTCTTCATAAATTACCAAAAATTATTATTTTTTCTTTTTTATTGCCACTGTGGATTGAAACTAGAGGTGGGGGGTTCTATCTCTGAGCTATCCCACCAGCCCAATTTTAATTTTCATTTTAAAACAAGATCACACTAAGTTGTAAAGGATGGCCTTGAAACTGTGATCCTCCTGTCTCAGTATCCCAAGTACTGGGATTACAGGTGTGCACCACGACATCCAGCTTTGGGTATTTTCTTATAGTAGCACAGAATGCACTAAGACTATCTCTGAAACCCCTCCTCATAGTACAATCACACTAGGAGTTAAGACTTCAATATATAAATTTTGGGAAGATAGAGATAATTCAGTTCATAAGAGCAACCACATGTATTTAATGTTTGGTTGCATCAGAGACCCTGAAGTTTTTTGCAATGCCAACTTTGAAGGTTTTGTTTTGAGAATCAAGGATATTTGCTTTCCCAACTGCTTGTGGTCATTTGATTAGTTTTAATATTTTAATCAAACATTGTATTTTGAGCTTACACTGAGGCCAGACAGGAGTATAGTAGACTTTCTCTTTGCAGTGTGTAGAAACTATACCATACTGGTATGCCAGGCCACAGTGAGAACATGGATGTCTAAATATAGTTGCTCAAACAGTCTAGACATATCAGTCTTACTGGTTGGATAATCACAAAGTTACTTGGGGCTTCAGTTTCCTTCTACCTTTTTGCTCAACTCACTTCTGAGATTTGTTTTCATTTGGATGTTTGAATGTGGGAAATACCATCTCCAGGTAATCATAAGTCTAGATAGAACCTTGTTACCGTAGATGGGAAGGGCTCCTTTGGGGAAAAATCTAGCCACCAAAACATTTTTTTTTTTTGTAGTGAAAACTGGAAATTATGACATCCACTACTTTAGGAATACAGATTAACTTTCTAGTAAAACAACTGAAAAGTCCTAGCTGACCCTTTAATGGGACTAAAAAATGGCTATTTAAGGAATTTGTTGTACCAGTTGATCATCAAATTGTCTTGGGTGAGGAAAAGGAGGAAAAAGGAGTTTTATACACAAGGGTTTAGAAGAGAAGAGGCAGGAAACAAAGAGATTGGGAGGCATTAGTTCCTGAGCTGGCGGAAGGGACTGCAATTAAGCCACAATTGTGAGAGGGATTAAGAACAGAAGCTGAAGGGCTTGTATGTGTCAACAAACAACCAAACTGGTAGTGATAAGAATGATGAAGATAAAGATAATAATTATGCTATTTGTTGAGTGTTTACCAACTTCTGGTACACTGCTTGACACCTGATATTCTGATACAGTATTTTATTAAGTGCTTAAAACCATTTTATGAAGACAGACTTATTTCTACCACAGTAAAAACAAAGGAAAAAAGAGAAAAAGATAAAAGTAGAAATTCAGGTTCAGAAAATTTTTGTAAATTTCTGGAAGTCAAAGTGATAGTGATAGGACAAATTTAGAATCCAGACCTAATGTTAGAGCCAAATTCTGTGTGTGTGTGTGTGTGTGTGTGTATGTGTGTACTGAGTATTGAACCCAGAGGCATTCTAATTCTGAACCACATTCCCAGTTACTTTATTTTATTTTATTTCATTTGCAAAAGAGGGTCTTGTTAAGATGCTGAAGACATCATTAAGTTGCTGAGTCTGTCCTTGAACCTGCAATCCTCTTATCTCAGCCTTTAAAGTAATGATGTTATAGGTGTTTAGAACCAAATTCTAAAGTACTGGGTTACAGTGTTCTGGTTCAGTAAAAATACAGAAAAGCTTAGAAGCTGGAGGGAAGTTTTCCTTCTCATGCTTTTCAACACCCCCCATTCTTCAGCTCCCATTTTTTCTTCCCACCAACTTTCTTAAAAATAAATATAATATAAAGGACTATTGGGCATTGGCCTTGAAGCTTGAGAGATGCTCACAAAAGATGTGGTGAGCAAGAATCCCCATTTTTTTATGGTACTGGCAATTGAGCCCAGGTTCATTCTACCTCCCTAATATACCTCCAGCCCTTTTTATTTTTACTTTATTTATATTTTTTGTTTTGAAACAGGATTTTACTAGGTTACTGAGAGTCTTGCTTAATTCCTGAGGCTTAATTTGTAACTGCAATCCTCCTGTCTTAGCTTCCCAAGTACAAGCATGTACCACCATGCTTAGATAAGCAAGGGCCCTTAAGGAAGAGGCCAGGAACAAAAAATCAACTGGATTGTTTCTGAGTACACATGAGCTTTCCTCTTGAGACTTCCTGGAAATAGAAATGACCTTAAGAAGGGCTCAAGGTCCTAAATGACTTGGATGTTAAGGTTGATGTGACCTCATTGGCCCTCTGTGCTGATGAAGCCCAGAACCATTGAGTTATACTGCTAAAATCCACAGACTGTGCATTTTTACAACTTTCCTCACGTGCTTCTAAATCTATAAAATGTAGGGATGGGATGAGATGGTCTCTAAGATTCTTGTTAGTATTAACAAACTATGAACTCATAACTTATTTTCAATTCCAGCTGAAACTCAAATTTGGAGAAGATGAGAAAATGTGTTTATGCTGATTATGAGTCTATGAAGAACGCAAGAGGGGAGGGATGAATGAAAGCAAAGCAGCCATGTGGCTTAGGGCTAAGCAATCATCTAGGAAGCTGGTATACTTGAAACAACATGATTGGAATGTTTTGCTTCTATTTCTTTATCTAGAAAATCCCAACATAACCAAGGAAATGATGATTGTAATCAATTTGTTTTTGTTTTTTTCTGGGGCCACCTGCCCTGGCCTGGTGTTCTTAATTGCTGTCACTAATTGTCTCTAGTTGCCTATAATTGGTTCATTCTCCTGGGCTTTCAACCTCTATAAAACGGATATGAAAAGACACCTAAGAGAAAGTTATGCTCATTCCTCAGTGATGAATATCATGACAATCCCATAGATGTTAAACAGATGAAGGAATTAATTACATAATCATGTTTCAATCCATCCCTCTATTCATCCTTTCTAGTCATTCACTTAGCACCTACCATTTGCCAATTACTGAGTGTAAAAGAAGATTCAGGAAAAAAAAAAGATGCCTTTCCTGTCCCTTGGAATCTCAAAATAATTTTACGTAAGATTATTAATGGATTATTTGTATTATCCCCAGATTCATTCATGCGTCCAAATAACCAAGGTGACGATATCAGAGGTGAGGTCTTTGGTGACTAAGTAATGCAGGCAAAATACTCAGAATTGTTCTTATAAGAAAATTCTGAGAGAGGCCCCTTACCTTTTCCCTCATGTGTGGACATAGTGAAAAGGTACCTGTGAATCCTGAAACATCAAGGAAAGCTGTCCTTACCAGGCACCAAAATTCCAGTCCGTTTGATCTTGAACTTTTCAGCCTACAGAATTACAAGAGATAAATTTATTTCTTTATAAACTTTCAGTCTATAGTGTTTTGTCATAGCAGTTTAAGTGGTTGAGACAGAGGCAACTTCAACCAGGGTACTAAAATGAAACCAAGTTGTGTGTATCACAGAAAAGGAGTGTTTTATAAAAACCATTGGGGAGAAAAAGACATTCCAGAGAAGAACAGGCCTGAATTTGGTCTTGGAGTATGAATATGAATTATCTGGGGGATATAAGAGGAAAACATTCCAAGAGGCAGACAGGTAGAAATGTATGGGGAAAGGTTTGCATGGCATACTTGCTGATAACAAGCAGTTTGACATAATTCAGGCGCACAAGGTAAAAGAGAAAATGATGGGGGCTTTTCATAGATAGGCTGCTGTAATATGTCAATATGTTTAATTTTGTCATGAGGATAATAGAGTTATTGAATCAGTTCAGATGGGAGGGTAACTCACTTCTCAAGAGAGTTATGAAAAGTAAGATGCCCTTAAATTGACAATGTATTTGTGAATCCCCATGCCAGTGATAACTCTTAGCAGCCATGCTCATTTAACTGCACCCTCCTGTGCACTGGTTCTCATCCTGAAGTTCTTATCCTCCCAGTATCACCTGGGAGCATTTAAAAACTCTATGAGCCAGGCGTGGTAGTGCACAACTATACTTTCAGTATTTAGAAGGCGAAGATAGAAAGATCATAAGTTTGAGGCTAGACTCAGAAATTTAGTGAGGATTTTAGCAACATAGCAATATTATGTTTCAATATTAAAAAAAAAAATTGGGGATGGAGTTATAGCTCAGATGTAGAATGACCCTGGGTTCAATCCCTCCAGACCACACTTATACCAAAACAAAAAACCTCTAATGACCCTGTTTACTACAGTCTGATTAAGTCAAACTTTATAGAGATGAGACCTAGACTTCGAGGAAAACTGAAGCTCCCAGGCTGTTGTAGCAAGTATAGCCAAAGTTGAGAACTGCTCTTCTGATGGTGTTCTAAGTAGTACTCTGAAAGCATTCTGTCATATGTCCTGTTGAGTCTCAGCACGCCCCCGCTTCTCTCTCGCTATTTTTTAAAGTATCCACTAAATAACTTTCTTGTAAACTTTCTATCTATCTATCTATCTGGTGGTACTGGGGTTCCTGGAAACCCTTCTGTCTTTGGGTTACACTCCCAGACCTATTTTTTAATATTTTTATTTGGAAACAGGGTCTCTTAAGCCAGCAAGGCTGGCTTCAAACCAGCGCAATCCTCCTGTCTCCGCCTCCCAAGTGCAGGGATTACAAGCCACCATGCCCGGCTTCACTCTATATTTTTAAAGAAGGATCTCCCAGGGAATTGAATGGGGATTCTCTCCTTCATCCAGATCATAATTTACTGTTGGAGGAAGAAAAATTAAACATCACACCAGGGTGAGACAGTTATTCTAATACTACTTTTTACACAGTTGCTAGAAGAGACACTTATAGAGAGGTAGAGGGAGATGAAGTGTGCAGATGATAGTGATACTGAGGCAGAGTGCAGGGTTCTAGGGATCAAGGACAAGAGGGCTGTCCCAGGAAGAGGGATGAGAATGTGTAAGGCATGGAGGCACTAAAGAATGTGGCGAAGACTCTGGATTCTCCTGGCATTTCATTTATACCACTTATGTTTCACTCTGCAAATTGCTCTGTATAATTATATACAGATCTACTCCTGTTTCAATTCTTTGAGGACATTGTGGGTAGGTATGCTCAGAAAACAATAGTATCTAAGAAACCGAAGTGGTTTGCAGAATAGGAAAAATTAACTAGAGGATTCCATCAGAAGGTTAAAAAGAACTAGCTCAAATAGAAAGTACTGACCTAAGAAAATAAGGAACAAATATCTTCCCTGGTGAATATTCAGAAGATGAATTGAAACCAGAAGTCATTCTCCTGTAATGCCAGCTCAGATGTTTAAGTAGCATCCCCATCCCTTTGGCCTCCATACTAAATCTACTTTAATGCCCGGTTTTCCCTGAATGTCCTCCTAAATGTAGTGATAGTCTCTTGGTTGACATTCTAACCAATAATATCATGTCTCTCAAATTTTATCCCGTACTTTGAAGTCACACTTTGACTCATAAGGAATTTCCAGCCTTCCTTACTAAAGCTGTTGAAAGGGAGACCTGACAAGAGGAAGTAACCCTGTGCTCTCCCCACACTTCCTTCCTGGCTGTGTCATTCCTGGGTCTGGGTCATCCAGCTGCATCCAGGCGTCCAGAGGATGTGAACATTACTCACAGTTTAAATAAATGTAAAACCCAACTTCTTTAGTGTTAAAGCTTCTAGCCCTGATTTGTGTTAAAATTAATCAGAAAGTTACTTAACCTTAACTGAAGGGTATGTATTTTTCATCAGCATGTTTATTGTCTATCCTTCCAAAGTTCTTATCATTTTCTTAGGTATTCTCATTAATCTTTATACAAACTATTAAGAAGAGCAGCAGGTGGTCTTATATTTATTGGATAGTAAGTTGTAACAAAAAGTCTTTAAAATGCTTGAAACAAATATTGATTTAGAGGTAGAACATACTTTTTTTTTTAGCAATTAAAATGTTCACAGTAAGTTTATGTTAAAAGTATTATCTATGTCAACCGGGCATGGTGGCACACTTGCAATCCCAGTGCTTGGGAGGCTCTGAGACAGGAGGATCACACAGATTCAAAGCCAGCCTCATCGACTTAGTGAGGCTCTCAGCAACTTAGACTGTTTGTTTCCAAATAAAATATAAAATAGGTCTGGGAGTATAGCCCAGAGGTAGAAAAGCTCCTGGATTCCACCCCCAGTACCACCACCATGTATGTGTGTGTGTATATATATATATATATATATATATATATATATATATATATATATATATATATATATATAATCTCTGTCACTTTGCTAGAGGAAGTACTTGGGGATTGCAGGTATTAACATCATCATAGAATGTGGTATCAGGAAGTTTTCATAGGCAAGCTGATTGGATTAGGTTAATATTCAGTTGATGGCTAGCCTACTCTTCCTAAGTTTGCAATTCAAGAAAACAAGCCTGTCACTCTTAAATACCTATTTAGAGCTCTGTGGTCATCTTTGTTTGAGCGTTAATATTTTTATGATTTCAAACACGGTCCATTTCTTATTCTCACAAGGCTAGTTGGTTTCATACACCTATTTCTTTTTCTTTGCATCTCTCACCATTTTCAACAAACATTTTTAAATTTCACAGTACTTTACTCTTTTCTCATTTAAACCACATTTTATGGTTCTTGAACTCTTCTCTTCTGAGCAAGCAAATAGGCAAATATAGAATTCATTATAAAAATTGTCTTAAAGTAGAGCTGTAAACAAAATGATCTAAAACTGTCTTAGTTTATCTCTTCTTGATAGGCCAGTCTCAGGGCAGAGGTAGGTGAGGGAAAAGGGTATGTGACTGCTCTTCCATTCAGATCCATAAGAAAAAAAACGAGGAAATAAATTCTGATGTTCAATTCCAAGGCAAGTGATAAAGATCAAAGACTCACTTTATTACAATATTTTCATTTTTATCGAACAGATTCACTTTGGACTTTGGCTTGCATTTGGAATGTTTACCTTTTAATAAGTGATCTGTTTAAATGGGGAGCAGAGAACAAGGGTTTCTGTTTTACAGTTCAACTTTTGACCTTGGGGGATGAATGGGTGGAGGCTAAGAGGAAAAGTCCACTGTGTTTCTTCTGAACTTTTTACCCTTAAAAAAAAAAATGAGCAAGTTTAAAGTTCATAGAGTGCACAAGAGGTCTCCACTGGGGATTTCTGGTATTATTAACTTCCTGACCTCAGATAATTAAAAAGGAAGAGAGCAGAGCCACCTCAGACTGTGACTCAACTTTGAACTTTTAACCTCTCAAGTGAAGTATTTAAATTGTAAATGGTAGATTCTGGAAGCTTTCTTATTGCTATTAACTTCCTTCATCCCTGGTCACCAAGTTATAATCTAGGCTGGGAGCATAGCCTGATCTTTCCCTTTTATTTACTTAACCTCTCTTAGCAGAAAGGACCAGGAACACTATTTACCTGGAAATGACAGGTATTCTGGTGAAAGGAGTGAAGCTTCAAGGGTCATTGAATTTCAGAGCTGAAAGCCACCATAGATTACCCGTCCAGCTCCCTCCTATTGGAAAGAGAATACTAGGAACCAGTAAGTTGAGTGACTTCCTTAAAGTCAGATGATTTACAAGAAAACAAAGGAGTAACTCTGAGCAGTGGCTGGGTTCATGTTAATGGAGAAGGATTCAAAGCTAATTGTGGGTAAGATATTTCCCTACATAGTACAGGGGGCTAGAGGATCACTGCCTTCTATTTCTATACCGAAATTCATAAAGAAGGGATATCACCAAATGAGCCATGAGATTTGGGCCCTAAGTGACCCCTTCACCCTTATGGGTTATATAACCAATAAGCTGCTAAAACTGTGTTCTGTTACAACTTTTATTTTCTTTTTATCTTTTTGGTTCAATGTTATTTTTACCTTAAGATTTATTTTTTATCAGTTCTGGAAATTGAACCCATGTGCTCCCACATTCTAGGCAAGTGCTCTACCACTGATCTGTGACCTCACCTGCATTAAGAATATTTGCTGTAATTGTGTGAGGTGGTACTTACCTGTAATCCCAGCAATTTGGGAAGCTGAGGCAGGAGGATCATCTTCGAGGCTAGCCTGGGCAACATGGTGAGACCGGGTCAAAAAAAAAAAAAGAATACTAGAGTGATAGACGATGTTTATGACAGCTATTAGGAGTGACTTATTGGATTATACTAATTTACTGAATGGTGTCAAGTTATGAAGCTTAATTGTTTGAATATTAGTTAAGTATGTTGGCTAGGTATGCTTGAACTTAGTAAAAAGTGTGTTAGCAGCTGGGCATGGTAGTGCACGCTTGTAATCCTCGCGCTTGGGAGGCTGAGACAGGAAGATCGCACATGTTGGAAGCCAGCCTCACCTACTTAGTGACGCTCTCAGCAACTTAGTGAGACCCTGTTTCCAAATAAAATATGAAACAGGTCTGGAAGTATATAGCCCGGAGGTAGAAAGTCTCTGGGTTCCAACCCCAGTACCACCAAAAAACCAAAACAAAACAAAACAAATATCAAAAGTGTGTTGGCTATGGATAAGAACCAGCCCAGATGACAGTCCAGACAACTCACATTATCTCATTGGTTGTAATCAGCTCATTCATGGGAGTAACCAATGAAATGAAGCCTTTCGTATGGGCATAACCAATCTGAAATGACTCACCTATTAGACTCCTGTTGAAGTAAGTATAAAACCCCAATGGAAATGCTCATCAATGCTCTTCATTGCCCAGTGAAGTGCCTTCTGTGTTGGTGAGACATAGACTTATCATTGAACTCAAGCTTCAGTCAACAATGGACCCGACTGAGAGGACCTTTGACTTGGACACATTGGATGTGAGTTTTCTTGGGTCCAGTGTCTGGTTGGGACTCAGACTTAGACTTAAATTAATTAAAGTAACCAAATCGTGGTGTATTTATTGAATTCTCAACGGAGTGTGGAACCCTTAATAAAGTTATTTACGCATGTCTAGGAGTCCAGCTGGTCACTTGCTCATGGCAGCAACACAATTCAAATTATCCAAGTTATGGAACCAACCTAGGTTTTCCCCAACAAATGAATGGAGAAAGAAAATGTGGTATATACACACAATGAAAATTTACTCAGCTATAAAGAAGAACAAATTTATGAAATTTACAGGAAAATGGATGGAACTAGAGAACAATATTATGAGATTAGCCAGTCTCAGAAAATTAAGGGTGTATGTCTTCCCTCATATGTGGAAGCTAGATAGAAAATAGCACACAAAAGGGAATTCACCCTTCTGTGAAATGGAAATACGGAAAGAGACCAGTAGAATAGCAGAAGGGGGTTGGAAGATGGAGGAAGGGTGGGGAGAAAAGAGGTTTATGGAAGGAAATAGACCAAATAAAACTATATTTATATATGAAGGTATCACTACCAACCTTATTAATATGTATGGGAGGTAGGAAGGGGGTAGTGGTATAGGGTTAAAAGGGAAACATAGCAAGTCATGCTATGTGCACTTATTACTATATCACTTTGAATCTCACTATGATGCATAATTATATTGCATGAATAAAATTCTAAAAAAATAATAAAAAAGAATCCTTGCTGGAATTCACATTTAAACATTGTATAAATACACAATTCCAGGCCACCATTGGGTTTGTTCCCTTAACATGGAGGATAATGCTAGATGGCTATGATTTTAGGGTAATTCATTTATGTAGTGCTGGGTTTGACTCTGATAGTAACGTTCTTCTTGATGTAAAAAAAAAATCACACACAAAAATAGGGGAGTGTACCATAAGGAGGCCTAAGGAGCAGGAAAGGGAAGAACAAAAGAAGCAAGACAAAGAAGGAAGGAATAACCAGGAGAAATGACAAAGAGATGGTAGCCTCCTCTGTTGGACAGGGACCCAGCCAAGGCTTGTGGTACTGACAAAGCCAGGAGCGCGTCGTGAATCTGCCGCAGCCGCATGCTGTTAATACCGAGGCTTAGATAGGCAGCTCTCGCTGGCACTTGGACAGCACGCAGCACGTAGGAAAGCCAGTCTTCTATGGGGCCCGCGCTTCCCTCCTGCATTTGCTAACACCTCTATTGCCTCCAGCTAGTTACTCACACCACTCGTTCCCATCTGTCGAGGAGAGCTTCCTTCCAACATTCTGTCCAACTTTTCATATACAAAAGAGACCCTCTCGTGGGGTGGCAACTCAGGAGTGATGCAGAGCTCCAAAATGAGGCAAGTCAAGAGTGGGGTTAGCAAAGGTCCTCTTTGGTCCTCAGAAGCAAGGGGGATGGGACTGTAGAATGCTGCAGGGCACCCAGGTGGTGGAGGCAGCTGGACAGCAGCACAGCAAGATGACCTTCTAGCTGGAGGCTGGTTTTTACTGCCTGGGAAGAAGGACCTCGCAGCCACTGGCTGGCGAAAGTAGCAACAGCTATATAGACTTCCGTCATGTCACAGACGTTTACCCGTCTATCCTCACAGACATTCTCAGCTGTTTTAAACTAGTTTACTTCTACTTAGTAAACTCCTTGGTCCCCGCTCCCTCCTTCCAGCCAGTCTGTGGCAGGTGATTTCTACTTGAGCAAGAGCCTGCAGTGACAGGAATATGTTTATCAGGCCATTGAAGTTGTAGATCAGTGGGCTGTAAAAAACTGTTAATTGGGGTTTTCAGTGGGCAGAATTACCCAGTTCTTTTCTCTGTCTCGTAAGCTGTGTTCATATTCATTCACTAGATTGCTCTCACATTTTCTGGTTTTGGCTACATTGCTTTCTACTGGAAACATCCAGGAAGCAATCTTATTAACCTCAAGATCTCTTGAGGAGGGTGGTCAGAGGCCAGCAAGCAAAGCCTAACTGTTCTTATGAAACAAGTCATACTGTCTCATCCCACTTAGCTTCATCAAAGTCTAGAAAGAAAATAAAGCACTGGGTTTGGTCTGCCAGCTACCCCTACAAGGGAAAGCATCACAGTGCAAATGGGTTGCACTTTTAAAATTAAGAAAAATAAAATAAAAAGGGTTTATACCATTCTTCTGAGGGAAAGGGCTAAAACAAATAGCAGGTGGCTCAAATCAGGAGAATGATGGTCATTTTATCATTTTTGTTTATTTATTTTTCTTTTTTTGTGGTACTGGAGGTAACCCCAGAGGGATTTTACCTTTGAGCTACACTCCCCAGCACATTTTTTTATTTATTTTTTGGAAACAGGGTCTCACTACGTTGATAAGAGTCTCACTACTTGCTGAGGCTGTCCTCAAACCTGAGATCTTCCTTTCTCAGCCTCCCAAGTACTGGGATTACAGGCATGTACCACCATGCCTGGATTATTTATTTTTTCATTTTAAAGAATTTGTACAGCTGGGCATGGTGGCACACACCTCTAATACCCATACGTGGGAAGCTGAGACAGGAAGATTATAGGTTCAAGGTCAGCCCCAGCAACTTAGTGAGATTCCCCAACAACTTCGCAAAACCCTGACTGAAAATTAAAATAAAAAAAAAAAGATGGCTTGGGGTATAATTTAGAGGTAGAATACTGCTGGGCTCAATCCCCAGTACCACTAAAAAGAAAAAGAAAACAAAATTTGTACCTAGGGTAATGGAAAAACAGCATCAAGCACAATCAAAGAAGCCAATATCAAATAATTCAGTGTCTGCAGTGAGGACTCTCCTAACTTGGAACCCAATAGTCTCTCTGCAGGTGGGAGAGACCTAGGACTGGGAAGGGCAGCAAGGACCTTGCCCGGCTTCTGAGCTGCTCTTGTCCTATCCGAGGTAAGTGGAAAGCAGAGGCAGTGAGTAGGCTTTGCTGACTCTAACTAAGTGTACCCCCAGATTGGGAGAGGGCTACAACCCCAACTCAGCTGTGAAGCCAAGACCTTGCCTCTAGAAGCAGCCAAAGGCTGATGGATTCTCTGCAGTTGCCTATTGTCTCTGGCAATTTTACCTCTATTGGCATGAAGATTTGAATTGATGGTAACATTGAAAAAAAAATTTTCAAAATCACACCCGCAAAAAGCCCCTTTTCTCTGTTTCCTTCCTTTATGCACTAAAGATGAAATAGATCCTCTTATATTATCTGATATTATTTCTTTGGTTTGATGTGCCCAGCTGGCAAGAATAAGTCATCTTTGGGGGATTAAATTTAGTAGAGTATCCATGCAAGTGCCAGGAGCTCCAGAGCCCTTAATGGAACTTTGGCAGGCATGACAGCAGTAATTGTACAGCAGGTACAGGGGAGGTGGGTGGCTGGTACTGCAAAGAGCTGTGATTGTCTCCCTTCTTTTTCCCAGCAGTTCTGGAAGTGAACTAGTATCTAAATTAGGTGCTGTTTTAGATTACAACTTGTCACACTTAAGAGAAGCGACACCATC
Source organism: Muscardinus avellanarius (assembly GCF_963383645.1). Lineage (NCBI taxonomy): Eukaryota > Metazoa > Chordata > Mammalia > Rodentia > Gliridae > Muscardinus > Muscardinus avellanarius. Next base: position 29,725,841 of record NC_137790.1, read on the forward strand.
AAGCAGGCAGATGAAAACTGGAAATGTGTTGGTATCCAGGTACGGCAATTGTTAGCACCTTTATTCATTCAGTCAGTCATTAAAATAACATGTATTATGTCCATTTGAAGGACATGTCAGTTTCTGGATATGGGAATCAGTGATTTCGGAGACAGAAAATAACGAGTTAAGAATTATCTCTGCTAAATGCCTGCTCATCCAGTACAGCTAGACAGAGGGCATGGCCCAGAGAAGCTCTGATGTTTTGTGAAGCATTGCTCCTGCCCTAAGTTCCTCATTTATAAACCAGCCTAGTCAGGCTTGGTGGTACACACTTGTGATTCCAGTACTTAGAAGCCTAAGATAGGAGGTCACAGGCTCGAGGCCCCCTTTAACAGCTTAGTGAGATCCTCAGTAACTTATTGAGAATCTTTTAAAATATAAAACAAACAGCCGGGCGTGGTGGTGCAGGCTTGTAATCCCAGCATTTGGGAGGGTGAGATAGGAGGATCAATGTTTGAGGTAGAGGCCCTGTAGAACACATAGGCACTGCTTTATAAACACTGGGAGCCATTTGAGATAAAATATTAAAAACTGAGGCATCAAGATGGACTAGTTAATATAACAGATAATAATTACTTAGACTCTTGAAAAATGGTAATGTTTGAAGATATTTTTTCTTCATCAAAGATTCCAGGAAGCCAGAGACTTCTGGGTAATGTTTAAATCATTGGGAATTGATTTGACATTTAATGGCAAACGTTGACTCTCTAATGCCAAAACAAGGTCAATGGGTCAGGAAACTTCCATTACCTAACTTAGCTGACCTCTTTACATGACACAGCAGAGTATTGATCAGGGATTGGAACAAAAGTTCTATATTCTTCTTCTAATGTCCTTTAAACACTGGGTCCAGACAACATACTAAACTTTGCTATGAACTGCATTTTTGTCTGATCCTAAGAAAGAGATCTTGTTCAGATTCCTATTCTCCTCCTTTGATTGAGATCTGTTTTCTCTGAGCACTCTGTAACCAGGGTTTTTTTACCAATGGCAGCTGCCCCACTGTATTTTGCCTCCAAATTTCACTGATCTTCAAACTTTAGCATTGGTACCAGAAGGGTACTCAGTCTTTCTGTTTCTTGAGTTGTGGCTCTGATGATCAAAATAAATTTGCTACTCAGGTGTGGTATTGCACACTGATAATCCTAGTGTTTGTTGGGGGGAGGCTAAGGCAGGAGAATCACAGGTTTGAGAACATCCTCAGCAATATAGCAAGACTCTCAGTAACCCAGAGAGACCCTGTTTAAAAAAAATAAAAAGGATGGGGGTGTAGCTCAGAGGTAGGATACCCCTGGGTTTAACCCCCAGTGCTCTCCCAAGAAAAGTTAAAAAATAATTTGCTGTCTCTGTTACTAAAACTGCTTTTATTTCTGTGATTCTATTAACAGATGGGTGCCACCATAACAGTGACATATATTCTATTCTTATGTATAGTCTCTGTTTCATCTATTAAGTATTAATTGCATTCTCAGTTTATCTGTTTGTCTCTATCTTTTATTTTTTATTTTTTGAAGGGGGTAATGGGAAATGAACTCAGGGGGATTCTACCTCTGAACTAAACTCCCAGACCTTTTTATTTTTATTTTATTTATTTATTATTTATTTTTATGGGTCTAAAGATTGAACCCAGGGGCATTGGACCTCTGAACTACACCCCCTACCCTATTTTTTATTCTTTATTTTGAAACAGGGTCTCGCTAAGTTGTGGAGGGCCTCACTAAGTAGCTGAGGCTGGCGGCGATCTGCAATCCTCTTGTCTCAGACTCTCGAATGCTGGGATTACAAGCGTGTGCCACCACGCCCCCCAGCCTTGATTTTTTTTTTAATTGGTGCATTGTAGTCATACATTTTAATAGGGTAGAAGATGATAGAGGCATACAGGACCACATCACTCATTTATCCCTTCCCCCCACTTCCCACCTTTCCTCCCCCTTCTCATGCTTGGCTTAGTGATATATATATATATATATATATATATATATATATATATATATATATATATATATTTGGTGGTACTGGGGTTCCTAGAAACCCTTCTACGTCCAGGTTACACTCCCAGACCTATTTTTATTTGAAAACAGGGTCTCTTAAGCTAGTGTGTCTGGCTTCAAACCCGCGCGACCCTCCCTCCTGTCTTCTCCCAAGTGCAGGGATTACAAGTTTGCGCCACCATGCCTGGCTGGCTTAGTGATTTTGAAATAGTCTTGCTCAGTTCCCGAGGCTGTCCTTGAACCTCCAATCCCAGCATCTCAGCCTCCCCCATCAAAGGAAAAAACAAAAAACAAAACTGGGATTACAGGCGTGCACCACTGTGCCCAAATAGTGATCGTCTTTTATATAATTACAGAAATGTCTTCAAAGGTCCAAAGGAATTCCTTCTTAGACTTGAACAATGAGAGAATCATTCAGTTTAATGTCTAACATTATAGAAATATATAATGCTTTTAGCTTTTCTAAACAGCTCTCATATGTATTTTCTCATTTTATTCTTACAGTGCCTCCGTGAATAGAAATTTATGGTAGTGCATAAGAGAATCCCAACAAGTCATCAAGCAGTTATAGTGCATTTTCATTACAGTTGCCTGAGATAAGCTATGGGAATAGATTATTCTACAAGGGAGTCAGAGTGGCTGATTCTTGGACCTCTCATCTTCACATTCTTAAGGTGAGAGGTGCTTTGTTATTAAGACCAGAATGGAGCTTAGGGTCTAATGGAGACTGGAGGTCATCTACTAAAGTTTGTGCCTAACTTCTTTCATAGCAAGAGAGAGTCATTCTAGGGACAAAGCTACCAAGCCATGGACTATTCTACTGTTCTCTCTGCAGCTAATTCTGATCAGAAGACTAAGCCCCCTTCTGGGAAGAGTGAGCAACAGTGAGGAATGCAGTCCCAGCAGTGTCTGGACAACTTGCAGTCTCACTTCAGCTCTCCTTTCTAACCGTGGGCTAAAGTGGCATCAAGAGGTACCTTAGAAGGCACATGGTCAGAGCTGGGTGTGGTGGCACATGCCTGTAATCCCAGTATTTGGGATTACAAGTAGAAGACAGGAGGATGGCAAGTTCAAAGCTAGCCTTAGCAGTGTAGCCAAACTTTCTGCCACCTAACAAGAGCCTGTTTCAAAATAAAAAAATAAAAAGGCTGCGGGTGTAGCTCAGAGGTAGACTGCCCCAGGGTTCAATCTCTAACACTCAAAAAAGGAAGAAAAACAAAGCAAAACTCCCACAAAACAGAAAAACAGAAGTCACGTGATAGGGTGGTGCTACCCTCATTCTGGGTCACAAGCAGAGTGTCCTCTTAGCGTACACACACACACACACACACACACACACACACACCCTGGACTCCCGCCTTGAACTGCTACTTGAGAAACAAGTCTGCTTCTATTTTATCTGAGCTATTGCGCTTCGGGGAGTATTTACTTCAGTTTTGCAGACTTCCTAATTAATGTTGATAGCTGCTTGATTTTAGTGGCAAAAAAAAAAAAAATCCTTCAAGAATATTCAAGCTAGGGTTGGTGATGAGACTGAAAATGATGAAGTAAGCCTTGTCCTTTCTTCTCTCCTTCAGGTATTTGACGGGGAGAGAGAAGGTTAAGAAAATAGGGGAAAATATTGGGGGGGTTTGTAGGCCAAGCACAGATATGGTAGCTTGGAGGTAGGAATTGTCCTGCAGAGATGCTCACACTCCTGGAAATGAAAATGGAATAAAAAGATTTAAAAATAAAACCAGAACATTTTTCCCATTCCCAACCTTTATTTCTTTTAACTTTTTAAAGTGTTTCATGGGAGTATTCTTAACTCTTTGGAATATTACCAGGTAATGACGCCTAAATTTTTACATGTTACTTTTATTCACTGCAAATAAACAAAACTGTTTAGTACAGTGAACCAAAGACAAGAATGAACAAGGGTTCGAAGATAGAAACCGAAGAGCAGTCACTCTGTACACAGTACAAAACAGTGGCCTCCTTCATTGCCCTCTTCTTTGGTCCTTGGCAACTAGGTTGTGTTTTGTCTTTAATAGTTGTCACTTAGGTCTTTATCTTAGTAGGTCATCTCAAAAGTCTTGCATGCGAGAATCCAGAGAAATGGAAAGATAAGCATCAGCAGCATCTACTGATGAAACAAGTACTTAATATCTCCAGAGGTGCTCACGGATCAGATTCACATGAAAGCGGACCACGAAGAAATGCCAAGAGATTGCATCAGAGAAACCAGGGGGATGGAGTGTTCTGTCTTCCACAATCATCCCTGCCTTAACAGGATCTCAGCTGAACCTGGCATACCTTCAGCAAAAGACATGTATTCCATCTAAATTAAGAAAACAACAAAGGACAACTTGCTTTCTTCTCACATGGTAAATAGGGCATGAAAGTTTGGTCTCCTGCTGGTCGAACCAGTAGTACCAGTTCTCCATGCACCCATAAGGTTAGCCTTAGGGAGAGAATTGCACTCAGAAAATACTTCAAGACCTGTGGGAGAATGTCTGGCTTTGGTGTATAGAATTAAGAACTGGGGTTAGAGTTATATTTGTGATTTGTGCAGACCAAGTTTGAAACGGGAACTATTGTATTTTTAAAGTTTTTCATAAGTACCCTTCTTTTCACTTCTGTTTTTGGCATGAGGAAGTGATAAAAGAAAGTGTCCTACTTTTTCTTTTTGTCGCCTCCTCATCTGCTCTCTTATTATTAAGTTTGGGATGTTTTCCTTCCAGATTATTTATTTTAAATGTTAGAAAATGATTATTGATTGAGTGGTACCACCAGGTCTTCTCTGTCTCCTGAGTTTAGAGAAAAAAAATACTTTTTCTTTTTTTTTTTTTTTTTTTTGTACTGGGAATTGTACCAGTAGCATTCTACCTCTGAGATATATCCCTAGACATTCTTATTATTTTTAATTTTTTTGGCACTGCAGATTAAAACTAAGGGCATTCTACTTCTAAGCCACAATCTCAGTACTTTTTATCTTGACACAGGGTCTCACTAAGTCACTGAGGGTCTCTGTAATTTGCCCAGGCTGGCCTTCAACCTGTGAACCCTGCTGTCTCAGCCTCCCCAGTACTAGAATTTTAGGCACGCATCAACACGCCCAGCGTTATTTTTTATTTTGAAACAGAATCTTGCTAAGTTTCTAAGGCTGGCCTAGAAACTGGGGTTCTCCTGTGTCAGCCTCCCAGATTCTGGGATTACAGGTGTCTTCCACTATGCCTGGCTAGGAAATAGCCTTAAAGTAAGAAATCCTCGAATAGTTATCAATATGTCTGCCTGTTAGGTGAGGACGTGAGAGGGACGGGCAGGCCCATAAGTTGAAGCTGATAATATGACACAGGCAGAGGAGACAAAGAAGAAACCTTGGAGTCTTCAGTACTAAAACGATTTGCAAAGTGTTTGAGCAATAATAGGGTATTTGCGCATTTTGAATTCCCTTTCCTTCCAAGCATCTCTCAACAGAGTAGAAGCCCCTTCTCTGCATGGCTGCTACTGAGGATGCAGAAATAGAATAAAGGCATCTCTGTGTGTTTTCTGTTAAGCTCATCTCCTTTATTCCTCTCTCCTAGTGCAGGAGTAGTCCTTCCTGGTGGGAAGTATACTGAGACTGTTCCTCTCATTTAGCAACTTGTCTGCTTTGATGAAGACAAATCAACCTCAACTTTTTTGTGGCCCTTAGGGAAATATTCTAGTGAAGCTGAAATATTCTAGTGGCGAAGCTGATTGATTTTATTAAAGCCACAGTGCAATCTCTGCTGAGGGAAGAAAATCATATTTCTCTCCACTGAAGATTGAATAAGAGAAAATAATCTGAATAAATATTAGATGCTGTATTCAATTTTAAAAGACATAAATGGAGAGGGTGCAGGGATTGCCTTTAAACTTTACGTTTGGAAATAAATATGTATACATACATCTATTTTACATATTCATGGTTGGGAATTTGAATAAAATTATTTGGATTTAACTGAATGTTCTCATCCCTTCACAAATTAAAACTTAAGTTTTCAATACATTTAAACAACTTTTTAAGAGGCAGGTCTAAAGTCCCTTCCTTCTTCTTTTCTTTCTTCTCCTTCCATTATTTGAGATACTAAAGTGCTTCCTTTCTTAATGTTTTCAGTGTGGCTCTGATGCCAGCCCTCAGCTGGCTTAAAAAGATGCCCTCACATCCTTTTCCCAACAACCTCTGACATTTAAAGTCCATCCCGTGCAGAAGTTTCAAAGTTCTGAAACAGTTTTCCTGTGTCTAATGATTCTCCAGGACTGTGAGAACTTAGGTGTGCCAGAAAGGTATTCAAAAGGAACAAGACGTACAAGTTTTAGCTTTGTTCCATTCAAATCCAGGTGACTGCTTTACTGCCTTTTTTCCCCCTTTCTTTCTTACCAGTAAAACCTGCTTCTCTGAGATTTTTTTTTTAATCTCCCAAACTCCAGCAACCTTGATGGCAGAAATGGGCGACAATCCTATCAACACACAACTATATTTTTGTTAAGTAAATGGAGGAGCATAAAATTGGTATTTTATTACTGAAATAAGAGTGTTGTCAAACAGAGTGACCTGGTGAGCAAGAAGGAGAAATTCAGTGTGTGCCACATCGTTCAAGGCGTGACTGTGCCCCGCATGAAGGTGAAAAGGAGACTAGCTGAAAACGAATGTCTGTTCCATACGCCTTTGTGCTCAACTCTTCTCTCAACCTCTCCGAGGAAGGAGAATGTGTTTCTCCTTCCAGGCAGAGAGCAGCAGGGGTTATCTTTTCTTGGACAATTTTAAATCTGTCTCCTTGTCAGGAGAGACAGACCAGGTCAGAGAGGACTCTGCCTCTAAGAGAGAGTGCAGGAGCTGAGATGCTGGTTCATGACAGGAACGAGCGGTTCTTGGGGGAGAAATCAAGATGCCATTTCTCTTGCTGCGCCACAAATTGCAGCTCTGATTTAGAAATTATACATATGACTTTTTGAGCCATGCCAAGAGCCCTTTTCATATGTCAGTGTCACTCGTGGATGTGACATCTTTTTTTTTTTTTAAAGATCTACTCACCTATTCAAAGACTAGATAAACCATAATTTGGTCCTGTGAGGATACCACGGTTCATCCAGCAAAAATGCTTTTGATAGACATGTTCAGCAGTGACTAAGATTAGTAAATAATTTGAAGTAGAATGAATGTGAATCGAAGTGTTTTTCATATCTTCTTCCCAACTTATTACTTGAAAGATTCCAGACCTATAGAAAATTGTATTCATAATACAATAAGAGGTGAGCTAGGCATGGTGGTATACACTTGTAATCCCAGCATTTGGGAGGCTGAGACAGGAAAAATGCATGTTCAAAGCCAGACTCAGCTACTTAGTGAGTCCCTCCAGAACTTAGTGAGACCCTGTTTAAAAAAATAAATAAAATAAAGAATAGGCTGGGGGTATAGCTCGGAGGTAGAATGATCCTGGGTTCAATCCACAGTACTGCAAAAAAAAAAAAAAGAAAAAGAAAAAGAAAAAAGTATAATAAGGGTGCTCATATACCTCTCAAGCAGATTTGTGCTGTCAGTGTTGTCATAAACCACAGGTAGCTTTGAGCACTGAAAAAATGGTTAGTTCAAATTGAAATGTGTGGTTTCCTAATTTCCTAAAGCTTTCTGAAAAGTGAATGTTACTTTAGTTCTAATCTAAGTATATAAAAACTGAGTATATGGTCTGGGAGTGTAGCCTGGAGGTAGAAGGGCTTCTAGAAACCCTAGTACCACCAAAAAACAAAACAAAACAAAAACAAAAAAGCCAAAAACAAACAAAAACTGAGTATATGAATAGAACACATGTAAATCCACATGCATATGTTGAAAGTGAAAAGATGGAGGTGCTGACAAGGGGGGTTTTGTTCTGAGGGCCCTTCTCTTGGCTGGTAGTCAAGAGCCTTTCAATATGGGCTTGCAGGACATCTTTGTTATCTTCCTCCTCTTCCTCTTCCTCCTCCTCCTTCTCATTCATTTGGTACTGGGGATTGAATCCAGGAGGTTTTACCTCTGAGCTATACTCCCCCAACCCATTTTTATTTTGAAACAGGTCTTACTGAGTTGCCGAGGATCTGGCCTCAAAGCTGAGATCCTCCCATTTCAAACTTCCAAGTGCTGGGTTTCCAGGCATGCACTCTTGTATCCAGCCATTGTGTTCCTTCTGAGGCTGCTACACCTAATTAGTAATTAATGATCTAATGTTAATTAGATCCTAGTCCAATTAACATTAATTATTTCTGTGGGCCCTTATCTCCAATCTGATGCGTGTGTGTGTGGGGGGTAAAACTTCTACATATCAATTTGAGGGGGACACAATTCAGTCTCTAGAACTAAGTAACATGAATTTTGGACCCAAGAAAAGTCGGGGTCCTGAAGAATTGGCTAATTTTATTCAAAGGTGTGTTCATGGCTTAAACAAGCCTAATAAATTATTCAAAAATATTTTATGGCATTCTAGTACTGTTAAAAATGTTAACCACTTTTTCATATATTTTAAAGACATAAAGTAGCATATTTCCTTTGGAGAAAATTTGGAAAGTGAAGAAAGAATAAGGAAAATACAAACTATCATGTTTAGTCATCTGTCTTTATCTACGGTATACTTGTCTCAGAACACCCCGATATCAAAATCTACAGATGCTCAAGTATCTAATAGAAAATGGTGTGGTATTTGCATATAACTAACATATATCCTCCTGCATATTTTAAATGATCTCTAGGGTAATTTAATACTTAAGACAATGTAGATGCTTTATAAATAGCTGTTATGCTGTATTGTTTAGAAAATTATGACAAGAAGTCTACATATTTGATACAGATCAATATTTAAAAATTTATTTTCCATTTGTAGTTAGTTGGTTGAATTCACTAGTGCAAAACCCATGGATATGGAAGGCTTGACTATATTAATAAAATTCTCTAAAAAATCACATTTCTTGGTAAGATATATATGTATATATATATGCAATTATGTATCTTATAAACTTTGAGTCATATATCTTAGAAGATGTTTTGCGTCTTACTATATTTTTTGTGGTACCGGGAAATGAATCCAAAGGCATTCTACTTTTGAGCTACACCACCAGGCCTATTTTTTTTTTTATTTTGAAACAGGATCTCACTAGGTTGATGAGAATTTCACTACTTGCTGAGGCTCTCTTCAAACCTGTAGTCCTCCTGTTTCAGACTCTCAAATACTGAGATTACAAGTTTGTACTACCACACCCTGCATCTTGCTATTTTTCACTTAAAATTATGAGTGTTTTCCAAATTATTAAATAACTTATAAAAACCTGCCCTATTGAGGAATTTCGTTTTTATTTTTCACTATTGAATATAGGCCATAGATTTGTCCATATTTTATTTATTTTCTGTACATAAAATGCTGGTGCAGGTCTAATTATTTTCTCAGGATAATTCCAAAGAGTAAAATTATTAGGTCAAAGGGTATTAATATGTTTTAGATACTTGATTGCTGAATTTCTCTCTAGTAAACTTGTATTCAACAAAGTTCTTGTGATATTTGAGAGGGACGAGTCCACTTGCCAACCCTAGTCACTATAAAAACATCTTTCTCAATTTGTAAAGCAATCTGCATCTGGTTTTATTTTGTAAGTGAGAATTAACTGTTTTGTTTTTCATGTGCTTATTCATCTTTTTTTTCTTGTATTTGTGAGTTGTTATTCTCACCCTTTGCCCATTTTTCTATTGGGGAGTCAAAATTTCGTACTGATTTGTTATTCTATTGATCCTTTTTTCTTCAGTCTATCCTCATATAATACTGTAGTTTTTTTTAATTTTTTTTTTTTAATTTTTGGTGGTACTGGGGTTCCTGGAAGCCCTTTTACCTCTGGGCTACACTCTCAGACCTATTTTATATTTTTGAAACAGGGTCTCTTACGCCAGCGCGATCATCCTGTCTCCGCCTCCCAAGCGCGGGGATTACAAGCGTGCGCCACCACGCCCGGCCAATACTTTAGTTTTTTAAAAAATCAGGTTTCCTATTAACTTTTTTATTTTTTAAATTTTCTAGAATTTTTCTATCTTGTGCAGTAAATATCTTGAATTTATCTAGATATATACCAGAGTATTTTTTTTCTTTTGAAATATAATTTTATTTAAAACATTTTTTATTGTTATATTGTAAGTAACCTTAATGGAGTACAACATGGTAGAAGCATACACGTACGTACACATCACTCAATTAGCCCTTAGCCGGTTCCCACCCCATTCCCTCTCCCCTCCCTCCTTCTCATGTTTGGCTTTGTGATTGACTTTGATACGTTTCTGAATGTTCATCATGTACATTAGGGAATCAGGCCGCACCGTTCAGTAGCCCTGTGCTGTGACTCTGGTGGAAGTTTCTAGCAAGTACTATAGATAACATTTAAATGAAATAGTGAATAAACTACACTGTGAAATAAAGTTAGTCCTCTGTGTCTGTGGGGTCCACATCTGTGAAGTCAGCCAACCACAGATCAAAATATTCTGGGAAAAATAATTGCATCTGTATTGAACCTGTTCAGATTTTGCCTCTTGTTACTATTCCCTGAATAATACAGTATAAAAACTATTTGCATGGCATTTATATTGCATTAAGTATTGTAAGTAATCTAGAGATGATAAAGCATATGGGAGGATGTACAGAGGTTATATGCAAGCACTAAGACACTTTAGAGACGGAACTTGAATATCTACAGATTTCAGTACATGCAGGGGGTCCTAGAACCAGCCGCTTCCCACCATGGATGCTGAGGAATGTCTGCACTACTTTGTTGTTTCTTCCCTTGGATTACTAATTCAACTAGGATTTGCTTTACTGCATGCTTTCCCCTAAAATATGAAACCATTTTCCTAGCACAATTTACTGAACAGCAATGCATTTCACTAATAATTTATGATGCTTACTTCATAGTTTTCTGCAGTTTTATAAATATTTGAGTCTGTTGCTGAGGCTTTCTTTTTCACTGATTTATTTGTGTATTCCCACATACTATTGCAATTGCTGTATCTTTTGGATATATCTAGTACCGTGAACAATGTCCTTTCCCTATTACTCTTTCTACTCAAAACTGTTTTGGCAATTCTCACCTGCATAATTATTTAAAATTTAGTTTGTTAAATAATTCACTAGATTTTTACATTGAAATTGTGATTAATCAATAAAATAATTTGCAGAGGCATCATATATGTGCAATGTTGTGGCTTCCCCTACTAAAACATTATAAACTTCAATTTATTTATAGGTTCTTTTGTAGTTTTCTTAAAAATTTTCTAGGAATTTTCATATGTGTTATATATTTCTTAAGTTTATTTTGGTGAGGGTATTTTAAACATTTATATTATAAAGTATAAATAGAATATTTTCTATATTTTTATAAATGACAATTTTTTAGTGTATAAGAAAACTATTGATATTTTTTCATACTCATGTAATCAGACAACTGTTCAACCTCTTTCTTCTCAGAGTTTCTATGTTGGATCCCTTAAGAATTTAGAAAAGACTTTCATATGTCATCTGTATGTAATGTTAAATTATATCTTCTTTATGAAGCTGTATTTTTCTTTCCTTATCAAATTGGCAGAAACTTCCATAATACCAAAGCAAATGATGATAGCAAGTATATTTACCTTTTTATTTTAATTGTACTGCCTAAAACTTTTAAATATTTAATCACAGTCAAGTATTCTTCTGGTCATTGACACGAAATAAATGTTCTTTATTATGTTAAATATGCCTGCTTTTGTTTTCTATAGAATTTATTAGTTAGACATTCTGAATCATTTTAAAATGGAAACCTTACTTTGTAGTGGTATTTTTCTTCATTATTCTTGTAGAACTTGCCAAAGTGATAAGATTTTTCCTTCTAATCTATTGATATGATAAAAGTTCTATTCGTCTATATTCAAATTGCTTTAGAAAATAATAAGTCTTGTTGTGGTTTGTTATTAATACAAGTAGTCCTCACAGGTATAGATATGTTGTATCATGATCTGTTATAACACAAATTAAAAATAATTTTAAATGCTATTTAAAGTATTTAACTTTCCTGGTTTCTTCTTCTTCTTCTTCTTCTTCTTCTTCTTCTTCTTCTTCTTCTTCTTCTTCTTCTTCTTCTATTATTATTATTATTATTATTATTATTATTATTATTATTATTGCAGTACTGGGGATGGAACCCAGGGGCATTGTACCTCTGAGGTACATCCCCATCCCTGTTTTTTTATTCCTTATTTTGAAACAGGGTTTCAGTGAGTTGCAAAGGGCCTTACTACTAAGTAGCCGAGGCTGTCCACGAACTGCAATCCTCCTGTCTCAGCCTCCCAGATGCTGGTATTACAAGTGTGCATCACCATGCCTGGCACTATTTTTTAGAATAGAGCATATTCAAGGTTAAAATTTGAATTCTGATTGCTTTTTGAATGACAGAGAAAAAATGGTGCTTCGGCTAAATTGTAGGAGTTTAGAATAATACTAAGTAAGCCACATGAATCATGTGTATTGTGGTAGAAAAAAATAGATGAGATATTAACTGGGTTATAATTTTTTAGGATTGTATCCTAAGTACAATAAAGGGTTATATTTCATGGGCTTTTCCAAGTTTGTGTATAGCAGTTATTATGTATGTATATACCTAGCTCTGGCATGTGTAAAAGTGTGTAGCATTACTATGGTCCTTATTATTTATGTGTCTGTGAATGTGTTTGTGATACACAGACACTTAACAGATGTATACAGATGGGTATCATAAGCCAGGAGTGGTGGCCCATGCCTCTGTTCTTAGTACTTGAAAGGTAGAAACAGGAGATCATAGGTTTGAGGCCCGCTCAGAAACTTAGACCCTATTTCAAAATAAAAAATGAGTCGGGTGTGGTGGCGCATTCTTGTAATCCCTGGACTTGGGAGGTTGAGAAAGGATTACACAAGTTCGAAGCCAGCCTCAGCTTCTTAGTGAGGCTCTCAGCAACTTAGTGAGACTCTGTTTCCAAATAAAATATAAAATAGGTCTGGGAGTATATCTTGGAGGTATAAAGCCTCTGGGTTCCACCCCCAGAACCACCAAAAAAAAAAAAAAAAAAAAAAAAAAAGGGATGGGGGCATAGTTCAGAGGTATAGCCCTTGGGTTCAATCTCTAGTATAAAATATTGGGTCTCATCACTTATATATGGCATAGTTTTGGTATTCTAGCCATGATGAGAAATAGAAAGTACCTTAATGGTCTACTTTTTTAGTTAAATTGTTTTTAGCCTTAATTTAATTGTAGTTTATATATTAGACTCCACACTTGTTGATTCTCTTGATTTGCTTGGCTTATAAAACACCTATTTTCACATAAACACCCTCTTTTTTCTGGTTACCACATATAGAAAAATAATTTTTATTTTTGGTGGTACTGGGGTTCCTGGAAGCCCTTCTACCTCCGGGCTACACTTCCAGATTTGTTTTATACTTTTTTATTTTTGGAAACAGGGTCTCTTAAGCCAGCGGGGCTGGCTTAAAAACAGTGCAACCCTCCTGTCTCCGCCTCCCAAGCTTGGGGATTACAAGCGTGCGCCATCATGCCCGGCTAGAAAAATAATTTTTAAAAAATATTTATTTGTTTCTGGAAGCCCTCAGAGAAGAAAGCTTAATTACATCCTAATTTGTTATTTTTAAACAATGTCAGGTTTTGTCTTTTTGTACCAGGGATTGAATTCAAGGGCATTCTACCTCTGAATTATACCCCCAGCCCTATTTTATGTTTTATTTTACAGCATGGTCTCACTAAGTTTCTGAGGCTGGCCTTGAACTTGTGATACTCCTGCCCCAGCCTTCCAAGTGCTAGGATTACAGGCATGTCCCACCATGCTCGGCTCAATGTCAAGACTGTGACAATCCCCAAATAAAATTCATCCTTGTTTTTCCTCTATCCACATAAAAAGGTTCATATGAAAAATTATAGATAAGTGAAAATATTTTTCCTGATATTCCAGAAGTTTGTTCTACTGTTAAAGTTGCTCCAAAGTGAGTTAACATGTTTTTTAAAGAGGCAAAAAACAGTCTTTGAATGGTGAGAGGAAGTGAAGGCCTTCATAGTGGCCCCAAAGGAAGACACCCTTTCTTCTTACCCTCTGCCTGACTCTGACCTGTGGCTTTGCATAGACATCCCTGTCTAGATGGTTTTCTGCCCTTCATCTGGACCCAAAATGAGAGTGGGTGAGCCTTGCTTCATACAGAGGGAAGCAACTCTGGGCTGCAGGAGTTATCAGACTCACTTCCAGGCAATGAGAGGAATAGGGGGAAAAAAAAAAGCATGCCAATTTAGTCAGTTTACAAGGCTTCTCCATCTCATCTTTAGGAGAAGGATGTACAAAGATTTATTTCTTGTTTCAAAGGAGTGACAAGTCTCATTGCAGAATTCCCATTAGCTTTAGGGATATGAATAGAAGAATAGTTATTAACGAGTCTATTAACTATTAACTAATAGTTTAATAACTACTATACTCTGAAAGAGTAGACGAGGCTTCTTAATCCCATACACTTTAATATCCTATAGAGAAAGATGGTCACGGGTTGGCCCATGAATGGCTGAAACTGTAGGTGTGACCTTGAGAGGCACTAACATATCTGTGATACTCTAGGACTGTTCTAGGTGTTTCAAGGACCCTCAGAACATGAGAGAGAAGGAAGAATGCTGTAAAGTGTGTGGCAGTTTCCTGGAAATGTAGTAGGTGGGACCTTGTAGCCAAGAGCATTTTAAGAAAGCATGGTAAGTGCAAACTAAAGATTTGGTCAGTAGTAGTAACCTGCATTAGTTTGGTAGGGTTGCCATAAAAAAGCTACCATAAACTGAGTGGTTTAAAACAACAGAACTTATCAACTCCTAATTCCAAAGTTCAGAAATCTGAAATGAAGGAATCAGCAGCACCAGGCTCCCTCTTCAATCTATTTGAGACACTTCCTTGCCTCTCCTGAGCCTCTGGGGCCCTGCCAGTAGCCCTTGATGTTCCTGAGTTCACAGCTGCATAATCCCATTCCTGCCTTGACTGTCACATCGTGTTCTCTCTGTGGCTGTGTCTTCAGATGGACATCTTCTCATAAGGACACCAGAAACACTGCATTAGGGGCCAACTCTACACCAGGATGACCTCACTTCATTACTAATTACATCTGCCACAACTCTATTTCCAAATAAGGTCACATTCTGAAGCACTGAGGGTTAGGACTTCAACAGCACTTTTTTGGGAGGAACTCCTTCCAATTTATAAAGTTATCGCTTATACAAAGTAGGCTGGACACAAAGGGGTGGTCATTATATTTTGTGTTTAGGAGATAATCAGTGGCTTTTGAGAGAGCTTAGATCAAGATGAAAGTAAAGGTAGGGAGTGTGAGATACCCACTGTTAGCTGTGAAAGACAGAGGGAAAGACCAGAGGGCAGCACAAGAGGGTGTAAAGACTCTCTGAGAGCCAATAGATGGGCATCAGTAATAAGGGAAAAAATACTTGAGGTAGCAAGGATACCTTAAGTGATAAAGTTATAAAGTGATACTGGACTAAATGCTCCAATTCACTAAAAACTTATGTAGTTATTAAAGTTCTACTATATTAGGATATATATCTTATTAATATTTATTCATAATCAGTATCAAAGCATTAATATAGGTTTATTAGAATCTACATATATAACTATTTTGCATGTGTGTATACCCATATATAGTAAATATATATATATAATGTTCTCTTCTGTTTCCTAAGGTTCCCTATATTACATAGTCACCTAAGGGAACAAGTTTGTCATAGAATGGGTTCTGAAAAGAGAAAGTCATTTGCAGTTTATAATCTGATTTGTTTTCCTTCAGAGTATAGAGGATAATTTATTTTATAATTAAGTTAAAAGCTGTTTTATTAAATTGGGGTTTGGTGACATAGTTCAGTAGTAGACTGCCTGCTTAGTATGCATAGGGCCCTGGGTACAATCCCCACCACTACAATTTTTTTTTTAATTTATCCTCAGAACTACCAGAGCAATGAAGACTTAAAATTTTTAAGAATTTTCTCTGCCAAACACACCTCCTATACTTAAATATTTTTGAAAATGTGCAATGTAGACACTCCACAACACAAATGGAATGTTTTATTGTATATTAGTGAATATTTTTTTAAATTTTATTGGTGCATTGTATTCATACATCATATTGGTGTAAAAAACTTGTGTGTACAATTAGTGAATATTTTGATTAATTAAACTGATTTTGAAATCTTGTGGCAACTCTAGGTTTATTTAATTCAGAACAGTATTTGGTTTTAGTGAAAGTCTCAATCATGAATATTATTTACACATGTGGTCTTATTTCTTCTCATAATCTCTCTCCTAAGAAAAACACAAACAACTGTTAAAGATGCACCTAGACTTCTCAGGGGTTACAGTCCTGGTTTGGGTCAGCTCTGGACACGTAGGCATTTTTATTTTTGTCAGTGAAGTCCTATCTGAAGGCACCAGTGTTTGCCATTCTTGCATAGGAAATGACATGCAGCCTGGAAGGGAAACTGTCCCTGTCCAGGTTCAATGTTGCCCCCCTCAGGAGTATCTCTGCAATAGAAAATTTTCATTACCAAGAAACAGCTTAAAGAGCTAGGGAGCGTGAATTTCTATTTTAAAATACAAATTAAAATGATACAGCTGATCATAGTGGTACACTCCTGTAATCTTACTACTTGGAAGACTGAGACAGACAGGTAGATCGCAGACTCAAGACCAACTTTGTCAATTTAATGAGGCCCTGGTTTCAAAATATAAATAAAAAGGTCTGGGGGTTTAGCTCAGCGGTAGAATGTCCTGGGTTCAATTCCCAGCAAAACAAAACAAAACAAAAAACACAGAAACCATTGTTCTCTATCTAAGCT
Organism: Muscardinus avellanarius; assembly: GCF_963383645.1. Classification (NCBI taxonomy): domain Eukaryota; kingdom Metazoa; phylum Chordata; class Mammalia; order Rodentia; family Gliridae; genus Muscardinus; species Muscardinus avellanarius. The sequence goes on from NC_137790.1 coordinate 29,742,766, forward strand.
GGAGGCCCAAACAAATCCTGCCTGATGAATGTGCAGATACTGGCTTGAGCCCAAACTCTTCCCAGTGTACTTTCCACGCGTCTTTGAGGCAACTCTGTTCATAACAGCATGTGTCAGACCCAGGGACTTTTCCAGTGTCTCATGACTCTCATGCAGCGGTGCTTCTTCATCCAGCTTTCCGAGGGGCTGGTCAGAGTCTGTTCAGTTTAGCTTTGGAAAGCTGCCCTCTAATGGGCTTTAGTGGTGGGAAATACCTGGACTCAGAAGAGGAACCCTGGACTTTAGACCCTCCTGGATGACATACTTGCTTGCCCTCCTGCTATCAGCCTGGAAACCTCATCAAGTGATACATTTCCAACCCCCCTGACTGTCTTGTGACCAACTCGAAGGTCTCAAGCAAAACTCAGTCCAGAGGGTTGTCATAAAGTTGTTGATTGGACTCTGTCTCAGAAAAAGTTTAGCGTGTCCTGGCAACTTTTATGCTCACACCACTAACTCTGAGAGGTCAAGGGTTTTATGTGGAACAGTGACATTAAAATGAACTCATGAACACAGCTCTGAGGAGCCACTCATACCTGCTTATACAGGGAGGATGTTGAATGCTGAACCATGTACTTTTTCAGTCAACAGTACTGGGGATTAGCAAAGGGTTGGTCGAGTAAAACAGTGCTTAAACAAAGGCAAAGTCAGTACTCAAACTGCCGTCAGTCTCCCCTGCTCTTTCACACAGAGCCTGAGCGCTCTGCTTAGCAGACTGGAGTAAAATGAAGACAAATGTTATATGCTGTTTGTTCTGATGTAGCTGTCATCATCGCAGGGCATGCGCTCTCTATGAGATCTCTTCTGTTTCATTAATCACACTTTCTTTTGAAAATGTGACTAAGTGTAAGTGATACCAATTTCTACTACTGCTTATGCTCTGCAAATAGGCTTTGAGAACTTGATCATATTTGGTAGATGCTAGAGTTTCTGTGTTGGATGTGAGAAAGATTATTATAATATATAATGTGGTAAAATATTTATTTTATATAAAGAGAATTGTTTTATTTTTGGTATTTACATTCCTGTACAAATTGAACCAGGGTGGTTTAAGGAGTTATGTTTTCTAAAGAATAAGTCTATGGAATGACTTCATCGTACATTCGAGTTATAGCATGAAACAAATACAGACTCAGGATTTATTTATTTTTTCAAGATAGAGGATTGAACTGAGGGGTATTCTACCCTACAACTACACTTCCACCAAGCCCTATTTTATTTTGAAACAGGGTCTCGATAACTTGATGAGTGTCTTACTAACTTGTTGAGGCTGGCTTTGAATCTGAGGTCCTCAGAAAGTGGGATTACTGGTATGAGATTATACACCTGGCTAAACTAGTTATCTTAAAAGACTTATTTTCCCCCTTAAGATCAAAGGCAGAAAACTTACAGAATAGCTTTCAGGAATTTATGTGTGTTTAATAAATTTTAAGAAGAAATGGAGTAGATTACAATTAATGATAGGAAATTAAATTATGTCATCAATACAGGTATGGTAAGGGGACATTTATTATTTATTTAAAGGAGCAAAGAGGGCCGAAATTAGAGTGGCCAGCAGGTGGCTTCTTCTAGGTTTTCTCTCTTTTACCTTTTAAGACCCAAACTGAACAATATATTTTGCTTTGTAATTTTATAAATAAGGAATGAAGGAGGGGGAAGTGCTGTTAGATTTTTATTGCTTCTCCTAGTCTAAAGAAAACACAATTTCCTTTTTTAAAGTTATTTTCACTTTTTTTTTTCAGTACCAGTGATGAAACCCAGGGGCATTCTACCTCCAAGATACACCCTCATCCGTATATTTTAGTTGTTGTTGTTTTTTTTAATTTTTGAAACAGGGTCTCACTGAGTTGTGAAGAGCCTTTCTAAATAGCTGAGACTGTCTACAAACCGTGATCCTCTAGTCTCTACCTCCCAAATGCTGGGATTACAAGCATGCACCACCATGCTCGGCCACTTCTTTCTACTCTTGAATCTCCCTTCTCAGCATTATTCTTTCTCAAGACCTATGAGGTGTGATCTTTGCTGTCCTGACTTGACACTAAGTTCTCTCCTCCATCCCAATCACTTTCTGTTTCTGAAAATATCCCAGGGAGATCTTGAATCACAGGCTCCCACCAGCCATAAATTAAAAGTTAATTAAGAGCAAAGGAGTGTATTCTGGTTTGATATATTAAGTGGCAGTTACAGCCTCCCATTTGGTTTTATCCACAGCTTTCATTTGAGAGGGACTTTCTGAAATCCTGAGCCTGTATGGTAACAGAAAATGTAGGGAATGACCCTATAATGTGACATTTAAGAGTGTTGTGTTTACTCATGAATTAAAAAGTTTCTGAAAGACTCCAGAATGAGTGAAGAGAATCTGATTTTTACAAAATAGTTCCATATTATTTTCTTGTCCTTTCTTATACACATAAAATCTTAAATTTTTTTCTTTCTCTCTGGAACAATTTATAAATGTAGGCTCAATAACTTTAATGACAGGGAAGAACAATCTACCAGATAGTGAATAGAAGGTAAAATGGTGATACTTTTGTGTTATCTGAGTAAAATCTCAAGAGAAATTGAAACAGATCTCATATAATTTTTCAAACAAGAATATATCCTGATAGAGAAAGCAAGCTATATATTTTGAATGAGTTTTGAAGTTCCATGAAATTCAAAAGTGAGAAATTCCACATTTAATATGTGTTATGGTTTGACTTAAAATGTCTCCTAGGCCTCTTGGAGACAAGGCAGCCAATGCTGGAGGTGAGGCTTGGTTGCTGAGGATGTGTTCCCTCCCATCCTTCCTTACTTCTGGCCTTTTTTATTTGAGAGCAGTGTACCTTCACCAGTGCTCCCTCTCTGCCTCCCACTGCCATGCCCTGAATTCCATAGATGTTACCTGGCTGGACATGTACTGAAGTCTCCTGAACTGTAAAAAAAATAAATCTTTCCTCCTCTAAGTTGTGGTGATCAGGTGTTTTGGATTATAGCAGTGAGAATGCTGACTAAAACAATATGCAAGACACAAAATTAGACTAGGATTTTATTTTAACTTAGAGAAAATGAAACTCTGATAAATTGAAGTAATACAGATAGTAGAGAGCAACTGGTTTAGGGTTAGGTGTCTCAAACTGGGATGTGTGACATTAGGACATATGTTATTGAAACTACAGGATGAGGCTGTAGTTTCTTCATACTATGGCAATTTACATGGGGATTGGAGACAAATGATTAATAATTTAACTGGCAACAAATTGTATGCTACTCTAAAAATACAGCCATGTTATGAAGTAAAATATAAAACTCAAAATGATCTGATTTTATCCATTTCTAAATTCATATTTTGAAATCATCACTCCCAAGTTGAGGGTATTAAAAAATGAGCCTTTAAAAGGTCAATAGGACATGAGGGCAAATTCCTTATGAGTGGTATTAATGTCTTATAAAAGTGATCTGGCTATACCACTCATGGGTGTCTTTCCAAAGGGGTTGAAATCAGAGAACTACAGTAACATATGCATACCCATGTTCATAGCAGTACAATTTTTAATAGCCAAAATATGGAATCAACCTAGGTCTCCAACAGATGAATGGATCACAAAATTATGGAAAATATACACAATAGAATTCTACTCACCTATAAAGAACAAAATCATGTCATTTGCAAGAAGATGGAAAGACCTGGAGAATATTATGTTAAGTGAGATCAGCCAAGCACAGAAAGAAGGGACATATGTTTTCTCTAATATTCCCAAACTAGGGACAATTAGGAATACCAGAGGGACTCCAGATAATGAAGGGTAAACCTTAGCAAAGCTATAATGAAAGGATAGGAGAGGTAGAAGGCTGAGGTTGATTAATGGAGGAGCTACATCAGAATATATATAAAAGTATGAACATAGCATGGTTAACTTGGACATTCATTGTTGGAAAGGATAAAAAGGGAAGTGCGGGGGGGGGAGAGGGCACGAAGCACAGTCAGAATCTATGCTATTTTCAATATGTTCCACATCAAAAAATGTGTCCAGTAAGAGACCCTTCACCTCTTCTAGCATATGAAGACATATAGGGAGGTACATTCTATGGGTCAGATGGTAGGCTTTTAACAGGCAACAAAACTGCCAACACCTGCTCTTGGATTTTCTAACCTCCAGAAATATGAGAAAAAATTCCTATTGGTAATGAGCCAACCAGCATATGACATTTTGTTAGAACAGCCCAAATAGACTCAGACAAATTGTTTAAGATGAGCCTTTAGTAATTTTGAAATGTCATAGTTCTGCTATAACTTGATTCCTCTAATTATATTACATAAATAAATGTTATTTTAAATTTTTTATTGGTGCACTGTAGTCATACATCCTAATGGGATATAAGATGGTGAAGATATATATTCACATTATCACCAATTAGCCTTTACCCAATTCCTGCCCCATTCCCTCCCCCTTCCTCCTTCTCATGCTTGGCTTAGTGATTGACTTTGATATGTTTGTTAAAGTATATCATGTGCATTAGAGAACTTCCCTCTTCCCCCTCCCATCCTCTCAGGTCACCTTATTTGCTCATCTATAGAATCTCCTTCTTCATTTAGAGTTCCTCGTATAACCCATTTCTCCTTACCTTTTGCATATTAGGGAGAACATCCAATTTCTTATTTTTTTGTGACTGACTAATCTCACTTAGCATAATGTCCTCCAGTTCCATCCATTTCCCTGAAAATGATGTAATTGTGTTTTTCTTTATGGATGAATAAGATTCCATTGTGCACATATCCCATAGTTTCATAATCCATTCATCTGTTGATAGACACCTTGGCTGCTTCATAGTTTGGCAATGGTGAATTGTGTAGCTATGAACATAAATACACATGCATTAGTTTGCTAGTTTGGTTTCCTTTCTTTTGGGTAGATACCCAAAAGTGTTATTACTGGACCATATGGTAGGTTAATTCCTATTCTTCTGAAAATCCTCCATACACTTTTCCAAAGTGGTTGCACTAATTTGCAATTCCACCAACAATGTTTTATTGCTTCCACTTCTCCACATACTAACCAGCATTTGCTGTTGTTTGTGTTTTGAATGATTGCCATTCTAATTGGAGTTAGGTGAAATCTTAGGGTAGTTTTGATTTGCATCTCTCTTATTGCTAATGATGTTGAGCATTTTTCATGCATTTATTGGCCATTTGAATATCTTCCTTTGTGAAATGTCTATATAATTCACTTGCCCATTTTTTTATTGGGTTATTTGTTTTTTTCCTTAGTGCTGAGTTTCTTTAGTTCTCTGTTTATTTTAGATATAGGTCTGCTATCAGAGGAGTAGTTGGCAAAAAATATCTCTCATTCTGTTTGCTCCCGGTTCTTGATAGTTTCATTTGCTGTACAGAAGCTCTTCAGTTCCATGCAATCCAACATATTGGTTTGCCTTCTAATTTCTTGTGCCTTTGGGGTCTTGTTGAGGAAGTTTTTATCTGTGCTTATGTGTTGCAACATTGGACTTATGCCCTCTTCAAGGAGCCTCAAGGTCTCTGGTCTAATTTCCAAGTCTTTGATCCATCTTGAATTGACTGTCGTGCAGGGTGAGAAAGTGGGATTTATTTCCATTTTTCTGCATTTGTTTAACCAGTTTTGCCAACACCATTTGTTGAATAGGCTGTATGTTTTTCATTGTATGTTTTTGGCTCCTTTAAAAAAAAATCAATTGGCTGTAAGTGTGTGATTTGTTTCTGAGTCTTCTATTCTGCTCTATTGGTCTATGTATCTGTTTCTGTGCCAGTATCATGCTGTTTTTGTTACTATGCCTTTGTAGTATAGTTTAAAGTCAGGTATTGTGATTCTTCCCGCATGGTTTTTGTTGCTGAGAACTCCTTTGGCTATTTTGGATTTTATATTGTTCCAAATGAATTTAAGAACTGATTTTTTTTTTTATGTCTGTGATGAATGACCTTGGTAATTTAATGGGTATTACATTGAATACGTAGATCATTTTTGGAAGTATGGCCATTTGTTTTTTGGTGGTGGTGGTGGTACTGGAAACCCTTTTACCTCCAGGCTACACTTCCAGACCTATTTTATACTTTTTATTTGGAAACAGGGTCTCTTAAGTCAGTGCAGCTGGCTTTGAACCTGTGCGATCTTCCTGTCTCTGCCTCCCAAGCGCGGAGATTACAAGTGTGCAGCACCATGCCTGGCTAAAGTATGGCCATTTTGATGATATTTATTCTGACTATCCATGAACACTCTCACACACACAACAAAGATAAAAACCCCAAAACAATACAATAACAAATTAATGCAACTCTATAAATAAATGACTCTTCAGCAGATAGGGCCTCTGTAGTCTGAGTCCCACCTGCACCTTTCCCCCTATAAGCCTGGTTCTCTGAGTCTTTTTCAGTCTATGCAGAGGTTGATCTAGTGTTAAGTGGAGGTCACCCTTCACACTTTCCACAGATGTGAAGTCTTGATCTCTTCTTGCCTCCAAGAGTGGCTGATGCCTCTGAGACCAAACTCAATGTAAGAATCTCTATTCTCCACAGCTAGGGTTGGGCTGGTCTGACTCCTCCCCATTCACCATGATTGGGTGGTCTGTGGTGATCCCGGAGATCCTAATAGTTGGTTCTAGTGTTAAGCATAGGTCTCCAACCACGCTTTCCACTGATCAGAGCCTGAGTCTGTCTGTGCCTCTACTATGTCCAACAGTAGACTCCACCCCACCTTCTCCAGTGTGTCTGAGCCTCTGCCATGTCCAATAGCAGACTCCACTCCCCACCTTTGCAATTGAACCACAAAGTCTCAGACCCAGGGAGTTTACTGTGGTGCGCGAGTCCCTGGGGGTGTCCTCCCATGGAAACTGTAACATCATTTATGGTGTTATTGGGCACAGCTATGGATCTGTGGAAGGCATGGTATGCTCAGCAGCTACTGCTGCAAGTTGTAGATTAGACCCCTTCCTTCCCTGAGTTGAACTGCAAAGTCTCAGATCCAGGAAGTTTATCATGGCTGGGTGAGTCAGTCCCTGGGGGATCCTCCCTGGGCACTCTCCTTTGGAAACCAGAGCTTCACTAGCGGTTTTGGTGTGCACAGGTCTGGATCTCTGGAGGGCATGGTGGGCTCCACAAGCAGTGCTGCAATTTGTAGCCGGTGTTTGTTCAGGAGAAACTGATAACCCACAATTCGAATCATCTGCAGCTGACCACTTTAGGTCCTTGAATGTTTCCCTGATACTCCCTTGAGTAAGGTGCAGTGAGGGAAGATGGCGCTGCCATGGTGCCCTCAGCAGCAAGGTGGGCAGGTCTCTTCTCTGGTGTTGAGCTTTATTCTGGATCCCTGGAGGGCGTTGTGAGCTTGGCTACCTCTACTGGAGGTTTTAGCTGGTGTTTGTGCAAGAACTGACGGCTTACAATCCTGATGGTCTGCAGCTGCGCACTTCAGTTTCTTAGTTCTCTTTTAAGTCTCTGAGTTGGGTGCTGTGAGGCAAGATGGTGCTGTTGTGGCACCCACTGCCACCAGGCAGGCAGGTATCTTTTCTGCTCTCTGATCAGTCCTATAATTTTCTTTTCCCCTGCCCCTTGTATCTATATTTTTTACCCTCTACTGATAGTATTTTCTGGCTTTGTAGAACACTGTTTTTGAGGCAATGGAGATTGCATCTCAGCAGGACTGGTATGTGCTGCTTCCCTCAGTTGCCATCTTCCTGGAAGTCCAAATAAAGGTTTTGTCAGCCAGACTATCAGATATCTTTCCATGACAATGTGGTTGATTGATATGACCTCTGGCAAATTATTTGACTTTTCAGGCATTGAAAGAATTAGTCATAACTTCTAACAGGGTTAAGAAATTATTAGAAAATCAGGATTACAGTTTATTACCTCCAAGAATTTAAATACACAAAAGTATAAGTGGTTTTTATTCAAAAGCTTAGGACCTATCTAAGAGGAAAAGAAGAAAGAGGCTGGACGCAGAGATATCATGACTTGTTACAAAAATGTAACTGTGATTTATATATGCTTGCATAGCTTTGTCCTTTACCATACCTTAATTCTCAGGGTTATTCTTCAAAACAGGGAAGAAATGCATTTTTATTACTGGATTATTTAACCAGGGGCCAAGATTATGATTTATAACCTTAGATTTTAAGATTAATTATCCATAGGCATCATTTTTGGCTATTTCCCTCTCTGATCTTAAAAGATGAAATCAACATTATGTAAGAATTCTTTCATCTAGTTGTAGTTTACAAAATAGCTCCTGGGAATACATTATAGTACAACTTACTTTATATTATAACAGGTCTTTGATGAGCATTAATGGAATGTGCAGAAAGAAGACCCTCAATATTCTTTTATAAATTACATCACTCCCCATTTCTTTTCGTTTATTTTTCTACGTTTATGTAAATTAGAATAAGAGGTGATATTTGATATATATAGTCATGCATTCATTAAACATGGTTATCCTATGAATTTTCCTTGCCTAGTTATTATATTGTTTTGAAAATTTTTGATAGAAAAATTTTAAGAGATAAATTAAGGTTAGATTAGTCAATTGCAGAGTACTAATTTTTAATTAAAACATCTCTAATCTTTTTACAGGTGTAAGCTATTCATATCCAACAGTACAAAGCTTTATTGCCAAAGAAGAGGTTAACTGATTTTCTTTTCCCTATATTTTTCGTCACACAGTATAATGTAAAGCTGGAGACCTCAACAAATAAACAACTAAGAAACCTATACTCAACCAATTTTATGCTGAAAAGGGACCTTAAAATGTGATAAAGTGATTAAGTTAATTGATTTTATTTCCACTGACATATCCTTTAATGATCTCCCCATCCTGAGTCTAGCCTGCTTGTATGATTTGCTTGATCAGTGGGATAGTAGCAGAATATAAAGTACTGAAATGCCTTTCTGCTTTCTTTTGCAGGCCCCTTGCCATCGCCCTGAGAACACACCCTGGCTCGGTTTCAAGAGAAATCTAAGCAGAGTCAAATGAGGGGAAGCTGAGTTTTCCCAATGATTCTATCAATTGGCTAACTACAGCTAACTAACGATGTGGTAATAAATGCATACATGAGCCCACCTGAGGTCAGGTAAGCACAAGCCAGTGCATCATAACTGCTCAGCCAAACCATTCATTGAAAAAAAAAAAGTGTTTATGGTTTTTAGCCATTAAGTTTAAAGTAATGTGTTCTGCAGTAAGAGCTGATCAGTACAGGGTCATTTGTCTTAGACTTCCTGAATTAGAGATGAGAAAACTGAAGCCGGAGATTTAGATTTTCCACAAACTTGCCAATACACTCCCTTATTTTAGATTTACAAACTCATATTTCTAAATTAATTAAGCCAAAAGACTTAAGTATGACACATTTCTAAATCCTTACCAACTAATTTCAGGTGATAATGTTATAAACAATGTTTTCAAGAATTATTCTGATTAGTGTTCAACTTAAAGATTTTGTCTTAGGCTAAGCTGTGTGTTGCATTATGAAATTGTTATTCATATGAACTTATTCCCTCATGCACTGCAGAAGCCTCGTTTGGTTGTTGAATTTGTAGTTGTTTTTGATGTTTAAAGGGGCTAGTTCTGTGAAACATATTACAAGTGTCCTCTAGAGACTGGAACAGTTTCCAGTTGATTTCAAGTTGCAATTCAAATTGTTGTCTCTCACATAAAACGACCACATGGTGTCAATTCAAGACTTCTCAGAAGCCACTAGAAATAAAATCCTACATTTTGAAAGTAGAGTAAAGGTTACTTAAGAATAGATGTAAGGGCAAGAATCATGAGGGTCAGGAGGTTTCCTTTCAATTGTGACTCAAGTTTCTGAATCTGGAGCATGGAGCTTTTTACTGCATAATACCTTTCTCACAACATTGCGTTGTATTTGGACTGAGAGGTGTATAGAATCTGAATGGTTTCCTGTTCCAATGGTTTGCTGATTAATGTGATTTTCTTCTATTAAGCAGAAATCTCATTATCTTTAGAATATCTTAATATCAATATATAGCAGATTATTAAGGGTGCAATATTTTTAATTCTTTTTTGGGTATTGTGGATAGGCAATAATTAATACTCCTTGAATGAATCCCTCCCCTCATATTAACTTGTCTTTGAGGACCAGGTTTTAAAACTATATAGCACTGAAATTGATTTACTCTTATTTTCTTTTATTTATTGGCCATGTAGTTTTATATTAGTTTTGTAGTGTCAATAATTAATCACAGTAAATATATGTATGTTCTGAAGAAAGTTGGTTAGCTCATTCATTGTGTATGTGTGACAAGTTTTAAGAAATTAGGTGGATAAAATGTAAACAAAAAATAGTTCATGCAGAAGAGATATGCCTACAAGCTGAAAAAGCGGTTACTCCATTGCCTAAATTCAAAATAACCTGTGTGGATATTATTGGAATTATGATGTTGTTTCTAGCCAGAGTTATTATTGTGTTGGGTCTATTAGAAAGAACCCTAATGGGTATGGAGCTTGCCCTAACATTTTATCATTTCCACTTGAGATGACTATACCCTGAACCATAATTTATCTATGTATCTTTTCACCATTCCTTCAGTATCCACTAGGATGCTACCACAGTTCATTTTTAAGGATATAAACTTTGAAGACAGATTGATTCATGTTTTTCATCTCCAGCTTTACTCCTTGAAAATTGTATTGAGTTGCACAAACATTACTTCTTTGATTCTTACAAGCATGAAAATAATATTTGTGCCTAATAATTATGGTTAGAAATCATGTCCATTAAGCACTTGGTATGTTGCAGGTATTCAACAGATGATAATAGAAACAGTAATTTACCAGAAACCAAAATAAAAGCCACATAAGGTCTACCTCTAAATACTTAAGAAGGAGCGAATGCAGAACAGAGTAACAAATTGTCGTTTAAAAAGAGTGAATGATTTAGTCTTTGAGAAAGTCATAAAGCATTCACATGAGAGATGACATCTGAGATGGTTTAGAAGAAGTAAATTGAAGACAGGTGTGGTGGTGCATGCTTGTAATCCCAGTTCCTGGGAGGCTGAGATAGGAGGATTGCAGGTTCACGGCTAGCCTCAGTTACTTAGTGAGGCCATCTGCAACTTAGTGAGACCCTATTTCAAATAAAGAATAAAAAATAGGGCTGGAGGTGTAGCTTGGAGATAGATGCCCCTGGGTTCAATCTCCATTAACTGCAAAAAGAAAAAGGAAGTAAACTGAAAATAAGTGCAAAGAATGATGGTGAAACTCTGAATTTCTTTGTGTTCCTGAAGAAGTGGGAACAGAAACTGGATTAAACTGGTTAGAAAGTGGTCATAATACGACAGCCACATCTATGACTATTTAGAACATTTATTTGGAGATGTGACTCCTTTTTTTCAGACAAGGTTTATTGAGAATGTGCTGTGATACTACCACCGAGAAAGAAACTTTTATATTTGCATCCTCATTTAATCTGATGATGGGTCTTTGATTCCAAAGAGAGGTTTTAATAGTGAGGCTGAGGGCTAATGTGTGCATAACCTTTGGGGAAAAAAAACCTCAGAGCTGATTTCTGTCCTATGAAAATGAAACTGCTTTGACCTTGGGTAATGACATGGCCCCTGTTATTTTTATGTGTCTAAAAGTGGTGGAGGAGGAATTCTTGGAATGTTCATGTTCTATGGTCTAGAATCACAACAATGTCATTTGATTTAAAGATTTAGACTTACCAGTTTTTAAACCTTATGTCTTGTAAAACCAATTCATACTGGCAAGGTGTGTTGTAAAACATAGATGTCCAGAATGAATAATGCATTTACTGTAAAGATGAAGGTTCTTATTTCAAGATCATAATTCTTCCCAAAGGTTCATGGTCATTTTCATATCATATTTGGTTTCACCACAGAATAAGAAAATTCCAGTTTATATGGGAAGATTCCCTATGATCATGTTGGAACAGTAGAAACATTTATGAATGTTCTCAGTCTACTCTTTTGAAATGAATTAAATCCAGTCCTTAGATGAGAATATTCTGGCTAGTGTTTTCATAACATAACGTTCCTCTCATTCCAATGTTTACATTTCAGTGGTCTATGTAAGATAAGAATTTATTTTAGCTGTTGAGCTTTACCCTCCCATATTTATTTACCTAATGTTTAGTCTAAGAGTTTTGACACATGATATCCTAAACATCTTCTCTGGCATCGACCAAAGAATGCTTTGTTTTCATAAACCTTTTGCCTTTTAACATTTCTTCTCTCTTTCCTTGACCTTTGTTCTCAATTGGCATCTTTAAAATATTTTTATTGGTGCATTGTAGTCATACATTTTAATGGGGTACAAGATGGTGGAGACATACATGCACACATCACTCAACTGGCATCTTTATCTCTTTGCTCTTTAAATTTGCTGGGCCCATTCCTTCAGCAGAATTCAATGCTTAATTAAGGCCAGGAGAAGACTTTTCCTCTCCCTGTTTAGGTTCAATGGTTGGGTCAACCAGGTTAATCTGACAAAAGACATATTAGGTAGATGAAAAAAAATAACCCAATGCTTATTCACATGAATATGAGAACCCACAAAAGAAGTGGCTAACTAAATGGCTAAAGTTAGGGGCCTACATTTCTAACTTAAAATGAGAAAGGGAGAAGGGAGAAAAGACATAGAGAAAAGGAGGGAGAAGAAGGAAAGGCAAATGGATTCTTAGGGAAAAATGAGAGGTAAAAAAAAATTCCTGATAATGTTTATGCAGGTGCAAGTCTTTTTCCATTTTCTTCATGACTCCAAAATTCTCCCAGAGATGAGATTTATGATAGTTGAATTCTTTGGAGAGTTTGTGTTATTAGATTAAAAAAAAGAAAGCAGAAAAAATGCTTTATTGCTTCCTAGTGGTATAGTCTGTATCCCATTATTTCCTCTCTTTGAAATGATGCTAGAGCCTTCATAAATAAGGAGCTGAGTTGTTCTGATTGCACCACATCTCAGAAGCCTATCATCTGGTGCTGGCAATAGTCAGTTCAGCCACACAGTTGTGTTTCATTCCAGGAGGTGGCAGTGCAGGTTGGGGTGCCCTACACACCAAAGTCAGACCATATGTGATGTGGCTACTCAATGGGGAACATTTTTATGGAAACAAACAATAACAAAATAAATAAAACAAAGATTAGTGGTTGGAACAGTCTAATACAGTGCTTATTGTAGTTTTGTTTTTGAGTCACATTTCTAGATATTGTGCATGAAATATGCTTAGATGTTGGGATGGAGATGGTATGGTAACATCGCAGTCATAGTAGATTTCTGGAGCAGAATATGGAAAATATAGATATTCTGGTAAACTGAGTCCACACTGTGGTGGTGATAAACCCTTTTATATATCATGTCACCTAGCTTAAGATTGTAAGGATTCAGGGAAAATGTGTTAGAGTTTTCTATGATGTCAAATCAGAAGTGTGAAAGAAAAAAGTGAAAATATGAATTACTGACACTATGCACAAAACAACAGGATCTCATTTACAAAGAAGAAAATATCTCAAAATTCTACAGGACTAGAATCTGATTACCCATAAGGGTGAGCTATCATTTTCTATTGAAATACAAAATTTCTTTATACAAACACCCCCTTTTAATCAAAGGTAATTAAATGAAGATTACTTGTTTACAAAATAAGTCTAGTCTCATGGTGTGATCATTTACATAAATGTAGCAAAACCAGTAATTTACCACATAGACCTTTTCTAAGTGTGTTTTGCTAGAATTTGTATAAGGAGTCTTGGATTGGACTTTTAAAAGCCCTTTGAGGCTAGTTAGCAAAGTAATAAACTTATCATCAGACTTCATTTGTAGTACAATACATTTAGTTAAATTCACTAAAAATAGTCTTTTTGGGGGAGGATACTGGGGCTTGAATTGAAGGGAATCTACGTCTAAGCTATACCTTCAGCCTTTGTTATTATTTATTTTAATTATTTATTTTATTTGTTATTATATTATTATTAATTAACAGGATCTTGCTAAATTGTGGAGGCTGGCTTTGAACCTGCAATCCCCTTGTCTAAGTCTCCCAAGTACTGAGATTACAGTCACATTCCACCACATCTGGCTTAAACTATAATCTTTTTAAAGTCCCTCAAAAGTCCTAAGTTTTCTAAGTTCAAGAAGTAACTTTTCTTACTCATCTGCAAAGCTGACACTATAATTTGGATCAGAAATGTTTCTTAACAGTCCATATGTGAAAGGCTTAGTCCTCAACTCCTGATGTTGGGAGATGGAAGAACCTAGGAGAAGCCTAGTTGAAAAAAATTAGGTCATTAAGGGTGGGTCTTTGAGAAGACTATTAGGCTTTGGTCTTTTCCTCTCTTGTCTTTTGCTTCTGGGTCACTGTGTAGTCATAAGCTTAGGCATGCTTTCACCATGGTGCAGTCTTACCACACCCCAAAGGAAATGGAGGCAAGTGACCATGGACTAGAGCCTCTGAAATTGTGAGCCAAAATAAACCTTTCTTTGTTATAAGTTGATTGTCTCAGGTGTGTGTGTGTGTGTGTGTGTGTGTGTGTGTGTTTGTGCATGCATGCATGCATGTGTGTGTCTGATACTGGGGATTGAATCCAGGGATGCTCTACCTGTGAGCTACACCCCTAGCCCTATATTATTTTTTATCTTGAAATAGGGTCCCACTAAGTTGCTGAGGTTGGTCCTTAACCCGTGATCCTCCTATTTCAGCCTCTCTAGTACTGGGATTACCAGTGTGTACCACCTGGTTCTTATTAAGTATTTGGCCACTGTAGCAGAAAGCTGACTGTCATGGCTAGGAACCATATAATCCAGTACTAATTTAGTTTTTCCGAGAGGGATTTATAATATGGAACTATAAATTTAACCTTCAGTTCTTAAAACTATCTGGTCATATCAGATTCTATGTTCATACTTCTCACAGATGGCATTCCAAGTCAAAGCCTTGAATATAACCAATGCTCCCAATTATGTCTTGGTCTGTGGTTTGAATGTATCTCATTAAGTTCATGTAGTAGAAACTTGATTCCTAGCATGCTAGTGTTAGGAGGTTGGTCACCATGGAAATCATTTGAGTTTTGGAGGCACTGCTCTCATAAGTGATAGATCATGCTGCTACCATAGAGAGGATTTGCTCCCCTGACTGCACTTCCCCACTTTCTCTTTCTCACTCTCTTTTCCATGGGATAAAGTAGCAACAAAGCTCATGCCAGACACCAGCCTCTGGCTTTCCTGCTCCCAGAACTGTGAGGACATAAATTTCTGTTCTTCATGAATTACTCAGTTTCACTGTCATAGTAGCCAAAATAGATGAAGACATACTTTTACAAAGAGAGAAGATTCTTATTGGACCTAAGCAAATAACTATATTGCCATGACACAAGAATACTGAATAAAGGTTTCTAAATTCTAGAAGAATCAGGTAAGGATCATAAGATAAATGCTTCGGTTTTGTTTATAAAGGTTATGATTTACTAACTGGTTTTTTATTTTTAGATAGTTTGAAAGCAAGGTGACAGGGTTCCTTAGCTTCAGAAAATACAGCATTCAAGAGCCAGAAAGCCAGGTGCAGTGGTGGTGTCCATCTGTAGTCCTAGTGTTTCAGAGACTGAGGCAGAAGGATCAATGGTTCTTGGCCAGCATGAGTTAACTTAGTGAGGACTTGTTTCAGAATTTCAGAATAATTAACAAAAGGGTGGGATGTAGCTCAGATGTAGGACATCCCTATGTTTGATATCCTACACACACACACACACACACACACACACACACACACACACACGAACCAGCAATATTCTAAGAGTCATAAAAGGAATGATAATAATTCTTTATCAGTCATTCCATCTCATAATTAATTCTTCTACTTGATTTTGGGTTAGCAGTTTTATGAACCTGTGTTCATCTCTATTAGTTCTGAATATCTTTGCTCAGTTAATATCTCACTTATGATCTTAAGAGTTATTTAAGTTGTGTCATCAGACTTCTGTACACCAGTGTGCCTGTCACTCTGGGGTACAGATGTTCTTCCAGGGGTCTCTAAAATAGTCCCTTTTGTTGAACTCAGAGCTCTTTGGCCTGGATCTGTTTTTAGGAAATCTATCAGAGTGAAACAATAACTATTTGTGAGTGAGCAAAGGCTTAAAATGACTATGGTTAAGTATCTGATTAAAATTTATTTCAATTCAATTTATAAGTAATTTTGGCTTTCTCTGAGCCATCCATGTAAACATATTAACCGGAATTATAACTAATTTTACCAAGACACATCAAAGACAATAGGACATTGTCAAATTTCCTTGAACCTTACATAATTTCTGAAATATAGAAGTAGCATATACCCATAGAAATATAAGTTAAGGAAGGTTAAGTCTGCCTTCTCATTTGACAGTGCTTCCCAAAATATTTAGCACATCAAAAATTCTAATTAATATGATGTCGCTCTTTGTATAAGGTCAAAGAACAAATTCTTTGAGATTTTTTTTCTGAGGCATTCTCAGAAATCTCAAAGTTTGTTCTAGGTCAAGAAGTTTTCATTTAGGATTTGATTTTAGAAAGTTGTAAAAAATTTCAAAAGGTTTAAGCACCTAATGAAATAGGATTACAGATCACTATTAAAAATGCTTATTCATTAAACCATAATGACAATAGAGATTTAAAAAGTAAATATAGAAGATGATATGTTTGTAAAATTTAAAAAGTCTAAATTATTTAAACAGAGAAGGCTCAATTCTCTTACATGATTGAGAATATGATAAAGATAGGATAAAGCATAGAAAATTACTACTATAAGGTGCGGAATTTTTGCTTCATAGGTGAATTACTCAAAAGCTAAAGAAAAACCAATGAAACTTCTTATGAAAAACAGACCAGAATCTAAGAATATTCTGTCTTTTTAGCAGAGAAAGAAAATTGAACTCTGTTCTTGCATTAGTATTACTATTAAACTCATTTCAAAACGTTGTAATAAATTCAATTTTAGCTAACTTAAGTACAAGTCATAAGTCTCTTTGCCTTTCTCCTCTCTTTTCAATAGAGCCTCTGCAACTTACAACTTCTAATATCCACTTAGGTTTTATCCTTCTCTTTTCTCTTTTTTACTCTGGAACAACTTTTTTTTTTTTTTTTTTTTTTTTTTTTTGCGGGTCTGGGGATGGAACCCACAGGCATTCGACCTCCGAGCTACACCCCCTGCCCTATTTTTTATTCTTTATTTTGAAAACGGGTCTCACTGAGTTGCAAAGGGCCTCACTAAGTGGCTGAGGCTGTCCATGAACCACGATCCTCCAGTGTCAGCCTCCCAAATGCTGAGATTACAAGCGTGTGCCACCACACCCATCTTGGAACAACCTTTAAACAACTTCTAAATAACTATTGTAGGACACAATTACTCTCCTTTTTTTCTTAACAAGAACATATCATATATTTGTTAGTAATTTGCCTACAATTGTTATTGCTAGTAGTTTTTTTTTTACATATATTGATTGGAATTCTTCACCATTACTAACCTTAATTTCTGAGAAAATGATAAAAGGTGCAATGGTAAATAATAAAGCAACAGTCTGTAGTAGACTAGCAAAGGTATAAATACATCATTTCATAATTCTGGAGACATGCTTCTTGATAGTACATTTCCTTACTGTGGCAAAAGAACATGTTTAGCCATAATCCAAAAATCTTTAGTTTATCTGTAAACAATAAGAAACCCCAAGTAGGCAAACTTGTGTTTAGTTATGTTTCAAAACCTTATCTCATTTAGAAGTGATGTAAATATTCAATTAATATGAACTATTTTAAAAATACTTTTATTGGTACATTATAATATACATCACTGCGAGGTTCAAAGTGATACAAGCATACATGCACTTAAGTCTTGGTGTGTTTCCCTTCAGGTCCCACGCTACTACCCACCTCTGCCCATACATATTAGTAAGACTGGTACTCATACCTTCATAAATAGCATTATTTGAATTGTTTCCTTTGCCAGTTCTTTTTTTTCTCTACCCTCCCTCCCCCTATCTCCTACTAGTCTACTGGTATCTCTCTTCAGTAATCTAAAGCCATTTTTGTTTTCAATTTTCTCTCTAGATTCCGTATATGAAAGGAAACATTTGATCCTTAGCTTTCCAAGACTGACTGATCTTAGCACAATATTCTTTAGTTTCATCCATTTTCCTGCAAATAACAAAATTTTGTTCTTTGTGGCTGAGTAAAACTTCATTGTATGTACCATGTTTTCATTATCCATTCATCTATTTATGGACACCATTTTGTTCCATAATTTGTCTATTGTGAATTGTGCTTAATATAAATATAGTATTCTAACTTTAGTTCTTTTGGAAAGATATTGAAGAAGGGTATATGTGGGTCATATGGTGGTTCCATATCCACTCTTCAGAGGAACATTTAAACTGACATCCATTGTGGCACTACTAATTTTTAATTTCACCAAGTATATAAGTTTCTATTTCCTCATTAGCATTTATTACTGTTTGTGCTCTTGATGATTGCCATTTTAACTGGAGTTAGATAGAATCTCAGCATAGTTTTGATTTGCATCTCCCTGATTGCTAATATTGATTATTTTTTAATATATTTATAAGCCATTTGCATTTCTTCCTTTGAAAAGTATCTATTTAGTTAAAATTATCATTTTAATGGTTTTTTTTTTTTTTTTTGCAGTACAGCGACTGGAACCAGGGGCATTCTACCTCCAAGTAACACCCCTAGCCCTATTTCTCATTCTTTATTTTGAAATAATTTCTCACTGAGTTGCAAAGAACCTCACTAAGTTCTCACTGAGGCTGGCCATGAATGAACTATGATATTATTGTCTCAGCCTCCGAAATGCTGGGATTACAAGCTTGCCATCACACCCAGATCTTTTATTGTTTTATTTTAAGTTTTTGTTTATTTGTGTGAATTTTTTAAAGTTTTCTTGTATACTCTAGATATTAGTCCTCTATCAGAAGACTAGCTGCAAAGATTTTCTCCCATTCTGTAGGCCTTTGCTGCATAGAAGCTTTTTAATTTAATGTCATTGCATTTATTGATTTTCATTTTTATTTTCCAAGCTTTGGGGGTCTGGGCAATTACTTCTAAAGTCTAGGATAAAAGTCTATACTCTACTGACTCTGTGCAAGTATGTCTCCACCATCTTTTATCCCATTAAGATGTTTGACTACAATGCACCAATAAAAAATTTAAGCCGGGCATGGTGGTGCACTCTTGTAATCCCCGCGCTTCGGAGGTGGAGACAGGAGGATCACCCAGGTTTGAAGCCAGCCATGCTGGCTTAAGAGACCCTGTTTCCAAATAAAAAGTATAAAATAGGTCTGGGAGTGTACCCTGGAGGTAGAAGGGCTTCCAGGAACCCCAGTACCACTAAAAAAAAAATTAAAGTCTAGGATAGTCATTCTTTTAAGATCCTAGCTCTTTAAAGTATGTTTAAGTATTGAGATGAACAAGGAAAGCTCCGTAGCTGACAAAAATGATGGGTGGGCTTTGAGTTTGTCTTAGAGTCATATTTCTGATTTTGTAAAGACTCAATATTTAAAGCACGGATTATTAATTTTAAATCTTTCTTTTTGTCTTCATGTAAGCTATTTTCAAATAACTGGGTTGTTGCCACAATAAATAGCCTTGACCTGTGCATCCTGCTACATTTGTTTTAAAATTTTCAACTAAAGTTGAAATCAAAAGATTTCTATGCTTGGGGGCATCTAGTTTTCAAGCTGTGTGCTTTTGGAATATGCACATTGATTGTTTCACAGAGACTTAGGGACATGTTGTATTACCTTCTTATGAATGCAGTTTATACTTTCACCCAATTAATCTTCAGCAGAAAGGCTTCTAAAATGGTTTCAGTACCAGGCTTGACTATTATCCCCCAAATAGGCCAATTTCTGATTATTTGCGGTATTGCTTAGAAGAAAGTCTAGCCATTTTTTATGCTGGTGAGGAGGACTTAATTTTTCTTCCTTTGGGGTCATTTGGCTTGTTGAATAACTATAAAATATCTGTAGGTGGGAGGGTTTATGATAGCTGTGAAATTTAATTTTTGTTGTAAATTTGATTTCTGCTATTTAATTTTGTCAAGGGACTCTTTTAGGCCAATCCAAAATACTTAGTCTACACAATACATAATACTTTTATTTCTTTTCAATTTGATCCATTTATAGTACAAATGGATATCTGTTTAGGGTAAGGTCTCTCTAAAAATCATTTTAAGTATAAAAGCATTTAAAAATCATAATATCTGGGCTGAGTATAGTGGCACATGCCTGTAATCCCAGTACTTGGGAGGCTAAAACAGGAGAATTGCAGGTTAAAGACCAGCCTCATCAGTTTACTAAGAACCTCAGTAGTTTAGGAAGATCCTATTTCAAAAGAAATAATAAAAAAAAATATTGTGGTTTCTAGACATGATGGCACTTGTCTGCAATCCCAGTGCTTGGGAGGTTAAAGCAGGAGGATCACAGGTTTGTGATTAACCTCAGCAACTTAGTGAGACTCAGAAAACTAGGGAGACTCTGTTTTACAATAAAAAAGAAAAAAGAGGTGGGACATGTAGATTAGAAGTGGAATATCCCTGGGTTTAATTCTCAGCACTCCTCCTTCCAAGAAAACTCTACAAAGTGTCTGTCACTTCGACACTGATGTTTAGAATCTTCAAAGGTACATCTGTCTGTTCCAAAATGTGACTCAAAACTGATAAGCCTTTTTATAACATAACCGTGAACACAAGAGGCATCATACAAAAGTTGAAGATGTAGCCTTCATGATCCAAATTCACACCCAAGATGGCTAAAGAGAAAGAATGAGTCTTAGACAAATCCCCTGGAATCTGCCATTGGTTGGTAAGATGGCAGCTACAAATGGGGTGCCTTGACTATCCAGATTTCTGTTTGGCTCATTAGAAATTCTTGGTACCTGCAACTTGAGGCTTGGCTGCAGGCTCTACAGTCTGTACTCCTTGATAGGCAGAATGCCTTAGAGAAAACATTCTCACTCAATCCAAGCCAAGACTTCAGAAGACAAACAAAACCAACAGGACTGGTTGTTGTAGTTTGGATCTGGAATGTTCTCCAAAGACTTATCATGAAGGCTTGGTTCCAGCTGGTGGCACTTGGAGCATGAAGAAACTTAGGAATTGGGGGCTTGTTGGAAGAAGTGGATCACTGAGTTCTAGGACCAAAGCAAGAGAGCCAGACCACCATGGGCAGAAGGCTCTGAGACTGTGAGACAGAATGCCTCTTACCTCCTTTACATAGATCTTCAGGCTTTTTGCCCCAGCAATGGAAAGCTTACCCAGTGGTTATCCCAGTCAAAAGAGGATCTGTCACATGAGTACTCAAACGAAGAGTTGCATATTGTTTCTTACAAGAAAGCTTGTGATAATATTTGTTTATGTTGTTGTTTGGGATCTTTTCTATAAAATTTCTCCAAAGAGGAAATACATGATAGTTGAAATCTTATGTGAGTTTCAAGGCCATGTAAAGAGAATTCTGAAAAGCAAAAGCCAAAAAACAAACTCTTGACAGTGGTCTACTATGTCTACAATGGATCACTCCTGGGCCATGCCATTAAGCTGTCAGCTTAACTTCTAGGTTTGCCCCAATACATAACGTAAACCATCATTCTTGAACATTTCATAAATAATGACAGTGATGCCTGGTGTATTATTAAACGTAGCACATATCCTGTATTTTTTAAACTGTGGGGTAGTTGAACTAGTTAGGTATTTTAGTTATATTTATTTATTATTAAACCATGATGTGCTATAGGATACATATGAAATCAATCATAAACCCTGATTTACACTTCCATTTCTCAGGAAGTTGTGTGATTTAGAGTCTCTCCTGAGAAACTTCCTTTTTCCTTCTGTGAACCGAGGATGGTGATAGCCTTCTATCAGGATTGATGGGATATAATGATAAAGGAGATGATGAAGGAGCTTGGAGGGTTGCTTGGTGCATAGTAGACATCCAGGAATTTCAGTTGAACCAAAGTCTAGTGGAATCCAACTTTTTGTGATGGAAATGAAATAACCCACTTATATTTTCCCCTTGTTTCCATTCAGTTATTTTCTTACTTTTAACATGATTTTGAGCATGGCAGGATGTGATAGTGTATTCTACATCATTTCACTGAGCATCATCGGATATATCTTTACACTACATTAGCTCTATGTTATCCTTCTTAAGGTCACTGTGCCATGTTGTCACTAAAAATCAGTCAAGTGAAATCACACACGGTCATTTGCAAACACTAGGTATTTGTTTGGCAAGGTGGAAGCTTATACTTTAGGATCATAAATTAATGGCTAAGTTAATCTTCCCTTTTTAATTAAGAAAAGTCAACTAAGCATAAATGTTGATTAAACAGATGATGATACTGAGAGCAGCATATAGATAATATATGTTACACAAATTTGTTAGCCTGTGTCTTTTCATAGAGACAGTAAAGAAGGAATGAAGGTGATTACCTGAAAAAGGTACACATAAAATCTAATAAAATAACTTTACCTCAAATAACCACCTTTTTGATTTTTTTTGCTTAAATTATGTGTTTAGTTATTTTAACAGTCCACTTATCTCTTTAAAATTTTATCAAAATCTTCTTTGTTTCCACTATTAAAAATGATTATTTCCCATCTCACTCTTTTATACAAGGAAATACTGAGAGGATGACACACCAAGTACTCAGTTCTCTAGAGGTGCTGAAAATAAAGGCAAATTAAATAAATAAAATAAAAATAAAACTTATAATTGTTCACATTATTTTGGGTAAAAATTTTTCTGTTTTTCTATGTCATTATTTAATTTTTAGAAAAAAACCTTAGGAAACCATGATTCTAAATTATTTCTGTAGGGTGCAAGTTCATCTGTTTTTACCTCATATAAGTTATTTTTTAAAGAAAATGGCTGTTGAGGACTTTATTATACTTTTATTGGTGCATTATATTCTCATGTCATAGGGTGTATCAGAGTGATAGTGTCATAATGCACACAGCACTTGGTGAATTTTCCTCCAGCTCTCTCTCCACTCCCATCAGTATTCTCACATATGTTCATAACGTCAATGGAAGTATTTCCTTTATTATTTCTACCCTCAAACCACCTCCCTTGCTCCACTGAAATTTCTCTCCCATTATGTAAAGTCCCTCTTGGGTCCTGATTCCTCTTCAGCTTCTGCATATAATAGAAAACATATGACCTTTTGGTTTCTGTGACAGGTTAATGTCACTTAAGATAATGTTCTCCAGGTCCTCCCCCCGCCCATGTTTTTTTGCAAAGGACATAATTTTGTTCTTCTGTATTGCTAAGTAAAATTTCAGATGTTTAAAAGGTTAAGTGGCAGCTGAAATCCAGTGATGCAGATGAGATCTCTCATTCTTTCTTACTCTTTCTGATTGAATTTAACTATCTATGAACCTCTGAAAAGTTTTTTCTCCCCTCAAACTTCCTGATGCCACCCTCCCTTTTCTCTCCCTCCCTTTCTCCTTTCCTTCCTTTCTCTGAATATTAGGGATTGAACCCAGAGGAATTCTACCTTTGATCTATACCCTCAGCCCTGTTTTAGTTTTTGTTTAGAAAGATCTCACTAGGTTGCTGAGAGTGTCTCTGCATTGTTGAAGTTGTTCTCAAACCCATGATTGTTCCGTCTCAGCTTTCCAAGTACTGGAATTACAGGTGTGCACCACCATGCTAGGTTCCTGATTAGCTTATACTCAAAGAGAAAAAGGATGTAATGGTTATTGTTTAAGTGCCAAACATAAATTTAATCATTTATGTATGAGTTTAAAAAAAGAATAAAATGTAGGCACGTTATTTCTTTCAAGGGAAAAATAGCTTATACTTCATTACCTTGGTATTCAACTCCACTTGGTAAGTGCTTTTCCCCTTTTACTTTCTCTGTTTATGTTCAAACATATAAATACATTTATCAAATTGCAGTTAGAGTCTGCCTGTGAGTATAGGGATTTGTGTTCACTTTCAAAGATCACAGTATCGTGTTTATAGAAAACATTCACACTGCTAGGCAAAGCAGCAGTCTAAATTTAAAATACACAACTGTCACCTGAAATCTAAGCTCCGAAATGGGAAGGAGGAAATCTGTGATTACTCCTTGTGCCTCTTATACTATCACAGTCTAAAAATTCACAGGAAAATTACTGAGCAAGTAACCAAAAAACTAGGAAGTACATCAAACCTCACTAATTTACCCTCCATTGATTAAAACATGTAAAAAAAAACCTTAAGATACAGAAGTTTAGTTTAAGTCATCACTCATATACTATAAACTTGGAAGAGTTTAGAAAGTATGACCAGATAGTAAGAAAACCATATCACCAAAGGACTTTTGTGAAACTTCTACGAAATTAAAATAGTAATATTTTAATAAATGTATAATTATGACTTGTTCATTACTTGAGAGTAGACCTCTCCCTGCAAGCTAGTGAGGGTCAATTCATAACAAAGAATAAAAATAAATAAGGCTAAGGGTGTAGCTTGGAGGGAGAATGACCCTGGGTCTCATCCCTAGTCAGAAAAAAAAAAAAAAAATCACATGGATAGCACAGCATCCTCATTACGCCCAGGGTATTATCTGACTTTTCTTGTAGATATCCCCTGCCTTGTTATTTTTTACCTTTTGATCTTATCACACATGTGATGTGCTATATATTTATTTATCTCTGACCTTCCACTAGAATATACACTTTGGAATACCAGGGAATTTACTGGGTTTGTTCATTCTTTTTCCTCCCCAGTGTCTTTTATATGTCCTGGCATATAAAAGGTGAACAATAAATGTTTGTATAGTGAAGGAACAAACAGGATTTAAGTGTGTGTGTGTGTGTGTGTGTGTGTGTGTGTGTGTGTGTGTGTTTGTTACTGGCGATGGAATCAGGGGCATTCTACATCTGAGCTACTCGCCCATCCCTTATTATTTTTTATTTTGGAACAGGATCTTGCTAAGTTATCATGCGCTAATGTCAAACCTGCTGTACTCACTGTCTCAGTGAGATAAACAAAGAAGAAATAAAAAAAAAACAAGAGAAAAGAAAAAAGAAAAATACTAATAAAAAGAAATTTATTAGTAACTAATTGTTAATACAATAAAAAGGACCCTTCTATTTTTCCATTGGGATGTCTCAAGTCTATTTGCTGCTGTTGTTTTGGCTGGGCTGGAAATGCAGGCCTTCACCCAGGAGGCTGCATGCTGACTAATGAGGTAGAGATACAGATCTAGTCCAGCAATATTCATACATCCTATATGCATTCATTTTTCTCTACTGACATTTTAATATATTTTGGTGAAGATATTCCCAAGATAATGAAGATATGTGGAGTGAGCATTGAAAGTGATGAGTCTTTTTTTCCATTATTAAAGACAAATACAGGTGTGTAATATATGCAGAGCATTGAAAGTAGGCAAAGAAAATGAGAAAATCCCAATGAAAGAAATTAAAGCTCTCCAGTAATTGAAAAAAAGGCCAAACTGAAAACATAAATCTTTAGACTCAGCAAGGATTTATACCGATGTGAAGTGAGTGGACCAGTGGCTTACATGATGTGATTCATTTTGAAAAAAAAAAATCTCATTTTCATTGCCAGGTAGAGTTCATGTTTTAGTGAGAATTTTGCCTTCAGTCTAATCAAATAAGTCAAGTTCTGGACGTTTACATTCTGAAATAAGGAATTAACCATATCCCAGATTGTTTGTGAGAGTATAAGCATAATACCAAGGAAGGGTAGTCACAGCTAAGGTGAAATCTTGGTATATTTGCAATGAAGACCTATGGTATACACTGAAATTTCTTATAAAATTATCTTAAATGGTTTAAAGACCATTTAATTCAAAATTAGACCTTGTCCAAATGGCCAAGAAAGACATCAACTCATCTATAGTAACACAGACTTGATGGTCAGACGAAGGGTATATGATAGTGAATTATTTTAGCAGACTCAAAGAACAGCAAGGCAAATAAGAATCAGGACATGATTTTTTTTTTTTTTTTTGTGTGTGTGTGTGGTACTGGGGTTCCTGGAAGCCCTTCTACCTCCGGGCTACACTCCCAGATCTATTTTTTATATTTTTATTTGGATACAGGGTCTCTTAAGCCAGTGCAGCTGGCTTCAAATCTGCGCGATCCTCCTGTCTCTGCTTCCCAAGTGCGGGGATTACAAGCATGCGCCACCACACCCAGGTGGACAGGTTATTTTAAAAAGGTATTTAATCTAAATCAACCAGAGAGATATCACCAGGATGGGGATTAGGCTTTAAAGGACAACTGATCTGTTTGTTTATTTTTTAATTTATCATGGGGCAATAAATTGCCTTAGAACATTTCTCCTAATACTAGCTAATCAATAGCAAAATTAGGGCAAGCAGTTGGTATAGTTTGTACCAAGGTTTTTGATCATTAAAAGGAACATATCTGAATGGTAAGTTAGGCTGTAGGAGCCAATGCAAACATTATTCGCAGAGTGTAAGTTATCCCACATTCATAGTCCACTATATAGTTGTTTCCAAGTATTAAGCAGTAGAATTTTACTTACCTTCTCCAAAAATTCAGTGGTTGGGCCATTAAATTCAGTCATTAAATAATTTATATCCAGTCCACTGGTTGGAGTGAGTACCAGATTCTCTTCTTGTCTGCAGTTTTGCTTTCTGCAATTTCAGTTGATCATGGTTTGAAAACATTAAGTGAAAAAAGCAATTCATCAGTTTTAAATCACATAGCATTCTGATTAGCATGATAAAATCTTATATCTTTTCTCTGTGCCTAGCATGTGAATCCTCTCTTTGTTTCGTGTGTGTGTGTGTGTGTGTGTGTGTGTGTGTGTGTGTGTAGTATATATGCTGTATATACTACCGACACATTAGTCATTTAGTGTCTGTCTTGGTTATTGGGTCAACTATCCTGGTATAACAGTATTAATATTCAAGTAACCTTTAAGAAGTGGCTAATGCTATGGCATAGTCCTATGTTGTTCACCTCACTTCATTTCATCACCTAAGGAGTGCATCATTTCACAGCATCACAAGAAGGGTGAATGCAGCGCAATAAGATATTTTGAGAGAAGAGAGAGAGGGAGAAATGTTATAATAATAATTGTTCCAATTTATTATTGGCTAATCTCATACCACACCTAATTTATACACTTAAACGTTATCATAGGTATGTATATATAATACAAAATATAGTAAATATAGGGTTCAATATTATCCATAGTTTCAGGCGCCTTGGCACGTATCACCCAAATATCAGAGATATGTTCAGCTAAGGTGGACGAACTACTGTACTCATAGATGTAGAGGAGATAAAAATGGAGGTCAAAGAGTAGATGTATTGCACTATGGTGATTGTCGTCAAGCTGAGATTTAGCTGCTTATTATAATTCCAGTTAAAATGGCCACTTAAATGATCTTTTGTTGAAAAATTACCTGTGTAATCACTTTGAGGGGGGAGTAAACCCACAAAGTTGAGGCAACTGATACTGTAAAACTCAGCAGGTGATGCGGTCATACTCAAGAGAAATATGTTTTTAAATTTACAAGATTGTTACAAGTCATGATGCTGCTCCCCTGAGACATCCTCTGTGTGTGTGTCAGTGTTCAGTCTCTCAATTATACTGGAAGATTGACCCAGGCTTTGTGTGCTTATTTACAGAAAATGATGTAGACACAAACTGATGTAGGAAGAGGATGCTTATTTCCAGCTCCTTGCCAGTACTGCATTTCCATTTGCCCTAGTCTAAATTCTTCCAACGTGCTCCACTTCTAAAAGCAAACTTAGAGCAAATAATGATCTGAAATGCAATATACATATGAAAAGATTATTATTTTCTCTTATCAAATGATAGAATTTTTGCCAAGATATATAGAATAAATATTTTAATATGATATTTATCTATTATCCTAGTTACTTATTTATTTTTGCAGTACTAGGAATTGAACCTAAAGATAACATGTCACTGAGCTACAAGTCCATGCCTTTTTATTTTTTATTTTGAGAAAGGGATTTGCTAAGTGGCTCAGGCTGCTCTCAAAATCTGTGATCCTCTTGTCTCAGCATTCCTACACAGCATAGGCATGTAACACTGTGTCTGGCTCTAATTTGATATTTAATCAAGGTAGCATCTTTCTATTTTTGCTAGAATTAATTTTATTATACTGTTTATTGAAATAAAATATATATACTATTGAATTTAGGATAACATGTAATTAGATCTCAGTAAACTTTCAACAAATTCTCTAACAGTCACATATGTAAAACAAAACAAAACAAAGCAAAGCAAAACAAAACCAAAAATCCCTGAAAGCCATATAGAGCCTTGTTTTCCTGAGACAACATCTGCTATTTTTGTTTGAATTAAGCTCAGTGCTCTAAAGGTTGTGAATACCGTAGAATATAATTAGCATCATTATGGGAAATTTGTTATTTCTATTATTGGACTTCCCTAATTATACAATTGAATCAGTCCACTATTTATTGCTATAACAAAATACTTGAGACAAGCTACTTTATAAAGAAAGGAAATTTAATATGGCTCATGACTCTGGCGATTCAAGGTCAAGGGGCTATATGTAGTGATGGCCTTCTTGCAGACAGTATCCCAAGATCCACTAAAACATAACATGGCAAAAAGACAGGGATTGAGCACATGTGAGTTCTTCTGTTTGTTCTCTATCTCTGTCTCTGTCTTTCTCTCTCTTTGCATCACTGGAGATTGAACCCAGAGGCATTC
Organism: Muscardinus avellanarius; assembly: GCF_963383645.1. Classification (NCBI taxonomy): domain Eukaryota; kingdom Metazoa; phylum Chordata; class Mammalia; order Rodentia; family Gliridae; genus Muscardinus; species Muscardinus avellanarius. The sequence continues at coordinate 29,771,528 of NC_137790.1, forward strand.
TACCTCTGAGCTACACCTCCCAGCTCTATTTTTTACTCTTTTAAAACAGGGTCTCACTAAATTGTGGAGGGCTTCACTAAGTAGCCGAGGCTATCCATAAACCTGCAATCCTCCTGTCTCAGTCTCCCGAGCGCTGGGATTACAAGCGTGCACCATCATGCCTGGCTTCTCTCTCTTTAACAAGATTAAATCTTGAGGGTTGCACACTAATGACTAGCTAAACCTAACCACTTCCTAAAGGCCCCACATTTTTTGAAACCGGGGACTGAACCCAGGGACTTTCTACCTCTGAGTTACACCCCCAGCCCCTTCCAGCCCTTTTTCAGTTTTGAAACTTTTTCAGTTTCAACTTAGTTTGAAACTAAGTTGTTGAGAGCCTCACTATACTGCTGAGGCTGGCCTCAAACCTTCATTTTTCCTGTCTCAGACTTCCAAGTATTGGGATTATAGGCATGTACCTCCACACCTGCCTCAAAAGGCCTCACTTAAACATTGTAGTTGGGTTAAGTGTCTCCCCTCTCAGCATCTTATAATGAATATTAAATTTCAACAAATGGATAATGGGGAGTAGGGATTACAAAAGCCATATTCAAACCAAAGCAACAACTAGAGGCATGACTTAATTTTTGCTTGCTCTATAACAGAGGCAATAGATAGTATATTGTCAATTTTCTTGCTGCAAAATACAAATGAAATTGTAGCTTGTTTCATATATTTTCTAGGTAATTGTTGTTTTCTTTCTACAATACTTAGAGACTTTGAAGAGAGTGGTCATCAAATTGTTATAAAATATCTATAAAGTTTATTGATTTCTCTACTCGAAATTAGTTATCTTCTTAATGATAGGAAAATCACATTTCCTCCTCCAAAGGAGACTAACAAATTTCAAGTAATTTTATATACCAAATTGGCGGACGCCCTGTAATGCACGACACTCGAGACGATCTTCTTCAAGCTTTTTATTGCCCCAAGCTGTTACATCTTCTTCTCCCCAAGCCCTTCGCGCCCCGCTTATAAGCACCCATCAGCCAATCATGACGGCGATCACGCGGACATCGCCTGATTCTCTAACCACCCATTGGCCGGATGCCGATGGCATGACCTGTTCCCGTGCACACCATGCTCTAGTCGTTGGACTGCGCATGACTTGTTTACAACTTTGGTGCCTCTCCGTACTTCCGTTCAGCGCCATCTTAGAAAAGTCCGCCAGCCAACAAGGGTGGGGCTCGCCACAGCTCCCCCTTTTTGTTTTAAAAGCGCAACAGGCAAGAGTAGAGGTCTGATCTCTGATGCTGGAAGCTAGGACATTGTACTGTCTCCCATCCAGGTGTGTTTCCCTTGATGAGAGCCAGACCCGTCCGATACCCTTTTTCTCAGAGGCGGGATTTGGGGTATCTACCCGCGTGCAATCAGACATGCTCTTCTTGAGATCGCTATCTGCAGGCCGCGTATCTCAAGTGCAATGCTTTGCTTGTCATCCTGAGCGCATTATGCCTTTTCCATTACTGCCAGCCAGACGGTGGGCGACTGACCCGCCTCAACGGCCACAAAGGCCTGGGCTAGAAGTATCTGATCTTTGGCTCTTTGTGTAAATAGCCGTCGCAGACAACAGAGACATAGAATGCACAGGAAGACTAAACAAAATCCCAGAGCCCCCAACCCAGTCCATTCCTTAAGATGGAATGCCGCTCTTTGTATCCAGGAGGCCAACGTCTGGGCGACTTCAGGATCGATTCGGGTGGTGTTGACCTTGACGATCTCCGCATGTAGCTGTTCAGTAAGCATATCAAACTCCTTACTCCAATTTCCTGTAAGATGAGAAGACAACTCTCGAGATAGATTAGCAGTAGTAGCATTCCAGCACTAAACTCCGCATAGTAGCCATATATCAAAGGGATTACTAAAGATAGATTGAGTTGGATTTTGATTAGTGAAATTATAACCTCTAAAGGTGGAATTAACAAAGGTACCAATGCGGGGAGAAAAGGTAAAATGGGGGGAGGCCCATTGCAAAAGGCGGGCCTGGCAGCCTGTCCAAGGGGGCGCTAAAGACTGCCTCGACAACGTGGAGCCCATCGTGGCTGAGCCCTTGGGGTATCAGAAGAATTTAAGAACTGTACAGGCCACAAACCCTGTATCCAATATGCAGAAGCATTAGCAATACCATCGCTAGAAACATTAGGTGTCATAAACCATCCTGCAGCCTGAGGGGACAAAAATATACACGGCCTGGAATCATCAGGGGATTGAAGCGTAAAACATAAAGCTCCAGGAAGCTGTATATTATAAGATTACTCCATGCTGGTTGTAGGCCGATTGTCATAATGAGGAGGTATATCCATGTCCCTGATGCCATCTTGTGGAATCCGACGTGTCAGCCTTTCCGGTACCCAGAGTGGATCTGTTCCGTCCTGTGGAAACACACAGACAGAGCCTCGGGCCCATGTGAGCACTGGATCAGGGCCCTTCCACTGACCTGTGAGTACATCCTTCCATTTTGCCATCTCCTGAGGAATCGCAGTGGATCCAAAGTGCCGGTCTGCAGCCGATTTACCATTGACATCCAGATTTAAAAAATTTAGAGTAAAAAGTGCCAATGATAATCGCTGTTTTGGTTTGAGATCCGCCCCTATTCCCCCTTTTTGTTTTATTAAACATTCTTTTAATGTGCGATGTGCACGTTCAACAACGCCTTGGCCCTGAGGATTATAAGGGAGACCATGTTTAAGCAGTATTCCCATCTGCTTGCAGAAAGATGTAAATTTTTGTGAGGTGTAAGCCGGGCCGTTATCGGTTTTAATCTCTTTAGGCGCATTCCATGCTGCCCAAGCCTCAAGGCAATGTGCAATAACATCATAGGCCCTTTCTCCTGCATGAGCGGAAGCATATATAATCCCAGAGGCCGTATCAATGGACACATGCACATACTTAACAGTGCCAAACTCAGGTATGTGAGTCACATCCATCTGCCATAAATGTAATGGAAGTAGGCCTCGCGGGCAAACACCAACAACCGGGGAAGGTATAAACGGTGCACAAGCACCGCAAGTCTTAACAATTTCACGGGCTTGGCTACGAGGGATAGCAAATTTAAGCTGCAAAGTTTTAGCATTTACATGGAATTGGTGATGAAACTCCTTTGCCCGTTGTAGCGGTGTAAGAAAGAAGATCATAGGCAACTTAGTGAGTTTGTCCACAATATCATTACCATGGGTAACCGGTCCAGGCAGACCCGTATGTGCCCTAACATGTTGTATATAAAAGGGATTATTTCTTTTCCAAATTAAGTGTTGAATGTCCGAGGCCAGACAATGGATTGGGGTCTGCGTAGATATTTGTCCCGCGCATTCCAAACTTTTAACTAATTCTACAGCATACGAGGAATCTGACAGCAAATTAAAAGAAAATGTATATGTTTTAAATACCTCTAAAATAATATGTAATTCAACTAGCTGAGGTGACCTATGCTCATATTGTATGACTATGGGGTCTTGGCCTTCAATTACAAAGGCTCCTAACCCTGTTTTGGATCCGTCTGTAAATATATTAGGAGCATGGGGTATCGGCTTATCTTTGGTTACGATGGGGAAGATTATAGGATGCTTTTCCACAAAATGCAATATAGGGTCTGAAGGCAAATGATTATCTATCTCCCCTACAAATGTGTAGCGTAATATGGCCCACTCATCTATGGTCGTCTGTAATGTTAATATTTGATGTTTACTATAAGGAATGATAAGCTTATCGGGGTTTTGGCCAAAGTGTTGAATGCATTGCTGGATAGCCATAGTAGCAACCTTAGCTACCATAGAGGGGTAATGTTCTATAATCCTTTGAGGGGAAATTTTAGGATGAATCCACAACAGAGGTCCTTGCTGCCACAAAACTCCAGTAGGTTGTAACTTAGTAGCTAATATACATGCCCAAATGGGATCCTCTGGTGATACACGTTTAAGGGAGGCCTTAGTCAAAGCTTGTTCAATTAATGTTAAGGCACTCCGAGCTTCAGGTGTCAGTGTTCGCGGGGAAGTCAATGAAGAATCCCCCATCAGGATCGTGTATAAGGGCTTCAACATATGATTGGGAATTCTTAAAGCAGGTCGAACCCAATTGATATCCCCTAGTAATTTTTGAAAATCATTCAATGTATGCAATTGGTCTGTGCGTATAATAACCTTTTGGGGCCTAATAAAACGGGGATAAAGAACATTTCCTAAAAATTGAATGACAGTGCCCTTTTGTATCTTTTCAGATGCTATTATCAGATTCCTACTCTCTAGAGTCTTGACAAGCATGCAAAATGCCTCTTCTAGTTGTTTTTCCTCTCCACAGGCTATCAAAATATTATCCATATAATGGCAGCACCGTACGCACGGAAATTCCTCTCTAACAGGTTGCAAAGCAACATCCACATACAATTGACATAGAGTAGGGCTGTTGGCCATACCCTGAGGAAGCACTTTCCACTCATATCTCTGATCAATTTGTTCGTGATTCACAGAGGGCACTGTAAAGGCAAAGCGTGGGGTATCCTGAACATGAAGAGGTATAGAGAAGAAGCAATCTTTTATATCTACTACTATAACAGGCCAAAATTGTGGGATAGCCGAAAGAAGAGGAAGACCATGTTGAACAGGTCCCATACTTTGCATTTGATCATTAATAGCTCGAAGATCATGCAATAATCTCCATTTTCCTGATTTCTTTTTTATTACAAATATGGGCGTGTTCCAGGGGGACGTGGAGGGCTGGATATGGCCTAATGCTAACTGTTCTTTGACTAACTCCTGAGCCGCCTCTACTTTTTGCCGGGGGAGGGGCCACTGGGAAACCCATATTGGATCCCCCGTTTTCCAAGTAATGGGAATTGTCTTCCCAGTGGCTACTTCCCAAAACCCAGGCCCCGGGCATCATTTTGTCCTTCATTAGGAACGGGGCTCTTGCGCCCTTGAAGATGTTTGCCCAGCCCGTATGACGGGTGAAAGCCCTGTTTTATAAGCATTTGTTGTGCTTGGGGGGAGTAGTCATTTTGTAAATGAAAACCCATATCCGAAAGTAAATCTCGTCCCCACAAGGAGACCGGAATTTCCAACTTATATGGTGTAAAAGTGCCAGAGTGCCTTTCCTGATCCTCCCAGTGGAGAGGCCTTGCACTGACATCAGGAGTTTGGACGTATCCCAGCCCTCTAAGCTGTGTGTCAGCCTTTTTTATAGGCCAAGCAGGCGGCCAATCTTTGGAAGCTATCACACTTGTATCTGCTCCTGTATCAAGTAACCCTAGAATAGATTTTCCTTCCACTTTTAAGGTAATTAAGGGTCGTTTCCCCATATCAAACGCAAGTGATATAATGTTAGTACCAGAGGAACCAAACCCCTTTTCCCCCCGTTGATTTTGCTTAGAGGGGAACAGAGAATGTAAACTGGGTAACACTAGTAACTGGGCTATTCTATCACCGGGAGAGATGGCCACAATTCCCCGGGGGGCAGAAATCATAACTTTTATAATCCCCTCATAATCTTGATCAATAACCCCGGGATGGGTAACGAGGCCTTTTAAGGTGGATGATGATCGTCCCAAAACCAGGCCCACGGTTTCTGGGGGTAATGGACCAGACATATCGGTTGGCATGACTTGAATTCCCATTCGAGGGGTTAATACCAACCGGGTGGTGGCACAGAGGTCCAATCCCGCTGAACCGGGAGTGGCTCTCCTGATTCCTTGGGTTGGTGCAGATTGGGCCATGGGGGTGTCTGGTCCGTCTCCATAGCACTGTACATTTGTTGGCCCCCATACTTGTAAGGGCCCTGAGGGGAAGGGCCCCGTTTCCCGTTTTTTGGCGGTTGACGGCCCTGTTCTGGCAAAGCATGAGAAGATAAAACATTGCCATCGATATCCTTCACAGATCGACACTCTGCGGTGGGATGCCTGCCTTTCCTGCAGCGTTTACATAAATCTGGCGGAGCTTGCTGTGGCGGGGCAGCACGTTTAGGGCAATCCCTCTTTAGGTGTCCCGCCGCCCCGCAGGAAAAACAATTGCCCAACCGGGTATTATTGTTGTTCTTTTGCCGACCAGAGGCCTGCAAGATCGCAGCGGCTAACCCTGAATTTGTTAAAGGCCCACTAAGTTCTCTGCACAGTTTCATCCACACCTCTAAGCCTCTATTTTTATAGGGGTTTATGGCCTGTCTGCATTCTGAATTGCATTGTTCAAAAATAAGTTGTTTAACAAGAGGCATGGCTGCATCGACATCTCCAAATATTCGTCCAGCAGCCTCTATTATTCTGGCCACAAAATCAGCAAAAGGCTCGTTAGGCCCCTGAATTATTTTGGTAAGATTGCCCGATACCTCCCCTTTATTAGGAAGCCCTTTCCAGGCTCTAATGGCTAAATTATTTATTTGTTCGTATATCTGTTGAGGAAAACATGTTTGGTTATTTGCGAACTGTCCCTGCCCCAAGAGCATGTCTACATTCCAGGCAGGCTGCCCAGCGGCTTGATTGGCTGCCGCCTGTTCAGTTGCAAACTCGATCAAGAAAGCCTTCCAATCCAAGTACTGTCCTGGAGTCAGGGCCGCTCGGGCCAAATTTTGCCAATCTCCAGGAGTCATGGCATATCTGTGAATACTTTCCAGGGTAGCCACAGTATACGCAGCATTTGTGCCGTATGTTCGCACTGACTCAGCAATATGTTTTACTAGTTTGTAATCTAAAGGCTCATGGTAACGAGGCCCTCCGCCCTGCGGCTGAAATACGGGAAAAGCTTGTCTAGCCATCAACACCTCCGGCTCCCTCCATACCTTTTCATGAAAGGAACGACCCCCGGTCGGTCTTAAACGCTCGGGGGCCGAAGGATTATAGGGAGGAGGAAGGGACCCCTGGGAGGAATATGTATCCACGGTCATTTTGCTGACTTCCTTTTCTATGGCAACAAGTTCCTCATCCGATTCTCCCTCCCCATCCGAGCCCTGTTCGCTAGTGGGGTGAGAGGAAATAGATCGTTCCTCTTTTAGCTGATCTAGGGCAGCTTGCCCCTCCTGTACTAATGGTTTATAGCATTTTTGTTCTAGGCACGCTCGTATGAGGCGCCACAAAGGGTAGGTTCCTCCTGATACCAGATTGTCCTTCTCTGCCCGTTCTATGTCCTTACCTAGTTTATCCCAGCTCGACAGGGTTAAATTTCCCGAAACTGCAAACCAGGGAGCTGCCTCATCTACTTGGCTTAGAAAGTTTTGAATGGTCTTGTCTCTTAGTTTTAATCCCTTTCCATTTAATAGGGCTTTTAAAGCCTTCTGTATTGGGTGTGAAGGGTTATTCCCCATAGCGACGCTCAGGACCAGCCTGAGAATCTAGTACAACCTCCTTTTGGAGCTCCCCTTTGTCCGTACGGAGTTGGGGAAATAATATTTTTACCTTTATAATCCTCTGTTCTCCAGAGCCTCCCAAATCCCGGGAGTACTTACCAGCCGGCTGCCTTGGGAGAGCGGAAGTTCTGATCGTCTGCAAAACGAAAGCTGCTTCGATTCCCCGTACGGGCCACCAAATGGCGGACGCCCTGTAATGCACGACACTCGAGACGATCTTCTTCAAGCTCTTTATTGCCCCAAGCTGTTACATCTTCTTCTCCCCAAGCCCTTCGCGCCCCGCTTATAAGCACCCATCAGCCAATCATGACGGCGATCACGCGGACATCGCCTGATTCTCTAACCACCCATTGGCCGGATGCCGATGGCATGACCTGTTCCCGTGCACACCATGCTCTAGTCGTTGGACTGCGCATGACTTGTTTACAACTTTGGTGCCTCTCCGTACTTCCGTTCAGCGCCATCTTAGAAAAGTCCGCCAGCCAACAAGGGTGGGGCTCGCCACACCAAATAAATATCTAGAAATTCTTTTCATACCATTTTCCCCCTGAAGATCAAGGATAACATACTCTTTTGAAATAGTTATCTAGCGATATTTACTTGTATGGCATGTAGTTATAGATATTTTACATGGAGACTATATCTGCTTTTTAAATTTACAATTAAAATAACACATCAAATTTCATATTTCTCAAGTATTGTTCTTACAATATTTTCAATAATTACATTTGAAAAAACCCACAAATAAAAGCAAACGTAACTTATTCATTAGCCCAAACTACCTAAATTAGAGTTTTGTATTTTTTAAAAGTTAGAGTTTTACATTAAAAAATATCCAATAAAGCACAGAGTATTTGCAAATCCAGAGGATTCTGTAGGGCACAGCAGTGGTCTGGCCTTGAACTTCATCAGAGTCAGTGCTGTGTCATTGGACACTTTGGCCAGTGTCAGGTATTGCCACCTGTTTAATTCATCTCATGGTAATGATGGTAATAACATTAGGTATACACTCAGCGTGCACTCAGTGCTTACATAAATTAACTCATTTAACTATGACAACAAACTCCTTATGGTAAGTACCATTATTATCTCCATTTCAGAGGTGAGGAAATTGGAGCCAGGAACTTTTGGGGAAGTAAGTGGTGGGTCTGAACCCAGGTAACCTGGCCTCAAGTTCAGTCTGTGCTTCTAACCCCTACCAGAGGAAGCAGCACCTGAGGTTCAACTTGTGACTGTTTTAGGGGCAGACTTCATAAAAGAAAGCTAGTGCATAAGTAAAGGTTCAGGTTCTATAAAAGCAGTAGCAAACCCTCTCATAGATTCCCAAACTTACTGACTTCCACCAACTTTTCAGAAAAACACAAACTAGCAATAACAAAAATGCTACGAAGTCTTCCCCTGGCTGCTTCCACCACAACATTATTTTTATTCAGTGTCCCCCAATTGCACCTGAGGCTACTACTACAACCTGGGTTGTTCCAACAACACCCACCACACACACACACACACACACACACACACACACACACACACACACACTACCATTAGGCGTAGTATCATAGACTTTGAGAATCTCTGCCTTAGATGGTCCTTGCCAAGCACTTTATACATATGGATTCATTTAATCTTCCTAATATCCTTAAAAGATAATTATTCTTTTTATATCAATTTATAGTTGTGGAAAATGAGATTCAAGAAAATTAAATAACTTGGCTATGACTTCTGCAGTGACAGTGACAGGCTTTGAATTCAGACATTCCGACTCTAGGGACTGTGTTTTTTGTTATGAGATATTGTGTCCTAAGACCTTAAATAATTTCAAGTTATGGGAGTCAAGTTTAGGAGAAGGGAGGCATACGAAATGACTTTTAAAGATTAAAATTCAATTATAAAAGGAAGCAATGCATCAGAAGCTGCCTTTTACACTAATAAGTAGTCCTTATTATGGGTTAAGTTGTGTTCCACTCCCCACAATCTATCTGTTGAAGTTCTAGCCTCTAGTACCTTAGAATATGCTCTTATTTGGAAATTAATTTCAAGCAGCATAGTGCCTTTAGTGGAAAAATACTGGGACATTGCCAGGAAATTCTGGACAACCAGCCTTTGGTATAATAGTGTCTGGAGAGTGCCAGGGACTCACACAGCATTTCCAAGTCTCTTTCCTTCTGATTCTTTCCTTTCTCTTGCAGACAGTCTGTCTTTATGTTTTTTTTTTAACAATTTTATTATTGAACATAAATAGTATACATTTAAACTATATTTGGTGCCCTCTCCCCTCCCGTCCCCGTTTTCCCTTCGCCCCTCCCACCAATGGTTGTCCAGGTTAACCATGTCTTATTCATAATTTTACACATGTTCAGATGTAGACCCTCATTAATCAAGATCAGCCTTCCTCCTCTCCTATCTTTCCATTCAAACTTTCTTGATATTTCCCCTCCATTATCCGGAGTCCCACTGGTATCCTCTGTGTTTCCTAGTTTGGGCATATTAGAGGAAACATATGTACCTTCTCCTTCTGTGCTTGGCTGATCTCACTTAACATAATGTTCTCCAGGGCTTTCCATCTTCTTGCAAATGATATAATTTTGTTCTTCTTTATGGCTGAATAGAATTCCATTGTGTGTATTTCCCACAGTTTTGCTATCCATTCATCTGTCTTTATGTTTTTTACTCACATGACTGTGCCAGAATCTCTAAGGGTCCCCACAGACAAGTGCTTACTAACAAGCTTAATTCTCCAGTCCAAGTTCATAGGAGACAGAATATGATACACCAGACTTGGGTCAAATGTCCTTCCTCGATCCCTATTACAGTTAGCTGTGGCCAGGGAGGCAGGACCATCTAGGGCAGATGTGGCATTAGGGGCAGAAACACATGGTTAGTTTTATGGGCCCTGGGAACTTTTGTTTGCTGGGAACTTTAGCCCACCCACCACCATTTAAGTTTTATGATGGCACTGATAAAAAGATTAATGTATTGTTATATATTAAAACATTTTCTTTGTTATAAACATTTATAATTTTATTTTAAAGGAATTAAGACATTTTCATGGGCCTCTCAAAAACTGTGGGCTCTAGATACTGGGCCTTTTGTGCCTGGGAGTATTTGGAAAAGTGGACTTTCTAGGGAAATAGAGAATTTTTTCTGCACAGCTACACATTTCCATGTAGTTAGGTTTTCCAAAGCCTTTTGCCCTTACTTTTGTCAACGAGACACTAGTAGTTTCTGTTGTGGATCATGACATATGTAATATCAATGCCGAAGAGATTATTTTTCTTGTCTGTCCTTCCATCATAATACCTTTTATATTTTTTAACTGAACATTGTTCATTTCCATCATTTGATTCCCATATGGTGTCAAGGGTATAGAATAATTTGTATGTTTATTATGGAAGAGGCTTGGATAACTTATTTAAGTGTCTGGACATAGCTGGATATTTTTTCTAAATTTTCTCTTCAAAAACACAGCATTAGCTGGGCGTGGTGGTACATGCTTGTAATCCCCGTGCTTGGGAGGTGGACAGGAGGACCTCACAGGTTCGAAGCCAGCCATGCTGGCTTAAGAGACCCTGTGTCCAAATAAAAATATAAAAAATAGGTCTGGGAGTATAGCCCAGAGGTAGAAGGGCTTCCAGGAACCCCAGTACCACCAAAAAACCCACAAACACAAACAAACAAAAAAGCACAGCATTATACCCATATTTATCACTGATGTATGTGTATGTCATTAATCTAGAAGTAAAATGCATGGGTAAATCCACTATATATTCACTGGGAAACACATAGTTCTTTATTTATTTTTATATTAATTAATTAATTAATTAATTAATTTATTTATTGCGGGTATGGGAATGGAACCCAGGGGCATTCGACATCTGAGCTACACTCCCTGCCCTATTTTTTATTTTTTATTTTGAAACAGGGTCGCATTAAGTTGCAGAGGGCCGTACTAAGTATCTGAGACTGTCCACGTACCTTAGTCCTCCGGTGTCAGCCTCCCAAATGTTGGGATTACAAGCGTGCGCCACCGCACCCGCTCAGTTCTTAATTTTAAGGTGAAATTTACTTGTGGATCAAAATAAACAAGGTAGAGATGTATTTTTTTTGTTCGAGGAACATGCAAGGGTCTCCTCAGACTTACTCAACTAACCAAATAGGTGTCACTTTTGCACCCTTTTATCTTTGCTAGCAACAATGTTAGAAATGAAATAGCAAGGAAGGAATGACAAGTGTGAAACTATTTTCCAAGATCCATATTTGATAAGTTAGACATGTGACTATGTTGAGTACAAGCATCCCACCTAAGTGACTGTTTCCAGGAGATTTGGAGATTTCAAATGTGATTGCCATTATATGACTTGAAACTCCAAGTGCAGCATACCTCTGGGGGAATTTATAGACTTATGGCTTACAGAAGTAGTGGTACTTTCACAGGAAATTGGACAGCTCATTTTAAGGAATCACATCAAACTAAGGCTGTACAAGCACTGGTGCAGTACAGGCCGGGCCTTTCCCTATGGCCTGTGCTAACGCTCAGTGGTTTCTCGGTACTATTTTGGGCTGTACACACAAATGTGTATTATATTCACTCTGAGAACTATTTTCTTTGAGAGCAAAGGATCAATGAATAGATTCTCAAAACTGGTGATACTGCTTCCTGTGGTGGGCCGGAGTGAGGGGAGTACTGATACAATTTAGGGGGTGGTAGTAGCCTCAGGTATAACTGGGTGCAATTGAATAAAAATAATGGGAGATAGAAGTACTCTGAAAGTTACTTAGTAATTTTTTTTTTCCTGAAAAGGGTGAGCTAGTAAGTTTGGGAATCTATGTCCATTAGTGAATTGGCGAGGCAGGACTGTCACAGGCGCAGGAGCTCATTTAGTCTGGAAATAGGATGGCATAGGTGGCTAATTTTATGGTGAATTTGATTGGGCCACAGGGTGCCCAGGATTTCATCTAGTGTTATACTGGGTGACTCTGTGAGGGTGTGTTTTTGATGAGATTATCATTTGAATTGGCTGACTTAGTAAAAGCAGATTGCACTCCCCAGTATGGGCCTGGCCTCATCTGGGGGCTGAAGGAAGGTCTGCATAGAATAAGTAAAACAGCTAGCCCTCCCACAAGTAAAGAAAACTCCTTCAGTTTCACTACTTTAAGCTGAGATATTGGTATTTTCTGGCCTTCCAACTTAAACCAAAACATCAGCTTCTCTTGGGTATTGGTGCCTTCTGGCTTTGGGACCAAAACTACACATGGGCTCTTCTGGGTCTCCAAATATCTGACTGCAGATCTTACAACATGGTCTCCTTAACAAGTGATTTAATTACTTATAATAAATCTCTTTCAATATATGCCAGTATTCATCAGCAAATTGTATGGGTTCTGTTTCTCTGGAAAATCTTAGTCATATGGTACATATAAAGTAAAGCTCAATCTAAACTCCTGCTTTGTAACATATCAAATATTTATTCTTCATATTTGGCCAAATTGATACTAGCACACTGTAGGCTTTCAAAATGACTCATTACAATAAAATAATAATAAATTATTTATAAAGTTACAAGTTCTACAACCAGGGACTATTTCAGAAAAGAAGATTTTATTCTAATCAGTTCATTTTTTTCCAAACTTTTCAACCATTTCTACAGTAGCACACTTCTGTATGGTGAATGGGCTACCATAAAATGCTGGATGTTAAATGACAGAAGAGGACATGTGGGTCCCAACAATGGTACCAAGCACTGCTCAGAGGGCTTCCACAGAAAGTGGTGCCTACTGGGTCCTCCAGAAGTGAGCACGGTGCCACCATCAGGCCCCATGGTATCCTGGCACTCCATATAGCTCTTGGCTCTCCCTGGGAGAGCTTTCTTATGAATTGATCAAAGGAGTATCCTTTGTGTATTTTCCAAATTTTTGGAGATTTTTAACATTAGTTTCATGTGGGACAGGAATACAGGGAAGTCTGAAAGATTCTATCTTATCTGCTGTGAAGACCACAGGAGTACAACTTTGGCTACCGACAATTTTAATAGAATCAAGATCAAGAGAACTACTACTCAAGTCAGTCATGTAAGCAAAGGCCACTTCCACTTGGGACCACCAGAGAGCCAAATAAATAAGACCAGTAAGAAGGCTGCTGATTGGAAGGCCTCAAGAGTTAATGACAAGAAGCAGACAGAATAGTCACCATCCATGGTAGCCAGAAACAGTATTTAAAAAATGACATCCCAAGCTTCAGTAAATACACTAGGGTGAAGTTAGAATCTAGGGAGAGACAGAAGTGGCAACTGAGTTGCCCTACAACCAAGACAGCTGCTGTAAGCAGCTTGCAGGGCACAGAGGAATCTGGAGAGAAAGATGAAGAAGGAAGAGTCTAGGTTCTGAGCTTCTTAGCAAGGAAGGAAGAGAAACACAGAGTTGGAAACTCAGACACATTTTAGCTTGTCTGAAGTCATGGCTACATAGAGGCTCCAACCTCCGTGACTACAGCCTGTATCAGGTGGCAGCCTGCTCAGATCCTTATATTTTGAAATGAAGTGTGATATTTAATTTCATATGGGTTGGAACTTGTTATTAATCTCCTAAGTCCTCTAAATAAAGTATCTTGGGCAATATTTATTAAAACATGAACATCTTTTTTTTATTCTTCTTGTTCTTCTGCTCTTTAGCTTTTAAACATATTTGCAATTACATTGAGTATTTGTATGGCTCCTTTTGTGAACTCTTCAAGATTTTGTTGCCTCTAATTTTAATAGTAGTGCCTTTTAGTGGTTCACAAGTGGCCACTCCCTTCCTGTACTATTTTGCTCAAATATGATTTTTTTGTGTAACTGGATGTACAAAAATTTAGAAGCACTGGGATAAATAAGCTCTAAAGTTTTTCATAATTCCTAATTCCTTAGGCTACAATGAAAGAATTCATACAGCATAGTGACAATTTGTTGAGATCATACAGTTTGAAGTGCTAAAAGTGTTTAGGCTCCTGCTCCCATAGTATTTCATGTAGCAGTCATAATGGAAGCTTTTTTTTTTCTACTCTGACTTTAGCTAATGATAAAGTCATGGGCAAGAGATAGTTCTATGGAATGTAGTATATCAGTTGAGATACATGACTAATCATTGTGGATTAAAATGAGAGCATATATGATAGCTCATTCTTGCCATCTTCTCTACTTTATATCCATATACACATATATTCATATATGTCAATTCTAAGAAAGCATGATTTTATTCTATCTCACAAGAAATTTTTTTATATGCTAAGGATCTTGGGACATGCAGAGCAAGATAGCATAACTGGACATGAAAAACATCCTGGATTCTGTTAGCATTTTGTGACAGATTGATGAGCAATCTATTCCCATTTGCAATTTCAGATTCTGAATATAGATAGGACTTCATATATGCACTTTCAAAGGTTGTTGCTTAGGATGAAATCCAAAAGCTAACCATTTGGAAATTGCCTGTCCATTTTAAACAAGAACATAAAAAGAAAAGAAAAAATATATGTATATATTGATCCAAAATCACACTATTCAAAATCATTCACATTATTATTATTATTATTATTATTATTATTATTGTTTATTTATTTGGTGGTACTGGTGTTCCTGGAAACCCTTTTACCTCCAGGCTACACTATCAGACCTATTTTTTTTAATATATATTTTTATTTGGAAACAGGGTCTCTTAAACCAGCAAGGCTGGCTTTGAACCTGCACGATCCTCCTGTCTCTGCCTCCCAAATGCGGGGATTATAAGCGTGCGCCACCACACCCGGCCCCAATAATTATTTTTTTATAGAGGAAATATGCTTGGCTTAAAAGTTTTCTAAAAACAAAACAAAACAAAAAACCAAACTCAAACTCCTGTTGACTTTGCTCTAGTATGTATAGTAAAGTCATGGAATATAGTCATACTATATACTGCATGGAATGTTGAATATTGCTAATCAGCATTTAATTACCAATGGAGATTTCTGTAGTGGACATTTACTATGGATTTCAATGAACTTTCCTCTTTTAATTGTAATTTTAAGAAATTAGTTAAAAGTAAAAAAATGTTTTTAACCCACTTATCAGAACTTTATTACTTTTATTTTATTGTATTTACTTCCAGCCTTTGCCATATGTATGCATATTTTACATGTTTGCAATTTGTTCATCTATCCATTTATCAACTTATTTATTCATTCAAGTGTTACTAAGTACCAGGCATCATAGTTGGGGTTACAAAAATAAACATATCATATTGCCTGACCGAAAAAGGTCATAATATAGTGGAAGAGAATGAACATGCAAATTGAATTAGAATTATGTGAAGAGTGCCCTCACATTAAGAAGAGAGTATCTTGCTTTAAAGAAGTCAATGATTTTAAAGAGAAAGGGATAGAATCAGAAACATGTTTTTGGCAGAGTGTATGATGGGAAAGTGGAGGGCGATGAGACCAGAAGCAGAGCGATGTGCAGGGAGGTGATTGTATGGTTGAGCCAGATGTGTTGGTGCACACCTCTAATTTTAGTACTTGGGAGGCTGAGACAGGAGGATCACAGGTTCGAAGACAGCTTCATGAACTTAGGAAGGCCATCAGAAACTTGGTGAGATAGAATGCCCCTGGATTCAAAGATTCAAACCCCAGGCGTTCTCTCTATATTCTCTCTCTCTCTCTCTCTCTCTCTCTCTCTCTCTCTCTCTCTCTCTCTCTCTCTCTCTCTCTCTCTCACACACACACACACACACACACACACACACACACAATTGCAGCAGCATAAGGGTCTGCATTAAGGCAGCTTGGAGCAGAAAATAGGGAGGAATGTAGGATTTCAAAATATATGTAGGAAATAATTTTAGGGAGAAAGAGAAGACCCCCAAATTTCTGACTATAGAATATAAGGTGAACAGCAAAGTGTGTGTGATTATTTTTGGGTGGTGGAGTAAAGATTTTAGGGAGGAGGTAGGAGAATGCAGATAACGGCAGAGGAGGTTGAGTTTGTCTCCTGTTGTAGTCAGTCAAAGTAGCAAGTTGAAAGTGGCACAAAAATTGGACAATGAAAGAGTGGGTCACTGAAAGGCAGACAGGTAGCCAGCAGCTTCAGATGTCTTTTGCTTATTTCATTTAATAATATCCACCTTTCCATTGTTTGAATAGTGATGTGATACATCATATGGTGAATGTAGCATGATGTAGCAAACATGTAGAAATATTTTTAAAATAGTAGTGCATTGAGCATGTTTGTTTGTGTAACTGTGATTGTGTGTGTATATATATGTGTATATTTTTATTTTTTATATCATTTTACATATTTTTATATTACTACTGTAGGACAAATTCTCAGAAACTAATATTGGGTAGAAGACTATGTTTCTTGCTGTTACTTTTTAATGTAAAACAATCTTATCATCATTTATTCATATGATAACAATGAATGGATTCAATCTAAAGTTTGATTAGTGAAATAAAATGACAGAATTATGAACTGAGATTCACAGTTTCCATAAAAACAATTGCATCGAATTCATTTGGTTTGAGGCTATTACTGTTTTCCTTACATAACCTATTTGAAAGAAAGGTAGCTCTAGAGTTAGTGAGATTCTCAGCAAAAGCCATATCTTGACTTCATAATGCTTCTGCTTGAGTGGCATACCTGTTTTTCTTATTCTTTAGGATTCTACTAGCAGAGAGTAAAGTTCTTGTTTTATCAAACCTTGGAAAATCAAGTCTTTATTTCTAATTCTGTTGGCAGAAAGTTACATTGACTGTATCAATTAAAACTTCATCTGTGGAGTCTGCGGCCGCTTCTTCAGTCATTTCATGTTGAACTGCCCATGAAACTGCAACTGGCTTATTTTTTTTTTCAGATCTGGGGATGGAACCCAGGGGCATCTGACCTCTGAGTTACACCCTCTGCCCTATTTTTTTATTCTTTATTTTGAAACAGGGTCTCACTAAGTTGCGGAGGGCCTCACTAAGTAGCTGAGGCTGTCCGCAAATAGCAATCATCCGGTCTCAGCCTCCCAAATGCTGGGATTCTAACCGTGAGCCACCACACCCGGCTGGCTTCCTCTTTTGATGTTTTGTATTGATATAAGGTAGGCCATTTATTATATAAAACAAGTGCTATTAAATAACCACAGATTCTAAATTGAAGATGTCATAAGTTGAAAAATATTTGTTCTCAATGATCACCATTTTAGAAGAATGCATAATTCTTGGGTGAATCCATTTTGCAAAATTTGGTAATCTGTGCTGAAATAATCAAGTGTTTGTCTTGATAGGCCTAATGTTGATTTTATTGTCCTCCCCCACCTCTTGTTTTGGTTTTTCAGTTTGTACATGAGGAAGAAGACACATGATATGTGTTTGGTTGATGCCTGGATATGGCTCCACAGGGAAGGCTTGATACAGCTGAAACTATTGCCTTTTAGAGACCTTTTACTTTGAGCAGCTGCCCTTAATAGCCTTCATCTTGTTACATCATGAGATATAACTCTGCAATAGGGAGAGAGAAAGGCTTGACTGAGCAATAGTTTCTGACTAAAACCTAAAATTGCAAAGCCAAAAACAAAGATAGATGCTCCTGATGATATCTTTTCGTAATGTGTCAGTTACATAATTTTCTTATCCCAATTTTAAGACGTTCCTCTAGCCTCCAAAGTATTGTGCCTTATTTGCATACACACATTCTTTGCCATAGATTATTACGTTTTGGTTTAACAATTTGAGCTCGTATCCAGAAGGCATCTCAGAGGACTCATGTACAAAAATAGATTTCAGGGCTAAACACTCTGAAAGACAATACAATACTTCTTTCCTCTTATGCAGATGGTATGCAAATGAAGAGCTCTGGTCATCAGCTCTTAATATAATGTAATATAAGGGACAAATTATGCTTGTTTATCTAATTTTACTAAGCCAGCGTACTAGGCTAGAGTTAAGCCACAGATTTATTTTTGAGATGAAGCACGCTGTGGCTTTTAGCCTCTAATACCCCAGTCAGCTGGGGACATTGCTGATGACAGTGTCAGCACCTTTCAGACATTCTTTTCTGATGCCTTTGAATTTAGAAATTCAGTCTCTCTAAACGCAGCAGTAACGTTCTCAAATGACACATAACATTCCAGCCTGCATTTGCATAATTGCAATGGATATGATTAATACAAATTATATTAATTGCTTGTTTTACTGCTTATGGCTGATTGGCTGAATTTACTAGTTGCTTTGGTATGTTCAAGAAATCATCCAAATTACCTTTTCATTTCAGTTAAGGAACTAGTCAGAGAAAACACACTTTGATCTGTTGACAGGCAGTTTTCTCTTAAGTGACAATCTCCTCGGCCTTCTAAATTAAGACCTACATAGAATATATACTGAAGCTTGGCCTTATTTAGTTCTTTTAGTCTTAACTAAAGGTGAGTCTTTGATCATAAATATGCAGAAGATAACAATATATCAAGTTTAGGAGTTTGGTATCATTGGGTGAGGACTTCATACTTTCCTTATGAAATTATTTTTTTTCTTAAAAATTTATTGATGCGTTGTAGTCATACATCTTAATGGGATGCAAGATGATGTAGACACACATGCACACATCACCCAATTAGTTCTTACCCAATTCCCACCCTATTCCACCCTCCTCTCTCCTTCTAATGCTTGGCTTCATGATTGACTTTGATGTTTATTAAAGTACATCATGTGCATTAGAGAATTTCCCTCTTTCCCTCTCCCATCCCTCAGGTCACCTTATTTGCTCATCTATAGAATCTTCTTCATCTAGAGTTCCTTCTATGACCCATTTTCTCCCTAGCTTTCTTATATTAGGGAGAGCATCTGATTTCTTATTTTTTGTGACTGACTAATCACACTTAGAATTATGTCCTCCAGTTCCATCAATTTCTATCTAAATGTTGTAATTGTGTTTTTCTTCATGGCTGAGTAAAATTTCATTGTATACGTATCTCACAGTTTTGTAATCCATTCATCTGTTGATGTACATCTTAGCTGGTTCCATAGTTTGTCAATGGTGAATTGTGCAGCTATGAACATATACACATGCATTAGTTTGGTAGTTTGGTTTCCTTTCTTTGGGTAGATACCCAGACGTGGTATTGCTGGATCAAATGGTAAGTTCATTTCTATTCTTCTGAGGATCCTTCATACTGTTTTCCAAAGTGGTTGCCCTAATTTGCAATTCCACCAGCAATGTTTTGGAGTTCCCACTTCTCCATATCTTTGCCAGCATTTGTTGTTGTTTATGTTTTAAATGATTGCCATTCTAGTTGGACTTAAGTGAAATCTCAGGGTAGTTTAGATTTGCATCTCTCTGATTGCTAATGATGTTGAGCATTTTTTCATGCATTTAGTGGCCATTTGAATATCTTTTTTTGTGAAGTGTATTTAATGAACTTGCCCATTTTTTGATTGGGTTATTTGTTTTCTTAGTTCTGAGTTTCTTGAGTTCTCTATTTTCTCTCATTCTGTTGGATATTGGTTGAGGTTCTTAATAGATGCCTTTGCTGTATAGAACCTCTTCAGTTTCATGCAATCCCATGTAGTGATTTGCCTTATAGTTACATGTGCCTTCATGGTCTTGTTGAGAAAGTTTTTATGAGAAAGTTTTTACGTATGTGTTGCAGTGTTGGACCTATATTCTCACACTTTCCACTGATCAGAGACTGAGTCTGTCTGAGCCTCTTCTATGTCCAACAGCAGACTCCACTTTCCCCCTTTGCAGATAAACCACAAAGTCTAAGACCCCAGGAGTTTATTGCGGTTGTGGGAATTCCTGGGGGTGCTATGCTGGGTGTTCTCTCATGGAAACTGTGATTTCACTTATGGTGTTATTGAGCACAGCTCTGATTTCTGGAGGGTGTGGTAAGCTCAGCTGCCACTGCTACAAGTTTATATTATACTCCCTTCTTCACTGATTTTAACTGTAAAGTTTCAGACCCAGTGAGTTTATCACAGCTGCCTGAGTTCCTGTGGGCACCTCCCTGGGCATCCTCCTGCAGAAACTGCAGCTTCCCTCACAGTTTTGGTGCACACCAGTCTGGATCTCTGGAGGGCACTGTGGGCCTGGCCATCACTGCTGAAAGTGGTAGCTGGTGTTTGTGCAGGAGGAACTGATGACCCATAATTCTGATGATCTGTAGCTGCCCACTTCAGTTCATTGAATGCTTTCCTGACTGTCTCTGAAGTCGGGTGCAATGAGGCAAAATGGTAGCCTCAGAGCACCATGGTGCCCTTGGCTGCGAAGCGGGTGGGTCTCTTTTCTTTTTCTTTTTTCTTTTTTCTTTTTTCTTTCTTTTTTTTTTTAGTGGTACTGGGGTTCCTGGAAGTCCTTCTACCTCCGGGCTATACTCCCAGACCTATTTTTACATTTTTTATTTGGAAACAGGGTCTCCTAAGCTTGTGCGCGGCTGGCTTCGAACCTGTGCTATCCTCCTGTCTCTGCCTCCCAAGTGTGGGGATTACAAGTGTGCACCACCATGCCCGGCCAAGGGTGGGTCTCTTTTCTGATGTTGAGCTCTCCACTGGATCCCTGGAGGGTGTGGCGAGCTCCACCACCATTGCTGGAGGTTGTAGCCAGTGTTTGTGCATAAAGAATGGATGGCTTACAACCCCAATGGTCTCCAGCTGCTCACTTCAGGTGCTTGGTTTTTCTTCTCATCTCTTGAGTAAGGTGCTCTGAGGCAAGATGGTGCTGCTGCGGCACCTGCTGCCACAAGGTGGGTGGGTTTCTTTTTCTGTTCTCTGATCGGACTTCTAATCTTCTTTTTTCTTGTCCCTTGTATCTGTTGTTTTTATTCCTCTACTGATAGCATTTATGGCTTTGTAGAATGCTGTTTTTGAGGCTATGGAGATTGGATGTCAACAAGACTTGGTGTGTGCTATTTTCCTCGTCACCATCTTCCCGGAACTAAAATTAAATTTTAAGGAGATAGTACATAATAGATGCAATAATGAAAACAAATATAAGGGAAATCTGGAGTTTGACTAGAAAAAGATATCAATAATCTCTAATAGTCTAACACAAAGGCTAAGTAATATTCCAATATTCCAGGAATATGGGTTGGTTCCTCCAGTGAGATGGATTCCTCCAGTAGACCTAGAGAATCTTCTGCTGACAGGGCTTACCACTGTGGTCCACTTGAAGCTCCTTTGGCTAGCAGGACTGGATAAGTCATGTAATGCCTTGTTATAGTTAGATGTAAAATGTCCCCTAAAGAGCTCACTTATTGTTTGGAGCTGATGTAATTGAGTTATGAGGGTTGTGGATAAATAGACCCATTGTAATGAATTTATCTGGGTAGTAGCTTCAGCCTGTAGAGTGTGCCTGGAGGAGGTGGTCCCTGGAGGTGCAGCCTTGATTATTACATATGGTTTCTCTTCCCTCTGCACTCTCTTCTTGCTTCTGACCTTCATGTTGTGAGGAGCACAGCCCATGTGCTCTCCCTTTCTCTGCCTCCTGCCACCATGCCTTGAGATCCACAGTCCCCAACCTCATATAGACTGAGCCTCAAACTGTAAGAAAATAAGTCTTCTTTTCTCTAAGTTACATGGTCAACATTTGAGATGATAGCTGTTAGAATGTTGATTGGAACATGCCATCTCCTTTTTAAACTTTGAGGGAGGATGATATGTTTAAATAAGCTTGAACATAGATTGGATTTATAGAGGGAACGGAGTTGGAGAAATAGAGCCCAAAGCAAAAATAACTTTTTTTTTTTTTTTTTGGTGGTACTGGGGTTCCTGGAAACCCTTCTACCTCCGGGCTACATGCCCAGACCTATGAAAACAGGGTCTCTTAAGCCAGCAAGGTTGGCTTCCAACCAGCGTGATCCTCCTGTCTCTGCCTCCCAAGCGCGGGAATTACAAGCATGCACCACCACGCCCAGCCCAAAATAACTTTTTAAAGTAATTATTTTGCAAGATTAATACTTTATTTTACTTTATCTATATGTAGTAAGTAATATTAAGAGTAAAGGTTTTATCCTTTTAAAATAATATTGTCATAGAAATAAGAATGGTTTATGTCCTTAGCGATTTTAGACAGTAATGATTAGCATATATCATGATAACTGCTAAAATATCGTGTGAGTATAAATAACAAGACCTCCTGTTAAAATGCTGGGGAATTTATTATGTAAAGAATTCCCACACCTTTCATTGTAGTTTTCTCTCTGCTATGCATTTGACACATTCCTGGCATATTTCCTCAGCTTCTTTCCTGGAATTTTTTCAAACAAGATTTTTCATTATTTATATTGCCACTGACATAAGAAATAGCAGATCACTGTTAATATTAAAGTGTGATTGAGATTTCAGTGGTGAACATTACTTTTTCTTGTTTTTTAATAGTGCTTGTAATGTGTTCCTAAAATAGTAAGCACTCTTTTGGAAAATAAATTTAGTGAATAATTATCGATTTCTTACTTAAAATGAATATAGTACCATCTGGACTAAACTATTAAAATATCAGTATATTAATAACTGTTCATCATATTGACCAACCAGAGATCATCCATTTTTATTCACATTTTGTCTACTTGTACACTTTAGGTGTAAAGAGGGATTTGCTTCCTTTTTCCTTTGGTTATGAATAAAAGTCATCACTTTTTCCCCCTGACTTTCATCTTAATGGTTTAAAGTAGTCAGATGCATGGCTTTTCAATTTCTTTTACTACTTTATTTTATTATATGGTTATTTTAAGGTCAAAAGATTTTCATTTCCAAAATACATAATAGTAATAATTTTACTACTTTAGTAGTAAAATTTGGACTTAGATAATATGGACATTTTCTTTAAAAGTGTCAACATGATTTACAAATTATTAAAAAGGCAGTAAAATTTGAATTTGTATAGCATAAACTACCTTAAACTGTCAGATACATGATTTTAAAATTATTTGATTCATTTATTGCTGATAATTATTTTTCTGAGCGCAGAGAAAATGAAGTGAAGTAAAACCTATCTAAGAAGTCGTTATAACTGGAAAAACTAAATGGTCCTATATTACATAATTTGTTTTCATTTACCTAAAGTTTCAAATTCTTCTGGGTTTATCTAAAGTCAAGAATATAGAGTCAAATAGCTAGATTAAAAAAAGCAAGGTTTCTGGTTAAATCAAAGTTTAAATATCATCTTATATAAGTTATCTGGAAAATTGACTAAGGTAGTTTCTTTCAAAGGATGTCAGTAGGAGATAACCACAATAATTTTCCATTCAGCTGAAATAATCCTAAGGTTCTCTGTTGAATTTCTCTTTGGTAGGATTTCAAATCTCCTGCAAAATCTGAAGGCATTCTTTATTTAGGCAATATGGCGTCTTTGCAGAAATACTGCCATAACTCATTTGGAAAATAATACCTTTGCATATCTAAAATAGTTTTTCACTGAAAGAATGTTCTAGAAGGAAAAAACAATTGGGCTACCCCTTGAAGGTAATAGCAATAAACAATTGCTATGGGAACAGATATTATTTTCTTATTTTTGTGATTTTTTTCACCATCTACTTTGGCCAGAGAAAGCTTTTTAAAATTGAATAGCATCAGAAATAATCAGTGAAGAAATAGTTCTGTCAAGCACTGTTAAGTGAAAAGTCACCAAAGAAACACTTGTTTTTGTTGGCAAGACTGTTTTCACGCCCAGGAGTCTTGTGGCATTTGGAGTTTCTAGAAAGCTACAGCAAAAGTAGGGCTGGAAGGGACTGTGTTTTTCACCAACTAATGTTTTCTATCAGCAAAAGACCGCTCAACAAAAAAACTGAAAAAAACTTAGCACACACTTTAGAACATCACTATATTGTTTATATGTCATGTCCAATGTACACAAATGGTAGTTGACGATGACTATAATAAGTGACCTTATTAGCACCTGTTATCAATGATCTTTGGAAACTTTGCAGGCAAGTGTTTCCGTAGGGAACAGTAGGAAAGGGTTCTGAAATATCTGTGATATGTTCATCCCTGTGGGAAGACTTACATGGTCAAAGTATTTGGGGAATTTCTTGAAACATTAGGGCACATTAAAACAATTTTGAAATATTATTTTCTCAAAACACATTGGTTGCCAGGACATTCCTAATTGGCAACTCTACGTCCCATGCCTAGCTGTCTGGATGCCTGGATGCCTGATATGTTTAAAACACTGTGATAACAGCTTTTGATTCCATATGGGGCAATTTTCAAGTCCATGGTCAGTAGTGAATGAGCCGCTGAGTCCAGTGTATAAGTTTCTGGGAGCTCCTCTGTGCTTTACAGACAGTAGTGTTCCAAAGCAAATGCCAGCCCTGCAGACCAGTCATGAAGACTGGCTCTCCCTTGTTTGGTAGGCAGGAGGCAATAAATGGGCAACTTAGTTAGAGAAGTACATTTGCAATATGTTTTCACTGTAGAATTTGCATAAAAATACCACTATCCCTATTTAGCCAAATTTGCACTATATAGTAGGGTATTTATATCCTTTCATAGATTCCTGTGACCTCTAATTGGCATGCAGAAAAAATTATTAGACATTGCCATCCCTGTCTTTTGGAATTATGCTTCAAAATAATCATGGTGTTTTTTTTTAATAATTTGCAATTTCTTTCTAATGTCAACTTTCAGTTGGAGACCATTATTCATTTTGGAACTCATGTTGGAGACATTCAGTTGCTTCTCCAAAAAGAATGAGCCACTGGAATAGGTATTATTTTTTCAAGGATGTGGGAGAACAAGCAGAAACAAACACAAAATAATCTGGTAGTGCTTTTAGAAAATACTCTAGTGACATTTATAGTATTAATAGTAGTAGTAGTAGTAGTAGTAGTAGTAGTAGTAGTAATACTAAATATATAGTACATCCTATGAGCCTGGCAGTGATCTGAGGGGTCTGTGTGTGTGTGTGTGTGTGTGTGTGTGTGTGTGTATACAAACACAGAAGTCTTGAAATCTGTACCATAATTGTTCCTGTTTGCAACTGAGAAAAAAAAGGAAGAAAAGGTTAAGAAAATTTCCCTAATCACTTAGCTAGAATATGCTAGGGGTAGTATTTGTCCCCAGGCTGTCTGGTTTCAAAATTAATCCTCAGGTGTGTGTTTTCATCATGTACTCAGTCATATTTTATTGCAGACATTTTTTCTGGGCTTTTTACTTGATATTTCTGTCTAAATATTTTATTTTTTTTGGGGGGGGCAAACATTCATCTGAACTTTTAAAATCTTTATTTGAACTTTAAAAACATTCTATTATTTAAAAAATAAAAAGTTGCTGTTGCTATAGAATTCCCATGAGCATGTAACTTCTGAGAAGTTGTTCCAGGCCTTCATTTGTTTCTGGCTTGACTTCAAAATCACCAGTCACAAAATTTTAATATGGCCAATCTTATTATATTGCCATTTTTTCAGGTCTTCAAAAATGACCACTGTAGGACATGACCTATCGTTCTTATTGATTCCATTGAATGATGAGCTCAGCTGCTTGTACAAATCATTCTATTTGCCTTTTCCTTTCATATGGGTTATTGGCATATCGAGAAAGAGTATTTTATTTTTGCTGGTATTGCTCAAAATAAAACATCATGCTTACAAAATGTGCTTTCATATCTTTAGCTCACTATTAAAACCAATAAAAATTTGCCATATTATCATTATTTTCTAAATTAAAATTATTTGCCAAATCAAGTTATACTATGTTATCATTGTTGCTGCCTTAAAATATTTTTAAAAATTGAGCTAAGAGAGACAGTCTAAATTGTAAGTGGCAATGAGGAAATATGGCTTCTTGATTGTGAGGTCAAATGCAGTTGAGTTTTGACCTATGTGTGTTGGCCTTGTCCACAGTCGATGACTAAATTGATCTATTTTTTGTTGATTTGGGTGTTTTTTTGTCAGCCTGAAAGATCAATTTTTGCCTTATTGCTCAGGTTGTCATGTAGTTTATTTGATTTTGTCATTGAAGGATAAAGGATTGCTCACTTATCAGTCAAGAATATGTCTCAACGTAAAAATAGGTAAAAAGGACATTAGATAATTCAATTGAAGGATTCATTGCTGTTGGGTAATATAAACTTTAAGTACTTCGTGGAATTAGGTTGAATATTATGTTTATTAAATTGTATAGTTTATGATTCGCCACACTATTTATGGTAATAATCTATATTTTAGACCAAATCAGGCACAATTTTGCACCATAAACTGGGACAAGAATAAGCTTAAAATATAAATTCAAATAATGAATATATTCATATGTGGAAAAGAGTAAGTAACTGCATTTTTTGGTAGGAAGGACCATTCTAATGTGTTTGACAAAGGGGTTAGGAGGAGGTCAACCTGCCTGCGAGCTAGTCAGAGATAATTTATTGATGAGTGTAATTTTACAACAGTCAGAAAGAGAGGGAAGTGGCAGTTAGGACGCTTTATCTGAGATAAGAAAGGCCTTCTAGAAATAGCCTATAATATGGGAAAATGCAGATGTAGAATGCTAGCACTGGAGGCAAGGTAAACTTTGACCTAGCAATAAACATAAATAATTAGAAGGTGCAGCTAAACATTGAAGATTTACCTAATTATATGAAATACGTTGGCCTTTGAATGAAGCTGGGATGCTATAAAACCCCTGTCTGCACCTGAGAAAATGTATAGAATGTATTAGATTTAAATTAAAATCTCTTTCTGTAATCAATTCATTATTAAGTATATTCTAGAGCACCTTCTTCACCTGTGTCTCAAGTACCTGGAAATCCCTCATTGAAATTTCATTTGTACTTGTGATAGGCAGATCATTTTCCAGAACATTGTCTAAATGCTGCTGAGAGATGTAATTTGACTGCTAAATTAATGGTTTCTGGTGCTCTTGATGTTAACATAACATTTGGAGGCATTGCTCATCAGGGGTGCAATATTGTGTTTCACAAGATGCATGAGACAAAGGCTCTTAATGAGTTTTGGCTGTGCTGCACATATTGTGCACAATTCTGTTCAAACTGTTACAGGCTTCCTGCCAGCACATGGAGGAGAAACTGCTTAAGAGATGAGGAGAAGAAGTCTTATCCCCTGCTGCGTATTCTTGTGATTGGTTTGTCAACAGTTGCAGAAAATTTTGGTATAGACAGTAAATATTAGTTAGTGTCAGTGCAAAGGAAAGCTAGTCCCCCCAGTAAGATTTATGGAAAGAGAACACCAGTCACTCCTCAGCTTACAATGTAATCATAGTGTAACCCCGTCACTGAATACTGACATTTACCTGCATTTGGGCAAAATCATCTCACACAAGCCTATTTTATTACAGGTTTTGAATATCTGATGTAATTTATTAAATACTTTTTGTTGTTAGTGGGTTTGAAGCCAGGAGCATTCTTCCTCTAAGCTATATCCCCATTATTTTTTATTTTAAAAATATTTTTAAAAAATGCTTTCATCGGTACATTATA
Organism: Muscardinus avellanarius; assembly: GCF_963383645.1. Lineage (NCBI taxonomy): Eukaryota > Metazoa > Chordata > Mammalia > Rodentia > Gliridae > Muscardinus > Muscardinus avellanarius. Next base: position 29,799,298 of record NC_137790.1, read on the forward strand.
GCCTCACATCATAATGTAAATCATGTTGACAGTGACATGTATGCCCCCTGGATCCTTTCCTACCCTCTCCTTTTTCATACAGAGCACTGAGATTGACATTTGTATTTTCATATATGTACACAAAGTCAATGGTAGTAATTCCTTCAATGACCCTCACTCTTCACCCTCCCTTTTCCATAGACCACCTCCATGGCTCCAGTGAGGTTTCTCTTCCATTATTTGGAGTTCCTCTGGTTTTCCAATTACTGCCTAACTTCCACATATAGAGAAAGCATACAACCCTTTACTTTCTAAAACGGGCTAATCTCACATAATATAATACTCTACAGGTCCTTCCATTTTCCTGCAAATGACATAATTTTGTTCCTCTTTATTGCCGAATAGAATTTTGTTGTGTGGATATCATTTTGTAATCTAGTCATCTATTGATAGATAACTAGGTTGGTTCCATAGGTTGGCTATTGTGAATTGTGCTGCTATGTACATATGATATAAATATACTACTATAATTCTCTGATTTTTTTTTTTTTGGAAAGATACCCAGGGGTGGTATAAACAGAACATAGGGTGGATCTATTTCCAGTTTTCTAAGAAATCTCCACTCATCTCCATAGCTCCTGAACTAATTTGTAATCCCACCAACAGTGTAGACAAGTACCAATTTTTCCACATTCTTGCTAATATTGTTTTTTGACTTTTTGATGGATGGCTGCAATTCCGATTGGAGTCAGGTGGAATTGTCAGTGTAGTTTTGGTTTGTATCTCCCTGATTTCCAATGATATTGAACATTTTTATACATTTATTGGCCATTTATGTTTCTTCTTTTGTGAAGTGTCTATTTAGTTCAGTTGCTCATGTCTTGTTTGGGTTATTTGTAAATTCTTATCTCTCACCCTACACAAAAGTTGACCCAAGATGAATTAAAGACTTAGAAATTAGGCCAGACTTTGAAGTTACTAGAAGAGGTACAGGTACAGACTTCCTCAATAAGACCCTTGTAGCTCAGGAAATTAAAATAAGAATTAAGAAATGGGATGACATTAAACTAAAAAAAATTTCTGTTCATCAAAGAAAACCATCAGGAATATAAATAGAAAGCCTAACAAATAGGAGAAGATATTTGCCATTTATCTCTCTGATAGAGGGCTAATATCTAGAATATGCAAATAACTTAAAAGACATATTAAAAATTTATTTTGAAATGGGGTCTTGCTCAATTACTGAGTTTCACTAAGCTGCTGAGATTGGCCTTGAACATATGCCACTTCTATCTCAGTCTCCCAGTGACTAGGATTTCAGGTGTGAACCACCATTTCCATCTTAATTTATTAAATGCTTCTATTAAAAAATTCTGGCACCAAACTGGGTGTGGTGGTGCACACTTGGAATTCCAGTACTTGGGAGGCTGCGACAGGAGGATCGCAGGTTTGCAGCCAGTCTCAGCTACTTAGTGAGGCCCTCTGCAACTTAGTGAGATCCTCTGCCAAAATAAAGAATAACAAATAGGGCTGGGGGTGAAGCTAAGAGGTAGAATGCCCTTGGGTTCAATCCCCAGTTCTGCAAAAAAAAAAAAAAAATGCTGGCACCTCAATACACTGTAGACCATGGCTTGTTTGATGATCAGGTATCTTCCTGGGAGTTGTGGCTCTTTGTTGTTATTTTCCAACAGCATGAGAAGGTGTCATGATACATATCTCTACTCTTGGAAAATATCAAAACTCAAAAGTATTATTTCTACTGAGTACTATTGCTTTTGAACCATTGTAAAGCAAAAAAAAAAAAAAACTTAAGTTGAGCCACTTTAAATTGAGTGAGGGCCATCTATGGTGACTAATATAGCATTTCCTTCTTTTTTATATAAATTATGGTTTTATTTTATTTTATTTTATTTTTGTGGTACTGGGGGTGGAACCCAGAGGCTTTCTACCTCCGGGCTATACTCCCAGACCTCTTTTATACTTGATTTGGAAACAGGGTCTCACTAAGTTGCTGAGAGCCTTACTAAGTAGCTGAGGCTGACTTCGAACCTGTGCGAACCTCCTGTCTCAGCCTCCCAAGCACGGGGATTACAAGCGTGTGCCACCACGCCTGGCTAAGTTATGGTTTAAATAGGTAATGGTTACTCCAAATAGGCAATTTATACTCATTCATGTTTTACATAAATATTCCTGTGTTAAATTTCATTTGATATGATGTTTGAAAATGAGATGGTTAGATACATTGAAAGTTTGATATTCCATTTTTGTATATGTACCAAATAATTAAATCATTCATAAGCTCATTAAATTTTAAAAATAAATAAATAACAATTAAAGCTGTTTTCCATTAATAATCTGCAAATGAAAATTGGCAAAAGCTGTTATCTTACATCATCTACTGCTTAGAGGATATACATACATAAACATTATTCTTGTGTTGATGAATTATTGTACAATTAAAAATAAATCATCTATAAAACTTTAAACACACACAACCAGAATGGTTTCCACTAAATTTTTGTAAATCCTTTTGACATATCTTTGCTGGTTATTAATATTTTTTCTTGCATGTTATTTTTATTTTTTGTGGTACTTGGGATTAAACCCAGGGACATTCTATCTCTGAGCCTTATTTTATTTTATTTATTTTGTAACTAAGTTTCTGAGGCTGGCTTTAAACCTGTGACCCTTCTATCTCAGCTTCCCAAGTACTGTGGTTATAGATGTGAACCACCACTCTTGGCTTCTTCTATATTATTCAAAACATAATCATTCCTAGTTAATCAACATTTTATATAGCAAGAAAGCTCAGATTTTTTGCTATACCATTACGAAACATATTAGCAGGCATTTATTGAATGTTCATTGTAAGCCAGAAACCATTCAATTTGCTTTATATATGCTAATTTATTTAGATCACACAAGAATCCCATGAGGTAATTACTATTAGCAGCATCATTATGTACAAGGAAAAAGTGAGATATTGAGGAATTAGGAAACTTACCCAACTTTCACAGCTGAAAATTGGTGTCTGAATCATTAGGCTTTCCGACTACTATGTATACTATATATTTTTTCAGATTATCTGGGAATAAATGTTTGTATTGAGTAGAAATGAACTGCAGAATTTCAGAACTATGCTTGCTACTCTGATTGGAGTTAGATGGAATCTCAGTGTAGTTTTGAGTTGCATCTCCCTGATGGCTAATGATGTAGAACATCTTTTCATGTATCTATTGGCCATTTGTATATCTTCTTTTGTGAAGTGTCTATTCAACTCAATTGCCCATTTCTTAATTGGGTTATTTGTTTTGCTAGTGTAGAGTCTTTAGAGCTCTTTCTATATTCTGGATATTAGCCCTCTATCAGAGTGGTAGCTGGTAAAGATCTTCCATTTTGTAACCTTTCTCTTTAAATTATTGATAGTTTCCTTTGATGAGCAGAAACTTTTTTTAGTTTATGCCATACCACTTGTTAAGTCTTATTTTTATTTCTTATGCTTTGGACATCTTGTTGAGGAAGTTACTACCTGTGCTTAGCTTATTTGTTGGAGTGTTGAACCTATGCCCTCCTCTAATAGCTTCATAGTCTCTGGTCTAATTTCTAAGTTTTGATCCATCTTGAGTTGATTTCTGTGCACAGTGAGAGGTAAGAATTTAGTTACATATTTCTATAAATGGTTAGCCAGTTCTCCTAGCACCATTTGTTGAAAAGTCGGTCTTTTCTCTAGTGTATCATAAGGAAGTCAAATAATAACAAATGCTGGCAAGGGTGTGGTGAAATAGGAACTCTCTCCTATTGTTGGTGGTAGTGCAAAATAGTCCAGCCACTATGGAGATCAGTGTGGAAATTCCTTAGAAAACTCAGAACGGATCTGCCATATGATCCAGCTATACCACTCTTGGATATCTTTCCAAAGAAGTTGAAATCAGAGAACTATAGTAACATATGCATACCATGTACATAGCAGCAGAATTTGCAATAGCCAAAATATGGAACCAACCTAGGTCTCCATCAACAGATGAATGGATTGCAAAATTATGAGAAATACACACAATGAAATTCTACTGAGCTATAAAGAAGAACAAAATCATGTCATTTGCAAGAAGATGAAAAGACCTGGAGAACATTATGTTAAGTGAGATCAGCCAAGCACAGAAAGAGAAGGAACATATGTTTTCTCTAATATGACCAAACTGGGGAGTATTAGGGATACCAGAGGGACTCCAGATAATGGAAGAGAAACATCAGCAAAGCTAGAAAGAAAGGGTAGGGGAGGAAGAAGGCTGAGGCTGATTAATGGAGGAGCTACATTCAATTATGTGTATAAGTGTGAATGTAGCATGGATAACCTGGACACTCAGTGTTGGGAGGGGGGAAAGGGGAAGTGGGGGGTAGGAGGGCACCAAGTACTGTGTGAATGTATGCCATTGTCAACATGATTCACATTATGATACTATAGTGTACCAATTAAAAATAATTTCATAATTAGAGAAATTTTTAAAGAGTGCATATGTTCTACTTTGGAAACACACTAGCTGGACTAAGATTGAGAATAATGTTTAATCATTTTTAGGTAGATTGCTGAGTAGCATTAAGTATATTCTCATTGTTTGGAAAGGACCACCACTATCTAGCTCCAAAATTTTGTCATTATGCCAAATTGAAACTTAATGGGTACAGTCTCATTGAATAATAACTAACTCATCTCCCTCCCTTCCTGGCTTCCATTCTATTCTACTCTTTAAGATTATTCCATTCCCTGTCTTTATGAGTTTGTTAATAGTATTATAAAATGATCATTTTATATTCATTTTAAATTGCTTAATATTTTAAATATACTCACATTTTTCAATTCTCATTTAGAGCACAAAGGCAGGTTTAACTTAGTCTCTGTCTGGAATATCACAAATTCTCTATTAGTGAATTTATTTATTTATGTATTTTTGTGGTAATGCGGGTGAAACCCAGGGGCTTTCTACCTCCAAGATATACTCCCAGACCTATTTTATACTTTATTTGTAAACAGGGTCTCACTAAGTTGCTGAGAGCCTCACTCAGTAGCTAAGCTTGGCTTTGAACCTATGCAATCCTCCTTTCTCAGCCTCCCAAGTGCTGAGATTACAAGTGTGCACCACCATGCCCGGATCTGTTAGTGAACTTAGATTAAGGAGCCTTTACTAAAAATTTTGAACTGTCACATTTCTATCCGCTTTGCTTGTTTCTAAGATACTGGTGACACCAGTTGTCTGGGAATAAGATGATTATCATCCTGTGGCCTTTCTTGACCTTCCAAAATATATCATTAATCTGGTGAACCTTTCAAGCTATTTTGAGGTTGTCTTCAATCCTCTTAGCTTTTGAGATTACCAGCAAGCACATGCATTACCCATCAAGAACCAACTAACAGATGTTAGGGATTGTGGCTTGCTCCCCTGATATACCCCAGATTACTTTGCTTTACATATTTATTTTCAGAAATAATGGATTTCAAGAAATAAATAATGTTTATTTTGAACCAAATAAAGTAATACATTTGGAAAGTATTGTCTCAAACAGAGAAAATTTTTGTTCTATTTAAAATTAGAGTAATAAAAATGACACACATAAGGTAAATTCATTTCTCAATGAGAAGAATATTTTGATATACATTTGGAGAGTTTTACATGGGTACTCAACAAATTTATGTGAGATTGAAAGGGAAATTCTTTCAAAATTTCAGGTATCTAATGTGTAATCTTGACTAAGCAAATAAACAAAATCCAACTTTGGGGTGAGACCAAGGTATGAATTTTCCAGAGATCATATGAAACCTTTTTTTTTTTCTATACTGGGGATGGAACCCAGGGACATTCTACCTCCGAGCTATACCCCTCGCCCTATTTTTTATTCCTTTTTTTTTTTTTTTTGGTGCTACTGGGGTTCCTGGAAGCCCTTCTACATTCGGGCTACACTCCCAGACCTATTTTATACTTTGTTATTTTGGGAAACAGGGTCTCTTAAGCCAGAGGGGCTGGCTTCGAACCAGCATGATCCTCTTGTCTCTGCCTCCCTAGCATGGGGATTACAAGCATGCGTCACCACACCCGGCTTATTCTTTATTTTGAAACAGTATTTCACTGAGTTGCACAGAGCCTCACTAAGTAGCTTAGGCTAGCCAAAAACCATGATTCTCCTGCCTCAGCCTCCCAAATGCTGGGATTACAAGCTTGCACCACCACACCTGGCTTTAGTCTGTGTATTGCCTAGGAATAATATTCTGGATTTGGACTTTTCCAAGTGGTCTATTTCAGTGGCCATCGTAAGTTTGCTACATTCCATGTAAAGCCACCATGTTTCTTCAGATCTAACACATTAACTGTGGTACATAATCTCAGTTATTTATGAATTAGGAAAATGCTTTAAAAAAGAAAAAGAATACCAAACTTATCTATAGAACATTCCTGATGATAATGTTTCTCAATGGAGAAAGAATACGTAAATAAAATTATGGACTTACTATAATATAATCTTTCTAAAGAGTTTTGTTAGATTAAAACAACTTGAATGATTGGGATCTTCTGAGATAAACCCACCACTATTTAATGTGCTACTATTTCACTATTCTTTTTCTTCCCAAAGTTTAATGCTGTCCTGATTCCTGTGTGTGCATATGTACATGCACATGAATATTTGTGTATGTGTTTGTAGGTGGCTGGGGGAGATAGATGTGTCTAGGCAGGAGCCAAAAAATAGATAAAAGACTGAAGAACCTCCAGGTAAAAATAAAGTAGATAATTGGTTTGTATCAGGATTCCAGTGTGTGTGTGTGTGTGTGTGTGTGTGTGTGTGTGTGTGTGTGTTGGTATTTTTTGGATATATATATCTGCACCAATTGTGACCAATTGTGAGACATTTTAAACTGTTCATTTCTTCTTCCTTACTCCAGTTTTCCAGAACTCAAATTAGAATCTTCTGAGGATATGATCCTGTGTTATTTGTAAATTTTTGTTTTCTGATTGTAGTATTCATCAAAGGATATTCGGTCAGCAGCCAGACATCTAACTTAGGAAATAATCATTTTAAGCATTAAATGTACCTCCCACACTCTTACATACCATCACATAGCACTAATGCATCCACTGAGAACCGTTAAACTTACTACATAATCTGAAAAAGAAAAAAAAAGGACTAGTGACTTGCAAGCATGGCCTACTTATTTGTTTATGTTTGGGAAGGTGAGAACTAAAGGAATTGGGGAATCCATATATATTTTCACCAAGAATCTAGCTAGTAATACCAAGACATGAAGAAAGTGCTAATGGACAGGAAGAGAGAGAGAGGAAGAAGAGAGAGAGAGAGAGAGAGAGAGAGAGAGAGAGAGAGAGAGAGAGAGAGAGAGAGAGAGATGATCCAGAAAAAACAAATGGGCCCAGGACCAAAGCCATGAGGATATAAACTATGGATTTATCAAGACAAATTTAGATCTCATGATAATAAGTAAAAACAATAAAAACAAATATATTATGTTTTAAGGGAAACATTGAATTATGTTGTTTATGTATTTGATATCAATAATTTATTTCTTAAATTGTTCAATTAAAATAGGACCCTGCATTTCATTAGAGATATATATCTAATGTCATTAATTTGCTCTGGTTTATCCAGGAATTTTCTGGTTTTAACACTGAGGCTCACATCTCTGGAATCATTTTACTCTTGGGAAATCTACAATAGTTTAAAACTTTAAGTTCAGTACACATTATTTATAACCATAACTATATGATTTTTATGATACTCTTATCAATTATATTTTCATTCTGTGTGGTTCACCTATTTTTAACTTTATCTGTTAGAAAGGTAGGGAATAATAAAGTAGACTATCCTTTGATTTACAAAAGTTTTGAAACATACATTTTTGTTTTCAGAGGAAGAAGATGTTATTGAAAGAGGCTATATTTAATGCTTAAAGTGATATTTGCTAAATTTGATACCTGGCTGTTAACCAGATATTCTAAAATGTATCTTAATTGATTATAAAAACTGACTTCAAAATGCAAATACACGTATTTGAAAATTTATTTTTGGACATATGTATCTTCCTTACAAATAATACTTCTCATAGAAAGGAAGATGGAACAAGCATTAGGGTCATTATTCTTAAGTAACTGAAGAAATTTTTACTTTCCAGTATGAATATTTTGTACCACACTTTTCCCTCTAAATTTTGCTTTAATAGTCTCATACACTTAGATACATTGCCTTTTCATTTTGAATTAATTTAAAATATATCCTATATTTCTTTTCAACTTAGTTTTTGAACCATAAGGCATTTATATCTATTTTCTTTAATCTCAAGTATTTAGAAGCTTTACATTCAATTCTTTTCAATTGACTGAAGTTAATTTTTCTTTTATTTTCTAAAAGTCTTAACTTACGCATAAAATATAAAAATTATATGCAATTATCATGTGCCATGGCACATGGTAGCACGCCAGACCCCTGGAGAAACCGGGCCCAGTACCCTGGGTCCTGGGCAGGGGTCACACAGGGCACGCCAGCCGGGGCCCGGGTCGCGGGACCCTGGGCCCCAGGCAGAGTAGTGTGGAGCACTTTGGACCCATGGGGAAACCGACCGGGTCACAGTTATACTGAGTGCCTGATTCCGCTACCTCCTCAAACCACATATACTGTCTTCTCTTATTAAAAAAAGAAAAATATTGGAGAGGAGTTAAGAAAGCTGTTGCGGATGCCAGGGCACTGGAGATGCAGACAAAACTTATCTAAATGCACTGGAACTTATGGAAAAATTCTACGTGAAGGAGGACTGCTATTTCTCTATATTGTTAAGAATCTTGGACATCACCTGTAAGGAGAGAGTTTAGCGGAGACCAAGGAGAAAGGCGGTGTTAAAAGCGGTCTCTGAGATGGTGGTGGAGACTTGTATTCAGGAGAAGCAGAAACCGGATCCTACCAACCTTATTTTTTTTTGGAGAAATTACACCAAATGTCGAATGCTACTGTCACGCATGCTTAGGAACACTGGACAACATTCAGAGTGGAAAAAGAGCCTGGGAAGAACTTGAAATGGTGGAGGCAGTGGTAATGGCAGTGGCCAGTACTCAGGGGAGGCAGAGATCTGATACATTACACCTGGAACCTTTGAAATAATAACCCCAGAGACGGTGATCGGAGCCTGCTGAGGGGTTAGGCCAGTGCCGGGGCCAATGGCCGACATCGGAGCCTGCCATGAGGCAATGCCACTACTGGGGCCTCCAAGGCCAAGATCAGAGCCTGCCGAGGGGTTAGGCCAGTGCCGTGGCCAGCAAGGCCGAGATCAGAGCCTGCTGTGAGGCAAGGCTGCTGCTGGGGCCTCCGAGGCCGGGATCGGAGACTGCCGAGGGGTTAGGCCGGTGCCAGGGCCAATGGCCGGCATTGGAGCCTTCAATGAGGCAAGGCCACTACTGAGGCCTCCGAGGCCAGGATTGGAGCCTGCCGAGGGGTTAGACCAGTGCTGGGGCCAGCGAGGCCGGGATTGGAACCTGCCGTGAGGCAAGGTCAGTGCTGGAGCCTCCGAGGCTGGGATCGGAGCCTTCTGAGGGGTTAGGCCAGTGCTGAGCCCAGTGAGGTTGGCATTGGAGCCTGCCATGAGGCTAGGCTGGTGCTGGGGCCTCTGAGGCCGGGATAAGAGACTGCCTCGGGTTTAGGCTGGTGCCGGTGCCAATGGCTGGCATTGGAGCCTGCCGTGAGGCAAGGCCGCTACTGAGGCCTCCGAGGCTGGGTTGGAGCCTGCCGAGGGGTTAGGCTGGTGCTGGGGCCAGTGAGGCTGGCACCGGAGCCTTCCGTGAGGCAAGGCCAGTACTGGGGCCTCTGAGGCCAGGATAAGAGCCTGCTGAGGGGTTAGGCTAGTGCTGGGGCCAGCAGCCAGCATCAGAGCCTTCCGTGAGGCAAGGCCACTACAGAGGCCTCCGAGGCCAGGATCAGAGCCTGCCGAGGGGTTAGGCCGGTGCTGGGGCCAGCAAGGTGGCATCGGAGCCTGCAGTGAGGCAGGGCCGGTGCTGGGGCCTCCGAGGCCAGGATAAGAGTCAGCCGAGGGGTTAGGCTGGTGCCAGGGCCAATGGCCAGCATCGGAGCCTTCCGTGAGGCAAGGCCGCAACTGGTGCCTCCGAGGCTGGGATAGGAGCCTGCCAAGGGGTTAGGCCGATACTGGGGCCAGCAGCCAGCATCAGAGCCTGCCATGAGGCAAGGCCAGTGCTGGGGCTTCCAAGGCCGGGATAAGAGCCTGCTGAGGGGTTAGGCTGGTGCCGGGCCAATGGCCAGCATTGGAGCCTGCCGTGAGGCAAGGCCAGTGCTGAGGCCTCCAAGGCCGGAACAGAGCCTGCAAAGGGGTTAGACTGGGGCTGGGGCCAGCGAGGCCGTCATTGGAGCCTGCTGTGAGGCAAGGCCGGTGCTGGGGCCTCCGAGGCCGGGATCGGAGCCTGCCGAGGGGTTAGGCTGATTCTGGGGCCAATAGCTGGCATTGGAGCCTGCCGTGAGGCTAGGCTGGTGCTGGGGCCTCTGAGGCCGAGATCGGTGCCTGCCAAGGGGTTAGGCCGGTGCCGGGGACAATGGCCAGCATCGGAGTCTGCCATGAGGCAAGGCCACTACTGCAGCCTCCGAGGCTGGGATCGGAGCCAGCTGAGGGGTTAGGCTGGTGTCGGGGCCAGCGAGACCAGAATCGGGGCCTCCTGTGAGGCAAGGCTGCTGCTTGAGCCAGCGAGGTCTGGATCAATCCACCGGGTAACCAGGCCACTACTGAGGCCATTAAGAGTGGGATCGGTACTTGCAATGCGGCATGCACAGAGAAATATCGCAGAAAATATAAATCAGATGCTTCCCCTAATCAGCAATAACTAGGAGGAAAGGGGCAACAGGAAGAGGTTGAGCTATAGAAAGGGCCCTATAGTGAAGCAACTAATGTGACCAACCAGAGGGTATGGAATAGTGGAGGATGGAGCCTCTTTAAAACGCAGGAGGTACATAAACAAATATATCAAAGTTAATCACCAAACAAGCATGGGATGGAGGGAGGGGGAGGGAATGGGATGGGGGCTGGATGAGGGCTGATTGGATGATGTGTGCTTTTATATCCTCTGAAGTCTTGTACTCCAATGTGATTGATATATAACTACAATGCACCAATTAAAAATAAATAAATAAATAAATAAATAAAAATTATGTGCAATTATGAGGTGCCATGTGAGATATATATATATATATATATATATATATATATATATATATGTTATGTCAATGATATCTACCTCTTCAATCATCTATCATATCTTCAATCATCTATCATATTATAACGTAAAAAAACGTTAATGTTCTTTCTTGTAGTTTTTTGAGATATATGGTATGTAATTTTTATTTCTAGATACCCTATTGTGTAATACCATATCACAGCTTCTTACTCTAATCTAACAGTACTTTAGTACCCATCTATAAACATTTCCCATCTCTCCTTCCCCTCTATTCTTCTCAGAAGAAGAACTACAATTCTATTCTTAATGCCCATGGGATCACCTTTTTTAAGAGTGCTTTAATGTGTTTCTATGCCTGACTTAATTTGCTTAACACAATGTGCTTTAGTAATGTTCATGTAGTAACAAATTATTGGACTTTATTCTTTTTTATTGCTGAATATTGTTCTATTGGGTATATGTACCATATTTTCCTCACCCATTAACTAACACTTAGCTTGTTTCCATTTTTTTCATGTGAATAGTATGCCAATAAACATGGGAGGACAAATGTTTCTCCTACATACCAATCCAATTTATTTCATTTGGATATATACCCAGTAGTTAAATTGTTGGATTGTTCTATTTTTATTTTTTTAAGAGCTCCATAGTGTTTGCCATAATAGCTGTACTAATTTCTAATTTGTATTTTCACAAACAATGTATAACAGTTCATTTTCCCTAGATTCTTTCCAACATGTATCACTATTGATTTTTTTTTTTTTTTTTTGCAGTACTGGGGATAGAACCCAGGGTCATTCTACCTCCAAGCTATAACCCCAGCCCTATTTTTTATTCTTTATTTTGAAACAGGGTCTCACTGAGTTGCAAAGGGTCTAACTAAGTAGTAGCTGAGGCTGTCCATGAACTGCAATCCTCCTGTCTCAGCCTCAGCTGGGATTACAAGCATGTGCCATCACACCCAGCTTGGTATTCTTGATGATTGCCATTCTAATGGGAGTGGAATAAAATCTCAGTGTAGTCTTGGTTTACATTTCTCTAGTGGCTAGAGATGTTGGACTGTTTTCATAAAATTGTGGGTGATTTGTCTTTCTTTTGAGAAGTATCTATGTCTGTGAGGAATGATCTTGGTAATTTAATGGGTATTGTGTTGAATCTGTAGATCACTTTTGAAGTATGGCCATTTTGATGATATTTATTCTGCTTCCAAGGTCTTCTTCCAAGGTCTTCTTCGATTTCTTTTTTCAATGTTGTATAATTTATCTTTTAGAGATATTTTTCCTCCTTGGTTAAGTTTATTCCTAAGCATTTTATTTTTATTTGGGATATCCTGAGTAGAAGTGTTTTCTGGATTTCTTTCTCGGTGGATTTATGGTTGGTATATAGAAAAGCTTCTAATTTTTTAAGATTGATTTTGTATCTAGACAATATGCTGAATTTGTTGATCAGTTCTATAAGCCTTTTGGTTGAGATTGTTGGAATTTCTAAGTATAGTATTATTTTATCTGCAAACAGTAAAAATTTGAGTTCTTTTCCTATTTGTACTCTTTCATTTCCATTTCTTGCCTTACTCCTCTGGCTAGAGTCTCAAGTGTTGTATTGCAAAGAATTAGTGATAATGGACATCCTTGTCTTGTTCCTGTTTTTAGGGGAAATTCTCCCAGTTTTTCCACATTTATTATGATTTTGGCTGTGAGCCTATTGTAGATTGCCTTTATGATGTTGAGGTATGTTTCTTCTATTTTGAAACTCTGCAGTGATTTTCACATAAATGAATATTAGATTTTCAAATGCTCTTTCAGCATCTACTGAAATGATCATGTGATTTTTGTCTTTTTCTGTTTATGTGATGAGTTAAAATGGATTTTTGCATGTTGAACCAGCTTTGAATATCTGGGATGAACCCTACCTGATCATGGTATATGATTTTCTTGATGTGATTTTGAATGTGTGTTGCTAGTATTTTGTTTAGCAGTTTTCCATCCAAGTTCATTAATGACATAGGCCTATAATTTTCCTTACTTGAGCTGTCTTAATTTGGTTTTGGTATTAATGTGATGTTGGCCCTGAGGTTTTGATATGTTGTATCTCTATTTTTGTTTGTTTTAGAAATTTCTTGATTTCATTCCTTATTTCTTCTATTACTCATTCTTCGTTCAGCAGTGTGGTGTTTAGTCTTCACATGTTTATGTGGTTTCTCTGGGTCTTCTTGTAGTTGATTTCTAGTTTCATTCCATTATGGTCTATAATGACACTGGGAAAAATGTCCCATTTTTTGAATTTGCTATTGCTCAGTGTGTGGCTTAGGATGTGATCTATTTTAGAGAAGGTTCTGTGAGTAATTGAGAAAAATGTGAACTCTGCTGTAGTTGGGTGGACTATTCTATATGTGTCCAACAGGTCCATTTGATTAATGGTATTCTTTAGGTCTAAGGCATCTTTACTGACCTTCTGTCTAGAGGATTGTTCTAATGGTATGAGAGGGGTGTTAAAGTCTCCCAGTATTATTGTATTGGGATTTATGTGTGACTGAGTGTCACAAAGAGTTTGTTTTGTGAAAGTAGCTGCACCTGTGTTTGGGGCATAAATGTTGACTATCATTATTTCCTCTTGCTGGATTGTTCCTTTTACCAGTAAAAAAATGACCTGCTTTGTCTCTTCTAATAAGCTTTAGCTTTATGTCTGATATCATAGTTGCTACTCCTGCCCTTCTTTAAGTTCCATTGGCATGGATTACCTTGCTCTAGCCTTTTTCCTTTAGTTTGGGACTATCTTACTTGAAAGGTATGTTTCTTGCAGGCAGCAGATGTATGGATTCTGGGTTTTAATTTATTTTACCACTCTAATGTCATTTTATTTGAAAGTTGTGGTCATCTATGTTCAGTATGATTATTGAGAGTTGTTTTTTAATTCCTAAAATGTTGATATTTAACTTCTGTTTTTAAGTAGTGTTTGGTTTTCTTTTCGTAGTTGTTTGCTAGGTGTAAATTTTTGTTTCTCTGGTTCTGATGTGAATTACTTATTTTTTGTAGTTAATTTCTTTGAGTGTTTTCTGTAGTGCTGGTTTGCAAGACATAAATCAGCTTCTGTTTGTCATGGAAGATATTTATTTCCTCATCTAATTTGAAAGATAGTTTTACTGGGTTCAAGTTGTTTTCTTTCAGAGTTTGAAATATGTTACTTCAGGCCCTTCTGGTTTTTATTCCTTGGCATGGGCATTCTGGAGTGCTTCTAATTGCTTTGACTCTGAATGCCACTTGGTCTTTTGTTTTTGTTGCCTTTAAGATTCTCTCCTTGGCTTCTACATTGGTCAGTTTAACTATTATGTGGTATGAAGAAACTCTTCTCTAATCTTGTCTAAAAGGGGTTCTAAGCCAGCTGTGGTGGCACACACTTGTAATACCAGCATTCAGGAGGCTGATACCAGAGGATCAGGGTTCATGGTCAGCCTCAGTTACTTAGTGAGGCCCTCTGAAACTCAGTGAGACCCGATTCAAAGAAAGAATAAAAAATAGGGCAGGGGGTGTTGCTCAGAGGTCAAATACCTCTAGGTTTCATCCTCAAACCTGCAAAAATTAAAAAAAATTAGAAGGGGTTTTATAAGTTTTCTGTACCTGTGTATCAACCTCTTGTTCTATGTTTGGAAATTTTTCTAATATTACTTCTTTAAAAAGATCCCTTTGTTTTCACCTTCTATTCTCTATTCTATGCCAATTATTCTTAGGTTAAATTTTTAAATATAAGCCCATACTCCTTCAATGTCCATTTCATGCTTTCAAATTGTTTTTTCTGAGTTATATACTATGTCATTTTTGGAGTGATAATCTTCTAGGAGCAATATTTTATTCTCTATGTGGTCTAATCAATTGTTTACAGTTTGAATTGATGAATTAATTTCAATGATTGCACCTGTTATTTCTTTCAAACTCTAATTCTTTTGGGAAGTTCTATATTATTTCTCTAGTTACTTTCCTGATTTGACATTCTGGAAATTTCTGCAATTCTGTGTTGTCAAGTTCTATTATGGTGGTGTTGTGGAAGCTCATTGCTTCATATTATTCCTCTTTCTCATGATTTCAGAAGTTCATATCTGTTGCTTTTGGTAGATTTCTCTCAGTCTATTGGTGTCAGCTGGTATATCCAAGGGCAAATTGTGTTGTATTCAAAAGTGAAGGTTTATTGAGGAGAAAAGTGAAGCCATAAATTCAGGAATAGGGTAAAGCCACAGACAAATTAAATAGAATGGGAGTTTGAGTTTGGTAATGGAGTATATAGTAAAATTTAGAGATAGTGAATATTTAGTAGTAGTCTTGTACCCAATGTAGAGATTTTAGTATAGTGGCATGAAGTAGATTTGATATAAGACAAAGAAGAGAAAAGAAGAGAGGGGAAAAAAGTAAAGGGATGGAGAGAAGAGAGTATGTATGTACAAAGGAAGAAGCTTGGGAGATTGGTTGAGGATAGCGCAATCAAATAAGTATACACACAAAAAACAAACAAAACAAACACAAAATAGTGCAACCCTACAAATATATTAATATTCAGCACAATGGGCCTCTCCAGTCTCTCTCTGTGCCACTGGCACACACCAAGTGCCACTGGCACATTTTATCCTGCGTGCTTGCTTTTCTGGGTCTTTTTCAGTCTATGCAGATGACTAGTATCAATGGGGTTGGACCTAGTGTCAAGCATAGATCACCCTCCATACTTTTTACAGAATGGAATTTCATTGTCTCCCTGATTCCGTAGATGGTGGATGCCTCTGATACCAAACTCAATATAAGATTCTTTTTTTATGCACAGCTAGGCCTGAGCTGGTCTAATTTCCCCCTATTACCACGATTGAGTGGTTTGAGTTATCCCAGAGATCCTATTAGTTGGAACTAGTGTTAAGTGAAGATTTCCCCTCAACACTTTCTACTGATACAGAGACTGAATCTGTGTGAGCCTTTGCTATGTCCAACAACAGTCTCCATCCCCACCTTTGCTGAGTTGAACTACATCCAGGGAGTTTATCGAGGCTGCACCAATCCCTGAGGATGCCACACAAGGTGTTCTCCTGTTCCTGCAGGGATGGTGGCATCACTTAAGGTGTTGCTGAGTGCCACTCTCGATCTCTGGAATGTGTGGTGAGCTTAGCTGCCATTGCTGCAAGTTGTAGCTGATGTTTGTACAGGAGGAACTGATGGCTTACAGTTTCATTAATCTGTATCTACTTACTTCAGATCATTGGTTGTTTTCTTGCTCGTCTCTGGTCAGGTGCAATAAGGCAAGATGGCACTGCCAAGGCACCTGCAGCCTCAAGGCAGGCAGATTTCTTTTCTGGTGTTGTTGCATGCTGCTCTGGATCTTTGGAGAGTGTAGTGAGCTTGGTCACCACTGCTGGAAGCTGTAGCTGGTGTTTGCATGGGAGGAACTGATGGCTTAAAATTCCAATGATCCACAACTGCTTACTTCAGGTCTTCCAAAGTGGTAAGATGGTGCTGCCATGGTGCCTGTGGCTACGAGACAGGCAGATTTCTCTTCTCCTCTCTGATCAGTCCTTCAGCCTTATTTCCTGCTGCTTTTGTTTCCTTTAAAGTTGTGGGGTTTTCTGGCTTTTTTAGAAATGCTGTTTTTAAGCAATGGAGATCTGGTGTCGGCAGGACTTGTATGTGCTGCTTCCCTTGGTCTCCATCTTTCCAGAAGTTGGCTCATCTATTTCTTAATTCTTAATTTTACTTCTTGAGCTATAGGAGTCCTAATCAATGAAATTTTTTATGTGTATATGTTGGAGTATTGTCTTTTATGGTACTAGGATGAAAACCAGAGGTAGTCTACCTCTGAGCTGTACCCCCAGGACTATTTTTTATTTATTTTGAAATAGGGTCTCACTGATTTGCAAAGGGCCTTACTAAGTAGTAGCTGAGGCTGATCTTGAACTTCAATCCTCCCATTTAAGTCTTCCAAATGCTGGGATTATAAGTGTGCACCACCACACCCAGCTAGTATTTTGTTTTGTTTTGTTTTCTTCTAGTAGTTGCAAAATGTGTGGCTTTATTCCTAGCTCTTTTGTCCATTGCAATTTGATGTTTGTGCAAGGAAAGAGATAGAAATCTAATTTCTTTCTTTTACATATACATATTCACTTTCCCCAGCACCAATTATTTAAAAACTGTTGTCTCCAATGTGCTATTTTGAGACCACTGTTAAGATTCAAATGACTATAGGTATGTGGGTTTGTCTCTGTATCTTCTATTTTTATTTACAGTTTTTCTGGGTGTCTGTTTTAATGATGGTATGATGGGGGGTTTTTGTTACTGTATTTATGTATTGTATTTTGGAAATCAGGTATTGTGATCCTTCTGGCAATGTTCTTTTTGTTCAAAATTGATTTGGCTATTCTGAGTCTCTTGTTCTTTCCTATAAATTTTAAGGCTGTTTTTTCTAGGTCTATGAGAAATGCCATTGGTGTTTTGTTGGAAATTGTACTGAATCTGTAGATTTCTTTTGGTGATATGGCTTTTTCTTTTCTTTTCTTTTTTTGTAGTACTGAGAGTTGAACACAGGGACATTCTGCCTGTGAGCTATACCCCCACCCTTTTTATCCTTTTGTTTTTGAAACGAAGTCTTATTAGGTTGCTGAGATTCTTGCTATATTTGTGAGGCTGTCCTCAAATCTGTAATCTTTTTGTCTCATTCTTCCATGTGCTAGAAATATAGGCATGCACCACCATATTACATAATCATTTTAATAATATTAATTCTGCCTGTCAATAATCATGGTAGGTATTTCAATCTTTAGTGCCTTCTACTTCTTTCTTAAATAATACACCTAAAGAAATCAAAGACCTCTACAAGCAAAATTTTGAAAGTTAAATTTCTTATGTAAGCCTATACTTTTTACTTCTGCCTACTCATCCTATAAAACCATGGAAGCCAATCAAGTTTAACATCTACTGAGATCCTTTTCCTAGTTATCTCCATGTATTCCTCTCTTAACTTACATGTTAGCCTGGTATTTTTTTCTACATTTTTTCCCTTTTGACACCTTTAAGAACATACCTTTCCATTTTTATCTTTTATTTTTAGTTGTCAGTGAAAGAACTCATTTAAATAGATGACTTCGCCATCAATCTGTCATCAATATTTTCTTATTGGTGCATTGTAGTCATACATCATAATGGAGTACAAGATGTAGAGGCATACATACACAAATCACTCACTTAGCGTTTTTTGAAGAGCTAGAGTTAGGAATTAGACAACCCTGCTCACAAGGGCTAATAGTATGTTCTTATAGAAGTACAAATAATAAAAAGTTAGTGTGGATTTTCAAGTAAGTTCTAGATACAATGAGGGCTATTGGTATTCTAAGGAAGGTTTAATGTTTCAGGAAATGAACACTTAAATTAGGTGATGCTGATGAAATTTGAAATCATGATGCGTGAGTGTTTGAAAACATTCCTAAAAATGACATGGAATAAATTAAAGTTTAGAGGTAGAATAAACATGGGACACTTTGTAGAATAAAAAGCATGACACTTTGTTCAGGACTTGACATTAAACTCAACACAGAGTTTAGCCTTTATATTTCTTGAACAAATGAATAAGTAGCTAAATGAATGGACAAAGCCTTATGAAATTTACAGTAGCTAAAGTATAAGCAGCTTTCTTGAACTGATAAAAATCAAAGACTTTGATTTCTGTTTTGAAATTAAGGGAACTGTTAGGTGGTTTAGGGCTCAAATTTTGGTAGCAAGTTTCAGCCCTGTAATTTAAGAACTGTGCAGCAAATTACGTAATCTCTCAGTGGTATATATGTATAAATACAGTGGTATGTAATAGAATTGCTGCAAATTGAATGAAAATAATTCTTGTACAATTCTTAAAGAAATATTTGGCTTGCATTGTATACCAGAATACTTATTTTACATATATTTGAGAGTTATTTTTAAAATAGTGGATAATGGTACAGACCTGCTCACAAGGGCTCATAGGATGAGTATGTGACAAGAGAATAGCAGATTCAAGGCCAGCAATACATAACTTAGCAAGAGCCTGTTTCATAAAAATATAGGCTGATGTATGTAGCTCAGAGATAGAATGCCTCTGAATTTGATCCTCAGTGCCCCCGCATACAAATAAATAGTGGGCAATATGCTGGTATACTCAACAAAATATTATATGTTGAGTATTTTATTAACTTTTAAACAGGGATTTATAACTTTTTATTATTTCTACCTTTATGAGATCATACTACGAGCCCTTGTGAGCAGGGTCTGAGCTGGGAGGACTTACTATTCCATCCTAACACGTAGGAGGCTAAGACAAGAGGATAACAAATTCAAGACCAGCAACACATAACTTAGCAAGACTCTATTTCAAAAAAATAAAAAATAAAATAGAGCTGGGAGTGTAGCTCAAAGATAGAATGCCTCTGGATCTGATCCCCATTGCCCCCCATACAAAATAAGTAGTGGGTGATAGGCTAGCATACTCAACAAAATATTATGTGTGGAATATTTCACTCACTTTTACACAGGCATTTATAACTTAATTATTTTTGTTATTAAACTTATTTATAATACTTCATAAACTTTTCAAGAAGAGTTATATATTGAGGATATTTTATAAAGATAAGTTCTTTAAATTTTTTAAATCCTATTTATTACTCTGTAGTATACATTGTAACAGTATATAGAAAAATATTCTTTGAATTGGCTTTGAAAGGCTTAGATCAATATGTATCTGAAAAATCATGTTAAAGTAATTTTTCTTTATTTATAGATGGTTTACAAATATTATAGTTATTTTTTCATGTTTTTTTGACCTTGACTTTTTGACATCATTGCTAAGTATTCAATCATTACCATATAGATTCCTGTTCTTGACATATATCTAGTAATCAATCTATTCTTTATTATGTTTAACCTATTTGGATTTAGAAGGATGGGCTTCTTCCTAATTAACCTTAACTGTTAGGATAAAATTATGTTGCAGATTGACACTGGCAATTTATTTTATGACATTGTTTATTTGGCATTTAAGACAGCACTTCATCATTTCATCTAACAAACTATCAAATGAAAGATTGCTCTGGATGACAGACTTTGGCTTTGAGAGTAAAAAAAGGAGAGAACAGATTTTTATAAAATATTGGAAAAATGTTCATAAAAATCCTTGAATACTTAGCACTAAATCATATTTAAAATATAAATATAACACTACAATAAAGAATTACATAGAATTCTTGAATCTTATTGGTGTATGCAGTAGTAAATTAGTGAAGAAGATACTTTATTATGGTGAAAGAATATTGTTTATAGGTATGGAGATATTTTAGAAAAATCTACATGTTCAAGAACATCAGGATAAGAGACTTAATTAGGATATTGATAAAAGCTTCTAACATGTAGACTAATATTTTGTTTCCTTTTAAATTTATGTTTATAGAAATTCTGCATGTTTGTATATTTCCAGCTTCTTTTTGCAGGTAATGAGAAAATAGACATATTAAATATAACTCTAGATTTTCAGCTGCTTATAATTAGACAATACATATTTTTATGGGCTGAAAAAATGAACAGAAATTTTCATATACCTCCTTACCTTAGAATTAGGAAACTGAACATTATTTTAGTAAGTCATAGAAGTGATATATTTTGGCAGATTGAGGCCTAATATCCGGTTTTTAATTTTTATTATTTATTTATTTACTTAGTGGAACCAGGAATTGATCCTAGAGACACTCTTCCTCCTAGTTACACACTGAACAATTTTATTTTAATTTATTTGTATTTTGACAGACTCTCACTAAGTTGTTGAGATTGGTCTCAAACCTAAGATCCTCCTGTCTCAGTCTCCCATGTACTAGGATAACAAGCATGCACCACCATGCCTGGCTTAGGTTTTTTTAAATCTTAAAATGTATTGTTCTTTTTACACTAAATAATAATAAAATAGCTAAAATAGCTACGTCTCACTTTCAACTTCTGCAAAGTGGGCAATATATATATATATATATATATATATATATATATATATATAATCATAATTGCTGTGAGGATTAACTGAATCAATAGTTATAAATCAAGAACAAAGTGTTAAGGACCTATGAATAATTTGATGTATGAAGCTATCACTATAGCTCTTATCAGTATCATCTTCACCATCACAATCATCACCATCATTTTAAGTCCTACATTTCCATAGTCTATTCAAAATAGTATAGCAGATTATAAGGAACTGTGTAGCTTATGAACACCAATTTTTATCTCATAATTCTGGAGGTTGCAAAGTCCAACCTCAAGGAGCCAGCATATCTGATACTGGTGAGGGCTCACTCCCTGGTCCATGTGTGGCTGTTGGCTGTGTTCTCATATGCAGATGAGGCTAGGGACTTCTCTGGGGTCTCTTTTATATGGATCCGTTTGTGAGTTCTCTATCCTCATGACCTAATCATTTCCTTCAGGACCCAGCTCTAAATATTATCATATTGAGATTTAGCATATGAATTTTGGAGGACATAAGCATTCAATCTATCACCAATCAGCCAAAGACTGTATTTGGCATTATAGGAGATTAGATGAAAAAATGACAATGAAGAATGGAGAAGCAGGTGATATAGTCAACCGCGGCCAATTTAGTTACAATTTTAAAAGAATTCAGTTTCCTCCAGTTTATAATAATTACTGTGCTTAAGTGTGTCGAGTGTGCAAATTTGAATTTACTATGCTTATTATATGTTAACTTTTATATTGCTAGTAACCAAATAATTTGATAAAATCTACCAACTGGCTAATCAATTCAAGTTGGTGTAGCAAGAGTTAAACTACATTCAAGCCACGTTGGACTGTATACATAAAATTTAATTCTCAAATTTTAACAACATCAAGGTTGTTCTTTTTTTAGGGCCATACTAAAATTATGAGAAATCTTCAATAACATCTAAAAGTAATTTTTCATTTCTTTCACTTTGCTTTCAAACTACTTTTTTACCATCTATATATAGATCTCCCAGTGAAATGTTTTTATACCACTGGATAATACAATTTAATAAGTGCATTTTAATCAGAGCATTTATAAAATTACATATCTATTGCTACACAATCACTCCCAAAGTAAGCTGTGTAAAGCAACAAACACATATTCTACTATGAATTTTGGGGGCCAGGAATCCATGAGTGACTTGTTCTGGCTCCAGGATCCATATGTCTCAGTTAAGCTGCTGCTCAGGATAGCATAGGCATCTAAAGGCTGGCCTGGGGAGGATCTGCTTCAGAGCTCATTCACAGTATTGTTGGAGTGGTCAGTTCTTTACTGACTGTTGGATTTGAGGACCTCATTTCCTTCCTGGCTGTTAGCCAGAGACCTCCCTCAGATCCCCACCTCATTGTCCTCTTCATGGGGCAGCTCACAATATAGAAGCTGGTTTTTCCTACAGTGAGTGAGCTGAGAGAGAAAGGGCCCAAGTATATTAAGCCACAGGGTTTTATAATATAATCTTAGAAGTGAGAAGGAGAAAGGGGGATAGAAATGGGGTGGGAATTGAGGAAGGGATAAAAGAGTGATGTGTGTATGTATGCCTCTACCATCTTGTACTCCAACAAGTTATATGACCATAATGCACCAATAATAAAAAGAAAAAAAATTACCCTCATGTATTCTGTACCTTACTTTCATACATACCAACTTTGGTATAAAGTAGGAGGAGATTCTATAGATGTGTGGATAGAGATGGGCAGCGATCACTGGATGATTGCTACCTTAAAAAAAAAAATGTCTTTTGCCAGGCATGGTGGCACATGATTGTAATCCCTGTGCTTGGGAGGCAGAGACAGGAGGATCATGCAGGTTCAAAGCCAGCTGCGCTGGCTTAAGAGATCCTGTTTCCAAATAAAAATTATAAAATAGGTTTGGGAGTGTAGCCCGGAGGTAGAAGGGTTTCCAGGAACCCCAGTACTACCAAAAAAAAAAAAAATGTCTTTCCTTAACTTGTAACTGAGAAAGAGTTGCTATTCTGCATAATTTGTAAGAAGACTCTTTGGGCTGTATCTCCTGACCTTGGATGGTGATTTCTGTGACAGTAACTTGTAAACGCTAATAAAATTCTTATCTTACTGATTATTTTAGTGTAAAAGCAGAAAGTGCTTGTCCAAACAGACATTCTCTTATTTTTTTTCCCATGGCTTTCATTACAGAGCACTTAGCCTGTTTGACCAGCCTTCCAATTTCTGAATCTTTTATAAAGAATGTTGCAAAGGGACTTTATTGAGGATATTTCTTTAAAAGACTAGAATTCCTTTTATGTTCTTCCACTTCTAGAGTCCACTATGACAAAGCTAGTCCTCTACATTCAAGTTTGGGCTTTTAAATTAGTTCTTTAAAGTACATGATATACTTAAACAAACATATCAAAGTCATTCATTAAGACAAGCATGGGAAAGAGGGATGGGGAAGGAATGGTGTGGGGACTGGGTATGGGCTAATTGGATGATGTGTGCATATATGTTTCACAAAACAACAAAAATCATAAATTAGTTCTTTTGCAATTAATGGCTTGGTTCTCTTTATGGACAAAAGAGAAATTATCCAAAATTTGCATAGTGTTCAAGACTCTTTATAGAAGATTATATTGTGTTAGCTCTGTGGCCAGTTATTATATGCAGTAAGATATGAAGACAGTGAAAATAATAAATGTAATGCATCTATCATGGCTTATCAAAGTGATCACACTTGTCAACTTGGCTGAGCTGGAGGAAACTTGTTTAATTTAAACTGTATATTCTTTTCACTCAGAACAGATAAAGAATATCTAGGCTTTCCTACTGATTCAACCAGATTTTTCATTGTTGTTTTTTTGTTTTGTTTTCATATCCAGACTTTTATCCTGGCTGTGTGGTTGATCTTAGGCATCTGATGAATGGCAGACAAGTCAGAACCCCAAGGTCTCTTTCCAGCAGCTGCCATATATCTTTCCATGTCTAGTTATCCCACCTTTTGTAGTTGAATTGGAAGGCTTATGCAAATCTATCAAGGGAGTAATAATTGCTTTTTCTAATTTCTTAAGCTGTGGATGGCTTGAGACCATAGCTGGAGAGAGCATAGCCTTGCTTTGAAGAATAAACTTAATCTTTTCAGTTTAGTTGACTGTATGTGATGGATTTTATTACTGTTCTCAACCATGTGTTCTCCCCAGGAGATAAACAACCATTCCTTTTGCCACTAGGCTAAATATACTTCCCATGTCACTGTTAAGCTCAGCCTTGTGGTTTTATATCTGCAGTAGGATGTGAATAGACATGACATGACCCACATTCTAGCAAAAATAGTTCTCCATCAGCTTTAATATCAAAATAAGATACATGGAGGTGGGCTGATTAGGGCTACAGCAAATCTCACACCTGCGAATGAAAAATTGCATGTATGTAGTCAGAGATGATTGAAATTTTAGGGTTGTTTGTTTTCATAAACAAATCTGATTAACACATCTTACAAACTGAAAACGATAATGTGTTGTATTGGGCAATGTAGATACCTGTCAAGGCTCCACCCATAGAGGTAGAATTTCTTCTTGTATTCCGTGTGTGTGTGTGTGTGTGTGTGTGTGTGTGTGTGTGTGTGTGTGTTACTGGGGATGGAACCCAGAGGCATTTTACCTCCAAGATACACCCCCAGCCCTCTTTTTTTATTCTTTATTTTGAAGCAGGGTCTCACTGAGTTACAAAGAGCCTCACTAAGTACCTGAGACTGGCTGTGAACCTCTTACCTCTGGTCTCTGCTTCCTGAATGCTGGGATTACAAGTGTGTGCCACTATGCCCGGCTTCTTGTATTTCTTTTAATGAAACAATTTCTGTCACTGGACAGCATTTCACACACTTTTTTTTTTGTGGTACTTCAGGTTTAACCCAGGGGAATTTTACCTCTGAGCTATACCCCATCCCTATTTCATCTTTTATTTTGAAAGAGGATCTTGCTAAATTAATGAGGTTGGCCTCAAACTTGCAATCCTCCTGTCTTAGCTGCCCAAGTACTGAGATTACAGTCGTGCACCACTATGCTTGGTTTATTTCACATTCTTGAAAATTATAAGCAATAGCACTCCACAACCATGGAGAATATCCATTGATGTATGTTTTGTATCTTTCTATAAAAGTAATCAATGCTGATGCACATCTTGGTTGGTTCCATAGTATGGCATATTAATTGTACAGCTATGAACATAGCTATGCATGCATTATTTTGATAGTTTGGTTTCCATTTTGGGGGGAAAATGCACAGAAGTGGTATTGCTAGATCATATGGTAGGTTTGTTCCCATGGATTAAAAAAAACTATGGGATATGTACACAACAAAACTTTACTCGGCCGTAAAGAACAACAAAATTATGTCATTTACAGGGAAATAGATGGAACTGGAAAACATTATGCTAAGTGAGATTAGTCAGTCACAAAAAATATGAAATTGCTGGAAGCTAGGGAGAAAATGGGTCAGAAAAGGAAATCTAGACAAAGAAGGAGAAACTCTAGATGAGCAAATAAGGTGACCCAAAAGAGGGAGATGGAAGGGGCGAAGGGGGAAATTCCCTGATGTACACTCACAAACATATCAAAGTCAATCATTAAACTAAAAATGAGAAAAAGAGAGGGGGGAGCGAATGGGGTGGGAATTGAATAGGGGCTAATTGAGTGATGTATGCATGTATGCCTCTACCATCTTGTACTCTATTAAGGTGTATAAGTACAATGCACTATAAAAAGAAAAAATTATCAACTACATAGTGATGAATGGCTTATGTTTAAAGAGAGAAGTATGTTTAACACCTGTTAACATATTGTAAGGATTTGACACTGGGATATTCTCAGTCAAGTGCCACTTAGAGGAACCATAAGATTTTCATTCATTCATTCATTTACTCAACAACTATTGTTCCCAGAAGAAATAGGAAGATAATAACAGGAACAGACAGGTTCTTAAATTTTAGAGTAGGAAATATATAGAAGGTTGTGGAAATTCTGAGGAATTTTGACTCATTCTAAAATCTAGAGGACTCAGTCTTACACCATGTTTTCCAAAGCAAATATTCAACATCTTCTATAGATTGATTGAGATAAATCTTAGAGTAGACCTGTGAATAATTTGGTAACTGTAATTTTATTTATTTGTGGTTATTACTATCATATACTACTTTAGTTGAAAATGGAGGGGGGATATTCATGTGTTTGCTTTGGTTAGTTATTAGAGCAGGCAAAGTTGAGAAATCTATATTCTATTTCCCAGAAGTGTCTGGATTTCTGGTTGTGGTAGTAATGAGAAGACCTTAACTTAGAAGTTAACAGTGGCTTCTTCAGAGATTAAGCTTGATACCAGAAGCATATGAGGAAACTGTACAGATTTTGGGGAATTGCTTAGAACTGCAAAGAGAAGATTAGATAATCAGGTAGGCTGGAGAAAGACCTCAGGTTTTTTCTTTCTTTTTTCTTTGATTTTTATGTAAATATTATTTACAAATAATAAATTGCATCTACTCTAAATTTATACTATTATACAATTTTGATAAGTATATATCCTATATATACCATTCAAATGAAGACAGTATACATTCATCACTCTCCCCAAAGTGACCATATGTTACAACCAGCTCTTCCCCCTACTCCTAGCCCCAAGCAATGAATTACTTGTCTTTCATAGTATTACTAGGGGTTCATTTAATGGAATCATGGATATGTAATATTTCATGTTTTTCTTTGCTCAGCTTAAGCCTTGAGATTTGATCTCTAATTTTTTCACATTTCATCTATGTCATGGCTGTAGCAGTAGTTGATTCTTAGACTGTGTTTTGAAAAAAGATACTCAGTGTGTTGAGAGATTGCCTTAGAACAAAGATTCCCCAGCAGTTGAAGACTTCTTTTTTTCCCTCTTGTTTTTGTTGAGATTGTTGGCCCAGAGGTTCTTACTTCTCCGTGATATATGAATCATAATATGTGCCACCCTGTGGTTGTCACCTAACTCATCACCATGCCAAAAAATGAGCTTGACAAAGTGGTCACTGGGAGTAATGCCAGTTCCAGGATCAAAGGGAAGAATAGATATCACTGCTAAAGTCAGAGAAGAAATCTGGTCCTTAGTGTAGCACAGGGTGCCCCTTAGGAGTCCTCTGATTCCTGCATCACCACCTTCTTGATCTCATGATACTTGGCAGATTTTTCTTGATAGTATACTAGATCTACAACCAGCTAATGGGGGTGGGTGACACAGGAGGCTGTGTCATAGAGCTTCCCATTCAGCTCATAGATGACCTTGCTCATGACCTCAGGAGGTCCAGCAGATGCAGATTGTGTTCTGAGCATTTCTCCACTATCATGCCAGTTTCCCAGATGGGCCATCTGGGGTCATATGCTGTCAGTGGTGATGTGAACTGTGTTCCTTCCATGGTGCTAGAATTCTTCTGGATGGCTTTTGTCAGGGGAACAAAGTGGTGGGTGGTACAGGAAGCACTACTGACCATCCTGAAAGAATTGTCACACTTTTCACAGAGCAGGGAGTCTGGGACAAAAATAGTGCTAAAATTGGGTTCATCACAAATATAGGAGCAGAAATAAAAGGGCAGGGATGGTTACCCTTTGACTCCATCCTTCATATAAGCCTGAGGACCAATGAACTCTATGTTTAGCACCAGCCTCATTGCATTTGATGTCAGCAGCTTCTCACTTCTGAAAAAAAAAAGAGATATGTTCTTACTGTTGACATGCTTATCATTCTCAGCCTTGATTATGCCACCAAAGTTGCTATGGGTGAAATCATAGTGGCAATAGAAGAGCATATACTTTATGCAATAACAAAATCATTGATAATGACAGTCTCTTTTTTTGTGTGGAGTTAAAAGCAGCCTCGATGCCCAGGTGCCCAATATGGAAAGATCTCATGGACCTTTACCATCATATCCCAGTGATGATGTGGTTGGCACTGCATGAGAACATGTGGCTAGCTGTGGAATAGGGAGAAGCAGAGAACTAAATTATCTTTTAAGAAATTTAAAAATGAAGACAATCAGACCATCTTTTACTATATTCACTTATATATTTGCCTATTTTAGTGTTATTCATTCTCTTATGTAATTCATGTCTTCATCTAGTATAACTTTTCTCTGCTCTAAGAACTTTAACATTTTTTTAAGTATGCACATGCTTGTGAACTTTTTTTGTGGCATATGTTTACCTCAAATCCTTTTCTCACCTACTTGAAGGGGTGGCCCCTTCATTATGCTGTGGCCCCAGGGATTTGACCAGCAGAGGGTGCTGTGCCTTTCCACAGTCTGTGGTGAAGATAAATTCTGAGATGCTTCCAAGTTGACTGGTGACTCTCAATGAGGTTGCAGTGCTGTCTTGTCACTGAGTTTTCAGAGGATATTTTCAACTTGAGACTTGAGAAGAGAACAGCTGCTCTCCACAGTCTTCTAGATAAATAAAAATATTACTAGAAAGTGGTAATAGTTTGCATGAAGTAGCTCAACAAGAATTTGTAGTGTTATTCAAATACTGATTTTTTCAGCAAGAAATTTACTAGTATATTATGGCCTAATTTTCATTCCTGAGAGAGAATTGATCTAGGTTTGCTTTCTGTATAAGAGACAGGACTTGATGTGTGATGTCTGTCTCTTTATAACACTTATACTTTATAACATTTTTCTGAGAAGTTCCTATTATAATTCATATCCTCTGGCTTTCCAGTCACAGAAAGACGTGTGCCTGGATTCCAGAATAGTTGGTCTTTCTTTTAAAGATTATATTCTACTTTTGATTTTATTTTAATACGTAAATATGTTTTTATAGAAACCCTTATAATTTTATATGAAATAGAAAGATGTTTCCCACCTTTACCCATGAAGCGTTTCACACACAAAAGCACCCAAACTTTGTCGTGACAAGTTGATGACCAAAGCTAATGTTATATAGAAATACAAAAATTGCGGTAACTTACATTTTGTCCCCATATTTTTATCATTGTATATGAAAAGTTATAAATGGTGATGTCACTTGTTTATTCTGTGATAGACCTTTGCCTGTTATATTCTAAAGATAATCACCATCAGACAGTAAAAAGGGACAGATCTTGGTACCTTGCTAAGCAGGGTATTGTATCTCTCTAAACTTTAGTTGCCTTTACCAGAACATTGGGATAACTAACATTTGGCTCATAGGGTTACTCTGAATTTCTTTTCTTTTCTTTTTTTTTTTTTTTTTTTTTTTGGTGGTACTGGGAATGGAGCCCAGGGGCTCTCTACCTCCAGGCTATTTCTACCTCGCAGGCCTATTTTTATATTTTATTTAGAAACAGGGTGTCACTAAGTAGCTGAGAGCCTCACTAAGTAGTTTAGGCTGGCTTTGAACCTGCATAATCCTCCTGTCTCAGCTTGTACTGGGATTACAATAATAAACTACCATGCCTGGCTTGGATTTCTTGAGATAATGTTTATAAACTATTCAGTATAGTGATGGTCCCATTTTACTCAATAAGTATCAAGAATTGTTTTAATTAGATTTTATTTAATTTTATGACATCAAATAAAAATTATTGTCACTATTCTCTGGATTTCTAATTTAATTGAATGTCCTATGAACTCTGATATAAGTAGACTAGATATGACTTTTTGAAGCTTTCTTATTTTGTTTGTGCACTTCTGTGGATTGAACCCAGGTGGGTTATACTTCTAAGTTACACCCCAGTTCTTTTTATTTTTTTTTATTTTGAAGCAGGATCTTGCTATAATTTACTGTATGCTGACTTCAATGAACCTCTTACTATTGCTGCATGCTGCTGTATAAACCTATAATCCTCTTGTTTCAACTTCCCAAACACTGGGATTATAGGTATGGGCCACCATACTTGGCTGATTAATGGTACTTTCTCTTGTAAACCAAGACTAGTTATTTAGTGCAATAAGAAGGTGAATGAGCTTTGTATCAGGAAAACTTTGCTTTTCTATGACTTTACTACTTCCTATCTCAAATATATTTATTATTCTCCCTGGCCATATGTTGGAGATAGACCTCTTCTGGGACTCCCTGACAACAGTGAGAAAGCCATAAATGCCCTCTGGGAGAGCCACTGGCAATCATGAATCAATGAGGCTGCACTAGTAAAGTAACTGAGCAGTATATCTGCTTCTGGCTGAATAGTGTCCTCCCAAAACTTATGTTGAAATTTTAACTCCAGTAATTCATAATGTGACTGTATGTGGAGATAAGTTCTTTAAAAAGAAAATTAATGTTCAATGAGATTACCAGGGGTGGCTCTTATTTGATATGACTGGTATCCTTATACCAAAATTATTCTGATATAGACATTGAGATGACCATCTACAAACCAAAGAGGGATGCCTTCAGAAAAATACAACACTGTTGACACTTTGATCTTGGATATCAGGCAACCAGAATTGTGGGAAACATATGTATATTGTTTAACCACCTAGTGGTTAATGGCACTTTGTTATACCAGCTCTAGAAAACCAATACAAGGCCTGCTACTTGTACTCTAAGATTCCCTGATAGCCTAACCTCTATACTGCGAATAGTGTTTACAAACTCACAAGAAACCTCCTTTATTCTTCCGTAACATGAAAATAATTCAGTGAATCATCTGTGACTGCAAAGTTTAAAACTGCTGAACTGAGCTTTTCCTGCAAGTGTTAAGGTCTGACCACATGTCACATATTAAAGCCTGCCAAGGTTTGGCAATGAGTCTGTCTGTGGCTCTTTTCTGAACTGTGTGAACAAGGTTTCTGCTTCATAGAAAGATTTCTCTGAAGTAGGAGAACATAGGAAAGAGATAAGTGTCTCTAGTTTTCAGAGATATGTGACTATGAAATATTCTTGTCTAATCTACAAAGGAAATGAGTGAGCTATTAGGACAACTGTGCTGAAGGGATGCTGTTTTTAAAAAGCAGAGTCCAGATATCCTGAATGTTACACAAGCTTATTAGTGCAGATCTCATCTTTTGAAGTTTTTTGCTCACCATAGTGGTGAGTACATTTCTAAAGTGAGATAACTGTAGCAGCATTTTAAATTAATGGTCAGTATTTGTTTGTTGTGGCTGCTGTAACAAATTACCACAAATATAGCAGTTTAAAGCAACCCCCCCCCCTTTTTTTTTTTTTTTTTTGGTGGTACTGGTGTTCCTGGAAAACCTTCTACCTCTGGACTACACTCCCAAACCTATTTTTATACTTTTTTATGTGGAAACAGGGTCTCTTAAGCTAGCGTGGCTGGCTTTGAACCTGCCCGATCCTCCTGTCTCCGCCTCCCAAGCACAGGGATTACAAGCATGCACCACCACACCCGGCCTGCAATTCGCATTCCTCACCTCAGTGTCAGTAAGTCAGAATCCAGGACCAACATGACATAACCATGGCCTCTCATTTAATACTTTATGGATGGAAAGCAAGGTATCAGCAGACTGTGCTCTTCTTCTCTGGAGTCTCTGAGACATAGCTCCTCCCATACTGATTGTTTTCAAAATGCAGTATCATGCAGTTGTAGAACTGGATTTCCCATAACCTTCATATGTGGCTTCCACAGTATTCAAGCCAACAATAGGAGGCTAAATCCTCCTTGTACCTTGAATCTGTGAATCCCTGATTTTACCTATTACTACTAGCTGGAGAAGGATCACTGATTTTAAGGGTAAAAGTCATAATATTAGATCCCTGAATAATGTCTTATTTTGAATCCAGCTGAATAGTAATAGTAATGTTAATATTTTGCAAATGATTCTTGTCATGTAATCTAATGTGTTTCAGGGACTACTTAGGGAAGATTATAGAGATCAGGATTTTTTTTTTTTTTTTTGGTGGTACTAGGGGTGAAACTTAGAGGCTTTCTACCTCCAGGCTATATTCCCAGACCTTTTTCTATTTTATTTGGAAACAGGGTCTCACTAAGTTGCTGAGAGCCTCACTAAGTAGCTGAGGCTGACTTTGAACCTGAGTGATCCTCCTGTCTCAGCCTCCCAAGCATGGGGATTACATGCGTGCACCACCACGCCTGGCCGAGATCAGGATTCTTTCTACCACACATCCTTAGGTGACATTCTCTTAGATTACTTCAACAAATGTTTTGTTTGTGGATAACTATGAAGATGTTATAGCATGAAGTTGACATTTTGACTTCCATAGATGCATTTATCTTTAAATTTGTATTTTTTGTTTTAGTTGTGAAATCTTTACTTTTTTCTCTGACTTAAAAATCCAGATCCAATTCATATATATATATATATATATATATATATATATATATATATATATATATATATATATATATAGTGGTACTGGGGTTCCTGGAAGCCCTTCTACCTCCAGGCTACACTCCCAGACGTATTTTTTTTTATATTTTTATTTGGAAACAGGGTATCTTAAGCCAGCAAGGCTGGCTTTGAACCTGCATGATCCTCCTGTCTCCACCTCCCAAATGCAGTGATTACAAGCATGAGCCACCATGCCTGGCAATAGTTTTGATATTGATAGACAGAGGGGTCCATGGTTATTTCTGGGCTACTTGTATAACTAGTCTATTACTTTGACACTAGGCATGAAGTAGGACTCTAAAAAAAACTCCCGATAGATAGTTAGCACAGGTAAAATTACTGCACTAATCCTAAGTAGAAAAAGAAAAAGAAAATTATGTTAATGATTCGCAAACTTTAGGATGCCTGTGAATCACCTGGAAAGCTCATTAAAACACAGCTTGCTGGGCTGCACTCCTAGATTTCCGATTCAGGATCTATGAGGTGGAACTTCGATAATTTGCATTATTGTAAAGTTCCTACTAATGTTGCAACCCATCAAGGGTCCACATTTTAAAATACACCGTTTTAGGCATTTCATTTTTATTTTCTTTGTTATAAAAACACACATTTGCTGTTTTACACATTGAGGGATACTTATAATATATGTGTTGCTATAATTATTTTATACTTGCACTGTCAAATCATCTGCATAAAATGGAAACCTGAAAAATATATGACATGGAGGGAACGGAGCCTAATTATTAAAGATGTTTAGGCCATTTTCTCAGAAGTTAGTTTTTAATTCCTGTTATTTTTCTTGCTTTATCTAAATATTGCTTGCTTTTCTAAAAATTAAGCATTAACAAAAAACAGGGAATATAAAAAACAGAGATATAAAGAAAAAATTAATTGTTAGTATTCTGATATTTTCACTAGAAATAGTTTCCAAGGTTTTCTTTCAATCTGATTTAAGTCTCATTCTTCATCTAGTATGCCAGATATGCTAAGAGAATATTGGCTAAAACTTTTGCTTGAAGTAGAGTAATAAGCTTCAGCAGTGGTATAATTGTCCACATTGAATAGGATCATTTACCTTCTACAATATTTATTATCATCTGTTCATGGTAGAGGATTTACAGAGATTTCACAAGGAAGGTGAAAATTTTTTCAGCAAATTAAGATACTGTTAGCCCAGCCTGGTGGCACACGCTTATAATTCTAGCATTTGGGAGGCTGACACAGGAGGATCTGGGTTGGTGGACAGCCTTAGCTACTTAGAGAGTCCCTTTACAATTCAGTGAAACCCTATTTCAAAATACATAATAAAAAGTAGGGCTGGGGGCATAGCTTGGAGGTAAAATGCCCCTGGATTCCATCCCCAGTACTATAAAAAATCCCCCAAAATAAAACGAGTAGGATGCTGTTTATTTCAGTTCACTTTATAATATTCTACTCTGGTAGTCATCACTAAGGCTAGCAAAGATAATGTCATGGACAGATTGCTATACTTCCAAGCAGTAAAGGTGAAAACTGGAATTGAAGTCTGCCAAAGTTGCTGAAGGTGGAGAATATGGCAAGGCTGTATATGAAATACACCTGCCTAGGTTTTGAAGGATGGGGAATGTAAAAACAAATTCAGGTCTCAGTGGAGACAGGAAGAGCTCTGATCAAAGATGAAAGGAAAAGATGACATCGGTGTGAAAGGTTGCTTTACCTTTTGACAGTGATGTCACAGTGGATATGTAATTCTCTGCTCTGATCTCCATATAGGTCCTGCCAGGCTTCTGGCTTCTCAGAACCCAGTAAAGAAAAGCAGGAAAATGTAGTCCTCAATGCTTCTATGATCTTGACTGGACACGATTGAATTCCAGGGCACCTGACTCTTCAATAAGTTCACCCAGTAGGCTGGCTCAGAAGGAAGAGCACCAAAGACTACAGGTAAGGGCACGTGGGTTTTACACATAGAGATAAATAATTTCTTAAATCTATGAAAGACTGAGAAAAGAGGTTGGCAGGTTTGAGGCCAGTATACGCAGTGATTTAGCAAGACCCTATTTTATCAAAAAAGGATTGGAGGATGGGGTGTGGTTGCATACACTTGTAATCCCAGCATTTGGGGGTTGGAGACTGGAGAATCACAATTGGTGGACAGCCTCAGCTACTTAGCGAGGCCCTTCACAACTCAGGGAGACCCTGTTTCAAAATAAAGGATAAAAAAATAGGCTGGGAGTGTAGCTCAGAGGTAGAATGCCCCTGGGTTCCATCCCCAGTGCCGCCAAGAAAAAAGGATATGAGGTATGATAGAATGCCCCCAGGTGCAATCCTCAATCCATACATTTTTACTTTACTACTTAATTTTTATGCTTGAGTTTTATAAACTGATAGGAAGGCTGCAAAGTTTGGGGAGAAGAGAGGGCTCTTCTTACATTGACAGCCTCTGAGCAACATGAAAAGAGAAAGGAAAGGACAAATGAAAGAGACCATATTTTGGACTTGGGGATGCTCTGAAAGGAAGACATATAGCCATGTTCTTGTCCAGCAGCTGCATAAATTATAACAACTGATCCCAAGGAGGCAGGCACACTACTTAATTTGCACGTGATGTGCTGGGCACTAGGTTAAGTGTCTGCATTTGATTATAATGTCAATCAATTTGGGAAACTCAGGCAGAATGGCAGAAAGGTTTTGAATGGATTGTAAGCCTGGCATTTCCATTTTAAAAGCTTCTCTACATACTAAACTGCTACAGAAATATGACTGGATCAGCCACCAAAACTCACTTGGATAATTTTTGTAAAAATCACAGTGTTCGCAGATGTAAAACCATGGGCAAACTCTAAGACTTATTCAGAAAGTTCTGAGACCATAACTGTCTTCCTAGAAAGTAAAACAACAATTTCATAAGGATACTGTCAAAAATCTCCTTCACTACTTTTCAGGCTAAGAAGTAATTTCCCCCAACTTTTTAAAAGCCATCACATCCATCTAACTTCAGCTTATGCAAAGTCCTTTGGGTAGAAACAAATGAGATGCTCTAACAAGGTCATTTCTTTTAGAAAATAGGTAGCATAACAAATAACAGAACAATTGGCACCGGGAATAATTTTCTTGGTTTTACTTATTCTCAACTGGCTAATTTATTCATTCTTTAAGAGAAGCGAGGAACATTGAACATGACTCTAATTAAAGTCTTGTCACAATTGTCACAGTAATTTAGACCTGCTTGGAAGGCTTGAACCTGTTGCTGGGCTCTGGAAGAGCTGCCCCTGCCCACCCCTGCAGCTTGTCTCCCAGGGCTCACTTGGGGCTATGTCTGTCTGCCTGCTGCTTTTGGACACCCTGGGATTCACTGCCCCAGGGTCTGTCTATTTGCTTTGTGTGGAAAGTTTTCCCTATACTTGTATGGATTATTTCATTCAGGTCTAGATATAGAAAGCTTTACATCACAGTGGAGAAGTTTGACTGTACCATCTGACATAGTATGTTCCGTCTGCTCTCTAGTCTTTCCCATGTAGTCTATTTTTATTTATAACACTAACACTTTTTTTTGTCTTTATTGGTGCTGAGGATTGAACCCAGAGGCATTCTACCTCTGAGCTACACTCCCAGCCATTTTTATTTTTTTTAATTTTGAAACAGGGTTCCACTATGTTCCCGAGAGTCTTGCTATGCTAAGGCTGTCCTTGAACTTGAGATCAGTCTCCCAAGAACTGGGATCACAGCCATATGCCACCATGCCTAACTTACTTTTTACCTTAAACTATATTGCACATTTATCACATTTATTTCATTTTTGTTTGTTTTCTTCTTCTTCCCTTCCCCAAACTCAGACTGTAATTTCCCAGAGGTCAAGGAACATGGTTATGTTATTTTATCAGTCAACTCCGGCCCCTAGAACAACCCTGGCCACCTTCACTGCCCAATAAGAGCCCTATTTATCAAATGAACCAGCTGAATGTGTGGTTTTTTAAGTGACCTTTGTGTAATAGTATTTAATCTGAATGAAGCTTCTCATAGAAATTAAAACCTCAGTAGAAGCGCTAATCAAATTATTACTTTTTTTTCTGTCTTTACCTTAAGTAATGGCCTGGAATTTCCTGGGGTAGGGTAAAACACAGAAGCTAGCATCAATTTAATTAAAGAAGAGCCATTTGAAATAGCAGAGTCATTTTGACCTGGTGCTAATGAAGGGAAACTGGCATCGCAGCTGGGGACTCCTATCCTGGCTGTGCTACACCACCGAACAAATGTGGCCTTAGCACATTGCATCACACCCAGGTTGCTGCTGTGACAGCAGGTGGGGCTGTTTTTCTGGGAACTGGGGCATCTCCCCCCAAAAGGTCAGCCATGTAATACTAATAATTTAACAACATGGAGAAGCCCTTTCCTTCATGACAGGTCTGCAGGAGGATAAAAGTGTGAGAATGCCATAGTCTACAATTCAGATAAGACTTTTCCTAGAATTCCATTATGTGGAGTAGTTAAATTTAGAAGATCACAGGGAGAAAGACAAAGGAAAGATAAGAAGATGCTCCATCTTTCAGTGGTTCCTTTATTTGTCCCGTCTTGGCCCATATCTTCCTGGAGAAAAGGGCTCCCGGGATATTTCAGTGAGCCTTAGGTTCACTCCCAACATACAGGTTTACTCTCCCAATTTTTAGAGTATGCTGTGAAGAAAATGTTCATTTGAATTAATGACATTTTGTTTTAAAATGGTCCATTTGTCTAACACATGTTTTCGAATGCCTGCCATATGACAGTCTTTGCACTAGGAACTGGGGCCAGAGTGTAATAAAACATGATTCCTCTCTACAAGGTGAAGGCATGTAAATGACGTAATTAATACTATGAGGGATGTGAACAGGATATTATGGGCTCCCCAAGGAGAGTGTGTCAATAATCGGGGGAATTAAAGGAGATCTTAGTTAGAAGGTGATATTTGAATTGAAAAGATGAACAGGACTTTTTTCATACAGAAATGTCACAAAAAGGTCATGCCATGCAGAGAAAACAGCATGTATTGAAGTAACAATTGAATTTTGATAATGGCGAGATTTCTGGTTTTTGGTTGTGTGTGTGTGTGTGTGTGTGTGTGTGTGTGTGTGTCCACTTAGGAGAGTGTTACAGTATACTGGTGAATGAGGTTTGTTCAAGAAAATCTCAGCTACTTTCCTGAAGATGTGAAATGTTTAATACAGGGAATTAGATGCTTATGCTCCTTGCAAAGCTTTGCAAGGGAGAGAGATTATTTCAGGGCAGAACATCTACCAGGTGATTCTCAAGTGCCCTCTCAGAAGGTGCTTCAAATTTTATGACCACCCAAACATCTGCAAGCAATAGCTGGGGAATAAGCCCTTCCAAATCTTGTGTGATGCCTCTCAATGGTAGATTATAATACAAAACCACATGGGGAAAAGTATTCTCAGCATCTTTTTGTTGCTGTCTACTCTCCTTGCAATGCAGAGCCCTTGAAGGGTGGGGATTGCACTGGATTGAGGACAGACAATCAAGCTCAGTGAAAGGCAGGTAAAGCTGGCTGAGGACTCCTGCACTGTCTCTCATTGGAAAGACCTCGTCTTGGAATCATTGGGGGAAATTATTGAATGCCTAACTAATTTTTTCAAAGATTATTACTTTTATTAACAGAAAAACACTTTTGTAAATTAAGGAGGGTTAGATAAAAATCAAAGAGAGAAATCTATAAATCTGGTAATTAATTACATGGTGTTTAGATTAAATAAAAATAGAAGGCAGAGAAGGCATTTGTTTTCTTAGCGTTTTTTAGCATTTTTTAACGGTCAAATTTTAGTTCTGAAAATATAACACCAGCATTATGATTTGAGAAAGAAAAGCATCCTGATAGTTTGCTTTCTGATTCTTTTCAGTCACTATTAAACTGACTAAAACCAAATTCAATGTCTGCAAAGGTCACTCATGGACTTTTGTGACAGAGACTGCTATCTGCCTACTTAAGAACTTATGCTGCCCTTAGATTATGCAAAGCTTGCTAGGAAGTGGCCACTTAGTCATAGACTATCATCTCCAATCTCTGCCCCAAGATGGGACCTATTACTAAATTCTATCCAATTAAATGTGAGTATAAATGTGCCAACCCCAGAAGTGGTACATAAAGACTTACCACATCATCCTCCAAACTCTTTTCTCATTGGCTTACTGACTGAAATCTTCTTGGATGATCCTCAAAGCTACTTGATAAAAAAAGTCTCTTGGCTAGAACTGTCTTTGTCCCCACTTAACACTGCTTCAACCACCACCAACTAGACTGTATTGTAAGTAAGAAAAGAGCTTCTATTCTATCAAGCCATTAGATTTTTTAAAATTTTGTTATCTAGCTAGTAGCACTTTTCTTGATTCTTCTCTGTACTCATATGTGTCCTCTCTTTGGAATATAATGTCTGTGGGCACTTAAATAAAAATGTTAGAATTTTAAGTACTTGAATATAAACAGAGTTTAAAAAGGTCTGGATATACATAATTTTGGAGTTACTATCATATAGATAGTAGCTGAAATTATGGGTGTAGGTAAGATGGTTTGGGGAGAATAGCAAGAATGAGAAAAAAAGCGTAAATCGGTCAGATTATCCTAGAGGTCAGATTACATCTAATGAAATACCCTAGGCAGGCTATTTATGAGAGAAGAATTTTATTTAGCTTACAGTTCTCCCCCAGGGCCTCACTTATTAAAGGCCCTATACCATCTCCCACTGCCATACTGACCAAGCTTCAAACACATGAATATTTGGGGGACACTCAAGCCATATCCAGTCCATAGCAGAATGTGAAGAAGGGTTTTAAGGAGTTGAGCAATAAGGACACAGGCAGAGAATAAAGCAGAAGTAAAAGGTGTGGTCAAGAGAATAGACTACATTATATTTTAGAATTCATGAGAATTCAAAAGAAGGAAAATTATATTAAAGGCTGCAAAGAAATAACATTTCAGTGGAGTCATGAGAACAAATGTGCAATTGCTGAGCACTGAGGAATAAAAAGAGTAGTGAAAGTAAGAACAGAAACCACAGCTGTTTCTAGAGGAGCAGCAGTAAAGGAAGGAGATGCATGCTTTCAAGGTCAGGAAGATGAGCAGATGTATTTTAAGGGATGAGGATGAATTAAGCAGGTTTGTAAGCTGAAAGAGACAAGCCACCAAAAGGGGAATATTGGAGGGGGAAAAAAAGAGTTGGATACTGAAAAGTTCTTGGAGGAAAGACAATAAAATGGGAAGTAAACGAGGAGAGGGGCTTGTCTCTTGTTTTATACTCTATCTCCAGTCCTGGAATATTTTGACACCCGAAGGCACTCAGTAAACATTGATTGAAGGAATGTAGAAAGAGGTGAAGAAAAGGCAGAGAAGGCAAAGTCAAGAATGCAGACAAAAACACGATCTTTTGGAGAAATACAGCACATCAACAGAAACAGAAGGGGAGGAGGGATCATGCAGATAATATAAGGGGTGGAGTTTGTGACGGATGGCTGCTGTTTTCCCTGTGAAGTAGGAAGCTCTGACATCTGTTAAAAATGAGTGGGTGAGTCTGGCTAAGTGACTCAAGAATGGTAAAGGTTTGTAACAGCTACTGGAATAAGCAATATGGTTATTTGACTGAAAAATATTAGAAAAGTTCACAATGTGTGCATGGTAAAACTTATTTACTAAAGATTGTTTAAAGAAATATTTACAGAGAATAAACTACTGGCTGTATTGAATCTGTGATCATTCCAAGAGTTGTTTCACCAGCCGTATTGGTTTATTTATTTTCATCTGGAAACAGAATCTTGCTAAATTGCTGAGGGTGAGTTTGAACCTGCAATCCTCCTGTCTGAGCCTCCCAAGTACATTAAGAGTTATGTTTAAGACTTGAACAAAAGTTGTTTGTAGATTATCCAGAACCAAGTTGATTGCTGATTTTGTGTTTTGCATTATCTCAGACACTGTCAGTTTTATTTGATTTTTTGAGATTTTATTTGATTTTTTGAGATTTTATTTGATTTTATTGATTTTGAGATAGGATGTTTTTTTAATTGCTGAGGCTAGCCTTAAACTTGTAATCTCCTACCTCAGACTCCAAAATTTCTGGGATTACAGGTGTGCACAATTGTGCCCAGTACTGTGTTTGTTTTTCTCCATGAATTTTAAGGCTCTTTCTTCATATCATATTAGTTAACTATAACATTGTATATTGAGAATTTCATCATTTGGGTAAAATTATGAAGTAAATAAATTTTCTTCAATTCTGAGTTAGCTACCGAATCTCAAATAATGGCTTTTATAAAGAAATATATAAACATTGTGAATACTTAAGTTTTATATGTTAGCTGGTTCTGAATATATAGCTATCACATCAAATATCATGAAGACTTCTATGGAAATAAAAGAGCTGTTTGCTTAGCATTTTAATTTACCATCACACATACACTTTGGCCTAATTTCCCCTTTCCAAACTGAATCCAGTTGGACATTCCTTCATTCAAAATGTTTTTTTATTGAACACTCGCAGAATGTTGGAGACATAATGAAGGTCTGAATGGCATGGTTTTCCTGGCTTTGTGGAGATGAATAAATGAAAATTCTGTTAGTCAGACCATGATTTTTCCTAAAATGTTACCAATAATCATGGGCTCCTCTTAGTTTTTTAAAAATGGCCTATAGTAAATTAGGGCTCACCAGTTATTGCTCATATCTGATTTTATCATGTTCGCATAGGAAATGTAAGGATGTGAACAGATGGTTTTATTTGGTTGGAAGATTCTACTAATAACGTCAAGATTAAAGGGCTTATAATGTATAAAAGGCAGTGAAAGGACTGAATTGAAGAACTTATGCTACATTTTAAAGTATCAAAGAAACATAAGTTTTGAGGATCTGCCATGGATATACACTCTTGGGCTGCCATCCTTCAAGATAGATCAACCCAATGGCAATTCAATGCACCCTATCTGTGCAAATCCCTTTGATTATTGCATTATTATTTATATTGTGGTGACTCTTTCTTTGAGAACAGGGAGGTAAAATATGAATCTTAGTTTGGATGACGTAGACCACTTCCTCACTTAACCTAACATGGCTTGGGAATTTCATACTTTATATGGAATTTGAAAGTTTTTATTTATAGCTTTATATGCTTATTAATGAGCATGAAGTTAAAATTTTAAAAACATATTTTTAGTTACAGAGTAATGAACAGTATTTTCTACTCCAAACAACCTTACCAAGATCTTTTTTTTTGCAATGATTATTTCTTTGTCTTTGAACTATATATGCACATAAAAATAAATTGTGAATCAAAAGGCAATATTATATACACAAATAAAGTAAATAATGTTTTTACTGTTAATGTTACAAATAAATTTTTAAATTTTAGTTAGAAAAAAATAACATGTGATCTACCCTCAACAAAGTTCAGGTTCTTGATACAGTATTGTTAACTATAGCACATTAGCACTCAGCAGATCTCTATAAAGTTTTTCCATCTTGTGTAAATGAAATTCCCTAATGCTCCACCTCTCCCTCTCCCTAGTCCACAAAATCACTATTCTACTTTCTGTTTCTATGAGTTTGATTATTTTAGATAATTCTAATAAGAAGATTTAGGCAGTACTTGTCCTTCTGTTATTGACTTATTTTACTTAGCATAATGTTCTTAAGGTCCATCCACATTGCATCATATGACAGGCTATTCTTCTTTTCTATGGTTTGATAATATTGCATTGTGTAAATATTGTACTATTTTTTTATGCAGTCATCTGTTTATAAGCATTTATGTTGTTTCTACCTCTTACCTATTTTGAATAATGCTGTAGTAAAGATTGGAGTGGAAACATCTGTCTCAGATTCTGATTCCAATACTTTTGGATAAATGCCCAGAAGTGAGGTTACTGGCTCATTATAGCACATATCTAGATACATACATACATACATACATACATACATACATATCTACTATATATCTATAGTAGATATATAGATGTAGATATATAGATATACATATAATTTTTGAGGAATATATATACTGTTTCCCATAGTGTCTACACTATTTATGTTCCCACCAAGAATATGGTTCCAATTTCTTCACATCCTTTCTAACACTTATTTTTATTATTTTGAAGAACACTGCAATTAGATTTAATATTGCCATTTAATATAAATTATAGTTAACTACAGAAACTATTAGACACTTTCATTTTGTGTCACTTATTATTTTCTGTTTTCTTTCTTTTCTTTGTTTTCTTGTTTGTTTATATAATAATGGCCATCCTAAGAAGTGAAAAATGATATATCACTGTGCTCCTTGTGGAGGTTTTTTTTTTTTCCTTTGATACTGTGGATTGTTGAACTCAGAGGAATTCTATTCCCAAGAAACACCGGCAGACTGATTTAATTTCTTATCTGGAATCAGGGTCTCACTAGGTTGCTGAGATCACCAATATGTTGCTGAGGCTGGCTTTGAACTTATGCTCCTCTCATCTCAGCCTCCCAAATGCTAGTATTCCAGTATTCTAGACAGATATTTTCACTCCTGTCTTTATTATAGCACTATTCAAAATAGGTAAGCAGTAGAAACAACATAAATGCTTATAAACAGATGGTTGAATAAAGAAAACATAGTACAATATTTACACAATGGAATATTATCAAGCCATAGAAAAGAAGAAATTTCTCATATTATACAATGTGGATACACCTTAAGGACATTATTTCCAAGTGAAATAAGCCAACAACAGAAGAACAAGTACTGCCTAAATCCTCTTATTAGAATTATCTGAAATAAAGTCAGAGAAACAGAAAGTAGAATAGCGATTCTGTGGACTAAGGAAAGGGAAAGAGCATTACAGATTTTAATTTGCACAAAATGGAAAAACTAAGCTGAGTGCTAATGTGCTATAGTTAATCATGAACCTGAAATTTGTTACTTTTTTTCTAACTAAAATTAAAAAATTTATTTGTAACATTAACAGAAAAATATTTTCTTACCTTATTTGTGTATACGATATTACCTTTTGATTCACAATTCACATGCCCAGCTTCCTTGTGGTTTTGATTTGCATTTCACTGATGATTGAACATTTGTATATCTTGTTTGGAGAGCTGTTTATTTTATTTATTTTTTGCTGTTGTTGTAGAAGTTCCTTATATATATTTGTATTAGTCGTTTGCCAGATATATTTAAAAATATTTTCTCTCATTTCATAGGTTGCCTTTTCACTCAGCTGATGGTTGTCTTAATAGAATTGTTTTAGTTTGATAAACACAGTTGTCTATTTTTTGCTTTTGTTTTCTGTGTTTTTGGCATTTTCAAGAAATCATTGCCAAGACCAATGTTATAAAGTCTTTTTCTATGTTGTTTACTAAGAATTGAATAGTTTTAGGCTTTATATTTAAGTTTTTCATCTAGTTTGAGTTAATTTTTGAGTATGTGATATAAAATAAGAATCAAATTTTATTATTTTGCATGTGGGAATTCAGTTTTTTTACTGTTGAAGATCATTTGACAAAATATGCATGGGTATGTGTCTGAGCTCTCTCTTTTTTTCCCATTGGTCTATATGTTCATATGAACATATAGACCAATGGATTTTATGTCAATATCATACTCATGATTGCTTTAGCTTTGTAATGTTTAAAAATTAGGAGATGTAAGACCTTCAGCTTTGCTTTTCTTTTCCAGAATTGTTTTGACTATATGACATTGTTTATTATTCCAAATAAAATTTAGATTTTTTAAATTTCTATGAAAAAGCTCAGATTTTTGACAGAAATTTTATTGAATGTGTAGAACATTTTATGTAGCATGGATATTCTAAGCAATATTTTTTCTAATCCATGAACATAAGATATCTTTCCATTCATTTGCATTTTGGTTTCTTTTAGCAATGATTTAT
Source organism: Muscardinus avellanarius (assembly GCF_963383645.1). Lineage (NCBI taxonomy): Eukaryota > Metazoa > Chordata > Mammalia > Rodentia > Gliridae > Muscardinus > Muscardinus avellanarius. The sequence continues at coordinate 29,843,657 of NC_137790.1, forward strand.
AGATTTTAGTGTCTAAGTATTTTACTTCTTGGTTAAGATTAATTCTAATTATCTTATTATTTTAGATGCCATTATAAATAATATTGCTTGCTTTTAGATTATTTGTTACTACTAAATAAATGTTCAACTGATACTTGTATTTTGATTTGTTATCCTCCACCTTTATTAATTTGTTTGATACTTCTAAATTTTGTAGTTGTTTTTACTATTTTTAATTTTATTTACAGTTTTTTATCTTTATTTTGTTGTATTAGGGATTGAACACAGCAGCATTCTACCTCTGAGCTATATCCCCAGTCCTACTTTATTTTTAAATTTGCAAACAAGATATCACTAAGTAAGCCAGACATGGTGCATGGAATTCAAATCCTCTATTTATTTTTAAATTTTACTTTCTTTTTTTATTGGTGGATTATATTCATACATCATAGTAGGATAAAAAACTTGTGTGTACATACATGCACACATCACTCAGTCAGCTCCCATTCAATCCCCACCCCCTTCCCTCCCTAATACTCCCTCCCATGCTTGGCTTCATGATTGATATCGATATGTTTGTCTAAATACATCATGTGCCTCAGAGAGTTTTCATCCCCCCTCCACTCCCCTCAGTTAGATTGCCTTATTTGTTCCTCTATAGGTTCTCCTCTTCACCTGGAGCTCCTCCTATGACCCATTTCACTTCAGCTTTCACATATTAGTGAAAGCATCCAATTTCTTACTTTTTTGACTGACTAATCTCGCTTAGCATAACATCCTCCAGTTCCATCCATTTCCCTTTCTTGACTGACTAATCTCACTTAGCATAACATCCTCCAGTTCCATCCATTTCCCTAAAAATACAGTAATTCTATTTTTTTTTCTTTTTTGGTGGTACTGGGGTTCCTGGAAGCCCTTCTACCTCCGCACTACACTCCCAGACCTATTTTTACATTTTTATTTGGAAACAGGGTCTCCTAAGCCAGCGCACACTGCTGGCTTCGAACCTGCGTGATCCTCCTGTCTCTGCCTCCCAAGCATGGGGATTACAAACATGCGCCACCACGCCCGGCGTAATTGTATTTTTTTAATGGCTAAGTAAAACTCCATTGTGTACATATCCCATAGTTTTGTAATCCATTCATCCGTTGATGGACATCTTGGTTGGTTCCATAGTTTGGCAATGGTGAATTATGCAGCTATGAACGCATGGATTAGTTTGGTAGTTTGGTTTCCTTTCTTTTGGATAGATACCCAGATGTGGTATTGGTGGGTCAAATGGTAGATTTGTTCCCATTCTTCTGAGGATCCTCCATACTATTTTCCAAAGTGGTTGCACTAATTTGCAATCCCACCAACAATGTTTTAGAGTTCCCACTTCTCCACATCCTCGCCAGCATTTGTTGTTGTTTGTGTTTTGAATGATTGCTATTCTAGTTGGAGTTAGGTGGAATCTCAGAGTAGTTTTGATTTGCATCTTTCTGATTGTCAATGATGTTGAACATTTTTTCATGAATTTATTGGCCATTTGAATTTCTTCTATTGTGAAGTGTCTATTAAGTTCACTTGCCCATTTTTTAATTGGGGTATTTGGTGTTTTTTTGGTGTTGAGTTTCTTGAGCTCTCTGTATATTTTAGATATTAGTCCTCTGTCTGAGGAATAGGTGACAAAAATCTTTTCCCATTCTATTGGCTTTTGGTTCCTCTATTTTATAATTGACCTGTCAGGATGTCTATTAATTATTGAGAATGAGGCTATAAAAATTCTTATTGTTACTGTATTCTACTTCTTCTCCATTCAGTTCTCTCAATGTTTGCATCATATATTTGGATGCTATGATGTTTTATGCATAAACATATATGCATAAACCCAACATATAATGGGTTTTATTTTTTAATCTATCAGCTATTCTATGTCTTTTGATTGTGGAGTTTAACTCATTTGCATTTAAAATAGTTATTGGTAATGAAGATTTTATATTGCCATATACATCTATATGTTTATATATAATTATTATGTATTTATGGTGGATTTACTTTCATCATTTTATAATGTCCTTCTTTGTTTCTTTTGACACTTTTTCACTTGAGATCTGGGTTTTCTGATGTAAATATGGCCACTACTGCTGTTTTTTGGCTACCATTTGCATGAGATGTTTTCTCCCATTCTTTCACTTTCCACTTATATGTCTTTAAATCTAATGTGTTTATTCTTTACAACATATATTGGGTTTTATTTTTTAATCTATCAGCTATTCTATGTCTTTTGATTGTGGAGTTTAACTCATTTGCATTTAAAATAGTTATTGGTAATGAAGATTTTATATTGCCATTTAAAAAATTAGATTCTTCTGTGATAGCTTCTTTTACTCCTGTTTCCTCTCTTGCTTTCTTTATGTTTTGTCGATTTTTTTTGCATAAGTATGTTTATTGTTTTGTTTGTTTGTTTGTTTGTTTGGGATTCTGGGGATTAAAGCCAGGGGCATTCTACCACTGAGCTATACCCCAGCCCTTTTCTTTATTCTTCATTTTGAGACAGGGTCTCAATAAATTATGGAGGGCCTCACTAAGTAGCTGAGGCTGGCCACAAACCTGTGATCCTCCTGTCTCAGCCTCCTAAGTACTGGGATTACAAGTGTGCACTACTACGCTGGGATTGCAGTACATTTATTTCCCTTTATCATTTTTTTTAGTATCTTCTATAATTATTCTTTTTGGTTACTATGAGGTTTACACAATTATTTTGTAATTATAATAGTCTGTTATACACTTAAAACAACTTAAATTACATACAAAACCTCTTAAAGTTTATTTCTTGCCGGGCATGGCAGCACATGCTTGTAATCCCTGTGCTTGGAAGGCGAAGACAGGAGGATCGTGCAGGTTTGAAGCCAGCCTCACTGGCTTAAGAGACCCTGTTTCCAAATAAAAATATAAAAAAAATAGGTCTGGGAGTGTAGTCTGGAGGTAGAAGGGCTTCCAGGAACCACAGTACCACCAAAAAAAAAAGTTTATTTCTTTCCATTTGATATTGCAAATTGCATATTTTATCTTGCATATGAGCTTATTTTAAATTAAAATTTATATTGTTATCTTTTAACATATCAGAATTAAAAGTGATTTATGCACCATTATTACAGTCTTATACTTAATCTGTTCAGACTTGCTGTAACAAAATACCTTCAAGAAAATGGCTCAATGAAGAAAACATTTATTTCTCACAGTTTGGGCACCTATATTCAGGGTGTGAGTAGATTTAAAGTCTGATAAGGACCTACTTTCTGCTTTATCAATACCATCTTCTCGTCGTGACCTCATATGGTGACTGGGGCAAGAGATTTCTCTGTGGGCTGTTCAATAAGCACACTATTCCCATTCCTGAGGGCTCTGCTTCCACAATCTAATTACCCCTGAAAAGCTCCACTTCCTTGTGGGGATAGGATTCGAGATATGAATTTGGGGTGGACGCAAATGTTGAGACCACAACAACGGTATTCCATTTATATTTATACATTTACTTGTACTAACAAACTTTATACTTTCATATGGTTTCATGCCGCTGCTAGAAGAAGTAGAATACAATAACAATAAGAAAGAGCTTTTGCTCTTAACTTTATTCCTTTAAACACTTTTCATAAGGTAAATCTCCTGGTAAAGATATACTTCCACTTTTGTTTATGAGGGGAAGTCTCTAGTACTTCTTCACATTTTTAATGTGTTTTTATTGGTATATTATAGTCTTACATCATAATGTAAATCATTTTGACAATGACATACATGCACACAGTACTTGCTGCCACTCCACCTCCCCCATTTCTCTCCTTCCCAGTACAGAAAACTGAGATTGACATTGGTATATTCACATATGTAAACATAGTGGATGATAGTATTTTCATTAATGAACCTCAGGTTTTCTCCTCCTGTTCTCTTAGACCTCCTGAAACTGAGGTTTCTCCTCTATTAAGATGTCGCATGGGATATTTTTAGCTAACTGTTGTGGTAGTCAACTTTCTACCACTATAACAAATATCTGATAGAATCAGCTTATACGCTAATATTAAAAACGTTTAATTTGGATCATAGATTTGTAGGCCTCCGTTCATGATTGATTGGCATCAATACTTCAGATCTGTGACAAAACAGCACATGATGGCAGTAGTTCCTATTAAAGAAAAATCACTCCCCTCGTGGTCAGAAAGAGAAAGAAAGAAAAGGGCTGGATCCCTTTTCCCCTTCCAGGGATAGATTGCAATGGCCTAAGGACCTCCCACATCACCATCTCCAAAGGCTCCTCATTCTCCACCTGTACCATCCGGGGACCAAACTTTTAACATATGGGCCTCTGGAGAACATTTTTTTCTGAACTACAGCATCATCTAGTGAGAAAAGTCTATTTCATATCCAGATACTCAGGAAAAGGGGATTTTTATTCATTCATTTGTTCACTTTTTTGTATGCTTTGCTATTCCCTGGTATCACATCCATATCAATTTTACTTTACATAAGTCTACTTGTTGATATCTCTCCCTGTGAATGACTTTTTTGTGTGTGGTATTGGGGATGGAACCCGGGGGCTTTCTACCAGGAAGCTACACCCCCAGCCCTACTTTTTATTCATTTTGAAACAGGGTCTCACTAAGGTGCAAAGGGCCTCACTGAGTAGTAGCTGAGGCTTTCCTCTAACTGTAATCCTCCTGTCTCACTCTCCCAAATGCTGGGATCATAAGTGTGCACCTTGCCTGACTTCCTTTGTATGTTTTCATAATTTTTGTATATTACATTTACTAATTCTAGTTTATCTTTATTTCCCAGTGACCATTGTATTTTATTTTTCTCCTTTATCTGACCATTCTTTTTCTCTTCATTGAAATAATTACAAGGAATCCTTGAATGCTAAAGCTATATCTCAGGCATTGATATTTAAGCAGAATCCAAAGGTTACATTTGAGACTGGCCTGACTGTGTATCTGCCATATGCCACTGAAATAATCTATTGTTTATCACTGTTTTATTGTGTTCTTATACAGTTTTATACTGTTTGGGTGTGATCTGGCAGTGTTAGCTTTATCTATTTCAAAATTAACCAAGCCAGCTGGAGGAGTGTAATTTAGAGGGATAACACATGGGTTTGTGAATGCTGACATCTTGATTGTGCTCTCAGGGTGTCTCATGATTCTTGATACCCAAGTTTTATCCAAATAAAGCATGAAAATTAAAACCCATATTTACTCTCCCACACTTATGAAGAAAATATTTTTATTGTTAAGAGTTTACTATAATATCAAGACGATAAGTGTAATAGTATAATTCTTTTAAATTATAGCAAGTGTATGGTCTTTAAATGAGTTAAGATGTGATGAGATTTGAATAATGGCCCAATGTTTTGTTTTGTTTTTCCAATATACTTTCCCATATTTTCCTCATTTTATTGCCAGTGTACTTGATTTGTTGTTTCTTCCCTCTTTTTTTTTCTTTCCTTCCTCTCATCTACAAATACTTACAAAGAATAAATTGTGAGGCCAGAGTCTGAGATCTCAGTGATGAACAATATAGTCAAAGAGATATTTTATAGGAGGGATGCACATAACATATCAACACACAGTGAACAATATAGGATCTTCTACACTAGCAAGTTTTATAAAGAAAAGAAGTCATTGTTATATGGTAGAGATTGATGGACAAGAAAGGAGTGGCTATTTCCCAACAGAAAGTCAAGTGAGGCATCTCTGAAGATGTGTCATTTGAGCTGACACCTAAATAACAAGAAACAGCCAACCAACCTGTGACTCAGGCAGACAAACAGCTAAGGTGAGCTTCACCACTTCACCAAGGTTAAGAAAGGTAAAGCAAGCCAGGATCAGTGGATGAGAACAAAAGGGGAAGAACCTGAGTTCAAGAGAGATGGGAAAGGCTCCACTCACTTAGGGTGCCGAAGATCATGGGGTAGGGGGTCCATTTTATTCCAATTTTATGTAAGAAGAAATTACTGGAGGGTTTAGGCAGGAACGTGATACGATTAGATTTATGGTTTTAAAGGATCACTATGTCTGCTGCATAGTGAATGAGGACGGTAAAGCAAGAACGGGGAAACTCAAGCATAGATAAATTGTTTTGTCCTAGACTACAAAGTGAGTCGCAGTATAAGAACCCTCGTCTCCTGACTCCAAGTCCAATTCTCTTTATCATTTTACCTTGTGACCTCATCATTTTCTATTTATTTTTCCATCATTTTGTCCTCCAGACATGATCTTCCTTTGTATCTTCCTAGATGATTGTATCAGATACTCAATTATCCTTTTATTTATTCTTCTCATGGATTGACCTTGCTGGGTTATAGACGCATGTTGTATTGCCTTTATTAAGAAATGCCCTTTAGTGAGACAATGCTTAGTGCATGTTTTGTAGGTGTGATTAAATGTAAAAATACAGTTCTAAAATAAAACCAAACAGATTAATAACTTTCTTACTGAAAGAAAATTGAGAAAAAAGGCAATAGGGGAGGAAAACATCATTAACATTTGCAAGTACTTCCCATCAGTGGCTTCCACTGATTTTAGTTAATTATCCAGAACAAAATTAATCACTTTTGTAAAATTAATTCTTGTCTAAAGAAATTTTGTTGTGAGTGGATAATTCATACACAATTTGAAAAGTAGAAATTTTTAGATGAAGAATGAGTATTAGGTTTTTATATTATTTTAGATGAAGCAGAAATGAATAAATCTGTTATCAATCTCTTTGCTTATTATGTTATTATGTTCCTATTAGTTTTCTCATTCATTTCTTCATTCAATGAAACTTTATAAATAATTTATGTGTGTCAGAGTGGACAATGTCTTGTATACTTGATCTCTGAAGTGTTATTCTCTCTTGATTTGTCCATTTCTTACTCCTGACTAGTTTATGTACTATAGTAATTTAGCTGTGCTATCCATCTTGCACATCTCTGTCAGAATGAATATTTTGGTAATATATTTGCCTTAATAATTCCTTCCATGCTCCCCTGACTCCACATACTCACACTCTTCTCTCTCTCTCTCTTTTTTTTTCACAGCCACTTGAACTTTACTTGCATATTCAAGGCCAGTGCACTCTCAGGAACTTGTCCTGCCCTCAGTCTGAATTCATTTAATAAATCTTTCCTAGGTAACACACCAGATAGCACATCAAAAGTCAAGCTTGGAGCTGGATGTGGTGGCACACACCTGTCATATGAATACTTGAGAGGCTGAGACAGGACGATCAGTCTTGTGGTCAGCCTCAGCAATTTAGTGAGACCCTCTGCAACATAGTGAGACCCTGTTTCAAAATATAAAAATAAAATGAAGATTGCAGTGTAGCTCAGAGGCAGGATGTTCCTGGGTTCAATCCCTAGTATTCACCCTCCCAACACACAAACATACACACACACACACACACACACACACACACACACACACACACAAGCTTGGTGACAGTTTTTCTTATGGTTCTTTTGTTTCCTGATGATACATTTTCTACTCTCTCAGTGGCCAGTTCTTTTCTTGCAGTCATACCCTTTATCCCATTAGGCTGGGAATCCTATTCTTGAACCATAATCCTTTCCGAGCCAGACTTTTCTGTCTAGACTCTGTATATTGCTTATCTTGACCACTTCTGATTGTGTTTGCTTCACCTCATAGGATACTACTCAAGTGCTGGGACATTATCTCCTGCCTGCCTTAGCTGAGACCGATTCTAAGGTCTTTCTAGACATCCATATACTATATTGTCATCTGCTCATTTCTTAGGCCTCTCGCAAAACATGCAAGACATATCTCTAGGCTCATTCATGATTTTCTGTTTGGTGTATTCAGTGGACATTCATCAGAGGTCTCTCTGGTTCTCATCTCTCTCTCTTCTCTGTTTTCTTCATGAGCTTGTTTAACAGGACTTGTCCTTTAATATTGGCATTAATCAGACTTCTTATCTTTAATTCATGTCTTTTTTTGCCTTTTTTCTTGTGATACTGGAAATTGAACCCAAGGATATTCTATCTCTAATTACACCCCCAGCCCTTTTTATTTTTTTTTATTTTGAAACAAGAACAAGATATCACCAAGTTGCTGAGAGCCTTACTAAGTTGCTGAGACTGGCTCCCGCCTGTGCTCCTTCTGTCTCAGACTTCTAAGTACTAAGAGTATAGGCATGCAGCTCCACAACCAGCTCACTTGTCATTTTTAATACTGTGGGATGCTGTCCCTTGTTTGAGCCACCTGTGGGCATCCACTCTTGTTTCAGCTGCCATGCAGCCTAGCCTTAATCTATATTCTCTGGCTTTATGCCTAACTTTCTTCAAACTACTCTTCATCATCTTGATCCTAATATTTTGAAACTTGAACATCTCATCTACCCTCTAAGTTGGTCCTCTTCCTAAACTTCTGTCTAATCATCTTCCCCACACAGTTTCATATCAATGCGACCACTAGTCCTGATCATTTTAATGCGTGACTGTTTCTTGGCATCTTCTGTACTTTTCTCTTTTATCCTCTTTACCTTTCATTGATTTGGCACATGATAACCATCTCTATCCTAGACTATGTGTCTTAAATGTCATCTTCTCGTTCTCTTAGCCCCCTTGCCAGACATGCAAGAGGTACCTCTAGGCTCAGTCATGACTTTCTGCTTGGCATATTCTGTGGGCATTCGGCAGAGGTCTCTCTGGTTCAAGCAAGCTACCATAGAATGACCAGATGGAACTGTTTAAGATATCAGAAGCACTCAGTCAGGCTGAGTCAGAACCTGCAGCATCTCATTGTCTGAAGGTTCCTTTGACAATATATACGAGCCATCCACAGTGGGCCTCAGATACATCACTGGCTTCCTTCTCCTATCACCCTCTGCCTTGAGCTCGGGTTCAGCAACAATAAATTATCTGTAGTTTTCTGCAGGTTTTCACTATATCTATAACTTTGGTCCTGCAACTTTGCTTACTTGAAGTCAGCCCTTCTCCTTCTTGACTGATCTCGTACTTTCTTCTACACCCATTGCTGTCTGTCTATTATCCATTTTGCTCACTACCATTTCTCCATTTTCTCAAATTTCCACTGTGACACCGGCATCCCCACACTGCCTCCCCTTCCTGCTGACTAAAGCCTTCTTTAGCTCTGCTCAAAGACACTGTATGATTATAGTATTGCCTTTGGAATGCAAAAGAAATAATGAAACATAATCATATATTCATGTTTCATTATTTCTTTTGCATTCCAAATGTTACTTGGTTTACTATTAAGCAAAAAATATATCTTGGTAAATAACTGTGCTTGCATGATTTTTTATGTAGGTTATTTTAATTAGATAAAATATATGTTTTTAATGTCCTAATATTTATATTGTATCATTCTTTTTCTTCTTATTATTAAGAGTGGGGATCAAACCCAGGGCCATTCTACTGCTGAGCTATACTTCAGGGACCCCCCCCTTTTTTTTTGCAGTATTGGTGATTTAACCCAGAAGTATTCAACCTCCTGACTATACCCTCAGCCCTTTTTATTTTTTTATTTGAAACAATAGTTTGCTGAGAGTCTTACTAAGTTGCTGAGGCTGGTCTTAAACCTGTGATCATCCTATCTCAGCCTCCCAAGTATTGGGATTACAAGCATTCTCCTCTAAGCCTCATTCTCCCCAGCCTTTTTTTTAACTTTAAAAAAATGATTTTCACTAAATTGCTGAGACTGGCCTCAAACTTATAATTCTCCTGTCTCAGCTTCCTATGTACTAGGATTACATGCATCTATCACCATGTCTGGCTATTAATTTTTTTTTGAAATAGTTCAATTTTTAAAAGTTTTAAATTATCACATACTGATACTTTTAGTTATTTAATATCATATTTCTAGTTTATATGTATATTTTCTTTTCTATAATTATTTATTGTTGCATAGAAAGCAATTGTGGACTTTTCTCTAAAATTTTTTAAAATGTCTTTAAAAATTATTTTATTGGTGCATTGTAGTCATACATCTTAATGGGTACAAGATGATAAAGATATACATGCACACATTACTCAATTAGCCCTTACAGAATTCCGATACCATCCACTCCCTCTCCCCCATCCCTTCTTCTCATGTTTGGCATAGTGACTGATATGTTTGTGAATGCACAACATGTACATTAGAGAATTTCCCTCTTCTCCCCTCCCATTCCCCTCAGTTAGGTCACCTTATTTGCTCATCTATAGTATCTCCTTCTTTGTCTAGAGTTCCTCCTATGACCCATTTTCTCCCTAGTTTCTGAATAGTAGGGAGAGCATTTGATTTCTTATGTTTTGTGACTGACTAATCTCAATTAGTATAATGTCCTCCAGTTCCATCTATTTCGCTGTAAATTACATAATTGTATTTTTCTTTATGGCTGAGTAAAATTCCATTGTGTACATATCCTACAGTTTTGTAATCCATTCATCTGTTGATAAGCATCTTGGCTGATTCCATCGTTTGGTAATGGTGAAGTGTGCAGGTAGGAACATAGATACCCATGTGTTAGTTTGATAGTTTGGTTTCCATTCTTTTGGGCAGTTACCCGAAGTGGTATTGCTGTATAATATGGTAAGTTCATTCCCATTCTTCTGAGGATCTGCCATACTGTTTTCCAAAGCGGTTGCACTAACTTGTAATCCTGCCAACACTGTAGTAGAGTCCCCAATTCTCCACATCCTCGCCAGCTTTTATTGTTGTTTGTGCTTTTAGTGATTGCCATTCTAGTTGGAGTTAGGTGAAATCTCAGGGTAGTTTTGATTCACATCTCTCTGATTGCTAATGATGTTGTGGATCAATAGTGGGAATGCTTTAAACTGAAGAGCTTCTTAAAGCAAAGAAAACTATCAAGAACCTCAACAGAGAGCTGAGAGAATGGGAGAAAATTTTTGCCAACTATTCCTCTGATAGAGGACTAATATCTAGAACTCAAGAAACTGAGCACTAAAAAACCAAATAATCCAGTCAAAAACGGGCAAGTGAACTAAATAAACATTTCACAAAAGAAAATCAAATGGCCATTAAATGTATTAAAAATGTTCAACATCATTAGCAATCAGAGAAATGCCTTTTTTTAACCCTTACCTTTGAGCTATACCTCCAGCCCTATTTTAATTTTTTTTTATTCCAAATTAGGAACTCAGTAAGTTGTGGAAGCCTCACTAATTTGCTAAGGCTGGCCTCAAACCTGCTGTCCTCCTGTCTCAACCTCCCGAATAATGAGATTACAAGTGTGTACCACCATACCTGGCTAAAATTTATACTTTCTGACACAAGAATACTTGTAACATTTGGTTTATCTAAAAATAAATACTACATATTTATTCCATCTTTAAAGCAGATATAATAGTATATTGGAGACTATCTATTAGCTAATGAAAAATTTGAAAATGAATGAATATTAAGTTATCTAAATACCTAAATTGTAACTCAGTGATTATAATGTAACTATTAGAGCAATTTATTTGAATACTATGATGAAAGATGCTTATAATTTTGTATTTACAAAGTTGCAAAGCTGGGGATGGTGGCACACACTTTTGGGAGGCTGAGACAGGAGGATTGTGGTTTGTGGACAGCCTCAGCTACTTAGTGAGGCCTTTTGCAACTCAGTGAGACCCTGTTTCAATATAATGAATAAAAAAATAGGACTGAGGGTATAGCTCAGAGGTAGAATGCCCCTGGGTTCCATCTCTAGTACCACAAAAAATAACTTTGCAGTATTATATACACAACACTATCACATTTTTGTTAGATTAGCCACCAACAAATACATGCATAGAAGTGTACATCTATAGACAGTATACCTGATGCATATGTCATATATATGCATGTCTTCATGTACTCATATATCCATACATAGGTAAATGATCAAAAGAATGGAGGACAGTATACCCACATGCTGAAAGTACGTAACTCTAGTAATGTATAATTGGTAATTTTCATTTTTTCCTTAGGTTTTTCTCTCATTATCATATTGAAAATAATACAGGATGTTTGTATCAATTAGAAAGCAGATGCAATAGCATATTGGGAAATATCTACTTATCTAATCCTAAGGAATTGGAATATATGATTCTAGAGGCTGAGAAGTCCAGATCCAGAAGAGCTGATGATGTGAGACCCAGTGTGTTCGAGTCTAAAGGCAGAAAAAGACTGATGTCATAAAAGGGATTTCTCTCTTCCCTACCTTTTTGTTCTATTCAGGTCTCCAGCATATTGGATGAATTACCACTACAGTGGTAATTAATATTATTTAATTAGGAAATTTACACATTCAGGGGCTTCCATGTATATATATATATATATATATATATATATATATATATATATATATATAAATGTATAACTAACTTATTATTTTATAGAGACCTTCTTTGTCTCTTGTCACAGCTTTGGGCTGAAAGTCTATTTTATTTAATATAAATATAGCCAGAAAAAATTTAAAAAATAAGAAAAGTGATTAAAAACATAACTAGCTCAGTTTTCTTTTATTTTCTATTTGCATTATTTTTCCTTCCTACTATTATTAGCCTGTATTCATAAGAGTAAAGTGTGTATTTTATTAGAACATGTTAGATCTTGCTTTTGTGTGTGTATGGGTCTGGGGATGGAGCCCAGAGGCATTTGACCCCTGAGCTACACCCCTTACCCAATTTTTTATTTTTTATTTTGAAACAGGGTCTCACCTAGTTGCAGAAGGCCTCACTAAGTAGTTGAGAGTGTCCGCGAACTGCAGTCCTCCGGTCGCAGCCTCCCAAATGCTGAGATTACATGTGTGCACCACCACGCCCAACTTAAAAATCTTGCTTTTTAATCCATTCAGCCACTCCATATCTTTTTATTGGAGAATTTAATCCATTCATATTTAAAAGAATTATGGACATGTTAGTTTTACTACTGTTATTTTATTTACTGACAATTTTGATTGTGTAGTTCCATTTTCTGCTTCACGTCTATCCTGTTTTATGATTTGTTGAATTTTTATGGTGTGATGCTTTGATTCATTTCTTTTTAACTTTTTATATCTAAAAAGATTATTATTTGTGGTTACCATGGGGTTTACTCAAATTATCTCATAGTTATAATTATATTAATTTAATAACAACTTAACTTCAATGTATAAAAAAACTCTACACATTTACTTCCCTCTATTCTTACACATTTTATGCTTTTGTTGGCACCTTATATCATTTTAATTATGTGCATCCATTAACAAACTTGTATAGCTACAGTTATATTTAATACTTCTCTACTTTTATGTTAGAATCCCAAGTTACAGTTTTAGAAGAAGTTATTTGTAGATTTAGTGACTTTTCTGTGCCAATTTTACATTTCTCCAACTAAACCTCTCTTTACTTTCAAATAGAATCAATCTGCACTAGGCTTTCCTGTCCTGGAATGATGATAGTTTTTATTGTCTCCTATGAGTGTTGAATTTTAAAATAAACCCAAGGAGGAATTTCTTCCTTATTTTCTCCTGTAGACTGTGGACTGTAGGTGTTGAAGTTCCTCAGTTCCTCCTTGGGAGATATCCTTTATTACCCAACTCTTCTAGCTGCCATGACACTCAAGAGGGAAGACTTGTGTTTCAGTCTCCCAGCCCCACCCTGTCTTCTGAGTCTGAGGATAATAACCATTTAAATTTGAATAAAGTATTTTTATGGAAGAAGAACAATTAGTTTGCACTTATTAGTTTGAGGATATTGTTTCATGATAATGAACCCTAGAAAAGAAGTTTTATGAAACTTTTTTAGTGTGTTCTTCCCAGGGAAATCATGAAGGAAATATGAAGGTGAATATCAAATGCCTTGCTTCTTCCCTAAAGCATATATATAGGCAGAGTATACGGGGTTCTTTTTCCTAATTTCACATAGTATTGCTTGAAGAAATTTATCATTAGGCTCTATGCATCTCCAGAATTTTAAATTTGAAAATTTAATGCGCTTTAATGTGGGGTTATTTTTATTTAATTTTGGAGTACTACAAGAAAGGGTCAGAGCAAAAAGTAAAATTATATAAAAAATGTGGAGAAGGATCCAGGCAGAGTGGCTCATGCCTGTAAACCTAGTATGTTGGGAAGATGGGACAGTAGGATTGCAAGTTCAAGGCCAGCCTCAGAAACTTAGGAAGACCCTCAGCAACTTAGAAAGACCCTGTTTCAAATAATAATAAAAATGAGCTGAGTTGAACTTCAAGGTAAAATGCCCCTGGGTTCCATCTCTATTAACAACAAAAGTCATTACAAAGAAATGAGGAAGAAAATGAAAATAGGCTGGAGATGAAGTGTGAATGTGTGATGTGTAGTAGTTATCTCCAAGAACCTATTTCTAAACTCATGTAATTTTAATATGTATAGGTGATTAGAAATATCTAATATTTTGCACAAATCAAGAAAATTAAATATGAGTAGAGTATGCAGTTAATTTTTGTCTTTTTTTCCCCCAGTGGATGTATATCACTGCAGTTTATATTGGAAAAGGAAGAGGGGAAAGAATAAAGAGAGAGAAAATCATCCACTTTCTATTATTCTTTCTAAATATTACAATGGCAACCTTTATAACTAAGTAAAAGAGAAAAGTTATGTGCCTGAAAGAAAATTAATCATTTCTAAAAGTGGGTTTTCTTTATAAATTAATTGCCTATGTAGGGTGCACTCCAGGAAAGCACAGAGAAACAAACAAATATCTTTATGACAAGCTCAGGTTTGCTGCATAGTTTTGAACTCTTTGGAAATCTATCAAAGTAAATATGTTATTATATAAATCACATTATGAACTGAAAAAATCAAGCACTAAAAAGTATCCTCTTTGAAGGAAATTTTCAGATAAAAATGATTTCAATCTGATAATAGGCTAGAGATATGCTGAACCTACTTAAAATTTATTTCTTCAAATACTTTTATTCATTAATTAAACAAATTTGAAGATTATTATGTATTAATCACCTATTATTCTATATTTTGTTTAGGTATGATGATTACTTAAAATGGTTTTACTGTGCTGAGTGTGATAGCACACATCTGTAATCCCAGTATTTGGAAAGTTGAAACAGGAAGACTGCATATTGGAGTGTAATGTATCCAGATTCTCAGCAACCTAGCAAGACCCTGTTTCAAAACAAAAATAAATACAATAAAAAGAGTTAGGAGTATAGCTTAGAGTTAGAATGTCCCTGGTTTCAATTCTCATGCCATAAAAAATGTATTTTACTTCATTTTTTGAATTATTTTTTGTGAGGTATACTAATTAGAAAGTTGATAAAAATGTGATTAATAGGCAAAGTACTTGTTACCTTCTCAAATATCGTTCATCTGGTATGTAGTGAAAATAGTACACAATTAAATATATCAATCATGGAAAGTAACTTAGATAAGCAGAAATCAGAGGAAATTGTTATGGTATAGAAATCATCTGTGATATAGAAATTCTGCAATCAAATCAGGCAAGCAGTTTTTCCTATGGAATACCCACTAAGATATGAAATAACATTATCATTTAAAATTATCCTTGTTAGTAATAATTCAAGAATATTTTTAGCTAAAACAGAAGAAGGAAGGTTGCAGAAACTTCTAGAAACTTAGAACTAATCAAAGAAACTCTGGTTTATAAAATGCATACTTTATCAAATGAATTCACACCCAGGGTCTCATCAGCACTGTGAAGTAGGCATTCAGAGAGCCTAGCCAGAGATTTTAATTAGAGGAAACAGCATGGGGTAATTTGGTAGTTTGTAAATTGTATTCTAGATCAGTACGTCTCAATTTATTGTGGGTACACACCACCTAGACATCTTGTTGAATGGTAGATTCTGATTCAGAGACCCTGGAATGGGACCCAAGATTCTGCAAGGTTACCATGATCTTAGGTAGTGCCGATGGCCGCTTAGAGAAGAGGCTTTGAAAGGTCATTGGATTGCCTCTAGGGGCTGGGAGGAGAGGTGGTAGAGGTCTAGAGAAAGGACTCTTAATAATCTTTCCCTTCTTGGATTATATTAACTACATTTTTAACATATGTCAAGGTTGCATATTGGATTTTATTTAAAGATTTGTTGTTGTTATTAAATTTTTTCACTTAATCATTATTTTTAATATATTGGGGAGAAAAACTTTCAACAGGTCTCTAGCAGTAGCCATCCTCAATCTCACTAGAGTTGCTTACCTAACTTCTCCATAGTGAATGAAACTGAATACAAAATCTCAAATGTAACTACCACTACTATAATTTTAATATCATTTCTAAAGGAAAACTGCTAGTAAGTGGTAGCAGAGGATGGGCTCATGTCTTCTAAATCCAGGCCTCTTGACAATAGACCACACATTTATTGAAGTATTTCTAGTGATAGGAAACAAATATGGCCTTTTCCTCAGGATGAATGATGAAGGATGATTTAATTTGCTACAGGATACTATTTAAAAATTAGAGCATCTTAGCAGGTACTAGAAAAGAGAGTGTGATGACAGAGGGGAGAAATACTCTCTTCTTCCTACTTATAGGTAATTCCTGGGTATCTTGAAATACAAGATTGAAAAATAACATAGAATTTAACAATAGAAAAGATTTGAAGATTTTATAAATTAAGTATATTTTGTAGTCACGGGAGTTGAGTCACTGTTCCCAAGTTCGCCTAATTAGTGGCAAAATTAGGACCAGGTCCTGGGTCTCTATGTTCTGCTATGAATACCTTCTGTGACATTTTTTAGTCATATAAAAAAAACCTCCCACCAGTAACGGTAGTGGGCTGATCATACATTTTGTTTCTCCTTTCACCTCCTGCCTCCAGCTCTGCTGCCAGACCTAATAGTTAATGAAGCTGATATAAGCAGAAGCGGAGAAGCAGCTAGTAGGACAAGGAGAAGCCAAAGAATACACACTGGGGATCTGAACGTCAGTCAGATTGCATAAGCCCTGTTTATCTCCACTGCAGAAATTGTCATCATTGTGCATATTTCAAATTCTTTGTTGTTCTGGTGCCAGAGCCCTTTGCTGACATACTGGGTAAAAGGGTAGAATTTAATGACAGGGTGATGTGAAGCCACAATAGAAATAAGATTGTACTGAAATAGTTATTATGCATACAATAAAAAAGAGTAAAATTCAGTGATGAAAATGTATTATGAATGCACATTATTTATCAGAGTAGTTGGTATTTACTGAGCATTTAGTACACAGTAGACATTGTTCTAAGTGCTCTTTAGACAGATATTATTTTAATACTCTCAGATGCACCCAACTCCAAGTCAGTGAATTTCCAGAGTGATACCTAAAAAACATGATGGTAAACATATTCACTAATAGTTTTCTATCATTACCAGACTTTTTTTTTTTTTTTTTTTTTTTTTTTTTACTGAATCTGCAGTTGTTTGACTTAATGCATAAAACCATGTGGTTTTTAGCTATCCTGTGGATCCTTTAGTTGGCCAATCTATTCAGACTTCTCACTTTTATCTGATCTGGAAATGAAGAAACTGCAAATGTCTCTGAGACTTGCATTTTCTCTTTAAGACATAAAGAACTACTTAAAATTTATCAATATTATATGTTTTAATCTTCTGTCCACACCACTTGAGGAATATCAGGCACAAAAATAAAAGTAAATCTTATTTTAAGTTTATAAGTCGTCACACAAGTTTTTGTATGTGTGGTCCTAGGGATAGAACCCAGAGCCTACTTCTATCTGCCTCTTTGATAAATATAGTCTTTGGATTTTAAAAAAAATCCAAAGAAAATTTTTGTGAAGACTCCTGAAATTTTTTCAGTAGGATTCATTTGGAATGTAAACATTTACAATTTTGTATTTTGTCCTAAACCTTGTTTAAACATATTTTCTCTATAGTTAGGTTTTTAAGTTGCAGAACAGGGATCATCATATACATTATTTTATTAAATTTCATTTTATAAATGTTTCTAGGTACATAAAAACATAAAATACAAGCTGCTCAGCTTAATAAAACATTATCTGTACATGTGAAGTCCCCTGTGTATTACTCTACTCTGAACACATCTCACATCCCCGCAACTAGAATGAGCCCCTAACATTTATCCAGTGTACTTCCACATACTAATTACAGGTACCCCCTTTTTCTTTTTACTTGACTTTTTCTTTCAACATTTATTTGTAGAGACTCCTCCATACTGATGAGCATATCATTTTCTCTGACCCCTGTTACTTCATTGTTTGAAAACAATATGATTTATTTCTTTATTTTCTTATTTATGGAGACTTAGGTTTTTTGTTTGTTTACTTTTATAATTTGACCTCTTAGTCTTTGGAACCATAAAACCTCATGGATAAAAGATGCAAATGCTTTACAGGATTTTTATTCCAAATTATAAGTCATTAGCAGATTACCTTCTTGTATGGAAACCAGTGAGTTCATCCCATTTAACTAACTATCCTTCTCAGTTTCAGTACATATGCTTAGTGAACTGCTATAATACCAAATTCACATATTTTACTCTATAGTTTCCCATACTAAGATTTCAATCTGAAATCACAAAGAGGAACGATGAGGGTTAAAGTACAGATAAAATTTTCATGGTCACTACAGTAAATAAAAGGTCTAGAGAATTTGATGAGGATTTTGATGATGGTGCCTGACATTACTACTGAATGAATGCCCCTTTTAAGCACATCAGTACTGCTTTTGTGCAGTGGTTCTGCATCACCTTCTGCACAGGAATTAACTCATGTTTTATTTATAAATGAATCACAACTTTCACAGTTCACTTTCCATAAGGGAACCTTCCAGAATTGTTTTAAATGTAGCCATCAGCTCATGGCTAATGTTTCTCAGTGTCATGGATGCCTGCAAAAAAGGGAGTTGAATGAGTGTGTGTCTCACTTTGCTGGCATGACTTGACTTAACTTACTGAGAAAGCTACCTGATTTGCTTAGGTTTATTAGAGTCCTTCAATACCAAGTACAAGTCTTGTAAAAAATTATAAAAATCCCAAGAAAAAAAATCTTCATCAGTGACTAATATCCCTTTGCTCTGTATTTCCAAGTTGTGCTGCCATCAAACAGACAAATGTAAAAACTCAGACTCTGGTGTGATTTTCTTGTGTGTAGGCAGTTATTTCAGCAAATGAGGAGATGATGTCATATCACAAGAGAGGTGCAGTGGTAAGTGTGAGGACAAGTCATCCCTTAGCAAGAAAGATTAATGTGCTGTTCTAAAATTCAACTGTTAAATGTGATGTTTACTCAAAAGAAGTTTGAAAAGTGAACAAATGGAGCTGTCAGAGAAAGTGCTGATGGCATACAAAATGCTGAAATAAACAGCTGACGATGCATGAAGATCCAAAGACACGTTGATGCTTCTGTCGGTGCTACTGCTCATACACATCCATGTTGTTGTCCTCTAAATGTGTTGCTTTCATACTGTTAATAACAGTATTGAATCTTTATAGTGGGCAACTTTTCATTGACTATAAATCAATAAACATAAAAGAAATTTGAACACGATAAGTCAAACTAATTACCATGGTTTTCAATGAACCACTTTTAACTGGTAATTATTTATATCATTCACAATGGTCATGAAATTGATAAGGCACCTGATCAGAAACCTGTTGCTTTTTTCTATGCTGTCTCAATCAACATTCTCCCTGCTGTAATCCAAAATTACGGACCACACAACTTAGAAAAAGAAAGATTTATTTGCTCTCGGTTTTTGAAGATTTTAGGCATTCAGTCCATGTCAGGCTGGGTATGTGGAGCTCAAGACATGGCAACAGGAAGGGGAGAGAGAAATAGAGAGAGAGAGAGAGAGAGAGAGAGAGAGAGAGAGAGAGAGAGAGAGACTGACTCTGCATTCACATGATGGAAGCCTGAAATAAGAGAGCAGGAAAGCAAGGGAATTCAAGACAAAAGCAAAGTCTCTAAGACCACACACTCAATGAGTCACTTTCTCCAGCTATACCAGAATTGTCTAGGTTACCACCCAGTACATTCATTAAAATGGATTTATCTATTGATGCTACTATAACCCCCATGGCTTAATTATATCACCTCTGAGCATTAATACATGGGCTCTTCAGGGGGTATTCTATAACATATGCAAACAAGATGAACATAATTTTCAGAATTCTTTCCAATTGAGTTAGGCCCATGTATTTGGTTCGGACAAACACTTTGTCAGTAAAGATACTGAAAGTCTTCCCTAGGATTAGTGTTTAAAATCCTCCATGACACCCTTCATTTACTTACTCTGTGTATTTGGAAGTGAAAGACACCAAAATGCATAACCACATAATGAACAAATTCATATCTGAGTCCTTGTTTAAAGGAGAGATATCCAAGGAAGCTGTCCAGTGTGCAGGGATTTTTCTATAAGCAAAAAATAAAACTTTATTTTGCTTAAAAGTGAGTTCTCTGTGTTTGTTAGCACTTCTGTCTTAGTATACTGATCAAATAAATTTTGTCCAAACTCAAATCTTTTTCCATGAGTATTTGTTGGATTCACTAATTCTTAGGTTTCTTTTAGTATAATTTTAATGAATTTAATTGTTTAATTGAGTTTTCCTACAATTGAGTGAGAACAAATTATAAATGAGATCCTTTTTAGAATAGAAGATGGATTTCAATAGGAGAGGACCTCACTGATCACCTTGGTGCTTTGATATCTATTTCTAAGAAAACTTAGCTTCTCATAATTCAGATCACTCTTTTGTAAATAACTTTGAAGTTTCTAGATTATTTTAGCTTCCAGAATATAGCACATAGTTAAGAATGAATTATAATTCAAAAACCTTTTTTCTCATTGAAATGAGAAACTCATGAAATACTTTAAAGTGGGTCAAAAAGATTATGTCTAAGCATATCTCCTGGGTTATTTAACTTTATGACTCAACTTTCAGTTCCTTCTGTTGTCATAGAACAATTTTCCAACTGTCTCAGTTGTAAATAACTAACAATAATGCAAATGATTTTATCTACTGCTCATAAATAAATTTTGCCCAGTGAAAATACATTTTATGTACCTCTCTACATCTCTCCTTCCCAGGAAATAAGTTAGTTTTATGCTAATCTGTATATTACCTTCAATATTATTTTTTCACATGTGGAGTTCTCTTATGGTTCCCTGTAAACTACTTGAATCATCATGTGTGTTCCCTCATATTTGATGAGTTAAATAAAAATTTTGAGATTTCATATTTGTATGAAAATGAATGGATTAGTCCTCAAATAAAATGTCAGATTGTTCCACAATATGAAAGAACATAAAAACTAAATTATAAAAGTTTGTTTTTATTGCCATGATTTATAGTACTTCAGTCTAGAAAGAAACTGAAGTGCATTGAAATTTTACCAAAGTTTACTTAATGTTGATGAGTTTAATTTCCTAGTATTTTTTATTACTTTTGTATATGAGAAGCTATTCTTTATTTTCTTTGTAGTACATGTGATAGTAAAGATTATTCATTTTCCTAGTGCAATTTTCTATATTTGTTACCTTAACTTAATTATTATATAAGACCAAAAATGAAAGAACAAAGGTTTTTCACTTAAAAAATGAACTAAGGTTTCTACAATCATGCTAATTTTTATGTTTATGTTAAATTGTTTTATTGTTACTTTTCTTAAATAGATAGCTCTTTATATCCCAGGCAAGATCTTATCTTAATCATGGCTCTAAATTTTCTATGAAAATGTTTTGATTATAGCCTTCCCAGATTTACTTCCTAAATGTAGAAAAAAAACCCAAAATTTTAAGATATCTTTTGCACCTAAACTACATTTGAGGAGAACTTTCAGAGGACTCCTAACAAATCACAGAGATTTATTGTTTGGTTTATAAAAACAGGTGCCAGCAGACTTCCGGGAAGATGGCGACAGAGAAAAGTGGGGCTTACGAGCCCCGCTAACAACCAATCTCTATTACCACAAAATCAGCGCCTTTCATAGCCAGAAAACACCATCAGCAGAGAAACAAAAATGTAACTTCAAGGGACAGAGAAAAAGAGAGCTGTAAAAACGAGACACCAGAAACCAGACTGCAGTGCTGCAGCCAGAGCCATGGCGTGAAGCGGCGGACGCCATTTCCCCTTGCAGCACCAGGTTCCAGAGAGGAGGGTAACTCATAACAGAGCTCAGAGCCACAGAGGAGATACGCCGGCCTCACGGCCGAGGACGCAGCAGCAGTGCCTTACTGCCAGCGGCAGCGGCGAGCTCACTGGACGGCTCCAGACCAACACACTCAACAGCCCACCAGGCTCCAGAGAGGAGCAGCGGGCAGCGAACCGAGGTGAGCCGCTGCATAACAGCCGGGCGGAATTCGGTAGATTTCTTGGTGCAGGGAGCATCTAAAGTTCCAAGAGGCTGGGCTCAGCTCACCCTGCAGGGACTCAGAGCGGAGCTCAAAACCAGAGAAGAAATACGCCAGCCTCATGGCAGAGGGCGTGGCAGTGGCGCCATATTTGCAGCAGCAGCAAATTCACCAAGTCCACGACAGCTCCATCTGCGCATTCAACAACAGTGAGTCAAATTGTGGCTCCTAGAGGAGAAATCCCAGTACTGTACTCCCAGGGACTTGACCCAGTGGGGGAGTGGTGGTGGGAGAATTCACCATAGGAGAATGCCCAATCTGGCACTGCCCCCCCCCCCCCGGTCTAAAGCAGCCTTGATTGACTCCCAGGGTCTGAGACTCTGTGATACAACCCAGTAAAGGAGTAGTGGTGACTGAGATACCACAGACTCGAGTGAATATCCAGAGCACATTAAGTGAAGTCGTAGTGACCCAGGGAAGAACCCAGAGAAGGCACAAAATTCCGAAATCATGGGAAAGAGGAATAACAATGGAGCAATGAATGCCCACAACCCCACAATATCAGAACCTGATAAAACAGAAATTCAGAGATTTCTAGAAGATCAAATCAGGAAAATAACTGTAGAAACAATAGAGGTGTTTCGAAAAGAATTCAGAGAGAGCCAAAGAGAGATAAAGGATGCAATTAATGAAGTAAAGGCCTTAATTCAAAGCACAAACAACTGATTAGACTACATGGAGAATAGAATCTTGCTCCTAGAAGATGATCATTCCAAAAATGAACGCATAGTTTCTAATTTAGAAAAAAAAAATCCGACAGTAGGAATCTGACATTGAAGAAATATGGGCCCATTTTAAGAGAGCTAACCTAGGAATAATTGGAATAGAGGAGAGAAAAAAAGGTGAAACCAAAGGGATCAACAATATTTTCAAGGAAATAATAGCAGAAAATTTTCCAAACATAGAGCAAGAGGTTGATACACAGGTCCAGGAAACTTATAGAACTCCCTTTAGACAGGATCGGAGAAGAGGATCCCCACGCCACATAATTGTCAAAATGAACAATGTGGAAGCCAAGCAGAGAATCTTAAAGGCAACAAAAACAAAGGGCCAAGTGACATTCAGAGGCAAACCAATTAGAATCACTCCAGACTTCCCAAACCAAGTCATGAGAGCCAGAAGGGCTTGGAGTAACATATTCCAAACTCTGAAAGAAAACAACTTCCAGCCAAAAATTTCCTACCCAGCAAAACTTTCTATCAAATTAGATGGGGAAATAAGAAGCTTCCATGACAAACAGAAACTGAAGGAATTTATGTCTTCAAAACCAGCACTAGAGAAAATACTCAAAGAGATTAACTACAAAGAAGAAATAGGTAACACACACCAGAACCAGAGAAACAAGATTTTCCATCCAACAGACGACTAAGATTGGTTATCTGTGGAGATTCATTATTTATGTTAGTCTTTTACCTACCTCTAAATTGTATTGTTTGCTTTTATTGTTGTTAATTTTTAGGATTTCTAGTTGGAATATTAATATACCTTCAGATATAGCATTTGGAAATATTTTATCCCATTTTATCAGTAACTTTTAACTCTGTTTACATTGTCTTTGGATATACATTTTTTTTAGGGAGTTTATTTACCCTTTTGTTGCCTGTGCCATTGAAATAATATCCAAGAAATCACTGCTAATTTCAATGTTGTGAGGTTTTATGACCCAGATTTTCTTCTAAAAGTTTATAGTATTATATTATATATTTAGTATTATATTATATATTTAGGTCTTTTATCTATTTTGAGTTAATATTTGTATATGTGTTAGGTAAGGGCCCAATTTTATTCTTTTTCATGTAATTATTATTTTTCAACAATATTTAGTTAAAAGATTAGTATTTCCTCCACCAAATGTTCGTGGAAACCTTGTCAAAAATAACTTGACAATATAGGGAAGAATTTATCTCTAGGCTTTTATTTAACTCCAATGATTTATATATCTGCCTTTAGAACAATACTAATACTGTTTCAATTATTGTAGCTTTATATGGTTTGAAGTCAGAAAATATACATCTTCTAGCTTTGTTCTTCTTTGAGATTGTTTTGGGTATCTAGAGTCCATATTCCATATCAGGATAGATTTTTTTCTGAAAAATAAATAAATAAATGTATGATAGTTTCACCTAAAAAAAAAAGAAAAAAATATTCTCTGGTAAGAAAGAAAGCAAAACGAAATATTGAAATGTTATCTTTAAGTCATCAAAAGCTTGGTATCAGACAAATGAAACTGTTATGTGAGATTATCATCATTAATATTGGATAAATCACCATAAAACTAGATGTCAACCACTAAACCAAGCATGGGAAGGAGGGATGGGGAGGACGGGGTGGGGATCACATAGGGGCTAACTGGGCAATGTGTGCATGTATGTCTACAAAAGTATTTTCTTTATACCATTATGATGTATGAATACATTGCACCAATAAAAAATAAATTAAAAAAAAACAAAGTCAAGAAAAAAAAAAAAAACAGGTGCCAGAAATAATGAGCTTTATTTGAGTTGCATTGAAAAAGTTGCTTGGGAAAATATTTCAAGTTAAAAGAAATGTTTAGACTTCCATAGATTAAGTTTGCAAAGCTAAATATTATTAATATAAATATTATATGCTTTATATGAATGAAGTTCTTTGAGATCTTTCAGTGTTTTTCTTTCCATAATATATTTTTGAACTTTAAAAATTAGATTTATTTGGAGAATACAAATAAAAACCCCATAACCCAAAGGATGGGACTTTCCATCTTAAGACATCTTCCAGGTAGTAAGCCTAAAAATTACAAATTATTTTCAAAGAATGTTTTTTTAATTTTACATGAGTTGGGATGGGACATAAATCAATCTCATTTCTTTTTTAACAGGAGGGCAGGAGAATAAGGCAAATATTTTGTGTTTTTTTTTTTTTTAATGTGTATGTGTAGATGAAACCCAGGGGCATTCGACCTCCGAGCCACACACCCCTGCCCTTGTTTTTATTCTTTAATTGAAACAGGGTCTCACTAAGTGGCAGAGGTCCTCACTAAGTAGCTGAAGCATCTGCAAACTACGATCCTCCACTCTCAGCCTCCTGAATGCTGGGATTACAAGCATGTGCCACCACGCCCGGCTTTTTTGTGTGCGTTTTATATATTAACTATTTGGAAAGAGAATAGACATGAAGGCAAACTCTACCTTATTATCTACAACCAATGAGTTAAAAAACAAACCCATTCAATCTTGGGTTTTTCTCTCAAACAGCCCAATTATAGCTACTAGTCAATCCTGCCAATTTCTTGATTTATTTACACCTTACTATTTTTCATTTCAATCTGTTGTGAGAGACATATCTCTATGGGCCTCTCACACTCCTGTATGTTTACGGAGGAATGTCAAAATTGTGAGGCCGTGATTATTTTTTTTTACCTGAATCAGTGCTCAAGGCTGTGTTTTCATATGTCATTTTAAGGAATGAGTTAAAGTTTCCTTCTGTGATAAAGACCAGGTTTGAATATTGCTTAGTACAGAGAAATGAATTTCCATGAGCTTAGTGTTTTGGCTGTGAGATAAATTCTATGCATACATAACATAATCTGGGGGTTTTCTATCACCTCTGAGGAACTTGGAGGCAAGACGAATGAATGTACCTTTTATGTTATTGTTGCTTCCTATGATGTAAGGATTCCTCCTGTCTTTGATCCAGGGTTCTCATGTTTTATGCCTGACTTGGGCATAGAAGAAAATCAAATCCTATACCCAGGAAAAGCTAGCATCTTTTAGAATATGCTTTTTGTTTGGAGATGCACAGCAAACTTTTACACAGAGTTTTACACATGCTTAGGCCTTATTCTAGACTTGCTCTCTTTACTTGATGTTCTTGATATTATACCTCAAATTTACTATACTATTTTAAAAATATTATCACATTTATATTATATTATATTATATTATATTATATTATATTACTTTTCTCTTTGAAACTGTTATGGTTTGGATCTGGAAGGCTCCCCAAAGTCTTCTTTGTTCAGAGGTGGGGCTTTGGGAAGGAGGTTGGATTGTAAGAGCTCTGATTAAATCCTCTTTCTTTAAGTTGTTTGTAAGGTGTTTTGGTCATATTAATGAAAAGCTGACTAACACAATGTCTAGCTTTTGTAAATCAGAAATAACATTCAATGACGTTTCTGAAAATAGATGTGATCATTACTTTTAGGGACTGTTTTCTGGAACAGTTTTATTATCTTTGTTTTTTATGTAATAGAAAACACTCATATAATCCTGTCCATTGCATTATACCTATCAAAACTTCATCAGATTTTTACATTTGAAAGTCATTGGTAATAAATGATAATAACCATTAATTTTCTTCAGTCTTCAAGCAGGCTTTGTCTTACTTTGGTGGGTTCATGAAAGATTCTGATAATTACTACAGGGAAGAATTTAAGTCTCCCACAAGGAAGGAGAGTTTTAGAACCTCAAGGAAAAGTATTGTACTTTGGGCTGTTGACAAATTAAGGCCATTATTACATGGTTTATAGCAGGGGTCAGTAAACTGTGCCTTTTATTACACAAATATATCTATTGCTTATTTGGGGGGGGGTACTGGGTATTTAACCCAGGAGCATACTACCTCTGAGCTACATCCCTAGCCCTATTTTTAAAATATTGAAACAGGTTCTCACTAAGTTGTTGAAGCTGGCTGAAAATCTGCAATCCTTCTGTCTCAGCCTCCCAAGTACTGGGCTTACAGTTGTGTGCCACCATGCCTGGCTTACCGCCTATTTTTGTAAGGATTGTTTTATAGAAATACTACTGTGCTTACTTGTTTATATATTTTATCTGGCTGCTTTTTTGCTATGATGGCAGAGTTGAATAGTTGTGACAGAGGGAAACTGGACTAGAAGTCCTAAAATATTTATTATCTGAGTTTTAAAAACATGTTATCAAGTTATACCAGTGAAAGGGTCTAGGTTTCCACTGACTGTTTTTAGTAGAAAAGCAGATGGCTTCATGAAACTAGTAGCAGAAGATTCAGCAGATCGAGTATTAATTAAACAAATATAAGTGAACCAACGAGGACATTTTTCTTGTAAAAATTTGTTTAGAAAATTATCTTATCTTTCTGTTTTTTTAATAAAATGTGTCTTGTTTTTTCTTAAGCTATTATAATATCACTTTTTTTTAAACAAAATGTGTCTTGTTTTTTCTTAAGCTATTATAATATCAGTTTAATAAACTCTGTTTATTTTACATCAACCCCATTTTTAAATGATAGATGGTTCTCACTAACTTCCTAGTCAAAGCTTTTACTAAGTGTATTTACTTTCCAGGAAAATAACAATGCCACAATGCCTGGTTTTATTTTTTCATGAGAATTGCAAAAATTATAAATTTCTAATTCATTTATTTTTTATTGACTAGATAGTATATAACCATAAAAATGCCTTCTGACCTTTTATTTGATTTTCTAGTAGTATGGTTATGTTGATGAGATAATTGCTTATTTCAATCTTTTTGTTAACCAGTTTCTGAAATAATGAATTATATTTCCAGAATCCATAGGATGAGTACATAGAATACAGAAGATGTATTCTTCTTCTGTGTGTGTGTGTGTGTGTGTGTGTGTGTGTGTGTGTGTTGGCATCATTATTAATTCATGAATAAACATATTTATTGTTTTAATCTTTTGTAACAATTCTTTTTTTTTTTTTTGGTGGTACTGGGGTTCTTGGAAGCCCTTCTACCTCTGGGCTACACTCCCAGACCTCTTTTTACATTTTTATTTGGAAACAGGGTCTCCTAAACCAGCATCCACGGCTGGCTTCGAACCTGCACGATCCTCCTGTTTCTGCCTCCCAAGCGCAGGGATTACAAGCGTGCACCACCACGCCCGGCAATTCTTCTTCTTCTTTTTTTTTTTTTTTTGTTGTTGTTGCAGGTCTGGGGATGGAACCCAGGGGCATTCAACCTCCGAGCTACACCTCCTGCCCTATTTTTTATCATTCATTTTGAAACTGGGTCTCACTGAGTTGCAGAGGGCCTCACTAAGTAGCCGAGGCTGTCCGCGAACCGCTATTCTCTGGTCTCAGCCTCCCTAATGCTGGGATTACAAGCATGCACCACCACAGCCGGCTACAATTATTCTTAATGATGGTTTAATAACTATTTTTTTTTCTCAATAAGAGTCTTTAAAAGGCAGCTCCCAAGATTTCTTGAGATGACTCTAGTAACAGTTTTCTTGCTTTATGCTTGATAAGTTATCAAGGCTCATCAGCCCTAGGTCTGAATCAATCTATGAGAAATGGTGTCTGGATACCATAATAGGAGTATTTATTGGCATTTTGTTAATTTTTTGTAGGTAATTTCAATATATAGAGCTCTTAAATAAAAGTATATATACATACATACATACATATGAAACAAAATATATTAAGCTTTTGTACTGTTAATTCTATTTCATATTTGAAATATAAGCTTATATTTAATAATTGTTTTATCTTACCTATTTATATCCTTTCTTCTACACAGTGAATTCTACCTCTTAGTAATACCAGAGATACTAGATTTTGAATATCATTTAGATGCTCTTTTGCTTTATTCCATATCACCCAGCAAGCAATCTAAAAAGAGCAACTTCATAGCAACCATATGCTTACAGAAATAGACTATAAATTGCCTTTAAGAAAACTCTTTTAGACTTTACAATATAAACCACCAGAAGCATACAAATAACTATATTTTAAAAACTCTTAGACAACTTTCTATTTGTGTAGTTATACCACCACAGAATATTCACCTATGCCAGAGTCCTTGGAGCTATCTTGGATGACAAATAGAAGCTTGACAGCTACTAGTTTGAAAGACTTAGGTACTCTGACAGTTTTGTGGCCCCCTCCAGAAGCAACAAATGACTACCCACGTATGGATTGTTATTTTTTTTTTTTACCTTGCAGAGAAACTTCTGTCTTGTTTAAGCAGTTTTATTTTTTGTTTTATTTTTTTACAGTAGAAATTAATTCTACTGAGTATAAAATATAACAAAACAATATGATTAAACAATAAAAGATAAAAATGGAAATTATTGACTAAGGAAATGATATACAGAAGAATCATTATTAATCTGAAATGTGACATTTGAGATATATAAATTTTTCAATCCTTAATGTACGTAAATTTTAAACTGAAAAATAACTGAGGAAAAATATCTTTGAAATTTCCAGAAATAATTTTTGGAATTTTCTACTGTTTTTTATGTTTATTTTAATGTTTGTTATATTTATTTAGATCTAGGTGTAAAAATAATTCATAAGTCATGGGTACTTATTGGCTATTCAAAAATGTTAAATATTTGATAAAATTAAATTGTTTTTAAGTTATTAATTTAAAAAATAAAAATATCTATACACTAATGAAGCTGTACATTCAAAAATTAGAACACATGGGTGTACAATATGAACTCAACAGCTCCCATCTTGTGTGTACACACATTTCACCTACTTTACTTTTTTGCATGTTTCAGGCTTTCCTTAAGATACTACTTCCTCCTTGACATTCCTTGCTACCCCTCTGGGGACACTTTTCCTATTGAATTGAATTGTCTCAGACTCTTTGTCCTTTAGCTTTCCCTCAAACTGAAACCACATCGTGCTTACTTTTATATTTCTGTGCCTCCTACAGTCTAAGGTAATAGTTGTTGCTCAAGAAAAATTATAACTGGATAGCAATTAGTTCAGAAATTTGAACATTTATGACAAATAGTGAACCTCTTGAGGATATACTATTCCTACCTAGTATTTTATGAGAGGTACTCCACAAATATTCTGGAACAAAGAAGAAATGTAACAGAAGCCATTCTCAGGAGTACTAACGGCCCTAGTCTTGGCTATTTAGGACTTTGGTTAGAGTAAAATTGCTCTTTACTATTTCAGTTTAAATTATCAAAGATTTTTTTAGTATTTAGGTACAATTGGAATTAGAAAGATAACCAAGACTGAGTTGTTGCTCTTGAGGCATTTAAGTACTGGTGTGGTGGTTCTTCCAGGTAATAAATCATAACAAGGTTACTCACCAAAAGCAAATTACCCAGCCTTGTAGACAAGAGTGATTTAAAGGGCATTGCAGAGTCTGAAGCATTCATGTCAATGCCAAGCGTAATGCTTTTATAGACCATTTACATTTACAACTGTGCCCTAGGAACTCCTCCTCTTAAAAATTCCCACAGAAGCTTGGGATAGCTCCCTACCCAAGATGTCTAGGATCGATGAAATTTCAAAAAACTCTTCATAAGCAATTTTCCAGGTTCAGGATGGCCAGACTTTATTAGCATGGAAAACCTTCCCCCTTTGGTCCTTTCAGACAAGTTATATAGGGTGTGATAATCAGTAGGTATATTTGAAACAATAGTCACATGAACTTGGACATCTGCTCAAAAATTTGGTCATTGCCAGAAGTACTTATGGGGATAATAGCCTCTTCCTGGCCAAAGTTTCCAATTTCAGATGCTATATTATCATAGTCTGAACAAAGGTCCAGGAACTGCTAGGTAAAATATTCTATGATGAAATTACATTCCCCCTCCCATACACTTGGCAGTAGCCAAAGGCTTCTAGTTGTGCCTATTTATAAAGTATGATTTTTAAGGGACCAAGACTTAAATTGTTACCGATGAAACAAATATTGCCTGTGCCCTAATGCTAAGTGAAAACCTATAATTCTTCTAGGCAAGAAACTATTTTGGAAATGTATTTTAACAATAGGAACTTTACAACATAGTTTTATTTTTTTAGTATTAAGTTGGGGATTATATGGGAGACATTTTTAAAGGGAATTGTTTGGCTAAATCTCCATGTCTCACTAAAAATGTGTATCCTGGGAGGCGATTCAAAATGGTGACTGAGAGACACAGCACTTCTCAGTAGCTGAAACAAATAAAGTTTAACTACTTAGAAAGCAGCGTCTTAATCAACAAAATAAATACATCCCAGGAACCAAAACAGATCCAGGCATCTCAGCGGAAACCCTGAACTCGAAGAAGAAGAAGAAGAAGAAGAAGAAGAAGAAGAAGAAGAAGAAGAAGAAGAAGAAGAAGAAGAAGAAGAAGAAGAAGAAGAAGAAGAAGAACAACAACAACAACAACAACAACAACAACAACAACAACAAAGATCGGGCACCAGACCTGCTGCAGATACAGTCGGGATGTCCGCCAGCAGGCTGCCTGCATGGGCTGCCTGCCTGCCCAATCTACACTCCCGAGCCCTGACTGAAATCACCGTGGCAAGATAATCCGAGACTGAAAACAGACATAGAGCCTCATCTTAAGCAGCAAGCAGCACCCACGTCAGAATTCTGTGTGCTCACCAGCGACTGGATCACAACAGCACAGGGACTCCCACAGATGCCTGGACCAAGGAGCCAGGTACCTGTGTGCGTTCAGGGAAAGTGCGGGTCCTAGCATGCACCCCAGGCCCAGCACTGGCCCAGGGCATCTGTCCCACACCTCAGAACCCAGCACTGTCCTAGCGCACCAGGTCTGCACCCCGGACCCCTGGTAGTAGTCAGTGCCTGCGCCACCGCCACCCCTAAAATTGGAGCTTACCTTGTGTGCCTAGCCCCTGCCCCCCACTGGAGCCCAGATACCCACCTTGCCAGAGGCCTGCTTTCCAGGCAGCGAAAGCTCTGTGTGCCCGTGAAATCTCCTCGGGCCCCCAGCTTCTACGCCCCGCGGGAGGCAGAGATCATTGATGGACACCACACAGCGCCTGTGCCCTCGGACCCTTGTGCACCTATCCCGTGCCCCTGGCCCACCGCTGGAAGTTCCCACCCACCCGGAAGCCTGATACTCAGTTCTACTCTAGAGCACAGCCCAGTGCATCTTGGAGGAGCATAGCAGCAGGCACTAGGCAGCTGCACCCACTCACACCTGGGTCCAGTAATAGCAACCCACTCAGCCTGCACTCTCGGAATTGGCAGAGCTCTGGCAGTAAGTGTGGGCATTGAGGAACCAGCATCCCTTTCCCCAGGGTACATCTTGGGACCACACCAGCTAGCCCAGTTGGAATTTCCAGAGACACAGGAACATCCATCGAGACACAATATCTGCACAGGACCTCAGGGGGAGGTTCCAAGTCTACTTTGAACATCCTCCACTCCTGCTGTAGGAAAGCACAGGCCAGAGTCTAGGGTGGTGAGTGCAGAGGTGCTGACTACAGGATGGAATTATGCAGAACCTGGGAATTGTACAGAATCTAATAACAGTGATACCAGACATCCTGACAAATAAACCCAAAGCAGTTAAAGGAAAGAAAGGTGTCCAAACACTCAGAGTGACCTAAGAAGATAAAAATAGAGTGCAAAGAAAACTAAGAGACATTGGATTATATTCTGAAAGCTACCAAAGCAATCAGATACGCAAATATTATATGGACCTGACCCCATATTCGTAAATAAGTAGGACTGTTTATTTTTACTTTTATTGTGGTTGTTTTGTTTTGTTTTGCTTTTATAGTGCTTTTGTTTTGTTATGGTTATTACTGTTTTATTTTTTTTCTTTCCCCATTCTTCTTTTACTTTAACTTGATATATATATATATATATATATATATATATATATATATATTTGATAGTTTGCCTTATTTTCTGATTTCACACAGCTGCTAGTTCCTTTTATTTTATTCTTGTCCTGTTTTCCTTTCTTCCTCTTTCCTTCCTTTTTTCATTCTCCTCCTTTGATTGGTTTTTCCTTTCTTTTTCTTGGATTACATAATAGTTTTGGTATCTTGTGTGGATTTATTTTTATGTTCGTCTGCTCCTTCCATCACGCCTCTTACAAACCTTCCCACACTAACCTATATACTCTTCTCCCCCAAAACTTTCCCCCATAATATACCTCCTTGTATAATACTCAAAGTATTTCATATCTCCATACTTATTCTACCAACGACAAGAGTCCTACTAATTAACTCTCTCTCATTCTCAGCAAGACATTACCTTATCATACTCAAAGTCTTTCTCAACCTAAACATATCCTCTACCTAATTCGACTCCTTTACCCATCACCCCAGCTCCTCCCACATCACCCACCATCAACACTGGAAAAGCTCTGCTGACTTGCCAATATACCTAAACTCCTAATATTAAGATTGGACTAAGCATAATACTCACAAATGATGGGTAGAAATCAGAAAAACAGGACAGAGAATGCAATAAATATGAGAACCAGGAATAATGAAGAGACAGCAGAAATCACGAATACTGACCTACTAGAAATGCAAGAAGGGGAGTTCAGAATCTTGATGTACAATATGATGAAAGAATTTAAAACAAGTCTAGAGGA
This sequence comes from Muscardinus avellanarius, assembly GCF_963383645.1. Lineage (NCBI taxonomy): Eukaryota > Metazoa > Chordata > Mammalia > Rodentia > Gliridae > Muscardinus > Muscardinus avellanarius. The sequence continues at coordinate 29,877,260 of NC_137790.1, forward strand.
GGTGAAAGGTGAGTTAGAAACACTAAGAAAGAATCAGAAAGAGGTCTGGAATGAAATGAAAGAGGCAATAAGTGAAATGAAGACAGCAATAGAAAGAAATTCTGGAAGATTAGATGAAATGGAAAACAGAATATCAATATTAGAAGACAGTATATCCCAAACTGAAAACACAGTCTGCGATATACAGAAATATTTACAGCAACAAAACCTAGACATCCAGCAAATATGAGATAATATCAAGCGTCCTAACTTATGGATAATAGGCATTGAAGAAGGGATAGTGGTATAGACCAAGGGCATCTGTAATCTCTTCAAGGAAATAATCTCAGAGAATTACCAAATATGGAAAGAGACTTGGACCTTCATGTCCAGGATGCATACAGAACTCCACTGAGACAGGACCAAAGAAAGACCTCTCCACGCCACATAATAACCCAAATTACCAACAGAGAGTCTCGGGAAGGAATCTTAAAAGCAGTGAGAACAAAAGGACGGGTGACATATATAGGCAAAACATTAAGAATCACCCTAGACTATACAACCCAGGTCATGAATGCTAGGAGAGACTGGTACGACGTGATTCAGACCCTGGAAGAAAATAACTTCCAACCAAAATTAATCTATCCAGCAAAACTACTATTCAAGATCAATGGTGAAACCAAAGTCTTTCAGGATAAGCATAATCTCAAAAAATTCATGAATTCAAAGCCAACACTAGAGAAAATTCTTAAAGAAATAGACCATAAGGAAGAAAAAAGAAGCAGACATCAGAATCAGAGAAGAAAGGAAGTTAATAAGTGGGCCATTTAAGTAAAGAAGAAAGACCAAACCACCCAAGAGTAGACAGAACACAAAATGGCAGAAAACAAAAATCATATTTCAATAATATCTTTTAATGTCAAAGGACTTAACTCACCAATCAAAAGACATAGACTGACAATGTGGATTAGGAAACATAATCCAAATATATGCTGCCTGCAAGAAACTCACCTTACAGCCAAAGACATTCACAGACTGAAATTGAAAGGATGGAAAAAGATATACCATGCCAACTGTGACCAAAAAAGAGCAGGGGTAGCAATCCTGATATCCAACAAAACAGACTTTAAACTAAAACACATCAAAAGAGACAAAACAGGGCACTTCCTTTTATTGAAAGGAACAATACACCAAGAAGACATAATGATAGTAAATATTTATGCCCCAAACGTGGGTGCAACCACATTTGTAAAACAAACCCTTCTGGACATCAGATCCCAAATAGACCCAAATACAGTAATTCTAGGAGACTTTAATATGCCTCTCACACCACTGGATCGATCTTCAAGGCAAAAGTTGAGTAAAGACACTTTAGAACTAAAGGAAACCATAAACAAAAATGGACCTAATAGACATTTTCAGATTATTTCAACCAGGAACTACAGAATACACATTTTTCTCAGCAGCCCATGGAACCTTCTCCAAAATAGACCACATCCTGGGACACAAAGAAAATACCAGCAATTTCAAAAGATGTAATATAATTCCTTGCATCTTTTCAGAACACAACGGAATAAAAGTAGAAATCAACAACAGGAAACTCGAAAGAAAGTATTCAAATTCATGGAGAATGAATGATACACTATTGAATGATGAATGGGTAAGAGCAGAAATTAGGGAAGAAATAAAGAAATTTATGGAAACAAATGAAAATAGAGATACAACCTATCAAAATCTATGGGACACCATGAGGCAGTATTAAGAGGAAAGTTTATTGCACTGAGTGCCCACATAAGAAGGACAGAGAACCACCAAGTAAAGAACCTAATGACACAACTCAAGGACCTAGAAAGTCTGCAACAGTCTATTCCCAAAGCCAGCAGAAGGCAAGAAATCATTAAAATTAGAGCAGAAATAAATGAAATAGAGAAAAAAAAAACAATTCAAACAATCAATAAAACAAAAAGTTGGTTCTTTGAAAAGATTAATAGAATTGATAAAACCCTGGCCAACCTAACCAAAAGAAAAAGAAAATCAAATCAATTTATCAAAATTATAAATGATAAAGGAGATATCACCACAGAAATTGAAAAGATTATCAGAGACTTCTTTAAAAATTTATACTCCAATAGACTTGAAAACCTGGAAGAAATTGATAGATTTCTAAGCACAGTTAACCTTCCTACACTCAGCCAAGAGGACATAGCAAGCCTAAACCAACCAGTAGCAACCAAAGAAATAGAAATGGCAATAAAAATTCTTCCACCAAAGAAAAGCCCAGGCCCAGATGGGTTTTCAGCTGAATTCTAAAACACCTTCAGTGAACAACTAATATCAGTACTTCATAACTTGTTCCGGGAAATTGAAAGAGATGGAACACTCCCAAATTCCTTCTATGAGGCCAGTATCATATTCATCCCCAAACCAAATAAAGACACCTCAAGAAAGGAACACTACAGACCAATATCCTTAATGAACATAGATGCAAAATTTCTAAACAAAATACTAGCTATACACATTCAAAACTATATCAAGAGAATAATACACCATGACCAAGTTGGTTTCATCCCAGAAAAACAAGGCTGGTTCAACATACACAAATCAATACATGTTATTCACCACATAAATAGAACCAAGAACGAAAACCACATCATCACAGCAATAGATTCTGAAAAAGCATTTGACAAAATCCAACACCCATTTATCTTAAAAACACTGCAAAAAATTGGGATATTGGGATAGAAGGAAAGTACTTCAACATCATTAAGGCAATATACTGTAATACCAAAGCCAACATTATATTGAATGGGGAAAAACTGCAAGAATTTCCGCTACAGTCAGGAACAAGACAAGGATGTCCACTATCACCACTCCTTTTCAATATAGTCCTTGAGACTCTTGCTGCAGCAATCAGACAAGAGAAGGAAATCAAAGGAATTCACATAGGAAGAGAGGAATTTAAATTATCCTTATTTGCAGATGACATGATCCTTTATCTGGAAGACCCAAAGAACTCAACCAAAAGACTTCTGGAGCTGATTGAAAAATTCAGCAAAGTCGCAGGTTACAAAATCAACCTAAAGAAATCAGTAGATTTTCTTTATGCCAACAACGAATCCACAATGAAAGAAACAAAGAAAACAATTCCATTCACTATAACCTCAAAACCAATAAAATACCTAGGAATAAACCTAACCCAAGATGTAAAAGACCTGTACAACAAAAACTATAAAACATTAAAGAAAGAAATTGAAGAAGACCTTGGAAGATGGAAAGATCTCCTGTGCTCATGAATAGGCAGAATAAATATCATCAAAATGGCCATTCTGCCAAAACTGATCTACAGGTTCAATGAAATTCTCATTAAAATACCAGCGACATTCTTCAGAGACCTAGAAAAATCAATCATGAACTTTATATGGAGAAAGAAAAGACCTAGAATAGCCAAAGCAATTCTCAGCAATAAGAAACATGCAGGAGGTATTATAGTTCCAGACTTCAAACTATATATAGGGCAATAATAGTAAAAACAGCATGGTACTGGCACAATAACAGATATACTGACCAGTGGATTAGAATAGAAGATACAGAAACAAACCCAAACATCTTTAGTCAATCTTTGACAAAGGGGCCAAACTCATACGCTGGAGAAAAGACAGCCTTTTCAACAAGTGGTGCTGGGAGAACTGGCTAACCATTTTTAAAAAGATGAATCTAAACCCCTATATCTCACCAAACACAGGAATCAACTCAAGATGGATCAAAGACTTAGAAATTAGACCTGAGACTGTGAAGTTAGTAGAGGAGAACATAGGTTCAACACTACAACATATTGGCACAGGCAGTAACTTTCTCAACAAATCCTCCAAAGCTCAGGAAATTAAATCAAGAATAAGCAAGTGGGATAACATCAAACTAAAAAGTTTCTTCTCATCAAAGGAAGCTATCAATAACCTAAAGAGGAAGCCTACAGAATGGGAAAGGATCTTTACCAGCCACCATTCTGATAGGGGGCTAATATCCAGAATATACAAAGAGCTCAAAAGACTCTACACTAGCAAAACAAACAACCCAATCAAAAAAAATGGGCAAATGAACTAAATAGACACTTCACAAAAGAAGAGATACAAAGGGCCAATAGATACATGAAAAGATGTTCTTCATTACTGGCCCTCAGGGAGATGCAAATCAAAACTACACTGAGATTCCATCTAACCCCAGTCAGAGTGGCAAGCATAAAGAAATCAAACAACAACAAATGCTGGCGAGGATGTGGGGAAAGAGGAACTCTTTTACACTGTTGGTGGGAGTGCAAACTAGTTCAGCTACTATGGAGATCTGTGTGGAGATTCCTAAGAAAGGTGGGAATAGATCCACCATATGATCCAGCTATACCACTCCTGGGTATCTTTCCAAAGGGGTTGAATTCAGAGAAATACAGCAACATATGCATACCTATGTTCATAGCAGCACAATTTGTAATAGCCAAAATATGGAACCAACCCAGATCTCCATCAACAGATGAATGGATACCAAAACTTTTGGAAATATACACAATGGAATTCTATTCAGCCATGAAGAAGAACAAAATTATATCATTTGCACGAAGATGGATAGCCCTGGAGAAGATTATGTTAAGTGAGATAAACCAAGCACCGAAGGAGATGGTACATATGTTTCCTCTAATATGCCCAAACTAGGAAACACAGAGGATACCAGTGGGACTCCAGATAATGGAGGGGAAATATTAATGAGGGTCTACATCTGTACATGTGTAAAATTATGAATATGACATGGTTAATCTGGATAACCATTGGTGGGAGGGAGGAAGGGAAAATGGGGGCAGGGGGAGAGGGCACCAAATATAGTTTAAATGTATACTATTTATGTTCAATAAAAAAAATTGTTAAAAGAAAAAAATGTGTATCCTGGTATCAGCTTAAATTTTATAAGCAACATAGAAGCTCAGTATACCTGTGGAAGGACTGAGATTAAGAAGTGAGGTCCTAAGTCTTATCATCTACCCTGTAGGTACTATCTGAAAAATGAAATTCAGTATGGAGAGATCAAGAGAGAAATCATTAGAAAAAAGGGGAGAAGTAATGTATAACGTCACATTATGGAAAAAAAAGGAAACTTTGCTTGTCATAGTAGAAAAAGCCAACACATATATTTCTAAATAATGGCTGGATTCAAAAAGAATGTGTTCCTTTAATAGCCAGAGCCATATTTTTTTGTGTTGTGCTGGCTCACCACACATTTAAAATTGCCATACATTGGAGCACTTCAAATTTATATCTTCATTTAGGCCACTCATTTAGTAGGTCAATTTACCATTATATTTCATGGGTATGGTGGATTTTAATTCATTTAACATTTTAATCTTTCATCAGTTTTTCATTTCAAAGGATTTCACAGCATGCATGGGATTTGTATAAATTTGTGTGCAGTAAATTTATTCTTTTAACAGTTTTATTCTTTCATCAGAAATTCATTTAAATGGGCTTCACTATATATCACTTCCATTTCCAGTGCAGCTTTAGGTCAGGCTGTGATTGATGCAAAAGCAATGAGGTATTAAAAGAGATAGAAAATATCTGAAATTGGAAAGAGTTCAAGAACTGGGCCATTGTAAGGGCATTACATGCCTCAGATATGTTGAGGAAGGGAATCATACAGCATTTTGATATGAAGGCTTGTATGCCTTATAATTTCAATTCTCAACAAAGTTGAAAATATCAATTTCATCTGAGCTTGTGTCTTAAAAAAAATTTACCTGTTATAGTGCCCTAAAACTATCTCCATATGATCATGAACAGGTACAGTCTTTCTTTACTATTCACATGAATTGATGGCACAGTTTCTTTCAGTGAACCTTTCCCTACCCCCACAGATATTGATTAAATGACATTCAAGTGATAAACACTAATACAATAAATATAGTAGCTATGGACATAATGCAGGGAAGAGGTGCATTCTATCATGTTTTTATATAGAAGTAGATGAAAATCATCGGTAGTTCATAATAGTTGGTGACATACAGAAGACTGCAGTATGAGAGATGCCTCTACCAAAGATTGGAGATGCTGGTGCTTGGTTTCTGTGCACCAGAAAAGTCAAGGTTGACCTTGGGAAAGTCTTCTTTTCTCTTTCAGGCTCTGCAGAAGTGGCTGGTTTTTATGGTAAATACTGTAATGGGGTAATGTCTTCGGGTGGTAGCTGAAAGTATCAAGAGAAATGACAAGTGGAAATCAACCTTTGAATTTGCTAATGCCTCTTAGAAGAAGACAATGCTCAAGCAAAAAGAAAAAAGAAATGGAAAAAAAGAAAGAAAGAGAAAGAAAAAAGGAAAAAAGGAAAGAAAAATAGGAAAAAAGAAAGGAAGACAGTTACGTTTGTTTTGTGATAATGTCGTTGTGGCTTTTGATAAACATTATATTCCTTTATGAGACTGACAGCTACTTATGGTCTTCCCTGGTTTTTGGCACTGTGGCATGCCTGCTCTGCTAAGTGTCTAATAAATGTGTGTTGGGTTGAACAGAACCATTCTGAACCAAATGAAGGAAATTAATAATCCTGAAAAAGATGATCCAAATCCCATCATCCTTTGCCCCCCAAGGCAATAGTACAACCTGGTGTTCAAAATATGAAGCCAATTTGCTTATCACTCTATTCAAAGAGCATGTCCCTTTATGCATCTGACTGGGGAGAAAATGAGGCTGAGGGGGAAAAGATTTCACTCAGACTAAATATACAAATTACTCTTTCTAATGAGAAAAAATGGTGGGGCATGAAAGATAACAAGAGGGTTATAAGGGTCATATTATTTCCATTCTCATGTCATGTTGAACTTTCTGTGGCTCCTCTTATTAAATTAAGAGGAGCCCCGTTGAGAGTTGTTTGTGAGTTCAGATCTGTGGCACTTTTTGCGTAAGGGTTTGCAAGTTCCTTGGAAGCAGTCACCAGATTCACTGAATGTTCTCCATAGTTCTAGTTGGTTCAGGTCTCCTAGAACAATCTAAAAATTACTGTAACATGGAAAGCCTAGTATTTTCCATCTATGTTGAAAAGAAAAAGAAACTTCACTTTTCTACAGTGAACTTGGGGAGAAAGAGAGAGGGAAGGAAGAGATAAGAAGGCTGATTGCTTCTCTTACCCACCTTTGAGAACTTGTAGCAGATGTGTGGACTGCAGGTTGTCAAGTACAGCTAACAGTTTTTTAAAGTCCATTTAAATAAGGCTCTTGGTCTTCCAAAATGTGTCCCAGCAAGTTTATAATAATAGAATGAGAGTGTCTTAGTGAAGGCTAATTTTATTTGGATTTAATTTATCAACCTAGCTGTCAAACATAAAACTAGGAAGGTGAATTTCACTGTGTGGAGAATTTTGTAACCTTTCAAATGATAATTGCCTGAATTTTTATGCAAGCATTTATTGATGAAGGCTGACAGGTATTGAAAAGAGCAGAACCACAAGCCATACCATGGAATTGAGGATAAAAATCATCTTTCTGCCTGCCCCTACTCTATTGCTATTTTTGTAATGCATGCAAACTCTTTCTCAAATGCAAAACATGAAGTAGGCCCTTATCTACCTCATTCATTTTGTTCAGGCGCTTTCCTCAACCTTGGCTCCTCTTCTAACCAGCAGCCTCCTGCCAGAAAATTCAGATTAGCATGCTCATCTATGTGGTTTTCTAATTATTACTCTTTTTAATATATATATCAGGAACATCTTCACTTAATACTTGAGCAATATGGTTGAGCTAAAAAAAACAAGACTGCAAGACTATAGTCATCAATTTTATGAAGATTTAGATGCATTGTATCTTGGGATATTTATATATCATGGGTGTGTTAGTAAAGGTACAGAGTTCCCTCTGCCTTTTTTTTAAAATCATGTTTGCATGATGTATCTCTATCCACCCTTTCCCTTTTCACCTTAAATCTATTTATGTTGGTTTTGAATTAAGATTTTTATAGACAATATATATTTATGTGATTTTTTTACCCATTCTGACAATATTTATTTATTTATTTATTTATTTATTTATTTATTTATTTATTTGTTTATTGTTAATGCTGGGGATCAAACCAAGAAAAGCATTCTACCTCTGAGCTACACCTCCGGTTCTATTTTATTTTTTTTTTGAAACAGGATCTCATGAAGTTGCTGAGTGTCTTGCTAATTTGCTAAGATGGATCTTGGACATGTGATCCTCTTGTCTCAGCCTCTTGTGTACTGGAATTACAGGTGTGCACCACCATTCTTTTCTTGGCTCAAAATTTATCTTATAATTGGTGTGCTCAGATTATTTATATAGAATGTAAAATTATAGGACTTAAGTCTGTCATATTGTTTTTGTTTTTTCTATTTGTTTCTCACCCCTCTGCCTCTTTTTCTTGCCTTCCTATTAATTATTTCACCTCTTAACATTTTTATTTCATTTAAAAAAATGTTGTACTTTATATTTGCTATGGTTTGAATTGTGCTGTCTCAGATTTATGTGAAGCCCTGATCTCTAATGTGTTGATATTTGGAGATGAGTCCTTTGGAGGTAATCAGGATTATAAAAGGAAATGAAGAGGACACTCTTGTGATGTGACTAGTAGCCTTATAAGGAAAAGAAGAGAGATTTCAATATCTCAGCTCTGGCACAAAGAAGAAATCCTTGAATACACTGTAGGATGATGGCTGCCTGCAAGCCAAGAGAAGAGTCTTCAGGATAAGACTTATCTTGGTGATACCTTTACCTTAGACTTCCCACTCTCCAAAACTATTGGATGTAAATTTGTGTCGTTTGAGCTACCCAAGATATGTTGTTTTGTTATAGCAGCCAAAGCTGACTAATATAGTATTTTTGTATGGTTATTTTTTAATGTTTGCTCCAGATATTATAAGAAGCACATAAAGCATATCAGAATGTTCTTTTTCTTGTGGTGCTGGGGATAGAACCCAGGGGCTTTCTACCTCTGGGTTACACTCCCAGACCTACTTTTGTATATTTTATTTTGAAACAGGGTCTCACTAAGTTGCTGAGAGCCTCATTAAGTGGCTGAGGCTGGCTTTGAACCTGTGTGATCCTTTGGTTGCAGCCTCCCAAGCGCTGGGATTACAAGTGTGTGCCACCAAGCTTGGCCTTATCAGAGTGTTCTGGTATTAACATTTGACCACTTTTAGTGAAGACTTGAAACCTTACTTTCATTTAGGACTCTATTCTCCCATTATGACAACATAACTTGGATATTTTCTTTTATACATATTGAACACCATACATAACAGTATTTTAATCTTTGCTTTGGCCACCAAATATGACATTAAAAACTCATGAGAAAAGAGTACTAGATATTGCAAGCTACAGTTGCACTGGCAAATTAGATTTATGACCCTTCATGATCTATTTTGGTCTCTTTGGTTTGCTTAGTATTGATGGATCTCTGATGATTTTTTTTTTTTTTTTTTTTTTTTGGTGATTCCAGGCCAGGGAACCCCCTGCTCATAGGGTTGAGAAAGTTTCATGATGAGACTCCTGTCGTTGATAGGGAGCCCACTTAGTCCCTCCCTGAGAAGCCTGCCTGGTATTTCTAAGTGGAGGGTCAGGAGAAGGAAGAAGTGAGAATCTTAGCCATAGGGTCAGAGAACAATTTCCTAGAATACTTGTTGTTGGCAAGCCTCCTGCTTAATCTAGATGAGGGATCCACTTAAATAAGCCACATTCTACACTGAACTGGGGTCAAAAGACTCTGAGCCTGGCTCTCCATTAGTTAGTATACTATGGTAGGCAGAGGAGAGCATCAAAGGAGGCGAGGCAGCTGTACTTTTCCTCTATTCCTAGGATCTCTTTGGTCCATCTTCCTTTTTTCCTCTCCTTTACCTGTAAGTGTCCTCTACAGTTGCCTCGTGTTATTTTAGGATGTATAGTTACACTTAGTTAGGAACTGAGAAAGATAATGCTACATCAACTTCTTTGTATCAGATATTTTTCCATTGCATTTTAAATGTTCTAGAATATATATTTTGATAAATCAGAAGTCATATTCCACATGCTCATTATAAATTCCTGTGTTGCTATGTACTTAGTGACTTTGAATTAAATATTAACAACATAATTGTCAGAAAAAGCCTGAAAAACTGAAATATTTTAGTGGTTTTCTTTTGGATAGTGGATTATACTTACCTTCTGTTTTATTTTCTGTATGTGAAAAACTTATTAGTGAACAGTATTACTTAGTAAAACTGTTCATTAGAAAATGAAACAAAGAAACAAGAGAAAGAAACATGCTCAACATGGCTAAATTATAAAGCATTGCTATATAGTAAAAAATATCATTTAAAATTTTTTTCTGAAACTTGGCTCATGGATTTCTTTATTTTTTTTTTGGACTTGTTCTCCTTTTATTTATTTATTTATTTATTTATTTATTTATTTATTTATTGGTGCACTGTATTCATACATCATAGTGGGATATAAACTTTGTAGACATACTTGCACACATCGCCCAGTCAGCCCCCACCAGATCCCCACCCCATTCTCTCCACATCCCTCCCTCCCATGCTTGGCTTAGTGGTTGACATCTAGTATTATAGCAATTTATCCAGAATTAAAAATGATAATCTCACATAACAGTTTCATTTGTCTGATACCAAGCTTTTGATGACTTAAAGATAACATTTCAATATTTCTTTTTACTTTCTTTCTTACCAGAGAATATTTTTTTCTATTTTTTTTAGGTGAAACTGTCATATATTTATATATTTATTTTTCAGAAAAAAAAATCTATCCTAATATGGAATATGGACTCTAGATACCCAGAACGATCTTGAAAAAGAACAAAGCTAGAAGATATATATTTTCTGATTTCAAACCATATAAAGCTACAATAATTGAAACAGTGTAGTACTATTCTAAAGGCAGATATATAAACCATTGGAGTTAAATAAAAGCCTAGAGCTAAATTCTTCCCTATATTGTCAAGTTATTTTTGACAAGGTTTCCACGAACATTTGGTGGTGGAAATAATCTTTTAACTAAATATTGTTGAAACATAATAATTACATGGAAAAGAATAAAGTTGAATCCTTACCTAATCCCATATACAAATATTAACTCAAAATAGATAAAAGACCTAAATATAAATCTTAAGACTATAAACTTTTAGGAGAAAATCTGGGTCATAAAACCTCACAACATTGAAATTGGCAGTGCTTTCGTGGATATGATTTCAATGGCACAGGCAACAGAAGAGTATAAACTCCCTAAAAAATAAAAAAATAAAAATATTATATATCCAAAGACAATGTAAACAGAGTTAACAGTTACTAATAGAATGGGATAAAATATTTCCAAATGCTATATCTGAAGGTATATTAATATTCCAACTCGAAATCCTAAAAATTAACAACAATAAAGGCAAACAATACCATTTAGAGATAGGTAAAAGACTAACATAAATAATGAATCTCCACAGATAACCAATCTTAGTTGTCTGTTGGATGGAAACTCTTGTTTCTCTGGTTCTGGTGTGTGTGTTACCTATTTCTTCTTTGTAGTTAATCTCTTTGAGTATTTTTTCTAGTGCTGGTTTTGAAGACATAAATTCCTTCAGTTTTTGTTTGTCATGGAAGCTTCTTATTTCTCCATCTAATTTGATAGAAAGTTTTGCTGGGTAGGAAATTTTTGGCTGGAAGTTGTTTTCTTTCAGAGTTTGGAATATGTTACTCCAAGTCCTTCTGGCTCTCATGACTTGGTTTGGGAAGTCTGGAGTGATTCTAATTGGTTTGCCTCTGAATGTCACTTGGCCCTTTGTTTTTGTTGCCTTTAAGATTCTCTGCTTGGCTTCCACATTGGTCATTTTGACAATTATATGGCGTGGGGATCCTCTTCTCCGATCCTGTCTAAAGGGAGTTCTATAAGTTTCCTGGACCTGTGTATCAACCTCTTGCTCTATGTTTGGAAAATTTTCTGCTATTACTTCCTTGAAGAGATTGTTGATCCCTTTGGTTTCACCTTCTTTTCCCTCCTCTATTCCAATTATTCTTAGGTTAGCTCTCTTAAAATGGGCCCATATTTCTTCAATATCAGATTCCTGCTGTCGGATATTTTTTCCTAGATTAGAAACTATGCGTTCATTTTTGGAATGATCATCTTCTAAGAGCGAGATTCTGTTCTCCATGTGGTCTAATCAGTTGTTTGTGCTTTGAATTGAGGCCTTTACTTTATTAATTGCATCCTTTATCTCTTTTTGGCTCTCTCTGTGTTCTTTTCGAAGCACCTCTATTATTTCTACAGTTATTTTCCTGATTTGATCTTCTAGAAATCTCTGATTTTCTGTTTTATCGGGTTCTGATGTTGTGGGGTTGTGGACATTCATTGCTCCAGTATTATTCCTCTTTCCCATGATTTCGGAAGTTTGTGCCTTCTCTGGGTTCTTCCCTTGGGTCACTATGACTTCACTTAAGGTGTTCTGGATCTCGAGTCAGTAGTATCTCAGACCCCACTACTCCTTTACTGGGTTGTATCACAGAGTCTCCGACCCAGAGAGTCGATAGAGGCTGCTTTAGACTGTGGGGGGTGCCAGGTTGCACGTTCTCCTATGGTGTAATATCTCTGCCACTGCCACTCCCCCACTGGGTCAAGTCCCAGGGAGTACAGTAGTGGGATTTCTCCTCTGTGGCCCACAATTTGACTCACTGTTCTTGAGTACGCAGATGTAGCTGTACTGGATTCAGTGAATTCTCTGCTGCTGCCGTCGGTGGCAATATGGCGCCGCTGCTACCAGCTCATGGATTTCTATGCATCCACACTTACCTGATAAAAATTTTTAGAGCTCTAATTAAACAATTAAAAGAATAAAAGAGATAATACCTGAAAAATTAAACAATGATGGTGGTATTCAAGGGCAAGTGCAATAGAATGGTCATTTTATAAATGGTGCTGGGTTAATGAATCTCTATAGGGTAAAATATATACCATAGCCAATATCTCTCACTACACACAAACCTATTATAGATGAAGTACAGGTCCACATATAAAAGATAAAAATTATTCATTTAGAAGAAGCAGAAAAGAATAATTTCAAATGTTAGATTAGGAAATATTTCTTGAAGAATGTCCCAATCAATAACCATCAAGGAAAAAATGATAAAATGAACCATATTTAGAATAAGGTGACCTGAGGGGATCGGAGAGAGGAAGAGGGAAATCCTTGATTGCACATGATGTACTGCCAGGGTCCAGCCCTAGAAGTAGTCGGGGGTCATGTGTTGGTGAGAGAAGAGTTGAGGTCGAGTGAGAGAAGACTCTGACACATGAGACCAGACGTAAGCTTTTTTAACTTTATTTAGGATTTGTTATAATTTTTATACTTCTTTTTGGCAGAATAGACAAAACCACAGTCATGCAAGCAGGAAACTTCAAGGACAGAAAAAGTCTTTAACAGACTTCAGGACAGGGTGTCAGACATTTAATAAATCATAGAAAGTATGTTTTGCCTCACTGTTTGACCTCATATAACAAGGTCAGCTTGAATTTAATCTTGTATGTTGGCCCAAACTAATATCAGCTTAAGCTTACTCTTTGGCCCAAATTTTATCCTTGGGGGAAAAAAAAAAAGATCTTTGCTGACTTAGTCTCTCACATGTAACTGCCCATCTATTTTAGTTATAATGCATATACATAAAATTCTAATTACACATATTAATTCAAATAATTTTAAAATAATTCTTTTGAAGGGGGAAGGAATCGTTTTTCTCATGGGAGACTCTAGCCTTTGCAGGTACCCTGGCCGAGCTTTTGCTCAAGGTCTGCACAACATGCTGTAGCAATGTACTTTAACAAACATATCAAAGTCAATCACTAAGCCAAGCATGAGAAAGAGGAAAGGGGAGGGAATGGGGTGGGTATTGGGTTAGGGCTAATTGGGTGATGTGTGCTTGTATGTCTCTACCATCTTGTATCTCATTAAGATTTATGACTACAATGCACCAATAAAAAATTTAAAAGATGGAATAACACCATTTAGGTAATTATAATCACCCTACAAATTGGAAGATAATTTTTCAAATCAATAAGAAAAAAGACAAAAACCAAATGGAAGCATGAGCAAACTTCCAGGAAAGAGGATGAAAAATGGCCAGCAAAAGATAAAGTAGCATTAGAAAAATGCAAATTACAATCACAATTTGATATTACTACATGTACATCAAAAAGTTTAAAATGAAAAGCGTATAATACCAAATATCAGTAAGTATTTAGAGTACACAAACAGTCGAATATTGCCAGAGAGAGTATGTGTCAGTTCAACTGCTTCTTTGGAAAATATTTGCAATATTAACTTAAATAGAAAATATGTATATTCTATAACCCAACAGTTCTAAATCCAGTTGTATATTTAATAGAAATGTGTAAATATACTTATCATAAGATGTATACACAGAGATATTTATCTTTTTTTCTTTTGTGTTACATATATAGTAGCACCACTCATTGTAATTCCAATATAGAAACTACCCAAATATCTATCCATCATTTGTAGAACTGATAAACATATTATAATGTAATTACAAAACAAAATCCAACAGTGGTAAATATGAGCAAATTATAACTATAGCCACATCATGGACATATTGATTAAGCATGGGATCAAGTGAAAGAAGCCAAACAGAACAAAGACTACACTCTATGATTATATTATAATGTTTAAGAAGTAGATGAACCTTACCCATACTGTTAGAAGCATAGATAGTTTTTATCCTTTCAGAGAGGAAATGACTAGAGTAGGAGACAAGAGTGGTTGATTCTGGGATGTTAGTTTTGTACCATTTTTTTTATCTGAATCTTGGTTATATAAGTGTGTAATACTTAAAAAATTAAGCTTACATATTTTGAAATTTTATACATTAACTGCATGTAACCAAAAGATGACACTATTTTAAAATATAATAGAATTGATAGTTTGATTTCCATTCTTTTGGGTAGATACCCTAAAGTGGTACTGCTAGATAATATGGTAAATTCATTATTATTCTTCTGAGGATCCTTCATAATGTTTTCCAAAGTTGTTTCACTAATTTGCATCCCACCAACAATGTATTAGAGTTCCCAATTCTCCACATCCTTGCCAGCATTTGTTGTTGTTTTTGTTTTAAATAATTGCCATTTTAGTTGGGAGTTAGGTGATATCTCAGGGTAATTTTGATTTGTATCTGTCTGATTGCTAATGATGTTGAACATTTTTTCATACATTTATTGGGCATTTGAATTTCTTCTTTTGTAAAGTATCTATTTAGTCCACTTGCCCATTTTTGATTGGGTTATTTGTTTTCTAAGTGCTGTGTTTCTTGAGTTCTCTGTATATTTTAGATATTAGTCCTCTACTAAAGGAGTAGTTGGCAAAAATCTTCTCCCATTTAATTGGCTCTAGGGTGAGGTACTTTATAATTTCCTTTGCTGTACAGAAACTCTTCAATTTAATGAAATTTCATGTATTGATCTTCCTTTTAGTTTCTTGTGTCTTTGTGGGTCTTGTTGAGAAAGTTTTTACCTGAGACTATGTGTTGCAGTGTTGGACCTATGCCCTCTTCAAGGAGCTTTAAGGTCTCTAGTCTAATTTCCAAGTCTTTGATTCATCTTGAATTGACTCTTGTGCAGGGTGAGAATGTGGGATTTATTTCCATTTTCTGCCTCTGGTAAACCAGTTTTGCCAAGACCATTTGTTGAACAGGCTATCTTTTGCCCAGTGTATGTTTTTGGCCTCTTTGTAAAAAAAAAAAAATCAATTGACTGTAATTGTGCATATTTGTTTCTGAGTCTTCTATTCTTCTCCATTGGTCTATGTATCTGTTCTTGTGCATAATTTTATTTTCAGCATATTTTTATCACTGAATCCAAAGTATATCTTTTATAGAAAGCAAACATCTGGATCTGCCAATCTCTACCTTTTCATTGGAGTGCTTAGTCCATATATATAATTATTAATAAGGCAAGATTTGTATCTATCATTTTGGTAATGGCCTTTTATGTCTTATATTTTCTTGTTCATTTGTTTCCAAATTGCTGCTTTCTTTTGTGCTAAAGATATTTTCTAGTGTACTATTTGAGTTTATTTTGTTTGTGTCTTTCACTAAATTTTAAAAATTTATTCTCTTAGTGGTTGCCCAAAGGGTTACAAATAACAATTTATCACAATATGGTCCAAATTAATGTCATCTTAATTTAAATGTTATAAAACTGGTTCGATCCTGTATAGTTTGTTCCTTCATTTTAATTTGTAGTGTTATTATACTAATTATATGTTTGTTACATTTTCATATACTAAATTTTATAATTATTGTTTTATATACTTGTCTCTTACATCTAATATAAGACATAAATTAAAAGCACAAAATACATACTATCTTTCATATTTACTTATATATCTACCTTAATTATAAAAGGTTTAGGCTTTTATTTTATACTATTTTCATTTTTATTTTATTATTTTTTTGTGTGCTACTGGAGATGGAATTCAGGGGCATTATACCTCTGAACTACACCCTCAGCCCTATTTTTTCATTCTTTATTTTGAAACAGGGTCTCACTGAGTTGCAAAGGGTCTCACTAAGTAGTAGCTGAGGCTGTCCTTGAACCACTATCCTCCTGTCTCATCCTCTCAAATGTTGAGGTTATAAGCATGCACCACCAAACTTGACTTATTTTTTCTTATTAATTCAAGTTTCTTTCTAGTGTTTTTTTAATATCAGCTTGAAAGACCTTCTTTAGTATTTCCTATAACAATAATAAAGTATTTCAGTTTTTATTTGGTAATTCTTATTTATGTTTAATGGATAGTTGTGCTAGATATAGAATTCTTGCTTGTCAATCTTTTTCTCTCAGCACTTTGAATATGCCATCTCACTATCTTCTGGCTTCCATGTCTTCTGATATGAATTCAGCTGGCCATACATTGCTCTAGTACATGATGAGTTACTTCTATGTTCATGCTTTCAGGAATCTCTTTCAACAGTTTGAGTATGACGTATCTAAATGTAGTTATCTAACACTGACAATAATACTTGTTTTGACTTCACTGATTTTACTAGGGAAGTAAAGTTTGTCACCAACATTTAAATAGCATGTATGACTTTCCATATCTGTTGCTACAGGCTGAAAGCAAATCCCTTTGATTTTCATCTGACAACTGGCTTTCTTTCTTCATAGGGTTGCTTTTATTGTCTTCTTGTTTGAGTGCCAATAAGATTTCCACTAAAGTGTTTTTTGCGAAGAGAACAAATTTATTTATGTTTACTTGTATAAGTAAATCTGATGGTATCATACTCAGCAATTTGTTGCTGAGACTGGTGATTTAACTTCTCTTCCTCTCACTGACCATCTTTCCTTAGTTCATCCTTATTAAAGGATGTAATAAGTTCAAGAGCTAAAGATACTTTTGAAGTGGTTGTGATTTCTGTGTCACAATAGAATATAATTACTTTGCTGAAGAGATTAGACTCTATCACAGTAGGAAAGTGACATGAAGTGATCAATCATGCACTTAAAGTATCATAGTAAGAAAAGGACATGAGTTGGTTGATTAAGGGCTTGCACAGGATAATGTCAGTGTGGGGAATTTAATGAAGTTCCTTAGAAAAATTTGACTATGGTCTGAAAGAAAGTTGAGTTTAACTGGTACAACTTCAGGACAGACAGTTTAGATTCCAGATCATAGGCAATTCTCCTCAGCCTGTGTCTCCACATATGCTCCAGGGTGTCTGGGTTCTAGGGACTGTACTACGGATTCTCTTGAGTAACTTACTCACATGTCCTGTCATCTGCTCACAGCCAGAGCTAAACACTGACCTGGCAGTGTCCTCAAGAAGTTGGACAGAAAGAGGAGGTCAAGAGATATAAATCAGAAACAAGGAGAGTAATATTTGGTTTTGGTCTTTGTTGACTGGATTGTATTTCTTTCTTTCTTTTTTTTTTTTTTTTACAAATTTCAAAATTTTGTGAGCTCATATTCTGATAAATCATCTTTAATTAAGTGTATTAAGTATTAAGTGATGCATACAACTTTAAAATTAACTCTCCCATCTGGAAAGACAGTGATCATATTCAGTTGGTGATATGTGACTTTGAACATAACTCATTTGTGCACATAGAAGTTAAACAGCTCTTGATGAATGTGTTGTTATGTCCCAATTCTAGGCATTAGCTTATGAGGAATTTAATTCTACTCTGGTCTTTTTGGTCACTTTTATTAGGGGGACTAGATATGTGCAGATGACTAGTATTATCTGCTTTCAGGAATTTCTAGTATAAATCAGAATAAGCAGTAACAAGGCAACTGAATGAGAATTTGTGTGATTAAATTCTTCCATTGACTTATTTTGTCTTGTTTAAACTGTATTGGTGGTTATTTCTAGGGACCTCAATTGGCCACATTTGGACAAATAATAGTACAAATATGCTAGTAAGAAATGTCAAACAGTGGCTACCACAGTAACAGAGAAGAATAAATTTCAATGATCTTGTATTATTGTATGGAACTCAAGATTCTTCCAGAGATATAATTACTGATGGAGAATACTAATATAGTTGAGTGCTGAGAGTTGTTCTATAAATTGAAAGACTTGAGTGTATGTGTGTATAATTCTCTGTCCTAGTAGATTATCAATCATGTTTCTTGAATCTCTTTACCTTTCTGTGGTTAGCAAAATGCCACATTATGCAAACTATTATTTAAACAGATATGGTTCATAAACTTGGTTTATAATAAAAAATTTAACTACTATTTTAACTAGTAAGAACTGTTACCTATGATTTCAGTAAATCATTATAAAAGTTTCAGAGCTACCCTTTTTTAAATTGATGCCAATCTTTAACAAAATTAAGGTACCATATAATACAGTTATAAAGAGGCACTTCTGAAACTATATTATAGCACTTTATTAGACTAACATTGGACATCACATTGATGAAGATGTGAGTAAACACAAGAGGAAATTGAAAGGAGCAATGATAATGATTAAAGGGATGAAAACATCTTATGTGTAAAGATTAAAAACTGGGGCTTATTCACTTTAGAGATGAAACACCCATGGGAAGTCTTAATCACCACTGTGAAATTTATTAAATATTTTTATGAGGAGCACACCATATAGTTATTCTTTATGTCTGTGGAGAGCAGGATGAAAAAACAAATTTAACTCCTTATTTTATGATTTTTTACAAAATAACTACTTAGCTAGGTATTAATGGAATCTATTTCTTACTCCCTAATCACTTCCTGGCAGCAAGGTGGCCCCTTAGGACTCTCCTTAATTTTTTCAAGGCCCAAGGGAACCATTCAGTAGTCTTGAGCAGAAGTGCTATATTCTAAAGTGTGCTGGGCAACCTGAAGGTGGCTCACTGATCATTGCTATAGATCAAAAACGTGACTTTAAGGTACTTCTGGCCCAAGCTTCTGAGAGAATAATGGCATCATACAACAGAGAAATTTTATTAACTTTCTGAAACTCTCCAAGGCTGGAGACTCTGTACCCTTTCTCACTACTGAGAAAGAAACATGCATACATACACTAATACAGAAAGTCATCACATGCTTTTACTGAGCATTGCAAAGCAGTGCATTAGATGCTGATGGAGAGGGAGTGGAGAGTGAAAGTCTTGAGTAAAAGAACTCATTGATTCTTTTAAACTTGGACACACCAATAAATAGTTAATGCAGAGGAAATGATTTATGAAGGTCATAAGTTTAATTTTTAGTCCTTTTCACATGAAACAAATTTGTATAAATAATTTAAGAATTTTCATTCATAATTAGTTAAAAATCAATGTTACATGCAATGTCCACATAGCTCTTTTAACTGATCAAAAGAACAGGCTACAGTTCAAATAGCAAAAATATCTTATGTTATTAAGGTTAGTAGTACAGTTTTAAGAAAACTAGTAAATCCTCCTTCTGAAGAGAGTGGAACCCCTATCTTTTATTTTATAAATCATCAGTATTTTTTCCTAATGAGATGGATGTGATTATATGTATTTACAGTACAAGAGAAAAATGAGTATTGGCAAATTTTGATATCTTCAACCATAAAGTAATATTAAAAATTAAAATATTGTTTAGAATTGTTTGCACTATAACTTTAAAAATCACCATTCCATTCCATTATTATTTCTTTTCCTATTTATGAATGAATGTAGGCGGTATCTATAATTCCAACTTTCTGCTCTGGGAGTTATACCTCCAGGCTGATACACCACCTCAGTATGTCAGAGAATCTGTTCTTAGTTGCTGCATTTAATTTCTTTCTGACAGCCCAGAAATTTGATTTTCATAATGAGTTGTAAATTATAAAAAGGGTTGTCTATAAAAGACTTCAGTAGAGGTAAAAACAGGAATGTAAGATTTTATATCAGTGTCTCTGTAGGTTAAAACAGAACTTCAGGATGAAGGCTATCTTCTTAGATGAAGGAGAATCCAGCCTTAATGTGCATTCTGCATCTATACTAAGTATAAAATGAAGGCAAATGCCAACAGTGTTTGGGGGCTTAGATAAATTTTTTTCTATGATGATAGCAAGTGGTCTGCCTAATAAAGATATGATATAATATATATGAGACTATTTTATACCTTTATGTTAATTTCTACAAAGCAAAGGAAAGATGTTTGTAGAAATAATCCCTCTTTCTACTCATCCATATTTGAACTTAATGGTGGGGTAGCATCATTGCAAAGATGATAGACAGGTAGAACTAAAAAGGAACAATGAGGATCATGGCATACAGTAATCATCTTTGTTGAGATGAAAACATTTCTTATTTCCTAACTGATGGAGAACAGTTTTATTTCAGGATTTAGTATTGGTACTTTTAATGTCTAGTCAGCTTCTTAATTCATCTTGGAATCTTTTTTTCCTATTTAATATTAAGAGAGTGGAGAAAAATAAATGATCAAATGGGTCATATGCCCAATCAGTGTTCCCATTGTATTTCCTTCTCTACACTATAGTCACCCAGCTGGACTGTAACAAGGTAATATTGATTTAGCACCTACATGATGTCAGTGAAAGCTGACAACTTTTTTTTAATTTGCCTATCAAATAAATTATAACATTTACTCATAAAAAATAAATCTAATACCAAGTGTGTTGGTCAACATGTGTAATCTCAGTATTTGGGAGACTGACACAGGAAGCTAGTCAGGTTCATGCCTAGCCTCAGTTACTTAGTGAGGCCCTCCACAACTTAGTGAGACCCTGCTTCAAAATAAATAATAAAAAATGTACCTGCCCTTGAATAGATGATGTTATAGTTATATAATCCTAGAAGACAAGATAAAATGTATAGGTCAAATATATATAGTCAGGTATAAAGTGCAAAGTAAGATGCATTCATATGATAATAGTGAACTATAAGTAAATTTATGAACATTTTACTTATGTAACACCACACATCCAGATATATAGAAAATATCCAGGATACTGATTGGATTCTATATTGAATGCAGATAGTTAGCAATGTTTATTGCTGCATTTGTTCATATAACAACTACGAGGCTATATGTAATCTTTAATTGTCTGATTAGGTTGGGCTAGCAAGGGAAATGACGATCTTAGGAAATTATATGCATTCTCTCTTCTCATTATATGTCTCACATGTCTCACCATTTTCAAGTTTTGGAAATGTTATTATATCAGTCAAGGTAGGATAGGTACAGGAAGTAAGCAGGAATCATGGAAATAAAAGCATCTTCCATCACATATTGAACTCATATTACCACTTGGATGAATTTCAAACCCATTGGCTGTGGTGCTCTATCTATATATTAATTTAATTCTAAATAGCAGTTTGGGAAACTCTGATGTTGCTGACAAGGCTTATAATGATGATTCACAAGAAAAACCTATTTGTTTCAGTATATTTGCTTGTTTGTGAATCATTCTTCCTGTTAGATTACTGAGCAGAAGGAATTGTAAAACCACAGGGGAACGGTTTAAGTGGGATAATGCAGACATTAGAGAATGATTAACAGTAATTTCACAAAGGTGGAAGGTAAGCTGCTCATTTTTATGGAATGGAACAAATGTGTTTGGAATGATTAACAAAATAAAATGTGAAAAAATAGAAACATGTAGCCACTCAGTTCTATTTGGGTAACAAACCATATGATATATAAATGCAAATTCTCCCCCCCAAATTCACATATTTAACATTATTTAATGTTAAACTTCAGCTAGAATGTGGCAGACAACCAAGACAGAACATAAAAACCACAGTGCTTAAATGCCAGACATCCCATTTAGTTAAAAAGCAGTTTATGTGCTGTGTACTTTTTCTTGAAATTTTTTTACCCTGCATAAACCAGCCTAATTCAGTATTCAACAATGGAATTTTAAGAAAGTCCAAACCTTCTCCATAACTAATAGGTCACACATGAATCCTGAGAGCTTCCAATTATTTTGTAAAGTAAGGACCCATTCATTCATTCATTCATTCATTCATTCCATATATACTTAAATGCAATTCTGTGTGGAACACTCTCTTAAGTGTTGTGAGAAATTATAAGGCATCTATATAAAGTGTTGTCCTAGTGAAGGTAGGTAAGAACATGTCTCTTTAAAGGACTTTCATTACTATCTGGAGATCCTTATTTAATTAAGTTAATTAAATAAGATCCTTAATTAATTAAATTAAGCTTTAATTTCCAGAGAGCTACTACTGAAACTTTCTAACATGACTTCTAATATCAGTCAAGGATCTCTTCCTCTTTGTTTTCTTGCCTCTGTTCAGAGGCAAATGGGTCCCAAGAACTTCTTTGAATTATGTGGCCATGAACATAGAACCACAAGCATTCGTTTGATAGTTTGGTTTCCATTTTTTAGGGTAAATACCCAGAAGTCGTATTGCTAGATCATATGTCAGGTTAAATTCCATTCTTCTGAGGATCCTCCATACTGTTTTCTAAAGTGGTTGCACTAATTTGCAATCCCATCAACAATGTATTAGAGTTCCCACTTATCTACACCCTCATCAGCATTTGTTATTGTTTGTGTTTTTGTGTTTTTAATGATTGCCATTCTAATTGGAGTTAGGTGATATCTTAGGGTAGTTTTGATTTGCATCTCTCTGATTGCTAGTGATGTTGGACATTTCTTTTCATACATTTCTTGGCCATTTGAATTTCTTGTTTTGTGAAGTGTCTGTTTAGTTCACTTGCCCATTTTTTGATTGGGTTATTTATTTTCGTAGCTGTGAGTTTCTTGATATTCTCTCCCTAATATGCAGAAGCTAGGGAGGAAAAGGGTCATAAGAGGAACTCTAGACTAAGAAGGAAAAATGATAGATAAGCAAATATGGCTACCTAACTGAAGGGGATGGGATTCCCTAATGTGCATAATGTACATTCATAACCATATCAAAGTTAATCAGTAAGCCAAACATGAGCAGGAGGGAGAGGAGAGGGAATGGGGTGGAAAATGGGGAAATAAGTGATGTGCGCATGTATGCCTCTACTATCTTGTACACCATTAAGGTTTATGACAACAATGCACCAAAAACAAACTTAAAAAATAGAGTAAAAGAACTTCTTTGGAGTACTATTGTTAGACTTTTGTAACAAAGAACCCCATAAGATTAGATCTGATCTGTCTTTACCTGACCCTAGCCTATGAATCAGAAGAACTAAATGAAGGTGCACTAGAATCTGTGTAATATAACAGAGGTGCAGTCCTTGGAAGAGTCAGGTTGCTCTTCAACCTTAAGCCCTTGCTAATAGGATTGTGACCCACAGAACATAGCATGAGCATTGCCTGAGAGCTTCTGAGAAAAGCAGGATGTCAGTGTCCACCTCAGACATAATGAACAGAATCTGTGTCCAGACACACACTGGAAACTGAGAAGCACTATTTTTAACTTTTGAATGACAAATTAATCAAAAAGCCCTCTCTTACATTCTTAATTTAAGTTATAGATTAATTAAGACACAACTCATCAGAGTATGATTAATGAAGTCTTGGGTTCAATACATAAAGTCACCTTAGGGCAGGATTGCAAATTGAAATGATGTTTCTGTAATGCCTAGAACAGTGTTATCATAGAGTAAACACTAAGTGGATTTGTATTGAATCAATTTATGCATCTGCCTGGCATAAAATAGAGTTCTCTCTAGCCTGACGTGGTGGTGCACACTTGTAATCCCGGTGCTGGAGACAGGAGGATCACGCAGGTTCAAAGCCAGCCTCACTGGCTTAAGAGACCCTGTTTCCAAATAAAAATATAAACAAATAGGAGTGTAGCCCAGGGGTAGAAGGGTTTCCTGGAACCCTAGTACCACCAAAAAATAAAAAAAAAGAGTTCTCTCTATATGTGGTATATACTTGTTAAAAACACATTCATAATAAAAATTTGGCATTTCAGTCTCCATTGCCTAATTCCTAAAATATATTTTCATCAATCAAATAAATTTTTATATAAATGTATTTCATTCAGTCAATATCTAATATTTAAAAACTTCACTATTTCCTTCACTAGAAACTTAGAATTAAAGAATGCAAAGTGGTTTCCCCTGCCTTCAAGGTGTTTGCACTCTGGTTTACTGGTTAACTATACAAAATAAATTCTCTGGTTTACTGGTTAACTATACAAAATAAATTCTATGATAAAACCATATAAATATGCAGTAGAAATATAGGAAGATAATTTCATTTTCTTACTAATATATACCATGAATGGCCTTTCCAAAGCAATGTTTTAAGTGAGATTTAGTGGTTGAGTAATAATTTAAGTCAAAAAAGTTTGAGAGCATCCTAGGTGAAGGAATACAAGTATAAGAGAGCTTATAAAGTAATTTATTTTAGGAGTTTGTGCAAAATGGATAAAGGAGGCATGAGACTGAGCAAGATGTCAACATTCTGACCAAGCAAATCTTTCCCTGGCTTACTGAGCAGGAGTCTGTATATAGCAGTCAGGAATCGCAGATTTCATAGAAGAACTTTAATTACAATGTGCTATGGTCTGATGTGCATACTGTAGAAAGGGTGATGAGTGAAGGAGGATTACAACCAGAGTCAGAAGACAAATTAGAAAACTATTATAATACTCTATTTTAGAAATCATTAAGAACTTGAACCATGACCAGAAAGCAGAGGTGGGAGGGGAATGGCTAAGATTCTCTCCTTGAACAAACTCTCCTCAGGCACCCCTGAATTCTTTTTTAACCAGGCTTCAGCTAATGGACACCCATGTTTGTCCCTTCGTTGTATAATTTTAGCAATAATTTTTCCATTCAAAAACATATCAGAGTCAATCACTAAGCCAAACATGAGAGGGACGGAAGGGGGAGGGAATGGGGAAGAAATTGGGGAAGGGCTAAATGAGTGATGTGTGCATGCACGTCTCTACCATTTTGTACTCCATTAAGATGTATGACCATAATGCATCAATAAATTTTTTTTTTAATTCTGTTTGTGACCCTTAATATCAGATCATTCTTGACATCTGCTTGGGCTCCTGACCCTCTACTTATCTCCTTTGCTAAATTTCCACTTTGAGTGTGATTTAATTAGGGAACATCTAGAAAGATTATGGCTTGGCCGGGCGTGTTGGTGCACGCTTATAATCCCTTCGCTTGGGAGGCAGAGACTGGAAGATCGCTCAGGTTCGAAGCCAGCCTTGCTGGCTTAAGAGACCCTGTTACCAAATAAAAAAAGATAAAATAGGTCTCGGAGTGTAGCCTGGAGGTAGAAGGGTTTCCAGGACCCCCAGTACCACCAAAAGAGAGAGAGAGAGAGAGAGAGAGAGAGAGAGAGAGAGAGAGAGAGAGAGAGAGAGAGAGAGAGAGAGAGAGAGAAAGATATTACGGCTTACTGAGGTCGAACTAAGAGATACTCAAATGTTAATCTCCTCACAAAAATTGGTTTTGTATTAAAATGCAGTCCTGATTCAGTAGGTTTGAGGTGATACCTAAAACTCTATGATTATAATAAGCCCTAGGTGATACTGAGTTACAAACACTGGTCACTAGAAAGTGAACAACAAAATGACCAAAAGTTAACAAATAATAAGTTAACAAATAAGTCATCAGGGTTCTAATGGAATTAGACACAAAGAAGGTAATGTGGGAATGAGAGTTTCGTCTTTATATCTGTTCCATGAAGGATGCCTCTGAACACCATTCTCCACAGTAACAAAAAGAGACCGGTTCCTTTGAACAATATTTCTGTGAGCATTGCCCAGTTATGCAATATGTACTGGTCACGCAATCACAGAAATCTTTACTTTTCAGAGTCAGGGAAAGCACAGATCACCTTGTCAAGTTTGTAAATAAAACCATTACGGCTAGGTATGGTGGCATACACCTGTAATCTCAGCTACTCAGAAGGCTGAGGCATGGGGATCTCGAGTTAGAGCCCAGTCTGGCAACTTAAAAAGATCCTGTCTCAAAATAAAATAAAATGGACTGGGGATGTAGGTCAATTGTAGAATGCTTGTTTTGCACATGCAAGGCCTTGCTTGGGTGTAATCACCAGTAACACACACACACACACACACACACACACACACACACACACACACACACATTGGACTCATAATGATTGTAAAAAGACCTACAGACAAATCAAGACTCATAAAATAAAGAAAATTGAAAACAAAGAGAAAATATTTACAGCAGTAAGACAGAGAACTAGAGATGAATCCAAGTTCTAATGTCAAAACTACCTTACTCTACTCCAATTACTTGTATGTTTCCAATGGAACGTGCTTTTATTTTTAACCATCTAAATAATTGCTCATATTTTTCAGTTCCCAGAGACACATCCTGACTGTAATTAGAAGAAAAAAATGCTTGTGGTTGAGTGGAATTTAATGCATAAAGCCTAAGTAAAGACATTAGATATAGGTGACAGAACACTTAATGTACAATTAAAAGATTGACTGGATATATTTATCATTGGTTTTCTTGCATTAAAAACTAGTGGGTTATTTTAATGAATAATTGTAATTTTATCAGACATTTTGGTATTTTGAACAGTAACAATGCAAACAAATTGGAAATTTTATCTGGCCTGAATTCAGCCTTTTAAAAAACCTCTTATTCATTGCTTATGTACAAAAATTACCTGGGTCAGTTTATTTAGTTATTTAATATTTTAAATAGATTAAAAATATGTGACCACATGCTATTACCTGGCTTTGAAAGTTAAGTAGGTCTGTTCCTGCTACATAGAAACTTTCTGGACTTGTTCAGCAGGCAGATAGGCAGTGCATAAAAAGAGGATTAAAACTGCTTTCTGTACCCTCAACTTTGTTGGGGATAACAAAAATCTCCTTCATTCATGTAGCCCAGAGAGTTCTAAAGCATTAACAATTTACCTAGCTTATATATTATAAAAGATAGAAAGTATATATTTTTAATTCCAATTTGAATCCAACCACAATGCAAAAAGTACATTGCAAGTTTGATTGGTACAATTCCTGCTGAATGAATAAAATAGGACACTCTCCTGGAAAAGCTAGTATCCAAAAAACTTGACAATAAAAATCTTATCCAAAGGGGTTAAAAAAGGGTCTTTGGGGAAATGTTCAGCTTTGCAAGAAAGGCACTATCTTTGATGTGTAAATATTTTCTTTTTTTGAATTTTTCAAGATGAACAACATTGGCTTTTGCAGGGAAAGTTGTTAACAGTTGCTATATATATATACATACATACATACATATGACACTGACTGCAGTGTTCCTGAGTTATTTCACCACTGCTTATCATTTGTCCAAAAGAACAGCTTTTAAGAGCTGAGTTCAAACAGGGCTCATAGTGCTGGCCTGAGGCAAGCTGTCAAGAAGGAAAGTTTGTTGTTCAGTAACTTAAAATTCCTTGGCACCCTATCCCTCATGTGCATTTTTTGCTATCGAGAAGTATATGACTTGGTATGGAGAGGAAGGAAGGATTCTATGTATCTTTGTTTTTTTATGAAAATACAAAGATGTTTTACAGAGAAAAAAAAGCTATTTCTGAATACATCCATATAATAAGCTACTTAATAGAAAGTCTCTCACAAAACCAAATGAATATGTGACAAGCCTACCACATTTTCTTTAGGGATCATTATGCATGTTACATAATGATTGTTAGCTGTGTTTTATATAATATCAATAAATTAATATCATTAGAAATGTTATATTTTAAGAATGTGTCACCTAAAAGCTGAAATGAAAACAAGTTTTCAACACAAAAAAATCAATGTAAATGATGAAAATAATCATTTATAAAATACAGAAAAAATATAACAAGTAAAATAATAAAATCAGCCAAATGAATCTCTATCACTACTCCTCTTCCGGTCTCTGTCTTCTCCCTCCACCCATTTTTTATTTTATTTTTTGGTACTGGGGATTGTACCTCTGAGTTATACCCCCAGCTTTATTTTAATTTTTATTTTGAAATAGTATCTTAGTCGAGCATGGTAGCACATGGCTTGTGATAACAGGCTTGTTATCACAATACTTGGGAGGCTGAGACAGGAGGACTGTGAGTTTGTGGCCAGCCTCAGCTACTTGGTGAGGCCCTCCACCACTTAGTGAGACCCTGTTTCAAAATAAATAATAAAAATTTGGGTTATGGTTTGGGGTATGGCTTAGAGGTAGAATGCCCCTGGGTTCAACCACCCGTACAGAAAAAAAAAAATCAAAAGCAAAAAAATATCATTAAGTTTCAGAAGGTCTCACTAAGTTGATGAAGTTGACTGGGAACCTGTGATCCTCATGGCTGAGCCTCCAAGTACTGGAATTACAAGTGTACTACACTACGGTTGGTAACCATCCATTCCTTTTGAAATCCTGAAAGTGTCAAAAAAATTCTTAAAAAGGTAAAGAATATCTAAATAAATATTATAATATTAAAAATAAAGTTGAATTTTAAATGATATGATTAAGGAAGGAACTAACTAGAAGTAGAAGTAGCTTTCCATGACTGGTCTTTAGCTATTATCCTAAATTCTAAGGGTATGGTCTAAGATCCCCTTGCCTTACTTAGAATTATCTGCCGGATTATTTGATACACAGATTTTGGAACCCTGACAAAGGCTTCTGTATCAGTAGAGCCTTTATTAAAGATTCTGTTGATAAACAGAATACAAGATACAGAAAGAAATGTTCCCTGAAGTTCTTAGATACATCATTGCTTGAAAACCTCTTCATGATTCTGCTCTAGAGTCAACTGGCTTCATGGCTCAACCTCTAAAGCAAATGGTCTTCCTTTCCTCACACTGTAGAAAGGTAAAAATTTCATGTTTCTTTACAAAGCACTAGTTATTTATCTGTTTTCAAGTTATCTGTTCCTGAAACTGGTTAGGAACCAAAAAGATACAGTTTAACTTTTGCAGAAAGTTTCTTAATTTCATAGATTTATCTCCATTGTGATGTTCTAAGCCTACTAAGTGTCAAATACCCAAAATACCAACACAAAAAGCTTTGACAAACCAAATTGGTTTTTTTGCCTGTTAGCATAAGAGAGACCATTACCCTATTGAGTCTTAGTAGTGTTTCAAGAAAGCAAGTGTCAGGAAAGAATATTTCTAGCCTTTGGAGTAGATTTTAGGGCACTTAGTTTTTGATGGGAAACTGAAGAGGCTTGGATGCTGTTTATGACAAAATACTTTTGTACTCCTAGACTTAAAAAAAGGAAAGTTTTTTTTTTTTTTTTGAGGGAGCTGGTGATTTAAACTACTGGCATTCTACTTCTGAGTGTAACACTTCCAGTCCTATTTTATTTTTTATTTGGAGACAGGGTCTTACTAAGTTGCTGAGAGCCTTGGCAAGTTGCTGAGGTTGGATCTGAACCTGTGATCCTACTGTTTCAGTGTTTTAGCCTCACAAGTACTGAGCTTATAGTTTTGTGCCACCATGTCTAGCTAGGAAGCTTCTTGAAGTAAGTCTTTGTAGGTAAAACGAGGCTCGATGAGTGATTCATTGGCTCAGGTGAGTAATTCATTGTTCTGATAGGAGAGCAAAATAATTGCCCAGACAAGTTTGTTTGTGGGAATTTTCCTAAGCAAACAACAAAGCTGCTTATTGAATTATAACCTTATCTTCTTGGGCAAGAATTTTGAGGAACAAATAGTTAAGTAATGTTAATGTGGGTGACTTCAGTTTTCACTAACAATTTCTAGTCTCTCTGGATGTAAGTAGTCTCATTTCTCAAATCAAAGGAGACATAGAATTTTCATGGGGATTTCTTCATTCTAATTTCTTAGAGAACTTCACTCAACACATATTTTTATTATTTAGTAAGAGATAACAGATTGAAACACAGATATTGCTACTGTCCTCCACACATTCACTGTGACAAACAGCAACCAATCATACTTTCCTTTCCCACCTTCTCATTGTAAACTTGGATTCGGGATCTTTTCCAAAGTGACATTTAAGGTAACCATTTTTACTCCATCAGAGTAACCACTCTAATTGCAACCTAAGGAACTGTGTTAGTATTTGGAGACTATGGAGTTCAAATATTATATTCTCAAGGAATTTGAAGTTAAGAAATATTCCCAGGTAGTATACTGGTGACATTGCTCTGTGGGAGCAAAGCCAACATGAACATGTGTAGTCAAAAGTAAGTCTAACTAGAGGGCTGGCAGAAGTTGTAAGTAGCTGTTGACACTAAAGCATGTTACACTTCTGTGATAGGACATGAGGAAATGACCGAATCATGAAAATCTGGGAATGAAGGATTCATAGTTGTGAATATGTTACGAAGTGGTGATTCCTCGGTTCTTGTCCTCCCCAAATAGAGATTTTAGTGAAAGATACAGCTAGGATTTCTTTAGTAATATGAATGGAACATCACTAGAAAAGCATCCCTGTACTAGGAAGGTGAAAGTATGACCCAGAAAATGTGGAGTGGCCAATGCCAAGGAAAGGAGTAGCCTAGTGTCTTTCTGCTGGTGGATTTTTATATTTGATCTGGAAAACTTCTTGTGTCTTAGGTATTTGGGGAAGTTACTGCTATTTCGTGCCAGAGCTTAGTTCATCTGCACTGATTATGCCGTGTCAGGAAATTTTCCATCACTACATCAGTGAAACCTATGAGGTGGGGGGTCAAGACCTCAATGATATTGCAATGAACCTCAGGTCATATAAAGGACAGTGCCTTAGTGCTTTTCACAAACTACAAAGTTGGAAACCCCCTTGGGTTGGTTATACCTGTTTTTTTTTTCTTTTTAGGTTTAAGAAAGTTGTATATGGCCATATAGAGAGAGGCTTGTGGGAAGGGTTCTCCATCACTTGAGGTAGAATGATCTTTCCTAAACCCAAGTGGAGTGAGCACTATCCCTCCAATTTTATCCCCACCTGACTAACTACCTAATG
Source organism: Muscardinus avellanarius (assembly GCF_963383645.1). Classification (NCBI taxonomy): domain Eukaryota; kingdom Metazoa; phylum Chordata; class Mammalia; order Rodentia; family Gliridae; genus Muscardinus; species Muscardinus avellanarius. The sequence goes on from NC_137790.1 coordinate 29,908,585, forward strand.
CTTCAAGAATATATCTGGAAGGGAATAAAAGATTCTGTAAATGCAGAGAATATTTTAAAAGCCACTGTAGAAACTTAGGAAGGACATACTGTAGGAACAGATTAAGCAAGTAATCGGTAGACTGGAAAGAAAGAGGTGGGTGGAAAAAATACACTAGTGATGTAGAACTGAGAAGTTTTGACCTTCATGGTTAGTTGTAAAAAAGCAAACAGAGAAGAAAAGCATAAGTAAAACTCATTTTTCAATGACTTTTAAGAGTAAATTAAAAATTTTAAACAACAAAAAGTTTCAATAGAAATTCAATATCCGTGAGAAAAAAAGATTTGAGAGGTATTAAATCATTTGTAGAGTATTTTTGTTGTTGTTTCTGTCTGCTTTATTTCTCTTCCGTTGGAAAATTACTTCTTTCCTACTCCATGTGACTTTTGTAAAATATAAAACATGAGACTAGGCCCCTCTTGAACCACAGGACTGCCATGTATTGTGTATCCTACACTAGATCAGTTAATGATACCCTACTGAGAATTTGATTCTTAGGTTGTGATAGGTAAGTATAACTCAGGATCAGAATGGCAAACCTGAAGAGAATTTTGGGTGTTAAATATAACCTACTTCTTAACCATCTGAAAATTCTTATAGGTTTCAAGCTATCCAATGAGATCTGAAGCCAACACAATTCCCTGAGACTGTATTAGGCAGTGCAGAGACCCAGCAAATATTGTTTAACTACTTGCTCCAGGCTGTTCTCGGCCCTAGAAGTTAAGATTGCAGAACAATTACATTAAAAACTAAGGGCTTGATCACTGATGCTCACTTCAATGCCCTTACCTCATCATGCCCACTAATCTAAGACTATTATATAGATATAATATAAATTATTGTATTATAAATTATTTATGAATTCTGCCTTATAGTTCCCTGCTTTTCCAATCTGCTTTAAAGTCAGAGTATCTGTTACTGAATCAGATTCCCAGCCTGTTGATTGCTCCAAATACAAATATTTGGGAGTCCAGTGTTTTTAATAAGGAAGCAGGTTTATACATATCTGGCAATTTTAAGAAGAGAAAATGGTTTTTCACTTCAAAGCTCTATCTTGGGGTGCTGAGGGGCATGAAGAACTTTTATGAGGAGTTTAAGGTGGCGTGATGAGACCATGGGGCCAGGGAGCCACCCACTGAAGGGGGTATTTTTTATATATGATAAATGTCTCTATTTTTCTCCTCTCCAGATCATTGCAATGGTCTGACCTCCTGGGAGGAGTTCGGGCATTGTCTTTTTAGACAGACACATTCCTTTTCTGCAAGTTAATTAATATGCTTTGTCTTAGTCAATGACATGGCAAATGCTACTTATCACAGAATTGAAGAAAGGAGGGGGCGTTACAGAGGTCACCAGATGTTCTGAATTCTAAAGAGAGATCATTTTGCAGATAACATCTTGACCATCTAGGTGAGGCTTCTGCTTAGCCAAAGATTAGGAAGGGTCAAAAGGATAGAAAGGTGGAGTGTTAAGGACAGCTTCAGTGTAGTCCTTGTCACATATCCAAGCCCTAAAACCATATTTTTATCTTCCTTTGAGGATCTCCCTTCAGAGAACCTGATAATACAGTATGAAGTTGTTGGATTTCTTTAGTGTATTAGATATCATAAACTTAGATTTGCTTGATAAACAGGCTTTTCTGGTATTTCTCTGAGGAACCAAAAGTTAATATAAGTAAACAACCAACAAATCTTTTTTTATTTTTTTGATAAATTAGACAAAATAAAATTCCATAGTTTGTCATCTATAAACAAAAATGGCTAAATATATCATGAATCATCATACATACTCATGGAATATCATTTTATAGTAATTTATCCTATAAAATTGGACTATAAATTTTTAGAAATCAGGAAATTTGCTATAGTGGGGATTAATATTAAATAATATGGAATAAAAAGAAACAGATAACTTACTATTTTATCCCTTCTCTTTCAGTTACTACTTATTGCCTTCATAAAAGATTGGAGATTTGCTTCTATGAAGGCAATAAATAGTAAATAATTTTTGTTGTTGTTTGTAGGCAGTAGAAATTGATTTTGCCTAATATATCTTTAAAACAAAAGCATGATATATTTATAGGTTATTGGGATTGATTATCTTGTTGACACCAAAGATTTCTTTCTTATTCATTTATTTTTTTGTTGCATTGTAGTCATACATCTTAATGGGGTACAAGATGATAGAGGCATCATGCACATATCATTTATTTAGCTCTTCCCCATTTCCCACCTCATTTATTCCCTCCTCCCTCCTTCTCATGTTTGACTTAGTGATTATCTTTGATATGTTTGTGAATGTACATCATGTACATTAGGGAATTTCCTTCTCCCCCTCTTCTATCCCCCTTAAGTTTAGTCAGTCACAAAAAGTAAAAAATCAGATGCTCTCCCTAATATGCAGAAACTAGGGAGAAAATGGGTCATAGAAAGAACTCTAGATGAAGGAGAAGCCATAGATGAAGAAGTAAGGTGACCTAACTGAGATTTCTGTTTTCTTAATTACTTTAGGTTGCTATAACAAATTATCATGGACTAAGCAGCTTAAACAGTAAATACTTATTTCTCAGAGTTCTGGAGGCTGGCGATTCAATGACAAATTGCAAAGTCAGGTTATGGTGAGGACCCTCTTTCACACTGCAGAGTGATGCCTTTTCTTGTATCTTCAGATGGAGACAATAGGGTCAGAATGATCTGTGGCCTCATTTTATAAGGGCATTAATCCCTTAATCCCAAGTCTCCATCCTGAAGACTAACTCAAATTTTTATGGCCCTAACTGCAAATACAATCAAATTAGGAATTAGAATTCAACACAAATTTTAAGGGATCACAGTCTATAACACCTGTTCATCTCAAGTACAACTAAATATGCACATAATCCTTGCCCCATAATCCTTATTTATATCTGGGAAATATCCAACTAAAACACATATGTTTTAGGGAAGCATGTGGTTTTTATTTTAGCATGGCAAAACAATTCCTAGAATTACACAGAACATAACTTTTGGTGAAGAGTCCATGTATCCATCAGCACTCTTGCAGCCATAATCTAAATATCTGACCACATAACTTAGAAAAAGAGGATTTATTTTCTTATAGTTTTGAGCTGCGTCCATATGAAGCAGGAGACCATGGCAGATCACAGGGCATGGCTGCGGGAGGCGGAGGGAGAGCACACGGGCTGTGCTCGTATCAGGAAGGCTCAAAGAAGAAGAGCAGGAGGAAGAGGAAACATCTCTATAATCCCAAAGGGTGCATCCCGAGGAACCACCTTTTCCAGCCACACCCTACCAGCCTACCAGGTACCACCCAGGCAGATCCATTTCAATTGATAGATCTGCTTCTGGGATTACAGCCCTCTTGACTCAATTTCCTCAGCTCTTTAGGGGATATTTTATACACTTTATATACTTTATACTTATATACTTTATATACTTTATACACAATTTTTTTTAGGGGAGAATATATACACTTTGGCAAGGCTAGTGTCTGATTTATCTTTATCAAGTTATAGTGCATATCAGAGTAGGTAACCAGTAAATATTTGCTAAGTGGTGTAAATATAACGAATGTGGGGTCTGGTGATTTCTGGATAGGACAGCTGCAGCAGACTTGAGTTGAATTATACTGAGGGATAAAAGAGGTATTTGTACCATAAGCATCTAGGTAACTTACATTTTATAAACAGGACTAATGCATAGCCAAAGTGCATTGGGATGGCTCAATTTCCTCAGCTGGACAACTGAGGCCAGTTGTTCATGGTCAGGATCCATTCTGATTGCTTGTTTTGTCTGTTCCAATTGGCACACGCCCACATTTCCAGTGGCTGGAATATCTTCATTAATTTTAATATTTTTATTATTGTCCTTGTTCACAACCATACTTATCAACTACTTGTTTTTAGGTGTTCTTCAAATCTGAAGAGAATGCCATCAGATTTTTGCAGGGTCCTTGTCATAATGTCTCTTCTCACCGAATCCTTAGCATTTCAAAGAGACACATTATCTTGGTAAAATTCACTGCTTATTTCTAAAGCATATGTACCTGATCAGTCATCCATGTAAGCTTTGCATTCCTCCTCAAGTACTGTATATCTTACCAGCCACTGATTGCACTGGCCTAATGCCAATCCACTCTGTACTCTGTTAGACAGAATTAAATATTAGTTTTGGGTGACACCGTGGAGCATTACTTATGATAACCCAGACAGTTTTAAGTCAGTGCTTAAAACCAATCAATTAGAAAACAGTGTTTTAATATCTAATATACATAAAGCTTCATAAAAGGGGCCAAGGAGATAGACAAGAATTTCACAATGATCTCTGCTTTCTAAATACATTATGATTCTTCTTCAGGCCTGCTGTAACAGTATTTATTTATATAGTCCCAGGCAAGTAATTTAACTCATGAGCCTCATTTACTGAGTAGGTTTCATGTAAACTTTTAAAATACTCCTTAATGTAATAGCCATTCAAAATGTTCATCCATAATTGTCAGTCTAATTGCAAAGTGGAGAGGCAAAACGCATGCCATAGTATTTGATGCCATCTGGTTCATATCAAAAAGCAAGGTGAAATTCTCACATGCATAAAAGCTATAGTATTGTGAGTTCTGGGAGGCAGCCATTCTGGGCTAGGGAGCATTTTGGAGCAAGTGGAATTAGAATTGAGTGCTCAAGAAGGGACAGATCTTGAATTACATCCTCAGGAGGAGACTGAGGAGGTGTGCTAGAGTTACTAGAACAGGTGCTGCGCTCTATCAAGCTTGGGGACTCAGAGGCTAGGGTTATAAGCAAAATAAATAAATAAAATAAATAAATAAATAAATAAATAAATAAATAGGTTAAAACTCTTTTTCCTGACTATAAAGAGGTTAGACTTGAAAAAGAAAGATCAATAGGCCAAATTTTGAAAGGAAACATACAGGGTAAGGCAGAGTCTGGGAACTTCACTGATGATGTTATGGTTTATTTAAAGACAACAAGAGTATGATTAGCAATTATTTGTTAAGCATCAACATTTATCTCTTTCTGGTTATTTTTCCTGGTCTAAGTGTATATATAGTAATAAAAATAAAATTTCAAAATAACTTGCTTTCTTGTTTAATTAAAAAATATGATAGATGTCATATTTATTTACTTAATACATTGTTTTCAATCTTTTCTTCATCTTTCATGCTAGACTTTTAAAATATTTTTTCCTGCCTTGTATATTTTTTTTTCCTGCCTTGTCTTTATTTGTTAGCGAGAATGGCATTTTAAGTTATTCCAGCATGAAATAAAGAAAAGAATTGGCATTTTCCATCTGTAAATTGTCTTAAAATTTACCATCTTTTAAAGAAAATATACACAGTACAGTTTACTGATTAAAATAAATTTTTTAGAAATGACAGTAATATAAAATAAAAAATGTATTTTAGAATTATTCCTAAAATTCTTATGTGCTATATAGAAATGAAAGTGTTAACTTCTGTCCTCAGATCCATTTTTATGTTACCAGACCAATGCCTCCACTGAATTATAGGTATGAGAGCCATTATCTCCCAGGAGCACCTTGAGAAAGAGATGTCTAATCTCAATAATGTGACTTTTCTTGTTAAATAAATCCCCCATGTTCAGTACTTCTTCGTTCTTAAGTAGAAAATGCTTTATCCTCCCCCCATTTTCACCTCTTCTAATCTTAAAAAGAAAAGAATCTCAAGGAAATTTGCATTTTTACTAACCAGAATTGATTTTTGTTTCCTTCTACTTAGTATTCTCTATCACATTGCTTTTGTGAGTGTGTTAGTGAATAGACGAATGAACTCAAAATAATCAGTTTCCTTGCCAAAAGCTTACTTTATAAACTTATTTTCACTCATATTGACTTCACTCTCCATTTCTTATATTAAAGTATATGCTAATTGTAAGAACAATTAGCCTAATATGCCTATTTTAACCAACACACCTCCAAGGAAATATGAAAAAAAAATGCCTGAGAAAGCATTTCAGTTCTGCTTTGCAGATGAGCTATACTAGAGAGAGTTTTCCTGCAGAGGCGTACTTTTATTTTAAAAATTTTCTATTTTCACTACAGCTATGCAGTAAAAATAATACTTTGCTTGACATTTGCTGGAACATTTCTTAACATATCTGGTCCATTTGGGCATTGGGACTATATGTTCTCCCTTATAATGGAATGAAATGTAGTTAACAGATTATATAGAAAGATTGAGCAATTGAATAAACAGATAATTTTTTCTTTCTGTAAAACTGACTCTGGGTTGCTTTTTTCTGTTTAGTCCAACTTTTATACAGCTTCTCTGCACTTGCAAATACACAATTTCTTCAGTAGAACAAAAGTAAATTTTGGTTAAAAAAAAAAGAAATCAACTCGTGTGTAGGTTTCCTGAGTCAAGATAAGCTTTTTATTTTTATTTTAGTCACTTATATTTATACTTTTATGGAGAGGCATATCATTTACATGCACACATACACACTGTTGTAATATAAATTAAACATCACTAAATAAGATTTAGGGTTCTTTGTTTAGATACAAGTCTTATGAATGGTATATACCTCATTTTATATTTTAATTTGGATATGAAATTCATCAGTTTGAGAAATCTCCACTAAGAATTTTAGAGTTAGAAGTGGTATCAATAGTATATAGTCTAACTCTATTTTGGAGCAAAGAATAGCAGAGATAACTGGCAGTTGGCTCTAAGGGTAAAGGCAATACTAGGCTCCACTTTGCCAGAAAATTTTAAAGGGACTATTCTTTCCATTTAAACAGTATCAAAACAAAGTCCTCATATAACACTAACTTTCTTTATGAACACAGTGTTACAAAGTACTAAATATTTAACCGTTTAGGTATTGACCATTTAGCATGAACTGTTTTCCACACACCACCTTGATGCTTACTAGCTGAATACCAGCCCTCTTTGGCCACTGTTGATGAAAATATCTCCATGCTTCCTGACACTGTTCTTCTATAAACACAGCTAAGAACCCTGCCTTTCCTAGTTAACAGTGCCATGTCATTATGCCAGGTCTGAAGTGGGGTCAGCTTTGACCTCAAATGACTGTCAGGCTTAGACAAATCAGTCTCATCTTCTCTGGATATTTTATTTTTTCTTACCTAATTGATGTGAGCTGCACCTGGCACTATATTATTACTTCATCCTATTTAGACCCACAGGCTCTTTCAGCTTATAAAGGTCATGTCTAATTTTAGCTGGTTTTGGCTAATTTGGTACCATCGGAAAATTAATTAGAAAGCAACATCACCAAAGATTGTATTTACACCATGACCCAACTTCCACTTGATTCAGACCAATTGGTGAAAAAAATCAGTCCAGTCAGTTGTTTTTAAAATTGAAGCAACTAATTTATTGAGTTCCTTTTCTATAATTCATTAACTGAATTACTAATGAGATAAAAATTAATATCATATAAGGCACTTATATAAGTAGAATTTTTCCAGAACTTTGGTTGCTTGTATCTAAAATATCCTTTAATAAAACTCATCCTTGGGAATGACCCCTAAAAGTTTTATAATCACCTGCTGATAATTTGATTTAAATCACATTTCCTCAATCTGTTGGTGAGTACCATATGCCATTTAGGATAGAATGAAGAGGGATATTTTGGCCAGACATATTGTGTCTATTTCCTCCCTAGCCTAACAAATTTGTTAATGTAAGAGAAAAAGAAAGTCTTACTGAATTTTAGAATTTGATGTTTGAAGCCTTTTTGAATTTGAGTCAGTAATTTTAATAGAAGTCACATGGTCGACAGAAAATTGTATTGAGTAACCTGAGTGTCATAGAAAGTAACGTTCTTCTAAATAATGAATAGATGCTAAAAGGCCCAATGTATTAAAAAGGGGGAGGGAGGAAACCAGATTTAATCAGGGGATTCAGAAAAAAATAGGTTGATGGGAGAGATTAATCAAACTAGAGCACAGTCATATAAGGCATAGGATCGGATGATTCACTCATGAAAATGAGTAAGAGCAGAAGAGGGGGAGGGTGCCATGGTGAGGAAGACACATATGTGGTGGTAGTCAAATGTCAAACCTCATTAGAGAAGTTGTCCAAAACATCTCTAATGAGCTGGAAACAATGTGCAACTCACCTGGTTCGAGGCTTTTTTGCACAAATTCAAACTCAGGCCAGGTTGCTCAATGGGTCTTCGGAGAAATTACAAACACTGGAGTGAATCCTAGCCAAGGGGAGCTGTGTTAACAGACTTTTCCCAACCACATAACTTTGGCAGTTGCAACAAAGATGAAGAGCTTCATTTCCTCAAGGTAGTGCCGAATTGGCTCCCTTTATGCGGTGCCGCTAATAATTGTTACAGAAGACATTAGGATTAGAGAAACCAAGATAATAACAACAACAACAACAAACAACAGTTTTTTTTCTAAAGTGTTAGGATCAAGGAAGGCTGGGGGCCAGATATCAGTGAGCAGGAAGGATGTGATGGAAATCTCTGTTCCTCTGCCAAAGGAGTTAACTACACAGAGCGACCTAAGCCATCTGTATATGCAGAATGACCTTGGCAGAAGTGGAGCACATTTTTTGTTTCCATGGAAGAAGAGCACTCTTTTTTTTTTCTTTTTAAAATCAGGTGCCATGGTCTAGTGCAGAGGTGTCCTCACTTTTCCTGCCAAGACCGCCTGGGCATCAGATGGAATGTTTTCAACTTCTTTCAAGTTTTTGTGCTAAGTTTGTCCTCCATAGATATGGATACTTTAAAATTAATGGATTAAAAAATAGTCAGCAGACCTCAACTCTTTTGTTTTCTTCCTCCAATTATAAGTAAAAGGAATGATCTTCTGTAATTATCCTTACAATTATGTCACTATCTTTAAATAACTTTAAAAGAGCTCTTTGTTTTCATTTGCATCAAAATAAAATGTCCTGAAACTCTTCCTTTGTCCGTTCTGTTCCTTGCTGTTCTTATTTTGTGCTGCACTCTGCTCTTTCCTTCCTTCTGCAGCTGGGACTGCATAAAACAGTTCCCATCCTGCCTCCTTTATTATTTTACTATTTTAAAATTTAATATTATCCTTGCTGAAAATGTCTCCTATACCCCTTTATATTAAACTGGGTCATACATTCTCATTCAGACTTTGTTTAATTTTTATAAATTTATTGCAACTGTCCTGTTAAATGTTTGTGCCTCTTTCTGATGCTTTTTGTTAATCTATACACATTTATACAGTTCTCTCGGCCACTGATAATTTGTAACTCCTCTAAGAACAGGAACCCTGTACTCATCTTACCAATATCAATCACAATACTAGACATATCTCTGTCAGTTGCTTATTGGTTCTGTTTACATACAATGAATACCATGCTGCTTCTATTTTCCCTTCAGCATGGGGAGATTGTACTGCTTTGCTTTTAGGTTAATATTTTCCACTTCTTATTTTTTGAGGTGTCCATCTCAAATCTTAATATGTTTCCCTTGAAATACAACAGGGATGCGTACTCAGTGGATGGATTCAAGCATACCAGGTGATGCTCTGGGGAAGCCCAGAGAGCCTAAGGAAAAGAGTCAATCTATAGCCCACTCACCTTCCTCCACCCAGCAGGTACTTGACTGTGCATTTATGTGCAGGATGCAAGATCCTTACTTCTTCACATACTTTTTAGCAGCCAGAATCTGTTATTTGTTGATAGCATGACCTTCCTGAAGTATCACTTTTCATGTTTGATTAGTTTATATTGCCTAATTCCGTATATGGTGATATATATTCACCCTCTTAATTACATATTGATAATTTCTCTTAATTACATATTGATAATTTAGCCACATATTTTTTAAAATAAATGTATCCAGATTTGATTTCGAGCCATGTTCCTGTCACTTTTGAGAGCCATTTGGCAAAAAAAAAAAAAAAAAAAAAAAAGTTTCTTGGAATCCTGGAGATTCCTGCATGTGAAGAAGTCAGACCTAAACATATATCCATGGGGAAGCATAGTATCACTTCTTTCAGAATGTCTCACACTGACCCCAAACAACCTTTGTGTAGAAACCTGTTCTTCAAGATTAGCATTAGTCATATAATTGCTGGGTAATCATCCTGTCTCTCAAGATGTGATCCCAACTCTGAGATCATTGTACTAATTTAAAATACTTGGAAACCAGCAAAAACATAGATGAGAATGTATTGACTAAGTCTGTAGTCCAGGAAGCCAAAAATCTTCTGTTGTGCTGAAAATAACAAATACAGCTCTTCGACATTCTCTAAGCATTTGACTCCAATCAATTATCAATAACAAAAATAACCAGTGATTAAGAGGGAGACAGTACTAAGTTTGGCATGACAAAAATACTACTCTTATATTTTATTACAATTCTGGCAATAAAAAAGGAAAAGGAAAGAAAATAAAGTGAGGCTGTTATATCCTTGTAGCAGGTGAGTCCTTGTGAGGATCATGTAGGTGGAATAAAGTTTAGGCAAAATAAAGAAGATGACTAATTGATGTTGTTTATTATTTATATTTCTGATTTGGACATTATATAAGACTGCCTCCCACAGAATCATAAGGAGCTTATTAAAAATGCCCCATAGCCCTCCTGGGTCAACCTCTTTCTAGGCGTTGTGTTCTACTTTCTTAACAAGGTCTCCCAAGTGCATCTCATGTTCAAAAGAGTTTGAAGGCCACTGATATACACTAAAATAGTAAATAAAAAATATCCACTAAGTGCATCTCACTGTACTGGAGGCTGGGACAGAAGAATAAATAAAACAGACCCACTTCAAAAATTCCCAGTGGCAAATTTCGACAGCAAAGAAAGTGAGCACTGTTAAGTCCAAAGATTGTTCAAAATGTAATATTTGAACAAAGGTTTCAAGTAAGTTACTTCTAGTTTCTTTACATGGAGATATTTTTAACAAGTAAATTAATCTAAATAATTAGAATTTTTAATTGGTAAATTGTAGTCATACATCTTAATCGAGTACACAGTGATAGAGGTATACATGCACACTCATTCAGCCCTTCCTCAATTCCCACCCTATTCCCTTCCTCCTCCCTCGTTCTCATGTTTGGCTTGTAATTAACTTTGGAATGTTTGTGGATGTACAGCATGTACATTAGGGAATTCCTTTCTTTCCCCTCCCATCCCATTCAGTTAGGTCACCTTATTTGCTCATCTATGGTTTCTTTTTCTAGAATATTCCTAAACCATTCATGTAACTGTTGCAGTCAGAAAGTTTTGAGAAATTTCTGCCTAAGCCAATGTTCGATGTTTGAGCAGAACTGGTAGACAATGTTCTGACTTTGGGCTCAGCTTCTCTTCTATTGCCTATAACATCTCTCTTGCTGATGTTTCTTCAAGGGACCCCTAACTCACAGTCCTTCCTCTGCCCTCCCATCACTTTAATGACATGGATACAACATGAAGTGCTAAGTACACAATCCAAAGAAATGGGGTTTCCCTGTGACTCTGATACTAAATAAGTTATGTGACTTTGAGCAAACTCCTTGAACTCTTTTTCAGTTTTCTGATTTATAAAAAAGGTAGGGTTATAGGAACACTGGTATTCTGATATTCTTCCTTTTCTGTTTCCTCTCTCTCTCTCTCTTTTCGTACTAGGAATTGAACCCAGGGTTTGTTCTACACTATAAGCTTCACTTCCAGCTCTATTTTATTTTGAAACAGAGTCTCACTTTGTTGCTGAAGCTGACTTTGAACTTGGAATTCTTCTGTCTCTGCTTCCCATGTATTAGGATTACAGGCATTCACCACCAGCCCTGGCTCCTGTCCACTCTTTTTGTGACTAATTGAGTTCTCTGTGCATTGTACTTCAAGATGGGAGCTGAGTTTGTTTCAGAAAGAGAGATTGAAGAGGAATCTTAAAGTTGCTCATCAGTGTTGAAGTAGGCATCTGAGCAGTGTCAGGGGCTTAAGTCACCCCGGCCCTACTCCTAACTTGGTGTGTGAGATGTGGACCCATACTCTAGCTCTTCTGCGATTCATTTTCCTCAGATTTGAGGTGGAGAAAGTCATGATAACCACTTCATGGTGTCACTTTTGGCATTACCAAACTAGTGAGAAGATGTGTTTAAGTCATGTGGTGAACATTCCATACCAAGCACTTCTGGGCATATGCTAGGAACTGATCTAAGAGTGCTACTTAACACTAACTCTTTCCTTAAAAACAAGCCTGGGAGAAACTGTTTTCATCTCTACTAGACAGATAAGGAAAGTAATGCATACACCCTGCCCAGACTGAAAGTCTATGTTCTCAACCATTGTCCTAGGAGCTAATACTAATGGTCAAAGGACAAAAAGTAGAATGGAATGTGGTCAAGTCAACTGTATTTTGTACAAGGTCTTTGCATAAATTTTATGTAGAAGGAAGAGGTCATAATCACTTGTAAAACATGTAAAATAAATGTTGAAGCTACAGGAAGTCTCACCACTGTGTGCTCCTTTTGAAGAAATATGAGTCTCAACTCAGGAATATTTGCAAAGCATTTAAAATCTTATATTCGCAATATTTTGAAAAATATTAGTATATAATATGTAAATATATGATATATATTTCTAAAATATTAACATATAACACTATAAATATATATTTGCAAAGAATTTAAATGGTGTGGCTGTTCCTTGCAGAAAAACCATATCATGAGGACATTCAAAACCTTGAAATAGAAATTTCTACCTTACTTAAAAATCTCCTTTCAGCCAGGCATGGTGGTGCACGCTTGTAATCCCCGCACTTGGGGAGGCGGAGACAGGAGGATCGTGCAGATTCGAAGCCAGCCACGCTGGCTTAAGAGACCCTGTTTCCAAATAAAATATAAAATAAGTCTGGGAGTGTAGCCCAGAGATCAAAGGGCTTCCAGGAACCCCATTACCCCATTACCTTTCTCATTTGTGCTCCTATCATACTTTTTATAGGAACTTGTTATTTCTTCCCACTTAACAAAAACTCACCCTAAGGCCTTGTATTTTTAATATATTTTTTTTATTTAGATAATTTTATGTTTTAAATTTTTACTTGTTAAAATATCTTTTATAAGGCCTTCAAGAGTACAAATATAATGTGTGGAAAGGATCTATTGTCTTAGAATAATCACTAGGGCTTGTTGCTTATCTGCTTGCCCTCACTCTGAGGCCCAGAGGGTTCATGTGATACTTGTTTTCCTTAAACTGAAGATTTTACAAAATAACAAAATGAGTATGGACTGGGAATTATTGTACGTACAACTCAATGTACTAACACTCAGGACAATTATTTTCAAAAACTTGGTTAATAGGTATTTCTAATATTAATTTCCATATTCTAATATGATTAAATGATTATATTTAGAGCTAAAAAAATAAAGTTCTTTATAGGGTTGTTTTCTACTGCTCAAATTTCACTAATTCATAGGTAACATGTGATTCTGCCCTGGGATGTCACTTCCTTATTTCAAGTTTTTTGCTATAAACAGAGAAATCTCAGCCTCTGCTCATATCATTGCTCAGAGCATCACTTAAGCATCATTCCTGTTTCTATCATTCCTATCTCTAAAGGAATTTGCTCCCAGCCACATGCTCTTCTAAATAGCTGCAATTAATTAATTATTGCCCTGGGGATAATTTCCCCTGATTGAAACATAGCCACGTAGCTTTCTGTCTTCATCTGAGTTCTCTGACTACTTGCTCAGCTGAATTCACATTCTTTCATTCATCAGACTTTGACCATCTACTTGTTTGTGTGAAATAGTTCTGGAGCACTGATATTATCAACAAAAACAGTATACAATTCCCACGCCTACAATATGATTTGGCAAGTGACATAAGTAATATGTGCAAGCACCATGGTAACCTACAAGAAAGCTATCAATTGAATGGCAGGGGCAGAGAAGATGTCACAGGAGAAGTGGCTTCTAAGAGAGCAGAAGTTGGATAATACCTGAATTAGAGGCCAGATAAGTGTTACAGAAAAAAAAAATAGTGTATGGAGACAGATAGGTAGATAGATGATAGATAAGATAGATGATAGATTAGATAGACGATAGATAGATGATAGATAGATAGATAGATAGATAGGTAGATGATAGAGGAGTTATTCAGGGAAGATGGTGACATGAGGATGGCAGAGGTTATCTGGGGCTTAGTTGTGAAGGGTTTGGAACCATGTGAAAGTTTCTGGCATTATCCTGAAGATATTTCCCTTGAAAGGATCCAGACTACTTTCAGAATCTCAATGAGACAGTTTACTTCCAACCAAGAAAAATACACATTTGTGCATAAATATCAAAATTTATACAGATTTTAGAAAAATTTCAAGTCCCAAACAACAGATTAACATCTGATACTTTAGATGAAGAAGAAGTATTGACTTAGGTGATATCTTAACTTATTAACAAGGGAAGGAATCAGTTGGTGTAAAAGAGAGGGGAAGGCACAGGGAGCCAAGTGATTGATTATGGAGGGAGGGCTAAGCCTTTGCTCACAGAGAATGAGGGGCGGTGGTGGTGGCTTAAGATTTGTGACTTCTTATGGAAATAGAATTGCTTGAAAGTATTAATTAATTGGATGTGTTGGAAAGATGAAGTGTTTCAGAAAAGAGGAAGTGTTAAATTAACTGACTTCAAGACTTCCCAGGAAGTTAGTCCACTTAACCCAGTCCACAGCTTCAGGTGGGTCAGAAGGCCAGTATTCCACCGGTCAGATTTGCCCTTTGTGTTTTTGGTTCCTAAGTGCCCTCATTGCATTTAAGGGCTGACTGACTCATTCACTCCCTTTCTCTTTTCTTCCTTCCTCCTTCTCTTTCTCTTAACAAAACTCTACTGATTTGTTAAGCTAAAGACTTATCCACATTGCATAAAATTATGTCAAATAATTTTAATTGACTAAAGCAATTTTAGTAATTACTTTATAACTCATTTTAGCAAATTCAAATATTCAGACACTCCAGTATTACACATTCCATACATTATTGACTTATCTCCTATTTACTTTCTATTTAATCCACATTTTTACACATTTAACTTCAAGAAAAGTAAAAGAAAGCAAGAATTATCAGTTTTCTGCAGATTTTTTTTTTGTGGTACTGGGGGTGCAACCCAGGGACTTTCTACCTCTGGGTTATACTATCAGACCTATTTTATATTTTATTTGGAAACAGGGTCTCACTAAGTTGCCAAGAGCCTCAGTAAGTAGCTGAGGTGGGCTTCGAACCTGTGTGATCCTCCTGTCTCAGCCTCCCAAGCACGGGGATTACAAGCATGCTCCACCACACCCAGCGGCTTCTGTAGAAATTTTGATGGAAACTTGTAGTATAATGTTTTTCTTAATTCTATGATATAGTTACATACTACTCTTTGAAGTAATTATCCAATTTGACCATTGACTCAATGGTATCTATCTAACTACTTTTAAGTATAGACACATTAGATAAACTGAGTGATCTAAGTTATAAAGCAAAAGACATTCTTTAGCTTTTTTGCTTATAATTTGCCAAAATTAAAAAGAGTAGATATTTGGCTTAGTTTAAAGGCTTGATTCAAAAGTAGACATGGATATGTATGATCAACCTTTTATCTACTAATCTATAATTTCCCATGTCACAGAATTCTGGCTCAGGGCTATCAGCACAGCTGTGAAAGAGACAATGTGAAACACATACATCTCACTTGTATATCTGACAAAATAATTAATAGCATGTTTATTTTTAAGCAATCTTCTTCCATAGTCTTTACAAATTAGAATTTTCCATGTACCACAAAATAGATATCCAAATGACATATAGTGAGGTAGGGGGGCTCCCGGAACTATGGGTAAAGAATTGCTTCAGTGAAGATATGGTAAGAGAATCATGATACATCAAGCCCAAGTGAAATAATGATACTTGGGGATGTTCTCTGCAAAAGAACCAACAAGGCTTATCACTGCAACAGGAGTACCAGGATGACCACAACCATCTTTCATTGTCAGACTACTCCCTAGTTTTTTCTTGAATGGGAGATTATTTAAATGGGAGATAAATATTAAAAGGATTAAATTTGCTCTATTTCCCCTGATTTTAAAAGTAATACATCTATTTAAAAATATAGAACTTATCAAAGAGAAAATTAAATTGCTTGGGTCTAGGCACTTTTAGACTTTAAAATGCCATAAGTGACTCTAATGCATGTGGTCTTGTTGCCTTAGAAAATAAAGAAACACTATGCCCATCATAATATTTATCCCATAGCATTTTTGAATCAATAAAAATGCTGTTCTTAACATTTTTGAACCCTATACTCATCATCATATTTATACCCTGTTATTTTTTAAATCAGTTGCTTTTGTTGGGCTAGAAACTGGAAATTTATTTATTTATTTATTTATTTATTTTGCTGGTCTGGGGATGGAACCCAGGGGCATCTGACCTCTGAGCTATACCCCATGCCCTATTTTTTATTCTTTATTTTGAAACTGAGTCTCACTGTGTTGCAGAGGGCCTCACTAAGTAGCTGAGGCTGTCTGTGAACCACAATCCTCCAGGTCTCAGCCTCCCGAATGCTGGGATTACAAGCGTGCACCACCATGCCCGGCTGAAACTGAAAATTTAAAAAAGTAAGGGTTATCTGATTGCCAACGATGTTGAACATTTTTTTCATGCATTTATTGGCCATTTAAATTTCTTCTTTCGTGAAGTGTCTATTTAGTTCGCTTGCTAATTTTTTTTGGTATAATTTGTTTTTTTTAGTGTTGAATTTCTTGAGTTCTCTGTATATTCTAGATATTAGTCCTCTATCAGAGGATTAGGTGGCAAAAATCTTCTTCCATTCTGTTGGCTCTTGGTTGAGGATCTTGACAGTTTCCTTTGCTGTACAGAAGCTCTTCAGTTTCATGCAATCCCACATATTGATTCACCTTTTAGTTTGTTTTGCCTTTGGGGTCTTGTTGAGAAAGTGTTTATCTGTACCCTTTTTCTGCAGTGTTGGACCTATGCCCTGTTCAAGAAGCCTCAAGGTCTCTGGTCTAATTTCCAAGTCTTTGATCCATCTTGAAATGACTCTTGTGCAGGATGAGAAAGTGGGATTAATTTCCAATTTTCTGCATATGGTTAACCAGTTTTGCTGACACTTTGTTGAACAGGCTATCTTTTTTTCCAATGTATGTTTTTGGCCCCTTTGTCAAAAATCAATTGGCTATAAGTGTGTGGACTTGTTTCTGGGTCTTCTATTCAAAATCAAAACTACCCTGAGATTTTATTTTACTTTACCCCAACTAGAATGGCAACCATTCAAAACACAAACAACAAGAAATGCTGGCAAGGATGTGGAGAAGTTGAAACTCTAAAACATTGTTGGTGGGATTGCAAATTAGTGCAACCACTCTGGAAAACAGTATGGAGAATCCTCAGAAATATGGGAACAAATTTGCCATTTGATCCAGCAATACTACTTCTGGGTATCTACCCAAAAGAAAGGAAACCAAATTACCATACTAATGAATGTGTATCTATGTTCATAGCTGCACAATTCACTATAGACAAACTATAGAACCAGCCAAGATGTCCATCAAAAGATAAATGGATTACAAAACTGTGGAACTGTGGGATATGTACACAATGGAATTTTATTCAACCATAAAAAAAAACACAATTGCAGCACTTACAGGGAAATTGATGGAATTGGAGGACATTATCCTAAGCAAGATTAGTCAGTCGCAAAAAGTAAGAAATCGATGCTTTCCCTAATATGTGAAAGTTAAGGTGAAAGTGGTGATAGGAGGAACTCCAGGTGAAAAAGGAGACCCTATAGAGGAGCAAATAAGGCAAACTACCTGTGGGGATGGGAGAGGGAGAGAAGGATACTCTTTAAACAGCATGATGTACTTATTCATATCCTAGTCAACCACTCAGCCAAGCATGGGAGGGAGGGCTGAGGAGGGAGTGCAATGGGGACTGGGTGGGGGCTGGCTGGGTGATGTGTGCATTTATGTCTACACAAATTTTTTATCCCATTATCATGTATAAATACAATGCACCAATAAAAATTAAAATAAATTAAAATAAATAAATTCCTTAAAAAACTTAAGGGCTAATTGGGTAATGTATGTATATATGCCTTTACCATCATATACTCCATTAGGTTATATGAATACAAAGCACCATTAAAAAAATTTAAAAGTTCAACTTAAATATTCTTGACTACTTCCTGAAAAGAAGGTATTATGCTGTTAACTAAAAGGAAAGACCAGGAAGGTAGGTATAGAGAATTTATTCCTTGAAAGGTCTGAAAGTCCATAAAATCAGCTGAAAACACACCTTCCCAACATGAAAGTAAAATGGTTTAGTAAAAAAATATGTTGACCTTCCTTTTTACCTTGATTTTCTCAAATTGATGATTTTGGTCTTAGCTCTAAGAGATCATGTTGATCTGTTTATTCTGTTAGTAATAAGCTGACAGGTCTATTACTTCCAGCATCTCTTTAATACATTCCAAATGTTCGTCGATATAGGAACATTCAGTTTCCAAACAACCTTCATTTTCACAGATTTTATGAGGGCACCTATAATCCACCTCTAATATGACAAATATAGATCTATGTCATCATCTAACTAGGGAATATTGTCATCCAAGTAAAGTGGGATGATCTCAACACCATGAGTTCTTTTTGACTGTGCTAACACTACCATCTATGTAGTGTGGATGGGAGGTGGGAATTGGCTAGTTATGCCAACATTTCCTATTGTGGCATTTTTCTTATTATTTTATAAAAGTTGGTATTTCCAAAAGTGAAAGTAAAACCTGAAATCCTATAGAGTGATTTTTTAATTGAAATTCTTCTATCATTTAATTGTTATATCTTTGAATTTTACTCATGTATTTGACAACTTTGTTTAAGAAGGTAAATTATTATGAAGGCAACTTTATTACAAATAGTTATAAAATCAATTCCTTACCTAAATTAAAATAAAAAGTCTTATTTTATATTTAGAATTTTTGTGATTTAAATTTATTACTTTGGTTGTGATCTAGTAGCTGATTTAGTTACAGGGATAAACATAACTTGGGGGGAAATGTCCAAGGTTACAGGATTGATGTGTGTGTGGTATTTGCAGTGGAGATTCAGAGGAAACCTTGGTGAACACGCACTGTGACCGAGCCAACAACTAACATGGCTGTGTGTGTTGACTAGTAAATAGGGAGAAGAGCACAGATCACGGTACTGTGATGTACCATCCAAGATCAAAGTTTTCTCTGTAGTGAAGCATCAAATACAAGAAGGAGGTGAGGCAGGTTGCCATGAAAGATAAAATGAGAAGAGATGCTATACCTGTAACAAACAAAAGGTTATTGTTAGCATGTG
Organism: Muscardinus avellanarius; assembly: GCF_963383645.1. Classification (NCBI taxonomy): domain Eukaryota; kingdom Metazoa; phylum Chordata; class Mammalia; order Rodentia; family Gliridae; genus Muscardinus; species Muscardinus avellanarius. The sequence continues at coordinate 29,927,930 of NC_137790.1, forward strand.
TAGCGTGTGCTCTCAGAGCCTCACGATGCCCTGGTAGGTGCCAGTTCGCTGTACTGCAATGCCTACTTTGAGTCATGCCGAATGCTTCTTTGGCTCTCTAGAAGGTCACTTTGGCTATTCAGAGTGACTGGAGTTGATGTGTATAAACCCCAGTACCCCTCCTCCTCCTCCAGCAACCTAGCTCAGACACAGGAGTTTTGTAGCATTTCCCCAGGGGTTTCTAGTGAGAGTGAGTTCTGATCACTCCACCTTTCCTGACTCTGTTTCAGTTCCCTATTGCCTTACTGGTGTTTCATGTTCTCAGAAGCTGCTACTGGGGAAATTCAAACTCAGGTAACATGCTAAGAAGTGCTAGGAAGGGGTTCTAAAATTTCAGAAAAAAGCAATTTCATTGTCATCTTGACAGATGACAACTCCAAGACCACAGCTTTGCAAGAAGGTAGTAGGAGTTAAAAAGAAGAGAGGCAAGAAAAACAGTGGGGAGAGAATTGCCAGAGTCTAAAGAAATGTTTCAGACTCTGACCCAGGCTGCTGGAGGTTGGGGGTAGGAGGAGGGAGTAGTGGAGGTGCTTGAGAACCACTGAGGGAGCAGACAGGAGGGTGGTAGAATTGAGGCCTTGGGAGAGCAGAAAGAACTGCCATGGAAGTAGCAGACAACTAGAAGTGTTTACCCGTGCAAGGGAGGAGGCAGCTCCTAGATGGGAAGAGGGCTCCACCATGCCAAGGGCTACAGAGAGATGACATTGGTAATGAGTTTATTGGATTGGGGAATGTTAAATCATTAATAACCTTCCACAGATCACTTTTAGCAGAATGATGTGGACAGGGTTCTGTCTATAACAGACTGAAAACTAAATGCAATATCCAAGTGATTATAAACCAATTTTCGGAAGAAGCTGTAAGTCAAGGGGAGAAAAAAGAGAGGGATAGTTAATGGAGTGGGCTTAAGGTCAGAGATTTTAAAGGTGGTGATGGATTGAGCTGATGGATGGCCTGTAGTGATAGGACAAGTGTAGACAAACATACTGGAAATGCATCAGCCAGGAGTCCAAGGCTTTTGCTCTCAAAGAGAAGGGAGGAAGAGCATGGAATCTTGACCATAGCAGAACATCACCTCACATCAGGATGTTAAAAAACAAAAATACTTTTTCACTTGCCAGGCAGATGAAGGCATGAAAAAAGCCAGGAAGTTGATTTAAGAGATGAGAGGAAATATTCACATTGTCAATGACTGCTTTGATAGCCATTCCTGAAAACTCATATTCACGACTAAAGTCAAAGTTTGTTGCAGATGCAATCCTGGGTCTTCAGCTACAAGAACAGAAGGTGATAAATATAATAAAGGATTGGGAATGGAGAAAGAGGGAAGCCGATTTAGGAAATGGGACTGTTAAGTTTATAATGCTACTGATTTTCAAACATTTTCAGAAGCAATGAAAAGAAGAATGCAAAGAAAATGAGTTTGTCTTAGAAAATTCATTTTATGTTTGTTTTGCAATTATCCTTTGTTAACATCATGGGGTACGTGTGGGCTTCTATTTTGAAAACAATAATAAACACTACATCCTATATGTGAGAATAACTGCTTATCACTCTGGCAACAAACAAATCAATGAACACTTTAGTTTTTAATGAAGTAAATTATTATTTCTTTACATCTTACTAACTTCTCCAACACCTTTACCTCCCTGAGCCCTGTCCCCACCTAGAGATCTCAGTATTAATCCTAAATATAGCTCTGCCTGGCCTTTGTCTGAAATGTACAGACTTTGCAGGTTTCAGTTTTTCAGATCTTCTTTTTGGTGTCTAATTTCCTGAAGTCTGAGAGACAGCTGTCTGGGGCCCAAAGAGCTAAGACGATGAACATGCAGATATTAAGGAAATGGTTTTCTTTCAGCAACAGCTCCATTTAAGTCAGATCATTTCCCCATTCTGTCCAATCCTAAAACTCATACACTTCAACTTGTGCTAAATTTGTGCATGTTCTTTCTTATGGATGGGGGTTTCTTATTGATAGGGTTAACTTCTTTGGCCTGCTTTATGCGAGGCAAGATCTAATCTAAGTAACCTCCAGAGTCAAATAGTTTGACATTTCAGTGGTGTATCCTGTAGAAAAACAACAGACACAGATATTTGCAAATTAAACCCATGGGGAAAAATCATTTTTAAAAGTGTTTAGGCTTATTTGTATTTCTGGGCAATAATGTTTTCTATTTAACAATTTTTCTCTATCGGTATGACAAAAACAAAGCATTTTGTCTTCTCTTGAATGTAGGGTTTCTAAAAAAGAGTTTGTTCATTTTCTGTGTATTAGAACAGGAAGACTGTTGGTTGGCTGACTGATTTCCCCCACTTACTCTCTGCCTAGTTAAAGTTTAGGTTTCATAAAATCGGTTTAATTTTTATGGTCCAAGTGAAATAGAAGATGAAACAATTAACTACTTAATTTAAACTATGTTAGCAGTCAATTCAAGTGGTTCTTACATTGGGCACTTTCATACCTTGAATTATTGATGAAGACAAATCTATAAAGTTGAATATTGGTCCTGATACAGTGCCAAGCTGGGTCAATTAGGACATGAAGTACAGAGCTCAGTTTCTAGCACACAGTATTTTTATTCCTCTGGATGATTTATATTAGTGTTGGCAAATGGATAAACTAGCAGTTATCAATCATTTTAAATTTGTAATATTATTTGATTTTATTACTTCTTCCTATTATATTTCTACCTTTTTGCTTTTAAATAAGTAAAGTTAGACTTAGCTAAGAATCATATGTAATTTTGCTTGTATTTTTTTCCTTTGAGATACCTACAATTTCTATAATTTGCCTTAAAATCAGTTTTGGAAAGGATTGCCTTAGACATAGAGAACTGGATGCATCTGGTCCTAACTTTTATTTTAGAGATAAAATAAAGCTGAGGCCAAGAGAAGTGAACTGCTTAAAATCAAACCACTGGTTGGTGGTTGTGGGAGACTGATTACAAAATAACTGCAATTGTCATTTTGTCAAAATGTGCAGTTGCCATCCGTGTCTTCATTCATTACAATGTGACTTTGTAGCTTCTCCCATCAAAAGGTGACGCAGACTTATCCATACCTTGAATCTAACCTTGCATTATGACTTCTTTTGGTTGATAAAACTCATAAGAATTAAGGGTGCCTATTCAGCACCAAGAGATAACTAATGCATAACTTATTTTGTCTTTTTCTTTTAACTCCCAGTGTATCCAGAAAATCAGAAATACACATAGGAATTTTTATTTTCCCTCATCTCCTGCTTCCAACTATTTAGCAAATTTTCAAATATTTGCATTTACTTTTGCTTATGCATTGAGTGATTTCTTTGCATCTTTTGCCTCATAAAGCTTTCTAAATGTGTAATTTTCCTTTTCTGTTTTTGAGTTTTCAGAACATCTTTGGCTGAGATGGAATTTTTGTCCGTGCTATTGGGCATTACTTTATGGCACAAAGTTTTAATCCACGTAACAGCTTCCAGCACATTTACCTTTTTTGGCAGGCAGGTGATGCTGTCAGCTATGTCATACCAGCAGGCAAACAGCAGCAGGCAAATAAGTGTTGGAATAAATGGAATAAAAACAACATCTTTGACCAAGGGGGAGGTCAAATTGTGTTTGATAAATTTTAGTTCTTTGTCACCTGAAGCTATGCAGCATGGATTCATAGCTACATCAGCATAAGGCGTTATCATATTCACAGCTGAAATAGAATCATATTATCTAACACCTTGTTTTTTTTTTTGGAGAAGTTACTTATTCCTAGAGAGACACTCTAAAGTAATAAAATGAACACTGAACATTATCATGGAAATTCTAAGTTCAAGATTACCCACCCATTAGCAGTATCACTTTGGGTAAGTCACTCAGCTTCTGTCAGACCTTATTTCTTCATTAGTTGTTTTACAGAATAACATAAAGTGTATAAGGCATTTTGCAAGCTGAAAACTCCAGTGTCTATTTCTCTCCAGAGTTTCATACATTTGCAGTTGCTAACTGAACATTCTCTGCTAGGACCAAAGCTTCAATTTGCTCCCTGACTTCCTGCATCCCTTTACATGTTACTAATACTTCACCAGTCATCCAAGGTTCTGATCTCCAAGTAAGGGTATTATGCTTCTTTTTCTTGCTTTGCTTACGCTTGATAAGTTATTCATCAATGTATGCCTATAGAAAATTATTATTAATCACCTGCTTTCTTTCGGGTTGTTGTACATCCTCCCTCTTTCAGTCTCATCTCTGTATTTCAAGCCAAGTTTTGCTCCATTTGATCTTCCTGCTTCACATTCTGCTCCTCTGGATCTGGCATCTGTCTTAAATTCCTTGACTTAATTTTAATCTGATGGAATCATTTCTCCCATTGTCTGTTCTTTCAGCCCCAATGCCTCTGATTACCTCTGGTAAGAAGAACTGCTTTATTCCTAATCTGTGCTCTGTAAACCTCCCCTTGTCCCCAGTGACCAGCTGGGCCCTCTAAGCCAGCTCATTACCATACACATTTCTTTGTGGGAAGAAGAGACAAACACTATAAGGGAGACTGAGAATGTTACTTTTTTTTTGCAGGTCTGGGGATGGAACCCAGGGGCATTCAACCTCTGAGCTACACCCCCTGCTCTATATTTTTATTTTTTATTTTGAAACAGGGTCTCACTGAGTTGCAAAGGCCCTCACTAAGTAGCTGAGGCTGTCCGTGAACCGTGATTCTCCAGTCTCAGCCTCCCGAATGCTGGGATTACAAGCGTGCGCCACCACACCCTGCTTACCTAATTTTAATGAACATTATTTCCACATGTGAAAAGATGAAGAGGATGATGGCTATCTCACAGGGTCTTATTCCTGGTACAGAGGAGGTACTCAGTAAGAGTTCTTCCCAGAGACCAGGAAATGCTTCCACACACTAAACACTCCTCAGCTAAGGATTCAAAATAGTTGCTTAGAATCAAATAAGAGAGATGAAAATGAAACGCTTAATACAATTTGTATGTAGAGTTAGAATATGAAATGAAATACAGGTGGCTGAGTATAAACTGAGAAATAAGAAGCAGAAACTAGAGTCATTCAAGAAACGCAGGCAGGCAGTGACTTGGAAAGAAGCCATTAAATATAAATTGATGAAAATAGAGCTGAAGAATATTTTAGGTGTGGGAATCACATAGAAAAATGCTTTGAGAACAAAACAAAGTAAAACACTATGGTCCTAGCCTGGTAAAATAGCAAGGATGGATTTTAGGCTAAAGATCGTATTTAGAGAGGTAGAATGGTGCTGGCTGTTGGAGATTTAAATTCTTGTCCTGGTAACAGAGAAATATATATGAGGTAAGGGTTCCAATTTATTCAAATTTACTTTCAATAAAGGAAATGCATTTTGTTTTGTCTTTCTAAAAGAGGCAATTGAGGAACTTAATGAATTTGTAAATCCTTTGAGATTACATTAAATAAGTGGTCTAACCCATTTTCAAAATGCATCATTTTAAATGTGAAAAAATGTGTTTAAGCCATCATCCTTCTGAGAGGTTTCCTTTGTTTTATTTATGAACATTAGTTACCTTTCCTTTCAGTGTGAATTGGGCCAGAAAAATCACAAATGCAAGTCTTTTGGATTGTCTACTCCTAGCTCTGCACATTTTACAAATGAGAAAGCAGAGAGGAGCAGGTTAAATGTCTTTCACAGGTCATAGCTAGTCATTGACCAAGTGAAACTTCCACTTCTCTCTAGATTTTAAATCTAATGTTTTTTAAAAATATCCTGTACATTAAGGAATTTCCCTCTTCCCTCTTCCCATCCCATTCAGTTAGGTTGCTTTATTTGTTCATCTATGGTACTAAGCCAAACATGGGAAGGAGGAAATGGGGTGGGAATTGGGGAAGGATTAAAGGAGTGATGTGCTTATGTATGCCTCTACCATCTTGTACCCCATTAAGATGTATGACTATAATGCACCAATTAAAAAAGAAGAGAAAAGCCGGGCGTGGTGGCGCACGCTTGTAATCCCCGCGCTTGGGAGGCAGAGACAGGAGGATCTCGCAGGTTCGAAGCCAGCCGTGCTGGCGTAAGAGACCCTGTTTCAAAAATATAAAATAGGTCTGGGAGTGTAGCCCGGAGGAAGAAGGGCTTCCAGGAACCCCAGTACCACCAAAAAAAAAAAAAAAGAAGAGAAAAGAAAAATAATAAAAGTAAACAGTAATAACTCAAAAAATATCCTGAAGGACTTGAGATGGCCAAAACAATATTAAAGAAAAAAAAACAAAGCTGGAATACTTCCACTACCAGATAGGAAGACTTGATCAAAAGCTATATTAATTAAGAAAGTATAATATTGGCACAATAAGACTAATAAACAGAATAGATTCCAGAAAATATGAACACTAACAGTGCTTTGATTTGATAAGAGCATCACTGCATTTCAGTAGGAAATTGATGATATGCCCAATAAATTGACTCAGTTAATGGGATATATCAATAAAAACAATAAAGAACCTTAACTTCCACCTCACATCAAATACAGAAATAAATTTGACATGGATCACAGAATTTAAATGTGAAAACTATGTTAATCAGTTTTCTAAATTAAAACTTGGAGGATATCTTCATGACTTTGGTATAGTAAAGATTTCTTAACTGAGACACAAAAACACTAGGCAAAAAGAAAAATGATTAACAAATTGGATTTTATTAAAATAAATAAATTTTTGAATAAAGTGTTAGCATTAGAAAGATAAAAGTAAAGCCACAGGCTGGAAAATATTGATGTAACATATATGTATTTGTCAAGTTACTCATCAGCAGATTAAAAAAACTACAAATAAATAAAAAATGTAGAATACTCAGAATAGGTTAAAGATAAGAACAGACATTTATGGCATCAAAATTGCTTAGAAATAAATAGAGGTTTAATATTGTTAAAAATACAGTTAAAACACATATACCAAAATATTTAAGATTAAAAACTGTCAACCAGCCAGATGTAGTGGTTCATGCCTGTAATCACAGTACTTGGGAGGCTGAAACAGGAATATCACAGGTTCAAGGAGATCTTAAGCAATTTAGTAGGACTCTTAAGATCCTACAGAAACCCTCTTTCAAAACAAAAACATAAAATGGGCTAGGGACTGTAGCTCATAGGCAGAATTCCTCTGGATTCATTACTTAGTATCAAAACAAACGAGCAAAAACAAACAAATAAATATTACCCACCAAGTTTTAATGGTGATATGAAGGAACTGAAATTTTCTAGTGCTGATGGAAAGTACACTGATGTGATCAGTTTCAAAAATGACTTGCCAGATATACCAATACTAAGCTTGCACTTAACCTGTGACCCAACTTTTCAATCTTAGCTACATAAACACACACACACACACACACACACACACACACACACACATTCACAGACAGGTGTATATACGTATACATGTGTTTATATGTGAGTGAGTATATGTCATTTAAAAGATATATAAAACATGTCCAGAGAAGCTTTATTCACAAAGTCCTAAATGAAGATAAACCTGTTTTCAATCAATACTGACATGAGTAGATACATTTTGGAATAGCTACATAGTAGAATACTACTGTAAAATAAAAAAACAGACTACAGCATGGATGAATCTCACAGACATAATGTTGAATAAAAGAAGTTGGGTTAAGGAAAAGTACATGATTAATAATATTATTTATATTAAAGTAAAAAATAAAAAAACTAATATATGATGATCAAGTTAGAATAATGGTTTCCTTGATGTAGACAATCAAAACATGTTAGTTAGGTCTCCTCGCCTCCTTCTATTAAAAGCTCCTCATTTCTGTTATGTGAGAAATAACTAAGTATGTCCTTGAAGATGCCATATTGACAAACTGCCAGCTTGCTAACTCTATCCCCAGGCACATTGCCACCTTTGTTCACTCTGTGCCTTTAGTAATCTTATGCAGAAGCTTCTTGCAGAAGTCTTTACCTGCAGAGGTCTCTAGTCCTCAGTTGGTCATCACTGAGTAATATGTTCAGCTCCCCACAGCTGGAATAAAGGCATGTCACCCCCTGCCACAGAGCCCTCACTTCTACCTTCAGACCAGATCAAGCCCATAACTTCCAAGTTTTGGTCACTTGCACAATACTTGCATTATTGGTAAGAAGGTGCTAATTGGGAGGGCACACAAGAATGCTTTTTAAAGCTTTGGGAATCTTTTATATCTTAGTCTGGGTTGTAGTTTTATGGATATACAGATATTTAAATATTATTGAGCTGAATACATTTACTACATGTTATATCTCAATTATTAAAAATGGCAATGATATTGTTATAGTTATATAAAATCTGCTGAAGAGCTCATGCATTAATGTTCAGAGTTGATATAATAAATCATGAATATTATAATTTCATTAGTAGATGAATCCATTGCATTGGATTTACTGGATGCTAACCTAGGCAGGTGGCGTATGGCTGGAGAAAGTTGGGTCTCTCAGGTTGTGACCTTAAAAACTGTGCTTTGGTCTTTGAATCCCCTTGCTTATTTGCTCTGTTTGCTTCTATCTTCCCTGATGTGAGAGTAGAATTCATGTTCTCCCTGGTTCCTGTGCCATGCCCTGAGCTCTGTAGACTGGGCTTCATATGGAGTGAGCCATAAAATTCTCCAAAAGCTCTGAGCAGATAAATCTTTCATTTTCTAAGTTGTATGGCCAGTCCTTTTGGATTACAGCAATGATAATATGATCAAAACAAAAGTTGGCATTGGAGGAGTGGGATCACTGATGTATCTAAGTCTCAGCATGTGTTCTATGAATCTTTGAAACTTGTTTGTAAGAAGAAGTTGGAAGGGCAAGAATGTCTCTAGAAAAGCATACAATAGAAACAGTAGGTAGGAGATTTTAGAAGGTAAAGACAATCCCATAGGAAAATTGAATAGAAGCTATATGTTACATTCTGGATAATAATTTATCAGCATTTTGCCTATGTCCTGAAACTCTGTATAAGGTTGAATTTAAAGATGATGGACTCATTAAACTGGTGGAGAAAATATCAAAACAACAAAGTATCCAGACTGTATTATGGATATTGATGTTTGTGTAAAGTAACTTGTACAGTGAATTTCAGAAGCAGAAAGCAAAGAAACTTTATAGTTTTGCGATTTGGCCAGAAAGGCATGTATAAAACTGGGTCCCAGAGACATAGTGTTGTGCAAAAAAATAAGGTGGCTAAAAAGAAGTAGAATTTAGTTCTTAAAAACAAGCAAACAAACAAAGAAACAAAAAAAAAAAGAAATGTAGTCAGCAAAGTTTGTAAGCATAGAAACAAGAGTGGCCTTTTTGAAGAAAGGCATTCAGGTTTCTTACCCTAAACAAAGATGAAGTTCAGCCCAGTGGTAGCCAGTGTTGGAGGCCAGCCCAGTTGCTGATGAGAATAAAAGGACTAAGCAGCAGTGATTAAAGAGGCCACTATTACCTTTGCTCTTGGTAGTTGATTTTGGCACTTAGGTAATACTTTGCTAAAAATAAGGGTTCATAGAAGCTTCCTTCCAGACTTCAGAGGAAAGCCTAGAAAGTCAGGCAACCTGTGGCACAGTTAAAATTACTGCAAGCAGGCCCAAGTGGGGGCAATTTGTGAAGCTGTAAGGGTGAAGCCAAGATTGAAAAGAAACACCCTGAGATTGAGAAATGTCAGAAATGTAGAACAACAACAAGGAAAGGTTGCAAGCTGCAAATTATAAAGATAGGCTAGAAGAAACAGTTCATTGCCAATTGCAACCAACTAGGCCATAGGGACAGAGCTGCAAAAAGGCCTTTTGAGATCATATCTCACCACTATGTCATCTGGATGTCAGAAAAGGAGCTGTGGGATTAAATGCTTGCCCTGCTGAATTTTTATACAGGTTTGGTTTCATTTTTTCTTTCTAAAGCCCTATCCTCTTTTGAAATTCAATTGAAATTTCAAAATTGCTGTGCCATTGTATATTAGATTCATGTAACTTGAGTTTTATTTAGATTTTTATTTTACTTTTTTATAGGGGCTCAAAGCCAAGAGTGTGCCTTGAAATTCAGAGAATACTTTGCACTTTGGACTTTTGAATGATGTTGGAACTGCTAAGAAATTTGGGAACTCTTGAAGAAAGACTAAATGCATTTTGTATCCTGAAATGGGCATGGGCTCTTTAGGGGCCAGAGCTAGAATGTTATGCTTTGATATATAAAGTTTTCTAAAAACTCATGTATTATTGTTCAGAGTTGAAACAATTAAATTTTGATATTATAATCTCATCAGTTTAAAATTCATTGTAATGGATTGATTGGGTGCTAAACTAGGCAGCTGAGGTACGGATGGAGAAAGTGAGTCCCTGGAGGAGAGGCATGAGGAAGTCTGCTCTTGTCTGTGAATGCTCTTGCTTTTTTGCTCTCTCTCTGCTTCCATCCTCCATGATGTGGGATCTGATCCATGCTATGGGAAAGATGTGATATTTCAGAATCATCAGCATTGTAGGGTAATGGGGAGCACTATTTGGAGCTACAGAGCAGGCCTCCTCTTGAAATCTTTTTGGTGGAAGGAGAGACCTGTTTCCAAATTAAAAAAAAAAAAAAAGTATAAAATAGGTCTGGGAGTATAGCTCAGGGGTAGAAGGGTTTCCAGGAACCCCAGTACCACAAAAAAAAAATCAAGATAACTACTAACAATGATAATTTTATTTGTAGTCATATAGAATTTTAATAAATACATTTTTTAAATTTTAGTTTATTTTTGCCATGTATTTTAAGCATAAAATTTATTTGTGTGTCTACAGAGTCTAAAGCCACATTTTGTTCACTGATTTTTTTCTATAGGAATTTATAAACAGAAGCAAGAACCTTAATATTATACAGTCCTATACATTTTAGTATTTTTTCTTTTTCACCATATCTTCAAATTACTACTTTCTTTGCATGCATGTGTATATGTGAATGTAGCTAAACAACTTTTTAAAATACTTTTTCCTTTTTAACACATGATAATTGGGCATATTTATGGAGTACAGTATAGTATTTTAATAAATATGTATAATATATGCTGATAAAATCAGGATAATTAAGCCGGGCGTGGTGGCACACGCTTGTAATCCCTGCGCTTGGCAGGCGGAGACAGGAGGAACATGCAGGTTCAAAGCCAGCCGCGCTGGCTTAAGAGACCCTGTTTCCAAATTTAAAAAATGTATAAAATAGGTCTGGGAGTCTAGCCCAGGGGTAGAAAGGCTTCCAGGAACCCCAGTACCACCACAAAAAAAAAAAAAAAAAAATCAGGATAATTAGCAACTTAGGCCCTCTGCAACTTAGTGAGACCCTGTTTTAAAATAAAAGAATAAAATTGGGCTGGGGGTGTAGTTTAAAGGTAGAATGTCCCTGGGCTCCAACATCAGTACCACAACAACAACAAAAAAGAAATGATAAGTATAAATGCTAATTATCCTGATTTTATTTTTTTGTGGTGGTTGCTGAGGCTGGCCATAAACCTGCAATCATTCTGCCCTTTTTATTTTTAAATAGAGTATCATTAAATTTCTCTCCTCATCTTTCAGTTTCCTAAGTATTGGGATTCTGAGCCATTCTGATAGAAGTGAACTGTTATCGCAATTTTGACTTACATTTCCCTAATGCTTAGTGATGTTGAGTATTTTTTATGTATATATTTGATGGTCATTTGAAAGTTTTTCTTTGAGAAATGTCTATTGAGATTATTTGCCCATTTTTAATTGGACCATTTAGGGGGTTTTATTGTTTTTTTGAGTTTCTTATATATTTGAGATATTAATCCTTTTTGAGTTTCTTATATATTTGGGATATTAATCCCTTGCCTACAAATATTCTTGATTATTTTATAGGCTATTTCTTTACCTTTTTGATTGTTTCATTTGCCGTGCATAAAAATTCTTAAAATTCCGGTTGTTCATTTTCACCCTTATTTTCTGTGGTTTTGTAGTCCTATGGGAAAAAAATATTACCTACACTGATGCCTTCAAGTGTTCCTTCATGTATTAGTCTAATAATTTCATAGCTTTAGGCCTTGAATTTAGAGCCTTGATTCATTTAACTTGATCTTTATAAATGGCGAGAGGAAGGGAACTAATTTTATGTGTCTGCCCACAAATATACAGATTTCTCAGAACCATTTATTGAAAAGGCTGTCCTTTATTTAATACGTTTTTTATACTTTTATAGGTGCATTATAATCTCACATCATAATGTAGTTCATAGTGGTAATGAAATGCGCACACATAGTTCTTGGTAAGTTTCCTCTGGGCTCTCTCCCCACTCCTCCCTTCTTCGCAGGGCACTGAGACTGGCATTAATATTATTCTCACATATGAACATAATGTCAGTGGACTGTTTTCATCCTTACTTTTCTCTCTCCCACACTCTCCCCAGAACCACCTCCCTCACTCCACTGAAATTTCTCCTCCATTATCTACATCCCTCTTACATCCTGATTACACCCTAGCTTCTGCATATAAAAGAAAACACATGACTTTTCACTTTCTCTGACTTTCTAATCTCAATATAACGTACTCTAGGTGGATCTATTTTCTTGAAAATTATGTAATTTTTTATTGCTACATAGAAGTACATGTTGTGTCTAGCCCATAATTTTGTCCTCCACTCATCTGTTGGTTATTATGAATTGTTCTGCTATAAACATGTATATATTACCATATGCATATATTAGCATAAAATTCTGATTTCAGTTCCTTTGGAAAGATACCCACGAGTTGTATAGCTGGATTATTTGCAGTAGAACCATTCCCGATGTTCTGAGAAATATCCACACTGATTTCCATTTGGGCATCACTAATTTGAGTCTCACCAACAGTGTAGAAGATTTTCTACTTATTCACATTGTTGTTAGCATTTAATCTTGTTTGGTTTCTTGGTGACTGTCATTTTAAGTGGGGTTAGATGGAATTGTGTCGTTTTGATTTTTTCATCTCCTTGATTGCTAATGACTTTGAACATTTTTTATGTATATATTGGCCATTTGTATTTCTTCTTTTGTGACATATCTCTTTAGTTAAATTGCCCATTTCTTGACTGGGTCATTAGATGTTTTAGAGTTGAGTCTTTTAAGCACTTTGTATATTCTAGATATTAGTTCTTATCAGAAGAATACCTGACAAAGATCTTCTCCCAATCAATAAGCTCTCTTTTTAAACTCTTTATAGTTTCCTTTGATGAGCAGAAAATTTTTCGTTAAGTCTGCCCCATTTATTAGTTCTTGTTTTAATTTTCTGAATTTAGGGATCTTTTTTGCAAAAGTTGCTACCTGTGTCTATATATAACAGTGTTGAGCCTATGCCCTCCTCTAGTAACTTCAAAGTCTTTGGTCTACTTTCCAGGTCTTTGATCCATCTTGAGTTGTCTTATGAAAAATGAGAGCTAGAAATGTAATTTCTTTTTTTTTTACAACTGGATAACTAGTTTTTCCAAAACCATTTGTTTAAGAAACTTTTTCCAACATATGTTTAAGTCTATGTGTCTATTTTTGTGCTGATATACTGTTGAATAGTTGATATACTCTAGATGTCTTTGGCTTATTTTTCTGGGTTCTAATATAGGATTATGTTATTTGTATATAGAGTTAATTTTAGTTGTTCTTTCCCGATTGATATTTCTTTGATTTTCTTTTCTTGCCTGCCTTCTGGCTAGAGTTGTAAGTAGTATGGTATAAAAAAGTGATAATAGTGGACATCCTTACTTTGTTCCTAATCTTAAAGAAAATTCCCACAATATTTCTCCATTCAGTATTATTTTGGCTTTGGGTTTGCTGTATATCACTTTTATGCTATTAAGGTAAGTTCTTTCTACTCTGTCTGCAGTGTTTTTTTTTACATAAATGAGTGTTAGATTTTGTCAAATGTTTATTCATTTATTCAGTTTATTCAGTTATTATACTGAGATGATCATAAGACTTTTGTCCTTAGTTTTATTTATATGGTGGATAACATATTTATTTGGCATATGTTGAACCAGAAGAAAGAAAACTAATGTGATCATGGTGTACAGTTTTCTTCATATGTTTTTAATGCATATCACTAGTATTTTGTTTAGAATATTTTTGTGAATATGAATACGTTTATAAGATCAGGGTCTTTATTTTTTTTTCTTTCATTTGTTTTATAGTGTTCTTTCGGCTTAAAGAGTCTTTGCTCATCTCTTGTCTGAAAGATTGATCTAGTAGTGTAAGAAGTGTGTCAAATCTCCCAAAATTAGTGTGTTGGGGGTCACCTGAGACAAAATATCCAAAGAGTTTGTTTTACAAAATTGGGGGTAACCATATTTGGGACATTATATCTTCTTGTTGGATCTATTCAGAGCCTGTAGCCTACTGGCTGAAATTTAATGCTCAAGGACACCATCATAGCTCTGTTGGATTTGAACAGGTGAAAAATATGGGCTGCTGGCTTCCAACATCTGTGATCACTGGGCCCGAGCTCAGCAGGGCAAGAGATTATGATATTCTGCCCTTGTGGTCTGGCTGGCTGAGCTTTAATGTCCCAGAGATACGAACACTAATCTGCTGGTTGTGATAACCTGGAGCTCATTTAGCTATTGGCCCAGTCAGCTACTGGCTGACAGGGTATTGTATTTCCAGCCTGCAGTATGGCTATCAAATTGCCCCAGATATACTGCTCTTGCTCCACCAGCTTCAATCACATGAAACCCTGTTGTTTCACATGAAACTCCTTGCTTTCAGAGCCTAAACTCTGGCAAAGAGAGATTGCATTGTTCTTATTCTGGGGCTTGGGTGACTGATTCATTAAGTATTAGAAACACTGCTGCTTCTTTGGGCAACTGTGGTCATATGAGATACTGCTGGTCACTTGATTTGATAGTTTTGGCACCCAAACACTTCAGAGCAAGCATTTTTAGCCTCCTGAGCCTGCAGCACTTTTGACTAAGTTATTCTACATCATAGACACCACTACTGGTGGTCATGCAGTGGTCACTAGACACCCTGCAGAAAAAAGATGAATTGCCAATTCTAGGTCCTTAGCACCAGAGCATCCCTAGAAATTATCTGCTAGTTTACATATCTACTATGTCTGACTATAGCTCCCATTTCTGCAGGGATAACTTGCAAACTCATACACCCAGTGGGTAGGTTCATTGCAAGCAATTTATGTAGATGTTCATGCTACCACTTGGTTGGTTTGTAAACTTATATTTTTAACAATGCCACTTGAGTACCTGCAGGAAGCATCTATAGTTTCTTGGTCCCCATGAGTCCAGGTGCAGCCACTGAAATTTGCTGGTTGGTTTGGCTGGTTGGTCTGGATATTCCCAGTTGTCTTGATGAGGTGAGATATAGCCACTAGGGTCCTCCAGAAAGGGCCTGTCATTTCTTCAACTGATTTTAGTTGCAGCCACAGGAATTTTCTAAGCAGTTTT
The DNA here is from genome assembly GCF_963383645.1 of Muscardinus avellanarius. Taxonomy (NCBI): domain Eukaryota; kingdom Metazoa; phylum Chordata; class Mammalia; order Rodentia; family Gliridae; genus Muscardinus; species Muscardinus avellanarius. The sequence continues at coordinate 29,943,345 of NC_137790.1, forward strand.
GCTGAGTTATTTGGCTGGGCAGTCTAGAGAGTTGCTGTATTCAAGTGTTAGTGTATGGTGAGAAGAACGTGTTTACTTTTGGTGTTGGCTCTCTCCAATCACTGGCTCCACAAGATTTAGCTTATTTTGTGTTGGCGTTGGAGTTGGTCTAGGAGACTGTGGTTCCAGCTGACCACAATGGCACCCACCACTGCTCTTTGTTCACCATGTTCACCAGATGAGACAGTTGGATGTTTTTTTTTTTTTATTTTGGCTTGTACTCTCTGTGATGCCTCCAATTAAATCACATTTTGACTTTCTTCTGTTGCATTCTCTTTGATTTTCTTCTCTTGCCCAGAAACAGTCATCTTGCTGGTTGAGTTCCAAATCTTGGAATAGCCAAAGCATCCTGCCTTCCTCTATTCTGCCACATTTTTATTGTTTAAATGAAACTCCAAAATGTTTTTGGCACCTTTGTCAAGAATCAGTAGGCTGTAGAGCTGTGGATTTATTTCTGGGCTCTCTATAGTTTTCTCTTGGTCTATGTCTCAGTTTTTATGATAGTGGCATGCTGTTTGGGGTACTATGCTTCTTTGGTATGTTTAGAGATCAGGTATTATAATGACATTAGCCTTGTTATTTTACTCAGTATTGCTTTTGTTATTTAGAATTATTATGTTTCACATAAAGTTTACAATTGTTCCTTCTAACATGGTGAATAATATCATGATATTTTAATATCTATTACACTGAATCTTTAAGTCATCATGAGTAATGTGAACATTTTTGTACTGTTGATTCTTCCAGTCCTTGAACATAGGAGGTTTACTAATTTGTGTGAGTGGGTGTGTTTTAGTTTTCATTACTGTTTTTTAATTTTCATTGAAGAGGTCTTTTGTTTCTTGGTTAAATTTATTTCTAGGTATTTTATTTTAGGCAACTATAGTAAATGAAATTGTTTTCATGATTTCTTTCTCAAAATGTTTGTTATTGGTGTATAGAAATGCTATTGATTTTTGTACATTGATTTTTGTACTATGATACTTTACTGAATCCATTTATTAGTTCTAATTATCTATCAATGGAGTATTTAGGTGGATGTCTATATAGAATTATTTCATCTGAAAGCAGGGATAATTTTTTCCTCCCTTTCTATTTCAATTTTTTTTCTTTTTTTCTTGTCTGTTCAATCTAAAAGTTACAGTACTATATTAAATAAGAGTGGTGAATTGTAATCCCAGCATTTGGGAGGCTGAGACCAGAGGATCATGGTTTGTGGACAGCCTCAGCTACTTAGTGAGGCCCTCCGCAACTTAAGAGACCCTGTTTCAAAATAAAGAATTAAAATATAGGGCAGGGGTGTAACTCGGAGGTTGAATGTTTCTGAGTTCTATCCCTAAGCTCACACAGATACACAAAATAGACTGTTGAAATTGAACAGCCTTTTCTTGTTTAAGATCTTAGAGTAGATGCTTTCAAATTTTCCCATTCAATATAATGTTGATTATGGGTTTGTTATATTTAGCCATTGTTATATTAGCACATTTCTTTTGTACCTAATTTTTTGCTTTCATTGTGAGTTAATGTAGATTTTTATCAAGTGCTTTCTCTGCATTTGTTGAGATAATCATATGATTTTTATTCTTCAGTTTGATGATGCCTGATAAATCACTAACTGATTTTGATATGTTGAACTATGTTTACATCTTTGAGATAAATCTCACTATCATAGTGAATGGTTTTTCGTTGATTTGCAAGAATTTTGTAGAGAATCTTTACATCTATGTACAGGAAAGATATTGGTATGTAACATTTTCATTACTTTTTGTTGCGTTCTTTCTTGGATTTGGTTTTAGGGTGATGCTAGCATTGTAAAATAAATTTGGAGGAGTTTCCTCCCTTAAATTTTTATGGAATAGTTTGAGAAGAATTGATGCTTTATCTTTCAAAGATGGAAAAATTAATTAATAAAGCCATATGTTCTTTTTGGGAGACTATATTTCCAGTTGAATCTCATTTCCTGCTTTTGGTTTATTCATGTTTTCTATATGTTTGTGGTGCAGTTTTGATAAGTTATATGTGCAAATCACAACTTTCTAAAAACAACTCAAATTTATTTTTTTCCTCCTTCTTCATCTAAAGTTCCTCCTATGACACATTTTCTCCCTAGCTTCTGCATATTAGAGAGAGCATATACATTTTTACGTTTTCTTACTGACTAATCACAGTTAGCATAATGTTCTCCAGTCTATATCTCCACAAATGATTTAATTTTGTTCTTCTTTGTGGTTGAGTAAAATTATATCGTGTACATATCCCATAGTTTTGTTATCCATTCATCTGTTGATAAACATCTTATCCCTTGCAATATTTCTCTACGTTGGTGCAAGAAACATTGAACACCTTTACCAGATAAAGATTGACATTTTAACATTTTGAAAAATGCATACTTCTGTACTTAATAAACAGAATTGCCATAGCTTTCTTTCAAAACCTGTTCCTCGCCGGGCGTGGGGGCGAGCGCTTGTAATCCCTGCACTTGGGAGGCTGAGACAGGAGGATCACACGGGTTCGAAGTCAGCCTCAGCTACTTAGTGAGGCTTTCAGCTACTTAGTGAGACCCTTTTTCCAAATAAAATATAAAAATGGTCTGGGAGTATAGCCCGGAGGTAGAAAGCCTCTGGGTTCCACTCCCAGTACCACAAAAAAAAAAAAAAAAAGATTCTGTCTTTTACAAAACTGTACATACTGTTAGAAAATCAACCTCTCTCTCTCTCTCTCTCTCTCTCTCTCTCTCTCTCTCTCTCTCTCTCTCTCTCTCTCTCTCTCTCTCTCTCTCTCTCTCTCTCGCCTTATAATTCTGTATTATTAAGAGAGACGGTAAAATGCCACTTTACTTAAATAACTACAATAGTAATTTCTGTGAATTACTTCCAAAATGGTAGATATTTTTGTGGTTGGTATTTATACTTCTAATTATGTTTTTTTAATTCCAACAGTATATCTGTCCTGTGTAAATTTTTAGCAATGGGTTGGAGACAATAAATTATTATTTATTAAGCTATGACTTATTTCTTTGTATCAAAAAGGACCCTATGACTTATTTTAGTCCAGCTTTAGAAAGTGCTAGGTGCTAGTTCAGGATATGATATCAGAGCTGTTTATGCTATAATGCCTTTGTAGCAGTCTATAATATTTGAATATAAAGATTATATTTGCCTCTATTTAGCTTGAAAGGTATTTCCCATTCACTACTCTCATGTTTCCATATCCTATTTGCAAGCTTCATCATAAGAATTATAGAGCTAGAGGGACTTTAAATATCCCCCAGACCAGAGCTTCTCAAGTGGTGTGTGTGTGTGTGTGTGTGTGTGTGTGTGTGTGTGTGGGTGTGGGTGTGTGTATGTGTGTGTGTGGGTGTGTGTGATTACATGACATTAATGATTGGAGATGTGTTGAGATATCATCATTTTAGAATTTAAGACCACTGGTGTGACATTTAGTATCTTCTACTTGGTGTGTGTTTGTGTGCATGTGCCTGAGCACATCATGTTGTTACATAAAAAAAGTTGGAAAACCTAATTATATATTTTTCATAGGTGAAACTATGAACTAAAACTAAAACTAGGAACTAAAACCTGTTGAGTTTGCAAGGTGTTTCTACAGAGTTTATTAGACCTGGTGCTAGATATGAAGTCCAGATTTTTGTTACTCTTTCTGTGATGCAATTTGGCATAATAAACCTCCTTTCTTTTATTTGAACAAGGCAGTAGATCTACTGGCTGCTTTTGGTATATTCTTTGACAAGAATATGATAAAACTTACTTACGAAAACAGTTTGCTGAACTTTCCTGGAATTTATTTTAAATGCATTGATAGCAATTCATATAGAGAGCTCCAAGATAGATTCTATGATTATTTTTGGTATAGAAATGAAAATTTACATTGAGTAGTTAAGTGGCTTGTCAAAAACTTCAGAGTAAGTTTTACATATCAGTTTTTCTGGATCCAAAGCTTATGTTTTTTGTGAATTATGACATAACTATTTGTTGAAATGCAGATTGCCATCTTACATGATACAGGAATTCCACCTGCAAAGGAAATAGATAGAAGATAGTGTGAGATACATGAGAAGTTGCTTATAGAGGCAATGGGACATTTGTTGTAGCTGCTAGTACCTATTAACTTTGAACTAGCAATGGTTTTGTGGAACTGAAAAACAAGTCACAGGTGTTCTGCAAGAAGATTCCTTGGTTATTTTACTGATTTTATTGCTTCTATAAGACAAATAAATCAGGAAATTTTTCAGTTGAAGTATAACTACAGAGAAATAATGTTTACAAGATTTAAAGAATTAATACTACAATATTATTTTTAGATTCTCCCATTGACCACCATCTCTCAAATGAGTGTAATTCATGTAAAGAATTATATTACTCTCCCATCCTAAAATAATTAAAGGTTTTGTCATATTTTAATTTTTTATACTTACTTTACTGCCAACAAAATGCTTGGGGACAAAAACTCTTCTGCATTTTATACTTATGCAAAAAGTCACTCATATTTTTTAAAATAAAAGGTGAGAATGATAGAAAAAAGTACAGCAAAATACCATGGCACAAAGATTTGCCAATAAAGTACTTTTGGCTTTTCTTAGTGAATCTAGAGATTGTGAATCTAGATCCCAAGAAGAGGACATGCAAAATGAGCTTCTTGTGCTAGAATTCAAGAAACTCAAGGAACAATAAGTTGATTCAAATGAACAGGAGCACACTCATTTAGCTTCAATTTCTGCGTTTTTTTTTTTTTTGTGTGTGTGTGTGTTTGTGTGTGTGTGTGTGCTACTGGGGATTGAAAACAGGGTCATTCAATCCCCGAACTACACAAATAGCCCTATTTTCTATTATTTATTTTTAGCAGGGTCTCACTATGTTGCACTGGATCTCATCAAGTAACTGAGGCTGCCTGTGAACCTGTGAATCTGTGATCCTCCAATCCTCCTGTCTCAGCCTCCCAAGTACTGGGATTACAAGTGTTTGCCACCATGCCTGGCTCCAACTTCTACGTTTTTAAAATACTATAATACATTGTTGGTGGGATTGCAAATTAGTACAACCACGTTGGAAAAAAGTATGAAAAATCCTCAGAAGAATGAGAGCAAACTTACAATATGATCCAACAATACCACTTCTGGGTATTACCCAAAAGAATGGAAACCAAACTACCAAACTAATGCATGCATATTTATGTTCATAGCTGCACAACTGACAATTGCTATACTATGAAATCAGCCAAAATATCCATCAACAGATGGATGGATTACAAAACTATGGAATATGTACACAATGGAATTTTATTTAATAGCTACAAAGAAAAATACAATGTCATTCACAAGGAAACGAAATGAACTAGAGAACATTATGCTAAGTGAGATTATTCAGTCACAAAAAATAAGAAATAGGATGCTCTCCCTAATATGCCAAAGCTAGGGAGAAAATAGGTCATAGGAGAAACTCTAGACAAAGAAGGAGATACTATAGGTGAGTAAATAAGGCAACATGAGGGGAATGAGTGGAGGGAAGAGGAAAATTCCCTAACGTACATGATGTACATTAATAAATGTATCAAACTCAATCACTAAGTCAAACATGAGAAGAAGAAAAGGGTGGGGAGAAAATGGGGTGGGAATTGGGTAAGGGCTAATTGGGTGATATGTGCATGTATTACTTTACCATCTTGTACTCTACTGAGATGTATGACTACAAGACACCAATAAAAAATTAAAAACAAATAAAATTAAAAAATATTTTCAGATTTTGTGAGGTAGAATAAGACTATATACAAAATGTACTTAATTTTACAGTTTACTGCAAAGCTACTATAATAAAAGTAATAAAGCCCTTTTTAGACATATAGACCAATGTAACAGACAAAGATCTTAGATATAAATCCTCATTTATATGGTCAGATGATTTATTTTTTGGTGGTACTGGGGTTCCTGGAAGCCCTTCTACCTCTGGGCTACACTTCCAGGCCTATTTTCATATTTTGTTTTTATTTGGAAACAGGGTCTCTTAAGCCAGCCCGGCTGGCTTCGAATCTGCATGATCCACCTGTCTCCGCCTCCCAAGGGCGGGGATTACAAGCATGCGCCACCACTGGCTGGTCAGATGATTTTTAACAAGAACACGTAGACTAGCCAATGGATAAAAGATGTTCTTTACAACAAATGGTGTTGGAAAAACTGGACATGAATACACAAAACAATGAATTTAGACAGTTACCTACACAATATCTAAAACGTAATTCAAAATAGTTAAACAACTAAATATATGCGCTAAAACTATAATATTTGTAGAAGAAAACATACATACGAGAAAATCTCCATGACGTTGGATTCCTTGATGATTTATTGGATCTGACATCAAAAGCATAGAAAACAAAATAAAAATAAACTAGATAAATTAAATGTATCAAAGAACATATATTTGCACGATCATCAAAGTATGTATTTGCACATATATTAGTATATATTTATGCCCAAAATACTTCTTTTCACAACTTACTACAAAAATATTACAATCAAAACAGTATGTCACTTCTATAAAGACAGACATATAGATCAATGCAATATTCCAGAGAACCCAAATAGGATGTACAAATGACCAGTACACGATATCACTAGGCATTAGGAATAAAAAACAGAAGTACAAGATTACTACTTCACCCTCATTAAGATGTTTACTACTTTTTAAAAATCCAGAAGATAGTAAGTTTTGGGGAAGAGGTGGAAAAATTGAAATGTGTGAACTGTAGATGGGAACGTGAAATGGTACAGTCACTTTGAAAAATGGTTTGGTGTTTTTTTTATTTGCACATAATTACTGTAAGGCCCCAAAATTCTAATTTGAGGTATATGTCCCAAAGAACTGAAAGCAGAAACTTGAATAGATAACCTTATATCCATGTTTATAGGCAGCACTATCCACATAGCCAAAAGCTAGAAGCAACCCGTGTCTATCAACAAATGAATGCATAATTAGAATGTGGTATGAATGTAGGATAGAATATTATTTAGCCTTAAAAGTGAAGAAATTTTGACACATGCCACAACATACACGTTCCTTGAAGACATCATGTTAAGTAAAATAATCCAATCACAAAGGACAAATTTATACACGGTATTTAAAGTAGTCAAATTTACAAAGACAGAAAGTAGTATGGTAGTTGCTAAGAGCTAGAAGTGGGAGAAATGAGAAGTTAAAGTTTAATAGGTAGAGAATTTTAGTTAGAAAATGTTGGGAATCCTGCCCGACAGCTGACGGCGCTTGACGAGATGATGACTACCGATGACTCGAACACAAACCCATGAGCCGGGAGTCAAGTCAAGCGAGATCTCATTTATTCCTCTCCAAGCAGTTCTTTATATAGCACCAAGCCATGAGGGGAATTTCCATGAGAAATAGCCTAGCCTATCCGGGATAAAGATCACTAGCACGTAGTTTACAGCCAATCCCAGGCCAGTACACGAGCCATTCATGTGTGCGGAAAGCTCCTTTAAAGGTAGAAAGGGAAAAACCGCTCAGTCTCCCCACCCATAGTGAATGGGGAAACCACGCCTTCCTAGCTTCCTCCAGGTGCCATCTTGACCATTTTTGCTGAATCACTTTACTTAAAGTTTTGCCTTAGGCCGTAGGCCACTCAGGCCTAATCTTCTTAGGCGCTGTATAGACACACCCCATCAAGAAAATATGAAAATATTCTAGAGATCAATGGTGGTATTGGTGACACAATAATGACCTGTGTATACCTGTGGTATTAGGTATACACTTAGTGGTTAAGGTGGTGGATAGTTAGGAATAATCGACACCATAAAAATGTGCTTATCCCTATCTTGTCCTGGGGAGGATCAAATTTTAAAAAATTTAATGTGTTTATATTGGTGAATTAGCCTCACATCATAATGTAAATCATGTTGGAAATAGAATACATGCACACAGCAGTTGATGGGCCTCACCCTCTCTGGCCTCCCCAGCTCCCCCTCCCCTCATCTTCATGCCAATACTGAGTGTTGAGTCAAAATGTTTTTTTGAGTAAGAGGGGGGAAAAAAAAGGGAGACAGAACACGGGAGAAAAACTTGATCTGCCCCCTTTAAAGAAAAGCTATTACTTTTACTTTGAAAAATACTATTTTCTTTAGAGTTGGCTTCATATTTTCAATATAGTTGGGTAGTTCTATGACTGTTTATTCTGCATCTTTCCTCCAGCTTTTAGGAATATCATTGCCACCTTTGAAATCTGTTTACACGGATCATGATAAGTCTCATTCTCTCATTTTATTAGTCAGGGTTCTTCATTACTTTAGGAAATTGTTTGTTCAACAAAGACCTATCTCATTTGAAAAATGGTTGCTGAATCCCCTGGATTATGGCAGGGATTTGATTTTGTAATAATCTCCCACGAGAACTGTCCAAACAGCTGTGAAGGCAGAAGCCAGCAAAGGACAATCATTGTCTTTAAAGCACAGCAAGGAGGGACCAAACCTGGGCACAATGAATCTTTTCTGCTTCTCACTGGTAAGTCTCTTTACAGGCACCTCTTATGTTGTATGTTTATGTTACTGTGCCATATCAAAGGAATTGAATCAGGGTTTATGCTAACCTTCCTATATGATGACATTAATGCAGTTAATGTTTCTTAAGGGACTTTACATCAGAAAGGACTGAAATGATGCTTTCATTAAAGCACTTAAGGTAAATATTCAGAGACAAAGAACTTAAAAAATACATTCCCTTACCATCATTATTAATCATTTAACATTTTAACACTTGCTTGTGAAGTATGATTTCCTGAGAACAGTATTTTGGAAGAACTATTTTATTTGTCATGAGTATTAGAAAAAGTTTTGAAAAATATGCTGCATTTGGGTTACTTGCTTTGCTTTGAAACAGTCTAGGAATAAAACCTTTTTCTGTATTATTTGAGTAATGAATTCCATTCATTGTTGGCTTGGCTAAACCTCCATGGAGGCAGAACTGTGAGTTACACTGCATTGTAAATGTAAGGTCCAGTAGATGAAGCCAGTCCTGGAGATGTGCTCACTCAAGGGTAGAAGTAGCTCTCACAATCATTTTTATACTATTACTTTTTTTTCTTTAGCCTGAAGTGGAACAGTGAAAGATATCAGGCAGCTGTAGATTTGGAAATACTTTATAATTCTAACCTGAGATTGTGACCATCTGCCAATGCTTAAAAATGGATTTCAGAAATAATTTTATTCATTTCTATTGATGTTTACAGCCGGGTATTATGCCTATTCACTGATATTTTAAGATATTGATGGGAAGATCCCTCTCATTTGGGAAAATAAAATGGTTTACTTTGAATGTTTGTCTTTGTTTCAAATTGCAAATGAGATTAGCATAAGTTCTAGAGATGGTGCTGACATACATTGCAATTCCTTCACAGGAGGCATTTTAAGTCAATATAAGGGATTTGCTCTTAGAGCATCTTGAAAAATTAAATGCAATTGTGAGTTGTGGACAGCTGAATCATTGAGTCTGAGTTGTCTGTCTAGTCCAATTTACAAAATAACTGCTAGGTCTCAACTTTGCTTTGTGCCATATAAATCTAACTGGAAATTTTTTATTTCAGGTGATTTAAATATTACTGTGCATTTGTTTCTAGTTTGTCTAAAAGAGGTATACACAATTTTTGTGAATATACTTCCCATGGAAATAGGCACTGTAGCACCAAAGACTGAAATCATTTCGAATGGTAACATAGTCAGTATGCTAATGTTTTTATAACAGAGCATGGTACTGTGTAGGGCAGTATATGTTTGTAATCCTACTGTTAAAGACATATAACTATATAATGAACACAATTGTTTTTCTCAGTAACATAGGCAAGGCAGCACATACAAAGAATCATTTAAAGTCCTGCTCCTGGACTCAATATGACTGCAACTTTTTTCTGTATTTTAAAGTTGTCCTTAGAAGTTACTTGCTCAAATAGTTAATAACTGAGCCATGATGAACACTGGAGTATTTGTATAAGCACTCCAAAGTTGATAAACGGTGAAACTTAATTGTTTTAATAAAAAAATGTGCACTGAATATTTGAAGAACAAAAAAAGTATTTTAGGTGTCTCTTTTTTATTCTTTCTTGTGATATAAATAAAAAATATGTAGAAATATGTAGCGTATGGGTTCTCAGCCAGGGTGTTGTGACTTCCTACTGTTCTGTCATAAACAGCAAAAAAAGGGGGTATGTTACAGCTTTAATCAGATATTTACCCATAATCCAAAACACATTTTATCTGTGCCTGTAGAAATGTGAACATATGGGACACTGCATGTAAGAAAAGAGATCGAAAAATCACAGATTTTGTGGAAAGATTACAGATTTTTAAATGAAGTATATATAGATATATTGACCTTTAAATTTCTGGGAAGCCAGTGATTTTAAGTATCACATAAAGATTACCATGAAGAAAAGAGTGAAAGAGTTAAAAGCCCTCCTTTAAATGGAGGAAGAAATTATAAGTCTTCAAGTAAATGATGTTTTAAGAGAAATATAAATGCAGAAACTTAACTACCCATTCTGAATCTTGCATTGCTATACATAATCCATTAGAGGTGAATATTTTTCTCTTGGGAATACTTTTTTTCTTAGTTTTCTTTAAACTAATTTAGGAATACATTGTAATTTTAGATACTTATTGCAAGTAAATAATTTTGCTAAATTTAAAACTTTTTGGTAGTCCGTGGTTTACTTAAAATTTTCTATGCAATCAATTAATTTTCTTCTTCTCTAGCAAAGATACTATTCTTAGCTTTTCCACTTCTTTCTTCTGTGATTCAGACAAGAAGGAATGCTATAATGGCCGGCATCCTTGTCTCATTTCTCACATTTGTATAATTGCTTCTAATTGAGTCTTCCTGAGCATTTTGATAAATAACCCTAATTAGGACAAGGGATTCTCATTTTTTCCCAATTTACTAAAATTTTATCATAGATGTTAACATTTTCAAAAGCCTTAGACTTATTGGTGTAAATTTGTTTGAATACTTATCATATATTGAAATGTTGAAACATCCTTGTATTCCCATATCAAAACACTGATTAGTCATGATATATTTTTACTTGTGCCATAAAATTTAATTTGACTGACAGTTAATGTAGGATTTAAAACTAAGTTAAGTAAAACTGAATAGTTGCAGTAATTTGAAAATTCCATTGTTTTCTTTTTCTGGAATTCCTATAGTCTTATGTTGTAGTTTCTCAGTATACTTTCCACATGTTTATGTGCATATTTCATATATTTTCTATTTATCTTTTTATGCTGCCCTGGGTGAAATACTTAGCATTTCTTTTACTTCTCTCTCTGATTAGTCTACATTCTTCGAAATTTAAGAAAAATTTATTGGTGCATTGTAGTCATACAGCATAATGGGGTGTAAGAGGGTGGAGACATTCATGCACATATCACTCATAGCCCTTTCCCAATTCTCACCCTATTCCCTCCCCCTTCCCTCATAATGTTTGGCTTAGTGATTGACTTTGATTTGTTTGTAAATTTTGATCATTTAATATCATTTTCTGAAATTTGTTATTCACTTTCAAGACTTTTGTTTGGATTTTAGTCCTATCATGACTCTAGTTTCATTTCTGTCAGTTTTGGCATCATCATACATTATTTGAATCAGATATTACATTTTCATTTAGCTTTGAGAAGATTATAAATATTCTCTTTTAAATTATTTCTCCATCTGTTTTATAATTTTAATTTAATCTGGAATGAAATGGTTTTATTTTCAGATTGTCAATTTGGTTGGCTCTACTTCTCAGCATTTGAGTTTTGGCTTCTTGCATGACAAGTCTTTCCTCATTCTCCTCCACATTCTCCTCCTCCTCCTCTTACTCTTTTTTCTTTTTATACTCCATTTTCTCCTAGTTTCTTCACCTTTGTCTATTTATGAGTATCTCAAGTCTCTCTGAAGCCCCAGTTTAGAACCAAGGATGATATTGCTGGCCCAGGGATACCCTCTCCAAGCTGATACATGGTATACTACTGGTATAACACCAAACCATGAGCAGCTTTATATCTCATTTGGGGGCTGTATTTTGGATTTTGCTTTTTAGATCCTCAGCATCCTGTAAGCAATTCCTTTAGCAGTTGTTGGCAGAAGCTTTTTTTCCCCCACCTCTTTTAGTTGTTGTGAGTGCCACTGTAGCCTGTGAACTCAGCATGGGATTTGCCTTATGTGAAGGACATATACATCACCCGAAAGACTTATGACCTGCTCAGCACTGCCTGTTTCTGGGTAAAGGATAGTAGGCTCAAAGCTTTAGCGCCATTCACTTCATGTTTCTTTTAAAAAGTTGGATTTTCCTTTATGTTAATGTATGCTGGAGAATGCATATCTTCCTTAGATCTTTATAATTTTCCTAGTAATTTACCATATGTTTGGAACAGGAGATTGGAAAATAAGAAAGTGCAAAACATATTGTCTGTTTCTAAAGAGACAGTGCATTCCAATTTTACCCTGGTTATATGTTAATATATTTTTAAAAATGAAAACATCTTCAGTATAGTACTATATTTAAAAATCCTGTCAAACAAGAAACCCATTTTTAATAATCCAGAAAATTTTCATATTGATGAAACCTTGTCAGCATTATCAATTAACATCTACAGAATGAAGTGTTTGCGTCTCTCCTCCTTCACTGCTTGAAGACAATGCCAGAGATAAACTAATTCTGTCTAAACAATGAGGAAAATAACAATTATGTTGTTTCCCAGATACAAAAAAGGAGTCATAATATTATTCACAACAGTTTGAATTACAAAGTCATGCAATTTAAAATTTAATGTTCCCAAAAGTTCAAAACATTATAATATGTATGTTCTAAATGCTTCTATTAATGCCTTGTGAAATACTTTGGGTATTTTAAAGTATATGTTGTATTCGTTCTATGCTTATGGCTCCTCTGTAATGTGAAAGAAACTGCTCCTTTATAGTGGAGAAAGCTGAAGGATAACAGATTGTGTTTCTCACACAAGTAAGTGGTACTTATCAAAGGCAGACATGGGATTAAGACCTGAAACCAACATGGTGTATTGGTTGGATCAAAAAGGCCTTCGTTTAGCTAGCACTCTGAAGGTGATGTCTTTATCACACCTCTGGAGGAACTGCTTCCTAGCATGCCTGCCTCCCAACACTGAGAATCTCATTTGGATTTCTGCTTCACACCAAGTGGTGAGAATGTCTTTCTTCACTCTTGTGTTGAAAATTACCATGCTATAAACTCTAAATCCCTGCGGCTGGTGTAATTTGAATGGGGTACTATAGAATGGTACCTGGATAAATTAGGTGCTTTTATTCATAGGAAATTATTTTTCTCTTGATCTTTAACTCATTCCTGTCTGGGTTGCAGGAAGGCTCTATGGATAGTTTATATGAGCCAACCTCAGAGCACGAGGCTGATGGAGGAAGCACTTCTGGGAGGACTGGTTCTCCTACCTCACCCACAGGGGGAAGAGGACAAGGGGACCACTGTCACTTCATGGTGAGTAAAGCCTGAAACTGAGTGAGTCTCTTCTCCAGTGTGTGTGTAGTCTCACTGCTCAATGACATCTCTTTGTTTTTGTTGCTGTTGGAACTCACTTAAAAAAAAAAACTGTCATGAACAATACATTTCAATCATTTCCCCCGTTTATAAATTCTTCGTAAAATATACTTGACAATTTTAAAAGAAAATTTCAAATGTTGCTTTTATTTCTGAAGTGCAGATGACTTATTTTTTGGCCATTTTTTATCATCCTGGTGAATTATTGTGTAGCTGCTACAGTAGTCTGATAACATTTTGCAGTTAAAAACAAAACCACCACCACCAACAAAACAGATTAGCAGAAAGAACTATTCTGTATGCTACTGTCTGACAATTAACACTTATTTCATTGTAATGACAAAGTATCACTTAGCACCAAATATCTATAGGAAATACATCTTTCTAAGTGACAATTAGTGCAAAATAATATTCTAGAAAGTAACTGTACAATGCTATATTTTAACTGGACACAGGCACAGCTGCCCATCAACTTATAAGAACTATTTGGTCAATGACCCTGCTAAGAAATGAAAAATCCATTATTCTCAAAAAATTATCTTCCTTCCTTCCTTCCTTCCTTCCTTCCTTCCTTCCTTCCTTCCTTCCTTCCTCCCTTCCTTCCTTGTTCTTTCTTTCTTTCTTTCTTTCTTTCTTTCTTTCTTTCTTTCTTTCTTTCTTTCTTTCTTTCTTTCTGTATTGAGCCCAGGGATAGTATACTCCAAGATCTTTTTACTTTATTTTGAAACAGGGTCTCTCTGAGTTCATGAGGGTCTCCCTAAATTGTTGAAGCTTGTCTCACACTTTATGATCCTTCTGTTAGCCTCCCAAATCCTGGAATTACAGGTATGTATGCCGCCATTCCCAACTTTTGTTTATTTTGAGTTTCTGCTATTTCTTCTTATTGATGTTTTCTTCATGATTTTAGCTTTACCGGATCTACTTCTTTTATTTCTTTATTATTAATTTTTATTGGTGCATTGTTTTCATACATATTAATGGGGTACAAGATGGTACAGATATACATGGACACATCACTCATTTAGCTCTTCCCCAATTCCCACCCCATTCCCTCCGCCTTGCCTCCTTCTCGTGTTTAGCTTAGTGATTGATTTTTATGTGTTTGTGAATGTACAACATGTACATTATGGAATTTCCCTCTCCCCCTATCCCATTTCCCTCAATTAGGTTGTCTTATTTGTTTATCTTTGGTTTTTCCTTCATCTAGCATTCCTCGTCTAACTAATTCTTTTTCTCCCTAGCTTTTGAATATTAGAGAAAGCATATTTTTTTTGCATTTTATGATTGACTAATCTTAGCATGACATTCTTTAGGTCCATCTATTTTTTTGCAAATGACATAATTGTGTGTGTGTGTGTGTGTGTGTGTGTGTGTGTTTTGTGGTACTGGGGTTCCTGGAAACCCTTCTACCTCCAGGCTATGCTCTCAGACCTATTTTACATTTTTTTTAAATTTGGAAACAGGGTCCCTTAAGCCAGCAAGGCTGGCTTCTAACCTGTGTGATCCTCCTGACTCCGCCTCCCAAGGGTGGGGATTACATGCGTGCACCACCACACCGGGCCATAATTGTGTTTTTTTATTGGCTGAGTAAAATTCCATTGTGTACATATCTCAAAGTTTTGTAATTCATTCATCTGTTGATGGACATCTTGGCTTGTTTTATAGTTTGACATTGTTGAATTGTACAATTAAGAACATAGATAACACATGGATTGGTTTGGTAGTTTGGTTTCGATTATTTTGGGTAGATACCCAGAAATGATTATTGGATCATATGGTAGGTTTATTTGCATTCTTCTGAAGATCCTCCTTACTATTTTCCAAAATGGTTTCACTAATTTGCAATACCACCAACAATGTATTAGAGTTCCCACTTCTCCATACCCTTGCCAGAATTTGTTGTTGTTATTTGTGTTTTGGATGACTGCCATTGTAATTGGAGTTAGGTAACATTTTAGGGTAGTTTTGATTTGTATTTCTCTGATCAATAATGATATTGAACATTTTTTCATACATTTATTGGCAATTTGAATATCTTCTTTTGTGAAATGTCTACTTAGTTTATTTGCCCATTTTTATTAAATTATTAGTTTTCTTTTTTGTGTGTGTGGTACTGGGGTTCCTGGAAGCCCTTCTACCTCTGGACTATACTCCCAGACCTATTTTTTATATTTTTATTTGGAAACAGGGTCTCACTAAGTTGCTGAGAGCCTCACTAAGTAGCTGAGGCTGGCTTTGAACCTGTGCAAACCTCCTGTCTCAGTCTCCCAAGTGCAGGGATTACAAGTGTGCGCCACCACGCCCGGCCCTTGATCCTCCTTTTAATTTCTTATATCTTTGGGGTCTTGTTGAGAAAGTTGTTACCTGTGCCTCTGTGTTGAAGTGTTGGACCTATCTGCTCTTCAAGGACCTGCAAGGTTTCTGGTCTGATTTCCAAGTCTTTAATACATCTTGAATTGACTTTTGTTTAAGGTAAAAAAGTAGGGTTTATTTCTATTTTTCTTCAGATGGTTTACCAGTTTTGCCAACAAGATTTGTTGAAGGGGCTATCTTTTTTTCCAGTGTATGTTTTTGACCCCTTTGAAAAAAATCAATTTTATAAATGTACAGAGTTGTTTGAGTCTTTTATTTTTCTCTGTTGGTCTATGTGTCTGTTTCTTTGCCAATACTATGCTGTTCTTATTATTTGTAGTATAGTTTGAAGTCAGGTATTGTGGTGCCTCCTGCATAGTTCTTGTTGCTGAGAAATACTTTAGTTATTCTCTTTTGTTGTTGTTGTTGTTGTTGTTCTAAATGAATTTAAGAACAGATTTTTCTGTCTGTGAGAAATAATCATGGTAATTTAAAGGGTATTAAATTGAATCTTTAGATCAATTTTGGAAGAATAGCCATTTTAATGATATTTATTCTGCCTATCCAATAGCACGGAAGGTCTTTCAATCTCCTAAGGTTTTATTTTTATTTATTTTTTCAGTGTTTGGTAATTTTCCTAGGTATTTTATTTTTTATGGGATATCATGAGTTGAAGTATTTTCTGGATTTCTTGTTCAGTGGATTTATGGTTGTCATAGGAGAACTTCTGATTATTTATGATTGATTTTGTATCCACATGCTTTGCTAAATCTGTTGATTAGTTCTATAGGACTTTTGGTGGAGTTTGTTGGATTATGTACATATAGTATTATGTCATCTGCAAATAGGAATAGTTTTAGTTCTTTTTTATTTTTATTCCTTTGATTTTCTTCTCTTGCCTTATTTCTCTGGCTAGAGTATAAAGTACTATATTGAAAAGAAGTAGTGATAATGGACATCCTTATCTTGCTCCTGTTTTTTATGGGGAATTATCAGTTTTTCTCTATTTAATATAATGTTGACTATGGTCCTATCGTATATTGTCTTTATGATGTTGAGGTATGTTCCTTCTATTTTGGTCTCTGTAGTGCTTTTAGCCTGAATGGGTTTTGGGTCTTATTAAATGCCTTTTCAGCATCTTTTGAAATGATCATATAATTTTTGTCTTTGGTTCTGTATATGTGGCGAATTACATGGATTTTTTTCATACATTGAACCAGCCTTGCATTTCTGGAATGAACCCAACTTGGTCATGGTGTCTGATATTTTTTTTTTCATGTGGTTTTGAATGTGCATCTCTACAATTTTATTTAGCTATTTTGTGTCTAAGTTCATCAACAATATAGGTCTATAGTTTACTTTGTTTAAGCTGTCTAATTGGTTTTGGCATTAATGTGATTTGGGATTCATAGAACAAATTTGGGAGACTCAGACTCTCAGTTCATTCTATTTTTTTTTTTTTTTTTTTTGGTACTGGGGATGAAACCTAGGGGCATTCTACCTGTGAGCTGCACCCCCAGCCATAGTTTTTGTTCTTTATTTTATTTTATTTTATTTTATTTTATTCTATTTTATTTTTTGGTGGTACTGGAGTTCCTGGAAGCCCTTCTACCTCCGGGCTACACTCCCAGACCTATTTTATATTTTTGAAACAGGGTCTCTTAAGCCAGCACAGCTAGCTTCAAACCTGTGTGATCCTCCTGTCTCCACCTCCCAAGTCGGGGGCCGGTTGGGGGGGATTACAAGCTTGCGCCACCACACCCGACTTATTCTTTATTTTGATACAGGGTCTCACTGAGTTGCAAAGGGCCTCACGAAGTAGTAAAACCACGATCCTCCTATCTCAGCCTCCCAAATGCTGAGATTATAAGTGTATGCCACCACACCTGGCCTGTTTCATTCTATTTTATGGAATAACAGATTGAGAATTATTGAGATTAGCTCTTATATAAAAGCTTTATAAAGTTCACAACAGAAAACATCTGGTTCTGGAATTTTATTTGATAGTAGACTTTTTATTGCTGCCTCAATATCTTTGATTACTATTGGTCAGTTTAAAATTTTAATATCCCATGACTCAGTTTAGGAAGTTTGTATGTATCTAGAAATTTGTAAATTTCTCTACATTTTTTATTTTTTTGGAGCATAGTTTTTCAAAGTAGTTTCTGATAATTCTCTTTTTTTTCACACTGTCAATGCTAATATCTCTTTTTTCATTTCTTATTTTAGTCATTTGGATTGATTCTCTTCTACTTTTGATTAGATTGGATAGTGGTTTATATATCTTGTTAATTTTTTTAAGAAACCAGTTTTTTTTATTTTCTGTATTTTTATTCTCTAATTCAAAGATTTCTGCTCTGCTTCTAATAATTTCCTGTCTTCTATTGGCTTTGGGGTTACAGTTTCTGTTTTTTTAAGGGTTTGAGGTGTGGTCATTAGGTTATTTATTTGGTGATTTTTCTGTTCTTTTTATGTGGACAGTCATTGCTATAAATTTTCCTTTTAATATTGCCTTCAAGGCATTCCAGTGGTTTTTTTTTCAGGTTTATAAAATAACCTTGATTTTTTAAAAGTTAATATATACACTGCAGGAAACAAAAACACAAGTATCAAAGAACAAAGTCATCCAGTCACGAGAAGCTTAGTTGGCTGTGGCATTTAAACTCCTGTGTACACATATAAAACATGCCATTTGTGTAATCAGGATTTTAGTATTCATCGTGCTTTTTCACACATCAATATCATATGCAACTCAAAATCTCAGTTACATGAGTATTTTCAATAACCAAGGATATAGGACACCAACTCAACTTGTTAAAAAATTGTAATCCTGCCTTTATTGGGATGAAAATTTCACTGAAAATAAAAAGAGCAGCAGACCATTGGACAGACATACTGACAGAGTTGAGTAAAATACTACATTCCTTTAATACTAAATTTAAAAGTAGATATAAGCTGGGTGTGGTAGCACACGCTTGTAATCCCCATGCTTGGGAGGCAGAGACAGGAGGATCACGTAGGTTTCCAAATAAAAAAGTATAAAATAGGTCTGGGAGTGTAGCCTGGAGGTAGAAGGGCTTCCAGGAACCCCAGTACTGCAAAAAAAAAAAAGTAGATATAAAGTAAGAGTATACCAGCATGTTTCTAAGAGTTATAAGATTTCTACTACTAAAGTATAGATAGTGGGAAATAAGTACTTGTTGGAAACATCTAGGCTGTCTGGATATTTTTAAAGTGCATGGCGAGGATCAAAGACTTAGAAATTAGACTTGAGACTGTGAAGTTAGTAGAGGAGAGCATAGGTTCAACACTACAACATATTGGCACAGGCAATAACTTTCTCAACAAAACCTCCAAAGCTCAGGAAATTAAAGCAAGAATTAACAAGTGGGATAGCATCAAACTAAAAAATTTCTTCTCATCAAAGGAAGCTATCAATAACCTAAAGAGGAAGCCTACAGAATGGGAGAATATCTTTACCAGCCACCACTCTGATAGGGGACTAATATCCAGAATATACAAAGAGCTCAAAAGACTCTACACAAGCAAAACAAACAATTCAATCATGAAATGGGCAATTGAACTGAATAGACACTTCACAAAAGAAGAGATACAAAGGGCCAATAGATACATGAAAAGATGTTCTACATCGTTGGCCATCAGGGAGATGCAAATCAAAACTACACTGAGATTCCATCTAACCACAGTCAGAGTGGCAAGCATAAAGAAATCAAATAACAACAAATGCTGGCGAGGATGTGGGGAAAGAGGAACTCTTTTATACTGTTGGTTGGAATGCAAACTAGTTCAGGCACTATGGAGATCTGTGTGGAGATTCCTAAGAAAGCTAGGAACAGATCCACCATAGGATCCAGCTCTACCACTCCTGGGTATTTTTCCAAAAGGGTTGAATCCAGAGAACTATACCAACATATGCGTTCCTATGTTCATAGCAGCACAATTTGTAATAGCCAAAATATGGAACCAAGCCAGGTCCCCATCAACAGATGAATGGATTGCAAAATTATGGGAAATAAACACAATGGAATTCTATTCAGCTATAAAGAAGAACAAAATCATGTCATTTGCAAGAAGATGTAAAGTCCTGAAGAGCATTATGTTAAGTGAGATCAGCCAAGCACAGAAGGATAAGGGACATGTTTCCTCTAATATGCCCAAACTAGGGAACATAGAGGATACCAGTGGTACTCCAGGTAATGGAGGGGAAATACCAGCAAAGCTTGAATGAAGAGATAGGGGAGGAGGAAGACTGAACTCGATTAATGAGGGTCTACATCCAAATATGTGTAAAATTATGAATATGGCATGGTTACTCTGGACAATCATTGGTGGGGGGGGAGGGAGAGGGCACCAAGTATAGTTTAAATGTATTCCATTTATGTTCAATAAAAAATAAAATAAAATAGAGATAATTCTTTATCCCCTGTATATGAAATTTAAAATAAAATTAGTATTCCTTAATGTTAAAAAATAAAATAAAAAGTGCATGACACATGGTAAAATAAAGGGCTAAAGTTATGATCTTTTAGTATTTTTTGTTGTTACTTCATAGTACTGGTTGCATTTGGGGAATGGAATTATTAAACTTGATATCTTGGAGAGGATGCTGATTGACTTTGGATAATGTGGGGGGGGTGCACAGAAGGTTTTTGTGCCCTGTAGTTCATATTGTCTAGGAATTGTTACATATGTACATTTTAATTACAATTGTTGAGTATTAAAGGATAAATTATAATTCCTACAATATGTTAGAATTTAGGAAATTACTCCCTATATAATTGTCCTTTTGTTAGTTTTTAAGAAAAGTTCTCTTCTGAGATGACCTCTGTTAATCTGTGTCCTGGAGCTGGGGGTGGTTCTGTACTTACTACATGTTACTGGAATGGGGAAGAGGGAGAGGAGGGATGGTGTGGAGAAGAGCTCATTGTTAGTATCTCTGTACCTGAAAGAGAGTTTTAGATTCTTACCATAAGTTTCTGTGTGTATTTTTGGTAAGTACTTGTGTTCATTGTGCACAAAGTTCATATTTACATCCTAACACCTTAACTTTATAAATGTCCCAAAGTGACAGTGTATGGTAATAAGTAGATCTTGATTAGCCAAATTGTAAATACCTTTTTGTTATAATTGTTAAGAAGGTGTACCTTGGCCATGGAATTATTACACTTCTGGGCAGTGTGTGTCAGGACTTGTTCATCCAGCGGACAACAGAAGGGCGGAAGGAATTGCACAGAGGTGAAGCAAGTGTTTCTCAGATTTACGTTTTGATTTTGATGTGAGCCATTGGTGTGTGTACATCTTCTGTGCTGTCCTATAGTAACACCTTAATTCACTGGGAACATACTTTCAAGCTAATATTTTAGTATTAGAAATCCCAAAGGTTTTGATATGTTTTGTCTTTATTTTCATTTGTTTTGAGGAACTTCTCGTTTTATCCCTTACTTCTTCTATGACCCGTTCCTCATTCAGCAGTGTGATGTTCAGTCTCTGTGTGTTCATTTGTTTACTCTGTGTCTTCTTATAGTTGATTTCTAGTTTTATATAATTGTTGTTTGAAAATATACAGGGGAGTATGTCACATCTTTTCAATTTACTAGTGCTCACTTTATGACACAGAATGTGATTTTGGAGAAGGTTCCATGAGCATCTAACAAAAATGTAAACTCTGCTGTAGTTGGGTGGAATAGAAGGTATGTATCTAATAGGTTCATTTGGTTTATGGTGTTCTTTAGGTTGAGGCATCTTACTGACCTTTTGTTTAGAAGATTGGTTTAGCGGTGTGAGAGGAGTTTTTAACTCTCCCAATATTATAGTATTGGGATCTATGTGTGACTTAATATCACAAAGAATTTGTTTTATGAAAGTGGCTGTACCTATGTTTGGGGCATAAATGTTGGTTATTGTCGTTTCTACTTGCTGGATTGTTCCTTTTTATCAGTAAAAAAAAAAAAAAATTACCTGCTTTGTCCCCTCTGATAAGTTTGGACTCTAACGTGTCTGATATAATTGCTATTCCTGCTTGTCTTAGAGTTCCATTGGCAAGGATTACTTTGTTCCAGCCATTCACCTTTAGTTTGTGACTATCTTTACTTGTAAGGTATGTATCTTGCAGGCAGGAGATAGATGAATTCTGGTTTTTAATCAATTTTACCATCATATGTCTTTTAGTTGGGGAGTTGAGGCCATTTTTGTTCAGTGTAATTATTGAGAGATGATTTTTAATTCCTAACATTTTGAGTTTTAACTCCTGTTTATGGTAATGTTTGTTCTTCTTTGCTTAGTTGTTTGATTGATGGAAATTATTATTTCTCTGGCTCTGGTGTTTATTACTTATTTCTTCTTTGCAGTTAATCTATTTGAATATTTTTTCTAGTGCTAGTTTAAAAGATATAAATTCTTCCAGCTTTTGTTTGTCGTGGAAGATTTTTATTTTTCTGTTGTATTTGAGAGATATTTTTGCTGGGTAGAAATTCTTGGGCTGCAAGTTTTTTTTGTTTTGTTTTGTTTTGTTTTGTTTTTTTAGTTTGGAATATGTTGCTATAGCCTCTTCTGGCTTTCATGACACTTGGGTTTGGAAGTCTGGAGTGCCTCCAAATGTCACTTGGTCTTTTGATTTTGTTGCCTTTATGATTCTCTCCTTGGCCTTTACATTAGTCAGTTTGACTATTATGTTATGTGGTGAACCTTTGCCCTTTTACATAACAGCTATCACCTACAGAGTGAGAGAAGTCTATTGAAATCAAGAGCGACAAACTTAAGAAACCTGAAGTCATGAGAAAGAAAAATAACAAGGAAGTAATGAGTTTCTACAACTCCACAATACCAGAACCCACCAAAACATAGCTGAAAAGGTCACCAGAAGGACAAATCAGAACTTTAATAGTAGAAATGATACAAGAATTTCAAAAGGAATTTAGAGAGAGCCTGAAAAAAATAAAGGAACAAATAAACAAAAATTTTAAGTAGGAATCAGAAAGAAGCTCTGAGGGAAGTGACGGATGTAATCTTTGAAGTGAAGGCATCAATACAAACTATATGAACAATACACTAGACCATATGGAAAATAGAATCTCACTCCTAGAAGATGACCACTTCAAAAATGAATGTGTAGTAGGTAATTTACTAAAAAAAAAAAAAAAAAAAATTCAATAGCATGAATTGGACATTAAATAGATATGGGCCAATTTTAAAAGACCTAACCTAAGAATAATAGTCAAAGAAGATCAATTAGAAGCTAAAATCAAAGGGATCAACAATCTTTTCAAAGAAGTAATACCAGAAATGTTTTCAAACATACAAAAATACATGGATACACAGGTACAGGAAGCATATAGAACTACTTCTTAATGAGTATGCTTTAGGTGAAGTATGTATGAGGTGATCACATAAATTAAATTAATCCTCACACTGATGTTCTTACATTTATTTCTTGATGAAAAAATTGTGTGAGAGGGAAAGCCTAGATAATTTTATAAAAACAATAAACCATTAAGTGTTAAAATAGTATTTAAACAAACATGTCTACATCACTAGTTTCTGGTAAATCAAGTCTGAGTATGTGTGTTTGTGTGGAATGATAAAAACTGGATTTGTAGAATATGTCAAGCCCAAATACATTTTAATCTAGGGGAAAGGTTTTAAGAAAGCACTTTGTGAGTTTTACACCTACCTCCATATGTACCAATTTTATTTTCTGGTTATAATAAAAACTACTTATTTTCATACAGAAAGTTTCTGTTTCTTAGAAGCTTAGAGCATCTAGAAAGCAATATCAGTGAATAAGTTTAATAATTATTTTCATCAAAGGATAAATAATACAAAAAAATTTAATGAAGCAGAAACTCTCCTAATTTCTATACACTTTTCAGTATCCATAAGATGTCAGTTTCAACACTTGTGAATAAGAAGAGGTAATAATATATATATCAGTGAGAGAAAGGTCATTTACATGGGAGCCCTCAGGTGGCATACAAAATATTTGTAAGCTTTTTCATCTGTAAATAGAAAGAAAAATTGAATACATTGAGGAGCCTGAATATATTTTTAGAGGTGTCAGTTTAATAAATATGCATGAAAAAAACCAAATTCATGTCCAACCAATCTACTAGAATTTTCTTCAAACATCACTTATCATGAAAGAGTAAATATAAATAAAAGCATAATTTAAATTGATTCTGCTTTATCTCTGTCTCTTTGTCTCAGTATTTAATTAAAATATATATATATATGTGTGTGTGTGTGTGTGTGTGTGTGTGTGTGTGTGTGTATTTTTAGTATGGACATATTTATGCACATATATATTATGAATATGTGTGTAAGTGTATATGTATATAAATTATATACATACACACTGAAAAGTCCATTTGAACATTGATTTCACCATTTTATTGTTGTTATACAAATCATTAACTTATTATTCATAATTATTTTATTCCTAATAAAATTATATTACAATCAATACAATAAAATTAATCTTTTAATAATAAAATTGAAATACTTTAAATATCTGCTTTCTAACTCTCCCTAGTTAGTGATTTGAAGCTTTCTTTATTTTTTCCTCTGAGTCTTTGAAAAGTGAATTTTTTTGTAGTGGAAATTGAAATCAGGAGCTTTCTACCTAAAAATTTTACTACCCCATTTTTTTTACTTTTTATTTTAAAAAAGGGTCTTGCTAATTATTTTATTGTCTCACTAGGTTGCTGAGGCTGGCCACAAACCTATGATCCTCCTGTCTCAGCCTCCCAAGTACTGAGATTACAAGCATTTTTTACCCCACATGGCCAAGAATAGATTTTTTTTTAAATCCTAGTATTTGTATTTCTCTCCTCCCGATCCAAATAAAAAACATTTTAGACAAATCTTGACAATATCATAAAACAATTATTATTTTTGGACTAGTTTTCTAGAAGGCAACTACCCTGATGTGAATTGAGTGGTACCTGAAGGTCTTCAGCCTCAAGCTAAGTTCATCTGTAAGGTTCCCAGAAAGGACAGGCAGTCTCAGACAATCTCAAAACCTTGAGAACTAACCTGATATCAATTGTAATTGATATGGTAGAAATTACCACTCACACTAAAAATAATGTCATTTACCACATTAATTGAAAAGCCAAAATGTGAGAAGAAAGCTTAGTTCTTTGACTTCTAAGAGATATTTATGTACTTACTTATTAAGAATGATACTATTTGGAAAAGACTGTTTTAAGCATGGCAGAGAATTCCATACATGAATATAATGTCATCCAGCATCTCAAAGGATATGATCTAGTGTTGACCAGCTGCACAATTAAGAGTAGTAGAGGGGTCAAAGGGAAAAACGTTTACTTTGGAATCTTAAACAAGGGACATCATTAAATATACCTTTAAATTTTGATTGCAGTTCTACAAAAGGGTGGTAAAGGGGGAGCTAGTCCAAAGGGGAATCAATTTAAAATGGAAGATTTATTAATTTTTTAAAAAAGAAATAATGAAAGCTATGGAGTTTTGGAGGACTGTTGCTAAAAACAGTGGGTAAAAGGCTCTACAGAGTGAACAGTTACACAACTAAATAAGAATGCTGAAGAATAATATTCCAATATATTAACCTAAAGACCACCAACCCTGTTATTACAGTCTTTTAAATATTGGATGTGATTAGTCCTGTACATATTTTAATGCCTTCCTTTTATGCCTGAAGATTATAAATAACTTGAGTTAGAAAAAGAGTGAGAGCATAAAATGTTCACATTTCTGCCAATTTGAAGTTAACTGTATCAAGCCTGAATTATCAGTTTTCCATATACATTTTTTGAACAAAGCAAATATTTGTCAATTTTTCGCTTCATTTTATATCTCATCAATTAAATTAATAGAAAATTTGAGCCTTTTTAAAAGAGGCTCACATATAAGGCAAGGGCAATGTCTATATTATTTATATCTTGCACAGAGTGGTTATTTAGTAAATATTTGTAGGCAAAACTATTGAGTTAGGGAATATTCATTTCTCTAGCTAAACAAATTATTAATAAAAATGGAGCGCCAGTGGTGTAGTGTTTAGAAGTGTGATCTTTGGGTTAGGCAGAAATAAATTCTCATTCCATCTCTGTTGCATGCAAGCTACAGGACCTTGGAAATTTGCTTTAATTCTCTTGACTTTAGCTTCCTTCTGTTATAAAATGAGAAGAATCTTCAGTATAAATCTGGTCAAGTTTGATTGCAGAAGATAGAATCTACTATTGCTAATGTAAGCAGGAAGGATTTAGCACATAAGTGAAGGAACCATCAGAAGGGCTATTTCACTCTAGAGCAAGGATTGCAAATTATAGCTTGAGGCAGTCTGTATTTATACTGCCTCTGAACTAAGAATGGCATTTGCATTTTTAAAAGTTCATTGAAAAACAAAAAGAAGGGAGCCAATAGAATGCAATAGACTCTATCAGTAGCTCAAAACCCTAAATATTTCTGTGTATCTTTTTTACAGAAAAGGGTTGCTAACCTCTGTCCTAGATCTGCAGGGTTCAGTAACAGGTGGCAATCCTGTACTTGAAATATGGCCAATAAAATATATATATATATATATATATATATATATATATATATATAGGCATGGTGGTGCACGCTTGTAATTCCAGTGTTCCAGTGCTTGGGAGGCGGAGACAGGAGGATTGCTCGCACAGGTTCAAAGCCAGCCCCACTGGCTTAAGAGACCCTGTTTCCAAAATAACAAAATATGTAAAAGACCTCTACAACAAAAACTATAAAACATTAAAGAAAGAAATTGAAGAAGACCTCAGAAGATAGAAAGATCTCCTGTGCTCATGAATAGGCAGAATAAGTATCATCAAAATGGCCATTATGTCAAAAGTGATCTATAGATTCAATGCAATTCCCATTAAAATACTGGCAACATTCTTCATAGACCTAGAAAAATCAATCGTGAACTTTATATGGAGAAAGAAAAGACCCAGAATAGCCAAAGCAGTTCTCAGCAATAAGAATCATGCAGGAGGCATCACAATCCCAGACTTCAAATTATACTATAGAGCAATAGTAGTAAAAACAGCATGGTAGCCCCTGACCCTCCTCTCCACCCGGAAGGACCCTGAGGTCCGGGCCCCTGGCCCTGACCCTGGGCAGGTGGGCAGGCATTGGTGGGGCACCCCTAGGCGAACCCCTTTCCACCCAGAAGGACCCTGTAAAAAAGGAAAAGAAAAAGAAAAAAAGGAAAATATCGGAGAGGGGTCAAGGAGGTGGCGGGTGCCAGGATACTGGAGATGCAGACAAAACTTATCCAAATGAACTGGAATTATTGGAAAAATTCTCCGCTAAGGAGGACTGCTTTTTCTCTACATTGTTCAGAATCTTGGACATCACCTGTAAGGAGAGAGACTTTAGCGGAGACCAAGGAGAAAGGCAGTGCTAAAAGCAGTCTCCACGTTGGCTATGGAGACTTGTATTTAGGAGAAGCAGAAATCGGAGCCTACCAACCTTATTTTTTTTTTTTTTTGAGAAATTATACCAAAGGTTGAATGCTACCGTCGCACATGCTTAGGAAGACTGGACAACATTCAGAGTGGAAAAAGAGCTTCAGAAAGATTTGAAATGGTGGAGGCAGTGGCAATGGCAGTGGCCAGTACTCAGGGGAGGCAGAGATCTGATGCATTACACCTGGAACCTTTGAAGTAATGACCCCAGAGGCAGAATGCTACCACCATGCACCCTCGAGAATGTGGGACAAGTAGTTTGGGTGAAGAGGGTCTCAGATTAGAGCCTGCCGAGGGGTGAGGCCGGTGACAGACACAGCAAAGCTGGGATCGGAGCCGGCCGTGAGGCAAGGCCGGTGCTGGGGCCTCCGAGGCCGGGATCGGAGCCTGCCGAAGGGTTAGGCCGGTGCCAGGGCCAACGGGGCCGGGATCGAAGCATGCTGTGAGGCAAGGCCGGTTCTGGGGCCTCCGAGGCCGGGATCGGAGCCTGCCGAGTGGTCAGGCCGGTGCCAGGGTCAGCGTGGCCAGGATCGGAGCCTGCCAGGAGGCAAGGCCGGTGATGGGGCCTCCGAGGCCGGGATCGGAGCCTGCCAAGGGATTAGGCCGGTGCCAGGGCCACTGGCCGGCATCGGAGTCTTCCATGAGGCAAGGCCACTATTGAGGCCTCTGAGGCCGGGATCGGAGCCTGCCGAGGGGTTAGGCCAGTGCCATGGCCAGCGGCCAGCATCGGAGCCTTCCATGAAGCAAGGCTGCTACTGAGGCCTCCGAGGCATGGATCAGATCCTGCAAAGGGGTTAGGCCGATGCCGGGGCCATCGGCTAACATTGGAGCCTGCCGTGAGGAAGGCCGGTGATGGGGCCTCTGAGGCCGGGATCAGAGCCAGCTGAGGGGTTAGGCCAGTGTCGGGGCCAGGGAGGCCAGAACCGGGGCCTCCCATGAGGCAAGGCCGCTGCTTGAGCCAGTGAGGTCTGGATCAGTCCACCAGGTAGCCAGGCCACAACTGGGACCGTCAAGAGTGGGATTGGTATTTGCAACGCGGCATACACAGAGAAATATTGCAGAAAATTAAAACCAGATGCTTCTCCTAATCAGCAATAACTAGGAGGAAAGGGGCAACAGGAAGTGGTTGAGCTATAGAAAGGGCCCTATAGTGAAGCAATTAAGGTGACCAATCAGAGGGTATGGAATAGGGGAGGATGGAGCCTCTTTAAGAAGCAGGAGGTACATAAACATGTGTATCAAAGTTAATCACCAAACAAGCATGGGATAGAGGAAGGGGGAGGGAATGGGATGTGGACTGGATGAGGGCTAATTGGATGATGTGTGCTTGTATATCCTCTCAAGTCTTATATTCCAATGTGATGTATGATTAAAATGCACCAATAAAAATAAATTTAAAAAACAGCATGGTACTGGCACAATAACAGGTGTACTGACCAGTGGATTAGGATAGAAGATATAGAAACAAATCCACACATCTTTAGTCAATTAATCTTTGACAAAGGGGCCAAACTCATAAGCTGGAGGAAAGAAAACCTTTTCAACAAATGGTGTAGGGAGAACTGGCTATCCATTTGTAGAAAGATGAAACTAAATCCTTACCTCTCACCATGCACAGGAATCAACTCGAGATGGATCAAAGACTTAGAAATTAGACCTGAGACTGTGAAGTTAGTAGAGGAGAGCATAGGTTCAACACTACAACATATTGGCACAGGCAGTAACTTTCTCAACAAAACCTCCAAAGCTCAGGAAATTAAAGCAAGAATTAAAAAGTGGAATGGCATCAAACAAAATAGTTTCTGTTCATCAAAGGAAACCATCAATAATCTAAAGAGGAAGCCTACAGAATGGGAGAATATCTTTACCAGCCACCACTCTGATAGGGGACTAATATCCAGAATATACAAAGAGCTCAAAAGACTCTACACAAGCAAAACAAACGATTCAATCATGAAATGGGCAATTGAACTGAATAGACACTTTACAAAAGAAGAGATACAAAGGGCCAATAGATACATGAAAAGATGTTCTTTATCACTGGCCATCAGGGAGATGCAAATCAAAACTACACTGAGATTCCATCTAACCCCAGTCAGAGTGGCAAGCATAAAGAAATCAAATAACAACAAATGCTGATGAGGATGTGGGGAAAGAGGAACTCTTTTACACTGTTGGTGGGAGTGCAAACTAGTTCAGACACTATGAAGATCTGTGTGGAGATTCTTAAGAAAACTGGGAATAGATCCAGCTCTACCACTCCTGGGTATTTTTCCAAAGGGGTTGAAATCAGAGAACTACAGCAACATATGCATACCTATGTTCATAGCAGCACAATTTGTAATAGCCAAAATATGGAACCAAGCCAGGTCCCCATCAACGGATGAATGGATTGCAAAATTATGGGAAATAAACACAATGGAATTCTGTTCAGCTATAAAGAAGAACAAAATCATGTCATTTGCAAGAAGATGTAAAGTCCTGAAGAGCATTATGTTAAGTGAGATCAGCCAAGAACAGAAGGATAAGGGACATGTTTCCTCTAATATGCCCAAACTAGGGAACATAGGGGATACAGAGGGACTCCAGATAATGGAGGGGAAATCTCAGCAAAGTTTGAATGGAAAGATAGGAGAGGAAGAAGCCTGAACTTGATTAATGAGGATCTACACCCGAATATGTGTAAAAGTATAAATATAGCATAGTTACCCTGGACAATCACTGGTGGGAGGGGGGAAGGGAAAACGGGGGTGGGAGGGAGAGGGCACTAAGTATAGTTTATATGTATGCCATTTATTTTCAATAAAAAATTTGTATTAAAATATATATTTTACAGAACACAATAAGTATAAAAAAGTAAAGACTTCATGCCGGGCGTGGTGGCGCACGCTTGTAATCCCCGCGCTTGGGAGGCGGAGACAGGAGTATCGCGCAGGTTCGAAGCCAGCCGCGCGCGCTGGTTTAGGAGACCCTGTTTCCAAATGAAAATGTAAAAATAGGTCTGGGAGTGTAGCCCGGAGGTAGAAGGGCTTCCAGGAACCCCAGTACCAAAAAAAAAAAAAAAAAAAGTAAAGACTTCATACATAATGAGTCTAAATTTATCTTAATAATTTTATACTCATTTGTTAAAAGGATAGTATATATATATATATATATATATATGATATATGTCTGGTAGTGTAGCCTAGAGGTAGAAAGGCTTCCAGAAACCCCAGTACCACCAAAAAAAGACGCTTATTTATTTATTTATTTATTTATTTATTTATTTTTTCAGGTCTGGGGATG
Source organism: Muscardinus avellanarius (assembly GCF_963383645.1). Classification (NCBI taxonomy): domain Eukaryota; kingdom Metazoa; phylum Chordata; class Mammalia; order Rodentia; family Gliridae; genus Muscardinus; species Muscardinus avellanarius. Next base: position 29,974,079 of record NC_137790.1, read on the forward strand.
GAACCCAGGGGCATTTGATTGACCACTGAGCTACACCTCCTGCCCTATTATTTATTCTTTATTTTGCAACTGGGTCTCACTACTTGCAAAGGGCCTCAGTAAGTAGCTGAGGCTGTCCGCGAACTGCGATCCTCCGGTTTCAGCCTCCCAAATGCTGGGATTACAAGCGTGTGCCACAATGCCCGGCTCACTCATTTATTTTAAAATGTATACTAGGTAGGGCTTTTAATTCCTCATTTCACCTTCTAAATTTCATGTGGATGCATACATTTTGTCAAATTAAAATCATGTATTTTATTCAGACTTAAAGAGGACTCATGGAATGTAGCTTTTAGCCTCTGCATAAAAGACACAGGCTAGAGGAGGGCAACCACATCTCTGCAGTCAGCACAAAGGGTGCCTAGTTTTCTGTAGGTGGTTCATCTTTGTGTCTAGGGTCATAGTTTCATGCTAATATTCAAAATGACTTGGCTGGAACACTTTCTCTGCAATATTTGGGGCTTATTAAGTGATAATAAAGTTTTATTTCTGTTAATTAATATGAAGAAGAGTGACAAAATAGGCAAGACCATCTTAAAGCCATGGCACACATCTGCAATCCCAGGCACACCGGCAATCCCAGTACTTAGAGGTTGAGACAAGAGAATTATAGGTTCAAGGTCATCCTAAAAAGCTGAGCAAGCCCTTCAGCAATTTAGAAAGCCCCTTTTTCAATAAATAAATAAAAAAGACTAAGGGTAACCAGGCATGGTGGCGCATGCTTGTAATCCCAGCATTTGGGAGGATGAGACAGGAGGACCACGGTTCACGGATAGCCTCAGCTACTTAGTGAGACCCTTTGCAACTCAGTGAAACCCTGTTACAAAATAAAGAATAAAAATAGGGTTGGGGGTTGTAGCTCGGAAGTTGAATTCCCTGTGGTTCCAAATCCAATACCGCAAAAAATAAAATAAAATAAAATAAAATAAAAAAGACTAAGAGTGTAGCTCATGATGTAAAATGGCCCTGAGTGCAATCTCTAGCACTATGAAAAACTAAATAAAAACTTCAAAACCATCTAGAAATGGTTGCACCTAAATGCCAATAATAATCTGCTTCCTTTGTCATTAAAATATGTTTCGTATATCAAACCAACAAATCTAATAAGGTAATGTAAAAACCCCAACATTTGTACATGTTCTGGTTTGTTTGTTTGTTTGTTTGTTTGTTGGTGGTACTGGGGTTCCTGGAAGCCCTTCTACCTCTGGGCTACACTCCCAAACATATTTTTTTTGGAAACAGGGTCTCTTAAACCAGCACAGCTGGCTTTAAACCTGCATGATCCTCCTGTCTCTGCCTCCCAAGCACAGGGATTACAAGCGTGCACCACCACGCCCGGCTATATATGTTCTGTTTTTAAAAACTGTGGCTTGTATTTTTAGGTGAAGGTCTTTAGAGAAGAGCTCTCTAAAGGTGCTCTGTATTCATACATGGTATACAGGTTATTCATAATGAAGTCCAGAAGTGAGGTTATTGTGAATTCACCTCAAATAAACTCACTGTTCCAAAAGCAAAAAAATTAAAAATTAAAAAATAATGAAAATTAAAAAGACCAAGGGTGTAGCCCATGATGTAGATCGGCCCTGAGTTCAATCTATAGAACCCCCCCCCAAAAAAAAACTAAATAAAAACTTAAAAGGCAAGACTGCTTAATACCATTTTACCCTAGAATAAATCACAAAGGAGTTGCTAAACAAAATGCCTTGTTACAACTTTTGGTAGTTGTTTTCAACAGCAGCTGAACTTCAGGATCACCTGGAGACAAAAACACTATCAGAACCCATACTGAGCCAATATTTCTGTCCATGAGAAATGTGGTGTGCCCCTCATGGTTAATTTGAGATATTCTACTCCTCACATCACAATAATACAGTTTTTGAAATCAATCAGCAAAGATAATTTTAATTATATATTTAAACCAGTAAGCCTAAAATATTATCACTTCATCATGCAACTAATTATACACTTGTACAAAAAAGAAGACATTGAAGCCTACTGTGGATTTCATGCTTAATAGCACATCTCATTTCAGCTGCTAGAGTTTTGAGGGTTAATGTGAGCTCGGTGTCAAGAAAGCAATAGAACAGGTGTATTTTTACCCACCTTTGGTTTTGAAATCAAAATTAAATTAAATACATGTATTTCTTTAAATGCCTTTGCCGGAGAGGCATAATAACCAGGAGCTCTTGCCATTCCTGGTGGCTTCAAGGAAGCAGAGCAGATAGTATTGATTCTCCACTTTGCTCAGGGTAGGATAGACATTCACATTTAAAAATATTTGACAATACGCCTTAGCTATGTAGTTGGGTAATGAGCACAGATATTAAAGTACAAATATATTTGATAACAAATACTTAGTTATATGCTTTAGAATGAGATCAGATTATAGGAAATGAGTGTACACACATGAGGAAGCTGAGGTTAGGGACTGGGCCACAGTGACAGATGGAGTCCAGGCTAGAGTTCTGACTTCCTAAACACTTCTCTTGTTTTTGCCCCAAGTGTGTTTCTAAACACTTCTCTTGTTTTTGCCCCAAGTGTGTTTCTGTATGATAGTGTATGCACACATGTGTACACGGGAGATAGACAGACAGACAGACAGACAGACTAGGAGAAGAATGTGTTTTGGGGTAATGAAAGTGAGAAGAGGGAAAGATAGTAAGGGGAAAAAGGTCAACAATATAATATATATGCTAAATATAATCTGTTATCTGGAGGACACAGCAGAAAGAATTTGAGACAAGCAATGAAGTTAATAGACTTGAATTTTATGCCTGCTCCCAGGCTGGGAACTGTGTCCTTGGGAATGTTACTGAACTTCTTTGACCCTAAGTCTTTGGAGCAATAGAATATGGATAAAAATATTTTTCTCCTGGTGTGTATATAGGGAGGATCAAACGCTATAGCACACATTGAGAAACTGGCAGAGTACGTGTTAATGATCATTTCTCTTTTTCTGCAAGCCATCACACCAGAGCAGAGTGATCTTTTAATTTAATATCCTTGATTAAATGACTTTAAGTCAAACTCTCACCGGAGCTTGGATGTCGTTTTAAAATAACTGCTCAAAAATAATTTGTAATCAGCGCTCCTTACCTAAAAGCATTGATTTTTATTGGGCTGGACAAGAAGCAACAGAATTTATTGTTGATGTGCATTAGAAAACCTGAGATTTTAATCTCCACAAATTGCCTTCAAGTCCCTGGTGTAGTGCAATGTTTGACAATTCAGCTTGAGATTTCCCATCACATGTAGATAGCTGGGAACAAGGAAATCTATCATAGTAGCATTTGTTTACCTACTACTTTGTATTTTCAGGGTTTTCTTTTCCCTTTGTACTTAAATATTTCTTAAATGGAAGTTTAGTTTTTTATACACTCCGTCATCAATATTCTGCTCTTATAAAATGCACAAGGGAAATCAATTAAATTGTTCCCAGCTACCAGATGTTAATGAGAGGGTAATACAGCAGGATCAAGCATAGTTTTAAAGACAAACAATATGATGCGTGTCTAACGGTTGGTTAGAGCTCAGTCCTAATGAAGCCAAGGTCAGGGGTTTAATCCTCTTATGGCTAGTTAATTTTGCTCTACTCCATAGCCACTAGCAGCATCTCTGACCCCAACCAGAAGTCTTGGGTCTTTCCTGCACTGATCGTTAAGGTGTCTGGGTTGGATGATGGAGCCATCAGCAGGAAACTATCACCTGCTACAAGAAGCACAACTCAAGGGAAGATCTTCTCTGCTTCTTTTGCCCAGGAAGGCTTTCCATCATTATAATCAGTCTCAAGGCCACCAGGTACAATTTTCAGCTTTCAGCTTAGTATAATTCATGGGAAAATAGTCAAAGCATTAGGAGAGAGAACTGAATTCTTACCCTGGCTTGGTTCCTAAATAGCAGTGAATAAGCCATTAGCCAATCTTGAGCTCAGTTTCCACCTCCATAAAATAATAAGATTAGATTAGATGCTCTCTAAGGCCCTTTACTGCTCTAAAATGGTTATATGAATACATTTAAAGTTTATTTCTTTCAAAAGGGGAAGAGCTATTTAACATTAAACATTATTATTTTTTCTTTTTGTATTACAGAAGGCAGAATTCTAAGTTGGTCTCCAGTGAACTTTACTGTATTAGGTAGGGTTCTCTAGAGCTTGCACACACGTGTGTGTGTGTGTGTGTGTGTGTGTGTGTGTGTGTGTGTGTATGTGTGTGTGTGTGTGTGTGTGAGAGAGAGAGAGAGAGAGAGAGAGAGAGAGAGAGAGAGAGAGAGAGAGAATTGGCTTATGTGATTTAGAAGACTTGCAGTACAAAATTTGTAGGGCAGGACAGCAGGCTGCAAACCTTACATGTGGGGAGAGAGAGGTGTCTTATTTTCTTAAGGTCCTCAACTGATTGATTGAGGCCCACATTATGGAGGATGATTTACTTTATTAAAAGTTTACTGATTTTACTGTTAATATCATCTTAAAAACACAATATCTTGACTGATGTTCTACCAAATATCTGGGCATTGTGCCATATAAATGTTTGTGTACTACACTAACCATCACATCTGCCTCCTGGCATTTATGTCTTTGTGTAATTCTCACCATCTCATGTGACTTGATTCCTATAGAATACGGCAAAGGTGATTGGAAGTGTTTTCAATGATTAGATTACTTTGAAAAGACACGTTAGCAAGACATGTCATTATTGCCTTCTTATCTTGTTCTTTATTGTGAATGAAGAATCCATGCAGAAACCTCCCACATAGTAAGGAACTGAGTATGGCTAAAAGTCCACACTCATTGAGGGCTTCTTCAACAGCTTTTGGAAAATCAAATGTTGTTAAGATTAAGTGCTAGTGCATAAAGACCATTTTCCAAGTTGAATCTTTGGATGAGGACTCAGACCTTTAAACCAATGACTTGATTCATCCTTTTAAGGATGCATCTAAATCATGAGAGTATTCTTTTTAAAAAAATTTTTATTGGTGCATTATAGCCCTACAAATTAATGGGGTACAAGATGGTAGAGGCATACATACACACATAACTCAATTAGCCCTGACCCAGTTCCCACCCCATTTCCTCCCCCTTGCCTTCTTTTCATGCTTAATGATTGACTTTGATATGTTTGTGAATGTACATCATGTACATTAGGAAATTTCCCTATTCTCCCTCTCATCCCTTATCACCTTATTTGCTTATGTATAGTTTCTTCTTCTTTGTCTAGAGTTTTTCTTATGATCCATTTTCTCCCTAGCTTTCACATTTTAAACAAAGCATCTGATTTCTTACTTTTTGTGACAGACTAACCTCACTTAGCATAATGTTCTCTGGTTCTATTCATTTCCCTGTAAATGACATATTTTTGTTTTTCTTTATGGCTGAGTAAACTTCCATTGTGTACATATACCATAGTTTTTTAAACCCATCTGTTTATGGACATCTTGGCTAGCTCCATATTTCAGCAATTGCGAATTGTGCAGCTATGAACATAGATATACATGCATTAGTTTTCTTGTTTGGTTACCATTCTTTTAGGTAGATACTCCGATGTGGTAATTGTTGGATCATATGATAGGATTTTTTCCCATTCTTCTGAGGATCCTCCATACTGTTTTCCAAAGTGGTTGCACTAATTTGCAATCCCACCAACTATATATTAGAGATCCCACTTCTCCACATTCTCGCCAGCATTTGTTGTTGTTTTTGTTTTGAATGATTGCCATTCTAGTTGGAGTTATGTGAACTCTCAGGGTAGTTTTGATTTGTATCTATCTGATTGCTAATGATGGTGAGCATTTTTTCATACATTTACTGGCCATTTGAATTTCTCCTTTATGAATTGTCTGTTTAGTTCCCTTGCACATTTTTTGATTGGGTTGTATGTTTTCTTAGTGCTGAGTTTCTTGAGTTCTCTGTATATTCTAGATTTTAGTCTTCTATTAGAGGAATAGTTGGCAAAAATTTTCTCCTATTCTTGGCTCTCTGTTGAGGTTCTTGATAGTTTCCTTTACTTTACAGAAGCTTTTCAGTTTAATGAAATCCCACATAATGATCTGCTATTTATTTTTTGTGACAGTATTCTTAACCCACAGAAACTGTAAGATAATAAATGTAAATTATTTTCAGATATTAAATTTTGTAGTAATTTGTACAGCAATATATAACTAATATAGAATTTTAAATTGAGATAAAAGGTTTATCAGTATTATTTGTAGATAATCAAACTCAGCTAACTTAAGTAAAAAGTAATATAAGTTATAAAGAGTTCTAAATTGTTGAAACTTGAACTTGCAGAAATTATTCCTGAAAGGTTTCTTTAAAGACTAAAAATGAAACCACCATGTGACCCAGCTATACCTTTCTTCTGTATCTTTTTAAAAGAATTAAAGTCAGAATGCTTATAGAAATATTTTTATAGCAACACAATTCATAAAAGCCAATTTATAGAAGAAACCTAGGTGTCCCCCAACAGATAAATGGTTTAAAAAAGTGATAAACAAACACACTGAAGTTTTACTCAGCCACAAAGAAGATCAAATTTAGGTTATTTGCAGCAAAATGTATGGAACTAGAGAACATTATGTTAAGTGAACTCTCAGAAAATAAAGGGTCATATGTTTTCTCTTATATATGGAAACTAGAGAAAAAATAAGAAAGAAAAAACTTTGTGATAACAAGGAGACAAGTAGAACAGTGAAATGGGACCACGGAATGGAGGAGGAAAGGGGAAAAAAGGCATCTTGAGAAAGGAAACGGACCCAATAATATTATATCTATATATGAAGGTATTAATACCAACCTTCCAAGCATATATGGAGAAAGGCAAGAGGAGGGAGGTACTGATTTGGGTCTAGGAGGAAACCACACCAAGAGATGTTGTGTGCATATATGAATGCATCACTTTAAATTTCATGATAATGTATAATCATATTGTCCCAATAAAATACAAAAAATAGAAATTACTTCAAAAAGCACACTACAAAATCAGCCACCCAAGAAAGCCACTGATTTGGTGACAACCCCAAAGAGGTCAGCACTGCAATGACAGGTTCCAGAATAACACTGTCTATGCTGACACCTGTGAAGCTGAAAGAGGATGCTTACACCTTGACTTTTCCCTGTGTAATCAGTTAAATGTTATTGTCTATAGTTGGAGCCTGTGATGGATGTGGACAGAACAACAAACCCTATTGTAGTGTGTTGGGAAGTTAGCTGTGTTTCTGTCCCTATTTCCTTTCTCTTCTTTGTCCTACTTCTACACACTGATTTTAGGGTAAGTAAGAGATGTCCACTTCAAATATATATATATATATATATATATATCCCAAATATCTAAAGAGTAACAGAAGGAATTATATCATTAAATCCTATAACTACTAAGCATGTCTTCTTAAGAATTATAAAATAGAATTAAAAACTAGTATAATGTAACAAGCCAGAACACTGAATTTGGAAGTCCAAAGAAACATAAAAATTCCATCTTTGAACTGTGTATGCTATGGGATCTTGCATATGTTGCTTAAACTCTTAAAGTCCTTATTTTTCTATGTGAAAATCCTTTATTATTTCTTAACTATCATGTGAGGATAAAAAATGGCAAGGCATTTCATATTATTAGTAAGGTAGCTGACACAAAGTAAATGATTGATAACAGATGATAACTGCGGGAACATAACTGTGGTTTGTGTTTAACCATACAAATTCCTGGGAAAAGTTTACATTTAAGCTGGGTTTAAAAAGGGAGAATTAGGCTGCCATGGTGGCACACGCTTGTAATTACAGTATTTTGGAGGCTGAGACAGGAGGATCGCGGTTCACGGACAGCCTCAACTACTTGTGAGACCGTCCGCAACTCATGAGACCCGGTTTCAAAATAAAGAATAAAAAACAGGACAGGGAGTGTAGCTCAGAGGTCAAATGCCCCTGGGTTCTATCCCCAGACCTGCAAAACAGAAAAAAAAAAAAAGAGAGAATTAAAGATGATGGAAGGCGGGGACTAAAGTGTCTTCACCCAGTGTCTGTAGCACCTTTCACAAAGGCCTTGAAAAGCTTGTGTAGTTTAGTGTCTTATAAAAGGATACAAGGACACATTGAAATGTGACATGTCATCTTACAATAGGTGAGTAATGGAGAAGTCAAGGTAGGTGGCTTTCACGGTGGTATTCTAACTACTTACTGCATTTCTTACTTGGCTCCAAACTATTAGAGTCAGGAGGGTTTCTTTTATTTTTTTGTTATGTCTCCATATTAGGATCAGCATTGGCACAGCCATTAATAACACAGACACTGAAGGAAGAAAATGAGATTAGCAATGGTATCCCATCAGCTTGGTCTTTGTCAAACTGTGAACAAGAGGAGTCAGTGTCAAAACACTGCATGTAATCCTCTTCCTGATTCCTAAATTATGTGATTCATAACAAGCCAACATATAAACCACATTATGCTAATTAAAAACACTACACCTTGTTCATGTTGAATTCTGTCCCATTGTATGTATAATTACATATAACTATTCTTTTGCCAGAAATTCATATGTGAACACTTTGGGTAAATTTACTTGGTTTCCATCCCTAAATAGAGACTTGTGTTAAAATAAAATGAAATCACTAGATTACGGTCAATTATACCCTATTGTCTTTTTTATTTTCTAGGTTCATGATACAATTACTAATTGAACCTAATAAAAGCTAAGGCTATCTTTTTAATAATGTTCTGAAGTAAAAGCTGTAAAACAAAGAGACCCATCCCCATTTCAAATTTTTCTTACAAGCTTTTGCCACTACTACTGTTTGGGTTAGATCAGGAATCACGGATTATTTCTCCTGGAAGGGATTTTAAAGTTCTCATTCACCAGCCTTCATTCTATAGCTGTAACCAATTGACCACGTTTCCAGGAGGGTGTGGATCTTTTGTGTAGTTTAGTAGCAGACCTGGAAGGCCACTTTGAATTTTGTAGTGCCAGATCAGTACATTTTCCTCATAAGAACAGAATTTAACATTTTTATTCATCTTACTTCCAAACTCACTTTTTTAAAGTTTTCTTGGCTTGTGATTGTTCCATTTCTGGCTACAAGGATTAAATAATGATATCGGTGGCACAAAACATAAAACATAATAAACATTAGTTGACCCTCCCCATTTTGAACCCTTGTGTAAATATAATTCCATAAATCACAACACATTTGAGGCTACTTAAGATAGCTAGCTCTCTGTTTCAAAAAATCTGGAAAGAAATAGTCTTGAAAAGAAAGAGTATTTTATCATGCAAACCACCATACCCTAGGTAACTTATTTTTGCCATCCAGGATATTTATAGTGTTAAGAAAAGTTTGTTACTTCAGGATTGATAGACAGCTCACTCAGTACACCAGTAGACAAATGGCAAAGTTCATATACAATTTACAAGCTCTATCCTTGATGGATTAGATATGGTTCCTGTGCATTCTCCAGGCACTACAAGTTACAAGATCAGCCCTGAGATGGGGGAGGATGTGTGATGTTATTCATCACCCTGTTAGAAATCAGAGTTCATTAATGCTATGGGATTGCTACCTCAAGACAGGAGCTGTGCAGGCTGGCAAGAGAGTCAGCTTTTCCAACTAGGATGAGCTGATTGTTACCTTTTTTTATTCATTTTGTTTTCGCCTGAGGATGAAATCTGTTTTCTTGAGCACCATACCATGATTACAGTAACATACTGGGGGTCCAACATGAAGACTCTCATCTAAAGTCATTTGTTCTTCAATTGCCTATTTTCAATTAAATGTGTTGTTATAAATTATTGAACATTTATGATGATGGTGGTGACATTCACAAAATGATTAGCATTTTAAAAATATAGCAATGTGGAGTCTACACACTTGTCTTCAAATATGAAAATATGTAAGAAAGGTATGCTTTTAGCTGGGTTGGTGACCTACTCCTGTAATCCCAGTACGTGGGAGGCTAAGACAGAAGGATCATGGGTTTAAGGCCAATCTTAGCAATTTAGTGAGGCCCTTAGCAACTTAGCGAGACCCTTTTTTTACAAAATATTTATTGCTATAAAGCTGAGTATTTATTTCAGAGGTAGAATGCCTGTGGCTTCAATTATTTTGTGTGGTGCCAGGAATTGAACCCAGGAACATTCTACCTCCCAGCTACACTCCCACTCTTATATACTTTTTTTTTTTTTGGAGGTACTGGGGTTCCTGGAAGCCCTTCTACTTCCAGCTACACTCACTCCCACGGGCTACACTCCCAGACCTATTTTTATACTTTTTTATGTGGAAACAGCGTCTCTTAAGCCAGCGTGGCTGGCTTCGAACGTGCGTGATCCTCCTGTCTCTGCCTCCCAAGTGCGGGGATTACAAGCGTGCGCCACCACACCCGGCACTACTTTTAAAAATTTTTATTGGTGCATTGCATTCATACACATTAACGGGATAAAAGATGGTGGAGACATACATGCACACATCACCCAATTAGCCCTTACCAAATTCCTACCCCATTCCCTGCCCTTCCCTCCTTCCCATGCTTGGCTTAGTGATTGACTTTGATGTTTTTTTTTTAAATACATCATCTATTTTCGAAAGTTTCCCTCTTCTCTCTTCTCTTCCCCTCAGTTATGTCACCTTATTTGCTCATCTGTAGAATCTCCTTCATCTAGAGTTCCTCCTGTTACCCATTTCTCCCTAACTTTCACATATTAGGGAAAGCATCTGATTTCTTATTTTTTGTGACTAATTTTACTTAGCATAATGTCCTCCAGTTCCATCCATTTCTCTATAAATGATGTATTTGTGTTTTTCTTTATGGCTGAGCAAAATTCCATTGTGTATGTATCCCACAGTTGTTTTTTTTTTTTATTCTTTATTTTAAAACAGGGTTGTACTAAGTTGAGGAGGACCTCACTAAGTAGCTGAGGCTGACCATGAACTCAGATCTTCCTGTCTCAGCCTCCCAGGTACTGGGATTACAAGTGTGTGCCACCACACCTGACTGCACTGTTTGTTTACTAATGATATATGATATGTTTTCTCTGTATTTTTGTAGTGGGTCTCTCTTTTGGCTAGGTGCTTATTTGTCAAGTATCTGATGGAGATGGCAGATGAATTCTCTATTTTTGCAGTCAAGCATATAAGTAGTATCGTGTTGTGGTGAAGACACTATGTGTACAATTTTGTCACTTACTAATCATGGAACCTTAAGCAAGGATCTTGATGGTCTGTGCCTCAGTATACTTATCTGTAAATTAAGGGCAATATGATATTATCAACCTCATTGAAAGACTGTGAGAATTAAATGAATTATTGGATGCAGGGCACTTCTATTTTTTTAATTGGTTCATAGTAGTCATATATCCTAATGGGGTACAAGATGGTAAAGACATACATATACACATCAACTTTGCTTGTATTCCACCATCATTATTCTAAAAATATGTAAGGGACAGCCTGTAAGCCTTATTCTTTTTTTTTTTTTTTTTTTGGTGGTCCTGGGGTTCCTGGAAGCCCTTCTACCTCCGGGCTACACTCCCAGACCTATTTTTTATACTTTTTTTATTTGGAAACAGGGTCTCATAAGCCAGCGCACGCGACTGGCTTCGAACCTGCGCGATCCTCCTGTCTCTGCCTCCCAAGCGCGGGGATTACAAGCGTGCGCCACCACGCCCGGCCTGTAAGCCTTATTCTTAGCAACTTGCATTAACCACCAACGCTCCAATCAGGCACATTTACCAGCATTCTCTTTTGGGATATGTTCCACAACTTGTTCATCCTCATGGGATTTTCTTTATGTTGCAATTAGGATTAGAGACAATATAAAGAGTTTTACGGCTGAGAAATCATCTTTATATCTGTGGTAATTTATTATTTCATTATATACTTCTCTCCCTGTTTTCAGAACAGAGCTAATAGCTGGTACAAACATATCATCTTCCTGGTGTCTTTTGGTGCACTGCAAAATTAATCTACTTTATGAAATTTTAAACATCATAATTATCTTCTTTGCTATATTGTTTTCAACTTTTTAAAAGGTGACTGAGTATGTAGCTCAGTAGTAGAGTACTTACCTAGCATGCATGAATCCTTGGTCCAATCTTTAGTACTACTAAATAAGTAACTTCTATTGACTGTTAAGTATTTTTTGAACATCTCTAGAATCTTTTTTGAGTGCAACCACTTTGGAAAACAGTATGGAGAATCCTCAGAAGAATGGGAACAAATCTATCATTTGATCCAGCAATACCACTTCTGGGTATCTACCCAAAAGATAGGAAGCCAAACTACCAAACTAATGCATGTGTATCTATGTTCATAGCTGCACAATTCACCATAGCCAAACTATGGAACCAGCCAAGATGTCCATCAACAGATGAATGGATTACAAAACTGTGGGATATGTACACACTGGAATTTTACTCAGCCATCAAAAAAAAAAGAGTCAATTACATCATTTTTAGGGAAATGGATGGAACTGGAGGACATTATGCTAAGTGAGACTAGTCAGTCACAAAAAATAAGAAATCAGATGCTTTCCCTAATATGTGAGAGTTAGGGAGAAATGGGTCATAGGAGGAATTCTTGAAAGAGGAAATCCTATAGAGGAGCAAACAAGACAACCTAAAGGGGGAGAAAGGAGGGGGGAAGAGGAAAATCTCTAAAACACACAATGTACTTAAACATATTGAAGTCAATCACTAAGCCAAGCAAGGGAGGGAAGGATGGGGAGGGAATGGGGTGGGAATTGGGTAGGGGTTAAATCAGCAATGAGTACATGTTTGTACACACAAGTTTTTACCCCAATATGATGTTTGAATATAATGCACCAATAAAAAAATTTAAAAGAAAAAAAAAGAATCTTTTTTGAACCATGGGAAGGTGAAAAATACTTAAAAAACATTCAATTCAGTTTGGATATTATGGCATTCTTGGAACTAGTATATTTTAATATTAATAGAACCAAATTAGTTATGCAAGTGAATATCTTCACTTTTGCAAGAGAATTGAACAAAATAGAAATAAAATTAATTATTCTAATGGAACTGCATGTGCATGTATATGTGTGTGCATTTATATTTATGTTCAACTCTTGTCTAATATCAAAACTATATGTAAGTATTAATGAAGATTTTACCTAATAAGAAATAATATCATCTATAAGTTTCCTTAATGCATTTTGAATCAATTGAAAATTTTATGCAACAGTTTATCTTTAAATTGAAAAACAATTGAATCTGAAAGGATCTTGAAGTCAAAAGTCATTGATAGCCTGGTGTGGTGGTGTAGTTTTAGTAACTGAAAACCTGAGGTTTAAGGCTAACCTCACAAACTTTACAAGACCTTGTTTCAAAATAAAAAATAAAGAAAGCTGGGGATATGCTCAGAGAGAGAATATCCCTGGATTCAATTCACCAGTACAAAAAAAAATGTAATTTATGGTAGATAATTGAGAGAGAGAGAGAGAACAACTTTTGAAATTCTTCATAGCATCCAAAGCATTGATAGATATAGAATACACTACCTCAAATATGACCCCATTTGGTATAGTAAATATTTTCAGATGAAGAAAATTGAAAAAAAAGAACCATAGTAGCAGGAAGATTTCTCTGATTTTCTCCAGCAACCCTATTCCTGAAGTGGGTTGTTGAAACTGGACAGCCCCTGACCTTTTCTCCCCTCAACAGGCCATAGGAACTAGTGATTCCTCACCTTTTCTTCCTTGACTTAGACCAAAGAACCTAAGGTCACTGTCTGAATTTCCCCCCTTTCTCCTCCTTGAAAGCCTCAGGTCTCCTTCCTTCTATCTGGAAGGAAGAAACATCACCTAAAAAGGCTAAGAAGGACGTAATCAAACAGGTCTGTGTTCTCCTCGTGTATTACCGTCACATCACCTCCTTTTGTCCTTTTGTCCTCTAACCATAGCTTTGCATGGCTGTTCATAAAAATACACATATTTCCCTAGGGCTTTGGGCATTCATTTTTGAGGCTCCATGCCTCATGAAATTTTTATTAAATAAATATGTATGCTTTTCATTTTTTTATCTGTCTTTTATTATAGAGATGCCAGGGATGAACCTTTCATTGGGTAAAGAAATATTTTTCCCTTCCAACAGTGTCTGTCTAAAATGAGAGCTAACAGGAATAAATTGTACCTGAGCCCAGTAGATGCTCAATAAATGTTAACTGAACTGCCAGTGTCAGGATTAATGAATGGAACAGTTCCAAAATAAAATTTTAGCATAAATAAAGTAACTTGCATTTAATTAGGATAAATCACTGTCCATATGACTCTAAAGAAGTTGATCTACCAATTTGATTGGCAGCTTATTGGTTTACAAGTCAAAGGTACGATCACATCAACTTTACAGCTTTAAACATTCACCATGGGATTTAGACCATCAATTACTGCCCATCATTTTCCTCTGGTACCAATATACCTTTCACATTTCTATTAGAAGGGCAACAACCACTCTTGACATGTTCACTTCGTTTTTCCTTTTGAGTTTGTAATTTGGAAATAAAATGTATTACCCAATAGTGCAAGAAGCGGGCATACCTGTAACCAGTGATTAAGAACAGAAATATGGAATTTGGTACCTAAAATATATCTCCTAAGTGGAATCATCATTTTCTTCATACATGTATATGTGTATGTTAAAACATATATGTGTACATATATATTCATACATATACCATATATCATAAAATATATCAAACAATATAATATATAAATATATCACATTATTTATACATATACATTGTTTGTGTTTGTGTGTGTGGTACCAGGCATTGAACCCAGAGGCATTTTACCTATGAGCCACACCCCAGCCCTATTTTGTTTTTATTTTGAAACAGGATCTACCAGATTAATGAGAGTCTTACTACTTGCTGAGGCTGTCCTCGGACTGGTGATCATCTTGTCTTAGTGTTCCAAGTACTGGGATTACAGGTGTACACCATCACGCCCACTATGTCTGTCTTAATCTGACCTAATTTCATAGTTATGTAGAAATGATTTGGTCCTTGGAGCTTTCTCTCATGCACATTATAAATAACACAGGAGGTTGGACATACCCTTTAGTTTCTACTGATTCTTCTGTAATAATTTGCCTGTGTTTCATTTCTTAATTTTTCTAACAATTGCCAGGAATAAAATTTAAATTAAGTCACAAATTCTCTAGTGAGTGAAAGGTAAGACCAAAGATCAGTGGTTGATTTAGGTGACAATGAAATGAGGGCTAAAAGGAATAAATTCTACCTGGTATTTATGGCAAGTGTCAAGTTAATGGACTAGACAAAATGATTTCACTGACTCTGAAATGCTATCTTCCTTCTGCAATATAGAGCATAACACACACTTGTATGGACACACACACACACACACACACACACACACACACACACACACAGCTGTAGTTCCAAAAATAAAAAGCTGTATGTTATCTTTGACTTGCCCCTCTAGGAATAAAGAACCCAGGGTCTGAACTCCAAGTACGTGACTGTCTGCTTATGTAAGCAGAAGTCAGAATGGAAAGCCATTTACATTTTCCACAGCTGCTTTGAATCTGGCACAAGCAGTACTAAAAATTGCTTAACCAGTTCAGTAGTAATCCACAACTAGGCAACACCTAGGAAACAGAGCTATTGTTTTAATTATGTAGCTGTTGCCCCGTTTAAGTAATCTTTTTTCCTCATATAATTAATCTCAGACCCACATTGTGGTTGACCCACCCTATCCTCTAAGAACCAGGCTGCCTAAGAACTGCATTCAAACTTTCATGTTAACAGATACTAAAAAGATACATAATGAGGAACCAATCTGTTTGATAAAAAAAGATTATTAATGGAGTAATGTTATTTGAATGATTAAAAATATAAAAGAGTGAATTTGTTAGAACTCCCCCACCCATGTCACTCCTGAATGGCATGGGATTGTGACCATATTCTGTATTTCTATCTTTTTAATAAACTCCTTTAAATCTTCAAAAAAATATAAATGGTATCTATTGTTTCTCATTTTCCTCTTTGCAGATTCCTCATTTGGCACTGACTAACTCTAGATTAGACCTCCTTCTTCTATTGTGATGAAAGGTAGAATCTATTTTTAAGAGTATGAGATTTAGATAGATCAAGAGATCTATCTAAACCCATAAAACAAATTGCTGTGATTTAGGATAATGGATTTTAACTATTGATACATATCTGAACCAGGGTGTATAGACGGTGTGAACAAGGAAGCTTGCTCATCCCTAGTAAAATGCAAATATGTGTGACAAGTAAACATTGCTAGAAAAATGGTTGGCCATTCTTTCTCCAGATGACCATGACAAAGCTGATTAACAGTTGATTGTGTAAAAGAAACAATTTCACTTACTAACTGAGGCTTGAAAACATCTAGACCAACATCCAAAGAAGTTCAGAACAGATCTTAAGTAGAGATTGTTTATTTTTAGGACACCTGATAACAAAGCATAGGAAACTGGAGGAGTGGCCAGTCTCATTATTAGCCCCTCAAAGACCTGTTGATAACCCAGCTCACCAGAAGGCTTGGTTCATGACACCCACAACTTTGCCTACGCTCTACTCCTCTACTGGATATCCTGCTCTGGGTGATCCACTGGCATTTCAAACTCATCAAAGCTTGCTCCTCAAGTTCAGTGACGGACCGTTTCAGTATATGCCCTTTCAGTAAAGCTCTGCTCAGCAGCTGGGAAAATAGGAAATTTGAGTTATCCTCAGATCATTATATTGTGATATAAGCACTATAAGGTTTGGAGAAATGGCCTCTTCAATCACCCAATGGGGAAAAGATCTTCTTTTATTCAACTATGCACAGACTGATGCTATTTATCCTTTCAGTCAAAGAACTAACTTTCCCTTTTCTGATATCCATTCGCCATTGTTTTCTAGCCTTTGTATGCATTTATTTTTCCTCCTGCATAAAATATGGATCCTAATTTTTTATTATGTAAATTCCTACCACTTCAAACAAACAAATCTATCCTTCCAGAACATGATTTATTGCCCCCCCATCATGTAGCAGATATTCACTATGAGTTTTTTGAATAGAGGGGATGAACAAAAAACAAAGAATCTGAAAGTTCTTAAAGGTGCCTGAGGGAACTTTAAGCTTTTTCAAGGATGATAAAAACTGTGACATATTTTTTTCCCTGAAAGTGTAAGGGATTTTACATACCATTTGGTTGTTCTGAAGATAAAGGTCAGATGAATCATGGATGTATTTCAGCACCCACAGAGTATTGAAATAAGCTGAGTTCCCTTTTTTTCAAAATAAAGTACTAGGCTAGTGTTGTAACTCAGTGATACAGCACTTGTCTAGCATTTGCAAGGCCTTAGGTTTGATCCCAGCACTGCAAAAGAGAAAAAGGAAAAGGTGCTACATAATGTAATTGTCCTTCTCTGATATGTATCCCTACCCCCATTTTCTTTAATACTGTTTTATTGGTGCATTGTCATTATACACAAGAGTCATAGTGAGAGTCATAGTGACCCAATTATATATGCACATAACATTATTTGGTCTACTTTCTTTCCCATACTTTCCCTACTTCCCATTCTCCACTCTGCTAGTCTTCTTATTTTAATAAAATCTCTTTTCTTCCTTTTTTCTCTTTATCTGGCCAATCTAATTTAGTATGGTATTCTCCAGTTTCATCCATTTTCCTGCCAATGATATAGTTTTGTTCCTCTTTGTGGCTGAATAAAACTTCATTTTATCTATATACCACATTTTCTTTCTTCATTCATCTGTCAATGGACATCTATTTTGGTTCAATAATTTGGCTATTGATTTGCACTGCTATGAACATGGGTATGCATGTTTACACAAAATACTATAGTATTCTGACTGTATTTTTTTAAAGATATTGAGGAGTGGTATGGCTGGATAATATGGTGGTTCTGTTCCTAGTGCTTTTGGTGGATTGCAGTTATGAAAATTTTATTGCCTGCTTTCATTTAAGAAACCTATTTGTTTTATTATGTTTTTTCCAAACTGGCCAGGGCTTGAAATGAGTCATAAATCCTCATTAATAAAGAATGTATTCTACCTTTCTTAATGTTACAAAGTTAAAAGGAGAGAAAAAAGACTTGAGATAAGATTTTGTGACACTTACTAAAATACAAAAGGAAAAGCACTGATAATTTTACAAACAAAATGAAAAAATGAGCTTCACTTGAATTATACTGAAAGATGAACATTACTTGAATTCTCTCTTATTTTATAAAGTGATTTCATCTTACTTTATCTAATCTTATTTTGCAGGAAGTTTCTAATTTTGAGAATGAAAACCCAAAAAAAAGAAGGTAAGCCAAATTTAAATTACAAACCTTATGTTCTCTTAGTTCTATAATGAGGATGAGTATTTTAGTGGGCTTCCTGCCAGAGTATATTTTTTTAACTGTCATGTACAAGTGTAAGCGTGTATCACCCTGCTACCTACCATTCCTCTATTTATGCTGATGCACAGCAAACCTGTGTTATAACATTCCTGTAGACAGGGATGTAAAAATTAAATTTTAAGAAGAAGAAATGTGTTTAAAGGAGGCTCAGATTAAAGTGGGAACTTACTGGAAAACATGTTTCTATCAGTGACCTGTTAATCTTCAGAAGAATTCATCTAATCCAAATAAAATGTGTTTGCAAAGAGGTTTGAGTTATTTAGGTCAGGCCTAGTTTTACATTCAGCATACTGAGCTGCCAGAGGAAGTGACATGCACGTGTTGTATTAAGTAATGGGATTTAATGAATAATCAGGAAGTACACAGAAGCAGGAAGTTGGTTTATAGGGAAACTTGCAGATTGGTTGCTGGTGACAGAGAAGCATAGTTGGCTTGTAGATGGATTGCTCTAAGACCAGGTTGTGAAATGTGTGAAATTCTTCCCCAGTGTGCTTGTCTTAGTCAGCATTCCCACACCTATAATCTAAAAAAGTGACCAAATGATTTAAAGGGAAGAAGATTTATTCGCTCATGGGTTTTGGAGATGTGCGGGATCAGTCCATAGGAAACCAGCCTCGCAGAACTCAAGGCATGGCTGTGGGAAGCAGAGAAAGGAAGAAAGCTAGGCTTCACTCTCATATCATGGGGGGCTGAATCAAGAAAGAGCAAGTGAGGGGAAGAGGAACCATATATAATCCCCAGCGCTCTACTTTCAGCCACACCCTACCAGCCCAGGCCACCACCCAGATAAATCTATTGTAATGGATTTATCCAAATCTGAGATTAAGATTAAAACCCTCTTGACTCACATCAACTCTAACGCCAATTTATTAAATCTTCAGGGGGCATTCTATATCTAACTTTATAGTCCTTCTTCTGCACAACCCTTCCCTTCTCCTGGCCCACAGACTTTCTGCTTCCATACTCTTCCTTCCCTTTCCTGATCAAAGCATTCTCCCAATGAAGGATAAAAAGCCATCTATCCTAAGGAGGTACTAGGGTGAGTAACAGCCAAGGCTAGCTGCCAGGCAAAGGGTCTTGTTCAGTCTTAACCCCCTACTGGTCTGTTTATTTTATCCATGAATAACGAGCTCACTAATTCTAGGTCAAATACATAAACAAAATTGTAGCTGTTGGCTTACAAGTGATGTTTCCATAGTTTAGAAGCTACCAAAACATGGAGGGGCAGAAGGAAGAGGAATTAAAGGGAAAATGCCTGATTCTGACCCAATTATGATTTTTCCAAATAAATTAAGGTGATCCTCAAATTTCAACCAATTAAAATCGAAGCTAGGAGTGGTAGTGCACACCTGTAATCCCAGTACTTGGGAGGCAGAGACAGGAGAATCAGAGGTTTAAAGCTGACCTCAGCAATGTAGTAAGGCCCCCAGCAACCTGGTAACACTCTGTTCCCAAATAAAAAATAAAATAGGGCTAAAGCTGTAGTTCTGCGGTAGAATGCCCTTAGGTTCAAGACCCACCACCAATATATACATACATACATACATACATACATACATACATACAAATTGAAGACACTTTTGAATTCCCCAATTGTATTTGAACCTGAAGGGAATAACGTTTCATATTGTTTCATATCTATCTCATTTTGTAATAGTGTTTTTTAATATTATATGCCAAAGAACAAATTAAAACAAATAAAAATGGTTAGGAAGAAAAGAAATTTATATATACAGATTTTTGCTTATAACCCTGAACTCAAGAAATGAAAAAAACATGATTTTAATTTAGTAACTATCAAATACTAGTAGTGGAAAACATTTATGCTAAAACAAAGTTAATTATGCATACAGGATATGAGTTATTCATTCACATGCATGAATCCATTAAGGTTGTCAGATCAGCATAGTCCCATTCTTTCTTTCTGTTTGAAAACATTTTATTATAGAAATATTCAATCATACCAGAGTAAGAGATAATGAAGAACTCAAATTGCTAAACTTAAAGAATTAGCAACCTATTGTCATTCTTTTCTTGTCTATACTCATTTTATGACCCCACCCCTATTCCCATTGGGTCTTTTAAATTAAAGCAGATTCTAGGCACATGACTTAATGTTTTAAAGCATAATAAAAATACCAATATTCACTAGAATATAATAACAATATCACCAAATATACAGCCAATATTAACATTTTCTGATAGTATTGGTACTTTTACAGAGAAGTTTTGGGTCAGGTTTCAAACAAAATTCCCTGCAATGTGTTTGGTTTATGTTTCTTAATGCCTCTCTATTTATTTGTTGAAGAAATGGGGTTATACATCCTGAATAATTTTCTGTATTTTTTAATCTTACTGACTGAATCCTTATTACATTTTTAAACATTCTTGTACTCTATGTTCCTTATAAAATTTTAGTTAAATCTCAAGATGTGATTCAAAACTATAGACATAATAAGGTACATCTTCAGCGACTTTCAGAACAGTGTATTTTCTGTTGTACTGCATTTTAAGCCATGTCTGGTAATCTCCGTTCTTATGACGGTGATATTGCTCAGTGGATCAGATGGTATCAGGTTGACCCATGCAACATAAAGTTGGCCATCAGCCTTTTGAATAAAAGCTTTAGAAGCAATTTGTAATTATTTCACATATCTACTATTTAATTAGGGATGGTGTAATGGTTCTATCAATTTTTGTCATTTTATTTATTTTTATTTTATTGGTGCACTATAGTCTCACATAATAATATGGATCATGTTGACAATAGCCTTTATTCACACAGTACTTGGTGCCCTCCCCAACTTTCTCTTTTCCCTCCCTCTGAATACTGAATGTCCAGGTTAACTATGTTATATTCACATGTATACACATGTTCGAATGTAGCTTTTCCATTCATCAATCTCATCCTTCTTCCTCCCCGACCACCCCTTTCTGGCTTTGCTGAGGTTTCCCCTCCATTATCTGGAGTCCCTCTGGTATTCCTAATACTCTCTAGATTTGCATCATTCTTTCTGTATTTATTATACAAAATTACAATTAGCCTTCTGTGTTCACAAGTTTTATGTTTGTGGACTCAACCAACTGTGGATTGAAGATAATAAACAAACACAAATTTGTAGTGAACATATACATAATCTTGTCCAGATGCTGTAAAGAGAAGAGTATAACACAGCATTTACATTATATTAAGCATTATATGTGACCTGGAGATGACTTAAAATATACAGTATTATGTTTTAAGGTTATATTCAAACACATGTTTTCACTACATAAAATACATACAGAAGAACATTTCCTCATTAACTACTTAATTCAGGTAGGCTTGACTTGCTCTTTTTTCAGGTTTTATGAATATTAGTTTCTTCATATTTCATAAGTTTCTAGATCAAGATATTTGTATTAACTATAATTTGCCACCTAGGTTCAGAAACATTTAAGTCCATGGATAGTCCTTAGAGGTAGAATTAATTTCTACTCTCAAAGGCATTGCAGATATTCTAGTTTTTGTTTGAATAAAATATTATATACTCAATCTAGACTTAAAGGTCTGTTTCTTTTATTCTTCTAGGTCATTCCGAAGAGTTACATCTGTAAACAAAATATTTGGTTAGTGAATCATGAGATTTCTTGTGTGAAATCTTATGATTTCTTGTGTGAATGATGTGTTGTTTTCTTACAAGTGTTATTCTTCTGCTACTGCCATAAAGCAACAGTATGTGATTAGTGAATGTCAAGTTGAATTGTCTTTGAATTTTGTAGAAGAAATTAGACTAAGAAATGAATCTGGGTCTATTCTAACATAAAGTGACTAAGATAAAGAAACCATTTAGTTATTTGGAATAATTTACTTTTGTATTTTAAAAAATAATTCTCTTCGATATTTTATTAGCTGATTATCTTCCAGCTCTCCAAATTTAACTTGCCTGGTCACCTGGTCAGGGTGACCTGTTAAGATCTTTTCAGATCTATGAATCTAAGAGTAAATAATAAAGAAGTAGGGAACAGTTTTTGTTTTATAATTCTTCTATAGCATCTCATATGCCAGATTTTCCTTTTTCCTTTTATGATATAATAGAGTAATAATGAGGGCAATTGGGATTATTCTTATTTTAGTTCTAAAGTAAAAATCTAATTCTAGTAATAACTCTTAGAAAGTTAATAGATCACCTTTCTTTTTCTTTTATCAAATTGAGGGAATTAATTAATTAATTAATTTATTTATTTTATTTTATTTTATCTTTTTTTTTGGTGGTGGTACTGGGGTTCCTGGAAGCCATTCTACCTCCGGACTACATTCCCAGACCTATTTTATTTTTGGAAACAGGGTCTACGCCAGCCAGCGCGGCGGGCTTCGAACCTGCGCGATCCTCCTGTCTCCACCTCCCAAGCGCGGGGATTACAAGCGTGCGCCACCACGCCCGGCGTGGGAATTAATCTTTATAAAACATTCAAAATGGCAAAACATCTGGATTATCTAGTCAATAGTTCATTTTTTAATGCACTATATCAAACTTGTGGGTACCTTCCTTCTTTTCCTTCTCCCCCAGAGAACCTAGGACTCTAGTGGCAATTCCTATTTATCTATTTTTACAAGACCAATTTCTTGGCTGGACTTGGGAAGTTCAATATAACCAAGGTGACAGTCCTCAATGGGTGCATCTTCCAAGGGTACCCGCACTGTAATCACATAAAATATTTTTCCAGCTGTGACATGCAGAGTGTCTGTCTGTATCTTATCTAGTTCATTAGTATCTTACTGGCACCTGTTGTTAAGTATTTTGAATAGCAGCCCTAATTTAAATATTACATA
Organism: Muscardinus avellanarius; assembly: GCF_963383645.1. Lineage (NCBI taxonomy): Eukaryota > Metazoa > Chordata > Mammalia > Rodentia > Gliridae > Muscardinus > Muscardinus avellanarius. The sequence goes on from NC_137790.1 coordinate 29,997,324, forward strand.
GTATTAAATAAAAGGAAATAAGGCAAAACTTTATTTTTTCATCAAGATCATTCTCATGATGTAATCTGTTTGTGCATTTAAAACTAGGGGTGTTCCCATCTTACCATAGTTCTTGATTATAATGCACTTTTTAATAATCAAAACAAGATAGCAAGTAGTGAGTTTTGATGTACATTAACAAACATATCAATGTCAATCACTAAGCCAAACATGAGAAGGGAGAGAGAGGGAACGAGACGAGAACTGGGTAAGGCTTAATTATGTGATGTGTGCATGTATGCATCCACCATCCTGTACCCCATTAAGATGTATGACTACAATGCACTAATAAAAACTTAAAAATAATAAATTTTAAAAAACAACACAGCAATACTGAGTTTGTCTCCATACTACACTTTGATTACCTTATTTAAAATTTGTTTATTAAATGTGTGCTACATGCAGAATGATTAAATTGTGGTAATGGCATTAGAAGCGATTCCATTTTACTTGCTATACCTCGTTTCTTTACATTCCCATGCTTTGTTTTAGCTATGGAGAAAATGAGGCTGAGCCAGTCATGATTCCTCTGCCCAAGGATTCTACAGTTTTATGAAATTTTCACAGTTCAGTGTCCTCTCTGTACATACTTTATCATTTTGCTAATGATAAGGAATATGGAGAGTGGAGATGATACTGTAATTTATGCATAAATGGTTACAAATTCAAGAAAACCATGACAAAGACTAATGCAGTCATAATCAACCAGAATTTGAGTAACAGCATTTTACCTTATATTCATGAGGGTTTGTGGAGTTCATGGAAATCTATGTCAGGTGCAGGTTACCTTGGGTTGTCTGTCAGGGACTAGAACTCCCCAAAATGAACTACGGAGCTCTCTGATCATATCACTTTGCAAGTTACAACCATGTGCTGAAACTGTTTTGATTTAATATGTCTTACACTTACTAGACAGATGTTACTGTGAATTCTGCTAACCAATCCCCTGCTTTACTTTAGAAGGAAAAACTGTGAATGACACAATCTGGCAGGAACCCAGCAAGTCTGAGAATGATTCCTACATCAGAAGTCCCTGTCAGCTAAAAGGTAATTGCTAAATTTAGTTCATCTGACTTTGCACTTTACCATAGTAGTTTAAAGGGCAGGTAAGAAAAATTTACATCTTTCATCATTAAAATAGGAAGGGCATTGTGATCTACTTAAAAAGGAAAATCAAATAAGAGAGAATAAAAGAAATATCATTATAAAATCTTAAGATGTACATGCATATGTTTGCATGTACATATACATACAGAAAGGAAGTAAAATATAATTAAGTTGCTTATTAAGGCAAAAAAGCAAAAAAAATTGATTGCAAACATTTGGAAATCTTTAATCTCCAAAATAATTTAAAATGCATTACAATTAGCAAATAGGAAAACCTTACATTTAGTTTCCCTAAGGTAATATGGGAGAAATAGCCTTATTTATTAATGCAAAATTATGTCATTTTATAATTTTAAAAATCCCCAGAAGAGCTGTGAGAAGATAGGTTAGTCAAGTTTTTCTCACTGTGATGAATACTTAAGAAAAAATAACTGAGAGGAGGAGAGATTTCATTTTGGTTCCTGGTGTCAGGAGGCTTCAGTCCATATCCTGCTGGCTCCATTGCTTTGGGCCTGAGACAGTACAGAACCATGGCTGTATGGGAGGGGTGGAGGACACTGCACCGCTCAGCTCATGACAGCCAACAAGCAGCAGATGGGGGAGGGAGAGGCCAGGGACAAGAAACACCCTCCCAGGACATGCTCCCAATGACAGACTTCTTCCAAACATGCCCCACTGCCTTCAGTTCCCACTGCCCCCAATCATCCATTCAGCTATCAATGGACTAGCCACTGATGAGGTCAGAGCCTCCTGATTCAATTTTTTCCTCACAACTCCACCACTGGGGACCAAACCTTCAACATATAAGACTCTGGGGGACATCGCAGATCTAAGCTCTAACATAAATGCAAAAGAAAGTTTTACGGGATAAACAACAGTACAAAAAGCTGATTTGCTTGGTATTGCTCCCCCACCATTTGTATTATTTGTAATATAATCATTTGTATTATTGAAAATACAAATGATTTTATTTTTCAATACTTTAAAAGTTTCTGATTTTTAACTAAAAAGGTCTTTTAATGTTTGGGGACAAAGGGAATATTAATGTGATTTTGCAGTTAGGAGTTTAATACTTGTTTGGTTATGTATCTTATTCAGATTTGCATTTTATTTTTTCACAAAGTCCTTAGATTTAGAAAGCAATTATTAATAAAATACATTTGAATTACATCCTTGCCCTCACCCACAGTCCTTGACTTTATTGGAATTTATTGTAAAGAGTGCCACAGTAAAAGATAACAATTTTATGTAACAATTTTATCCATAATTAAGTAAATGAGTTTAATTAAAAATTTTTAATTTTAAAATATTCTCTGTATTAATTAAATAAACAAAACATTTCATGATTATTTGAAATATTTTCTTTGAATGACAATAAAGTGAATGGTTTAATATTATCAATGTTTGATTGCACCATCTTCACTACGTGTAACCTGGTTGTCCATCCATACCTAGGGTCAATCATTCACCCATTTCATTTATATGTCCATTACTGTGATAAGCACAGGCTATATTTTAAATTATTTTATTGATTTATGGATAAGGAAGTTATAACTGTATTATGCATTATTTTAGGTTAATTTCATCCATATATCTACTCAAGCATTCCATTTTCTAAGACTTTCTATGATATGTTTCTTTGTTTTGTTTTGCTTTGTAAACTTAGTGGTCATAGGCAGATAATTTGGCTACAAGTGCAGAAAAAGCAGCGAAGTATTTTGACCTTAGGTGAGATACTTCTGATTGGTGATCTCTCATTGCCAAAGGAAAAACAAAACATAAATCTTTTACAGAATACTCTTCAGTGCTGATGTTTCTGAGTTTCTTGAGTAACCACTGTCTCTTCAATTGTGTGTGTGTGTGTGTGTGTGTGTGTGTGTGTGTGTGTGTGTGAAGTTCAGTCCTCATTACCGCTGTAGAAGTTGAGTCACGGGACATTACCTGGGGATTAATACTGCACTGGGAAGAGTTGATGGCCTGAGACCAAGGCTGTCTGTGCCTTTATAAATCGAAAAGAGAAAGCCAGTGTGGGAAGGGAGGGCCACAAGTTGCAGTCTTGGATTTTATGGGTGTAGTAGCTCCATTTTGAAGTCTCAGAGTATTTCTAAGCAATTAGTGCCCTACATATCAACCCATAATATTTCTTTCTCATTTTAAATACTGTGTTTTAGCCTTCGGTTGTATAATTGCTTCAGTGGTTTACTGTGCCTGAGGATAGGTTGTTGGTAGAGTCTGGTGACAGGAAGATAGGAAAGTGCATCCTTGCCCTCACCCACAGTCCCTGACTTTATTGGAATTTATTGTAAAGAGTGCCACAGTAAAAGATAAAAAAAATAGGAGGAAATAAGTAGTACAAGTGACATTAACTCCTCAGGAATCTGCTACAAACTCCTCCCCCCAAAAAGGCCATTCCTTTCAACTCAAGTTTCAAAATTGTATTTTGACATGACCCACATTATACTCATAGCATTTTGGCCCTAAAGAATATTGGATCTGATGACAAACTTTCATAGCCTAAGTTCAGCTGAGGATCTGGTCTGCTGTCTTAATCCTAGGACATATTCATCTATCTCCACAACATGACTATGCTACATCTATGAAAACAATATTCATCAGAATAAGTTGACATCCAGAAGCATAACATTCTTAGTTTATTTCACTTTTGTGCCTTTTCTAAGAATTTTATCTAATTTTATATTTATCATATTAAATTATTATATCTGTAAAATAAACATAGGGTAAATTGAAAAGGACTTTAGAACTAAAAAGATTACATATGAAGGAAAGTTAATCTGTAATTTGTGTTAATTGTATTTTCAGCATCATGTAAGGGAAAAATTATAATTGTATAAGGTAAGGTAATTTTAAATCCTCAAAATTTATTTATTTATTTATTTTAATTTATTTGTTTTTTGGTGGTACTGGGGTCCCTGGAAACCCTTCTACCTCCGGGCTACACTCTCAGACCTATTTTTATACTTTTTTTATTTGGAAACAGGGTTTCTTAAGCCAGCACGGCTGGCTTCGAACCTGTGTGATCCTCCTGTCTCCACCTCCCAAGCGTGGGGATTACAAGCATGGCCTCCATCCCCGGCCTAAACCCTCACAATTTAAAATCTTCAAAATATTTATTTCGCTTTTAGTTTTGTAAAAATGTTAAAAACTGAGAACAAACTTGAAAACTATGAATTTGAGCTCATCCAAGATCAAGTTAAAATTTAAGTAAAGATAGTTTCAAGCATACTTTTCCTTTTTAATACCAAAAATATATAAAGAATAAAGAAAAACTAAATTTAAAAAGAATAAAAATAAAATAAAATATATTTGAGCATTTAGGTGATTTTTCAAGCAGTCAATATGACTGTGACAGATTATTCCACAAAAACATTTGAAAAAATTGACATTAGTAAAGAAAGTTAATAAGTAAACTTGGTTAGTAATAAGAGTAGTATCGACTGTACCTACACTACTAAAGAATAGCTTTAAAAATAAATCCTCTTTACATATGATTTTATTATATTAATCATCCAAAGAAAAAACATAGGAATAAAAGTAGTATTATTAGGGTCTTTTCTTCTAATATTCTAATGATATTGGTTTGATACCTTCATTTTCTCCTGAATTCTTTTCAATATTATTTGATCAGCCTCATCACTTTAGGGTATAAATATTTTTGGCTTAATTTTTAAGTATGTCACTATCTTTTTTGTCAGATATCTAAAACTCTCATTTCAAGATGACAGATATATAAAGTCACAAGTGTATTTACTCTTCTGACTAAGATTTAGGACCGACTTTGTCTTTTTTGCAGTGCTATGGATGGAACCCTGAACCTTACATGTGTTAGACAAGGTCTCTATCACTGACTTACAACCCTAGCTCAACACATTTAATTAAAAAGAAATGTTTCCCAAGAGCAGGCAGTTCAACTCTGGGTAGACCATACCGTATGGGGAACAGCAGAGAGAAGTTTTATTTCACACCTGAACGTCTGCTAAATTTCCTGAGGAAGGGTTGCCTCCTGCAACAGTGCCTCTCAGACTTACAAGGAAGGCTTTTTGAATTAAATGATGAGACACTCTGAGCTCCTATGTTTTGTACAAGCGAATCTTATGATCCTGAAATTCTTTAGGGGAAGTCTTATGAGGATTATAGTTGCCTATTTGACAATTTTTATGGCCAGAAGCATTTCTATTAGAATTACTTAGAAACTGATTAGAAATGGTTCTTTTTTTAAATCTCACCCCCCCTTTGTTCTTGTACCTGTTATTTGAGGAGAAATTTGAGTCTCTTTTTTTCTGTCCTGAATGTTGCATTCTTATGCACACAGATGGTTGTGACTCACTATGTAGTTCACACATGTTCTGATGATCTATAGCTGCAAACTAACCACATCAATACTTAGTGGTGTAAAACAACGTTTTATTAGGCTCATGAAATTCAAACAGATATCAAGCCGGGCATGGTGGCGCACGCTTGTAATCCCAGCATTTGGGAGGCTGAGACCTGGAGGATCGCGGTTCGCGGACAGCCTCAGCTACTTAGTGAGGCCCTCTGCAACTCAGTGAGACCCGGTTTCAAAATAAAAAGAATAAAAAATAGGGCAGGGGGTGTAGCCCGGAGGTCAAATGCCCCTGGGTTCCATCCCCAGACCCGCAAAAAAAAAAAAAAACAGATATCAAGAATTCTGACAGAGTCATGCTTCTTTGAAGTGATGTCTGAGGCTTCGGGAAGACTTGAATGAATACAAGGCATTAAAGGTCTGGTGGCTGGAATCATATAGAGGTTTTCTCACACGCCTGACATCGGGGCTTGTACAGACTAGGCTCAGCATGGGCACTCAACTCTAGAACCTCCATGTGGCCTCTCCATGGGACTTCAGTTTCTCTAAGCCTGAGGGTTGAGCTAGCCAGCTTTCTTTCTTTCTTTCTTTCTTTCTTTCTTTCTTTCTTTCTTTCCTTCTTTCCTTCTTTCCTTCTTTCCTTCTTTCTACTGGGGTTTGAACCCAGGGGCATTCTTTCTCCAAGCTACACACCCAGCCTTATTTTATTTTTATTTTTAAAGCAGTATCTCTCTAACTTGCTGAGGGTCTAAGTTGCAGAGGCTGTCCTCGAACCCACGATCCTTCTGTCTTAGCTTCTTCTCAAGTTCTGGGACTACAACTTGCACCACCACACCCTGAGAGGGTTGGAAGCATCTCAAAATGAGTGTGCCATCCAGAGGAATCATGGCAGATGCTGCACAGCTCCTCACCTGGCCTCAGAGGTCACAAGCATCAGTTCCACTATATCACACCACTGTGGCAAGTGAAGGGGGTGAAGATTAGTCTAACTTCAGCAGGAAGGGGATTGGAATCCAGTTCTCTCTCTCTCTCTCTCTCTCTCTCTCTCTCTCTCTCTCTCTCTCATGGATTTTTTTTTTGTGTGTGTGTGGTACTGGGTTTCCTGGAAGCCCTTCTATCTCCAGGCTATAAAACCTATTTTATACTTTTTATTTGGAAACAGGGTCTCTTAAACCAGCGCGGCTGGCTTCGAACCTGTGCGATCCTCCTGTCTCCGCCTCCCAAGTGCAGGGATTATAAACTTGTGCCACCACGCCCGGCTAAAGAGTGAAATTTAATCTTTACTTACAGGACACTGTAAGATATGAAATTCTATATAAGAAATAAGAAACCCGTTTAGAGGACAAACTTCATATAGGGTATACAGTTTGGAGCTGTTCAACTGTAGTTTTGTTATAAAAAGTGCTACAGTAACATACAACAGTTTAAAAGATTCCTTAGTAGAGCAACTGTAAGACAAACAGATATCTGAGATAATACACCATTCTTGACGGAGGAGCAGGAAGCTGAAGAACAGGTGGTGTGGGAGATGTGGTTGTGACCATCTTTGGGAAATACAATCTGGACCTGCATATTGCCCAATTCATCATCTATTGCTTTCTGATACTCAGTAGAACCAAGGTACCACTGTCTTTATAAATGCTGTCTTCGTAGGAAAATATTTGAGATGATCACAAATATAGAGAGGCACACACTAATCATCATAAAATGCAATTATCCTGCTGTCCTATCTCTGGTCACCATTTCTCACAAGTTCCCCATTTTATACAGCAGGGAGGTAAACTTGCCTTTCCACTAAAACTGAATTCATTCAGAAGAAAAGCTTGCTTGTGGTCATATAGCATTTTAAAAACCAGAAAAAATATATTAAAAACCATGTATTTATGTTCCATTGGAAATCATGAGGAAAACAGACAATTCTGGTCTGAAAGTCTCAGAAGAATTAGAGAATGCTAAAGATCCTAGCTGCTCTTTGGCTGGGATGCAGATTCCCTAGCTCAGTACAGAATTCTTATAATCTCCTTGACCAAGTTATCTTCAAATACTTAAATTATTTGACTTATGTAAATATTTACATTTGCAGTATTGATCTAGTGAGTTACGTCCAAATTCTTGCCCCTAGTACTCAAGGTCCATTAACTTTTGACCATAGTTACCCATCCAGCCCTATCTCTTCCCACAGTGTATCCAGAATTTCCCTCTAGATTCTCAATCTCTACACTTGAACATGGTCCTCTCAATGTGCATAGCATTACTTCTATATTTGTACCTTTTCATTTCCTTCCATGTTTCCTTACATTCCTCAAGCTTCCATTCTGTCCCCTCTTCTTCCACATGTACTCTGGATTGTAATGATGGCCCCATAGCATTATCATTTTACTGTTACATGTTATTTCACAAATGTATCATGTATGGTCCTATCTTATTTTCTCAGCTACATTCCAGAGTACAGGAGGCCACTTATCTTTTTCTATATCCAAAAGAATGTCTCTAAAAGGAGTTCTTTAAAATTCAAATAAGAAGAGGAGGAGGAGGGAGAAAGTGAAGAAGACAGGAATAAAGAAAGAGAGGAAAAAAATTTTTTTAAATACAGAAGTTAAAAATGCAAGTTACAAAACCTCAACTGCTGTCATGCTGACTCTGTGACAGAAGATCTCTTTACAAGGACAAGAGAGGATCTCTTTTCAAAAGAGAAATCACCAGATTTGCTTATTTTAAAATTTAAGTTTTTGTGGGAATTCTATAGTATGTCTTCTTTAATTTTCAATATTTAATTATTGCTACAAATAACTTTGAAGCTGACCTGTGAATTTAATATATTTTTCACCATTACGATGATAGTGATTTGGGGGAAAAAATTCTGAACCTAGTTTTTTTTAACTATGCATGGAGGGTAGGTTTTACCTATAGTTCCTCCACAATAGAATATGAGAAAGAGAAGAAGTGGAAACTGAAGTGCTGATTACAAGTAAAAATGAGTGAAAATGAAGGGAAAATTCACTAGCTTGGTGGCCGAGTAATTTCTGTGGGTCTTGGTATACTCATCTGTAAAATAAAAGGCTGAGATTAAGTAGCCCATAAAATCTCACCCTCCTTTGCACAGTATATATTTCAGATTTAAGTAAATGAAGCTTTTTACAGAGGCTGAAAAAGAATTGCTATTCCTTTTGAAAAGGTTTCATTTAGCTACAAGCAAATGGATGCCAAATTCCAAAGCTTTCATGAAAGCGTGCACAGAATGATTTTGACATAAATAATTCATGCTGAGAAGAACCAAGCTAATGAAGCTCAAAATGCCAGGGGTGGAAAGCTTAGTTTAAGAGAAACAGGTGAGGTGATAACCTCATGGAATCATAGCATTCTGGAATTAGAAGTGGCATTTGTCACCAGTAGAGTATCCCTTTATTACCAATAAAAGAAGTCACCTCCTAACAAAGTTCTATGGCTTGCTTAAGAGCACAGCTAGTTGGTGGCGTTTTGTTGTTGTTGTAATATTTTTATTCTATTTTCATTTGTTCCTTGTAAAAAATACTATATTTTTAAGTCAAGACAATATAATCTCATGATAGAATAAAGAAAATTATAATGAATATTAAATTGCACCTAAACTTCTTAAATCCTTTAACTGTTTTTGTTTTGTTCCACTTTTGTCTTTCTTTTTCTTTCTGCAGTACTGGGGATCAAACTCAGGGCCTCATGCACACTACAAGCACTTTACATGTGAGTTGCACCTCAACCCCAAATCCTATAATTTCTGATAATCTATATGTAACCTTTATCTCTTTTCATAGATCTAAATGAAGATGGTTTTCTTTTGAGCACTTACACACATAAACATCAAGACAACAATGTACAAGGAACTTCCTATCAGGTGAATAATCACATTTACATGATGTTTTGTGACGATTATCTTGTTACCCTCTATAATATGGTAGATGTATCCATTATTTAGGCAGCTTTGTAGATGCTTTTTATGTAGTTGTTGGTTGTTTTATAATTGGTGTGCTTATGTCCTTGTGAATTGGGATACAAATAAAAACAAATGATGATTTGAGATAATAAACCACTTTGACTGCTTAAAATATCATGCTCTACAGTCTTTTGATAAGTAATTCTGGGCCAATTAAGTTAATATACTGAAATGTCCTCTGATGAGACCTTTGCTAAGTGGTTCGAACTCTGTGGCAACCTTCAGTGTGGGACGTATGCCTCATATCTTCACATTTGATAACAAAACATATACTGGGATTCCTGACCTCTCTCTTTGAAAGCTGCATTAATCAGCCCAGGAACTCAAGCAATTAGTGATGTCTAAATGTTGGGACTCCCTAATAATAATAGTGTTAATTCACAGTCAAATTGTTGCTATTCATCTTATAACAAGAAAAAGTGCCTGAGTTGATAGGGCCAACAGAGGCATAAGACACTTCGGATATATTTCTGATAGCCATGGGGTCCTCTTTAATCATTGTGATAGTTTTATTAGAAAATTTAGAACTGACCTTCCTTGGTGCAGTAGATTGATCAATAGGCAGAGGACATATAACATATGAATTGTGAAGGGTTGATTTGGTGAGAATAGGAGGCTCACATTCCTATATCCAACCTGATTTCTAAGGCTGTTGGAGTCCCTCCAGTGAACTAGACAATGTACCATAACTTTTGATCAACTAGTGCTTCAGCTGGCTATTCTGCTCCTGCTGAAACGAGAGACATATACTCTCTGAAACCTGCTAAGACATTGACTGGGCGCCCACCTACCAGCAGATTCAACCAGAGTGTGTGAACGGGGGCTCCGAAATCAGAGCGTGGTTTGTATCTGGGTTCAGCTCTTAGTCACTATGTGACTTTGGGCAATTTGTTTACTTTCTACCTCAGTTTTCATCACTCTGTAAAATTGGTCTATAAAAGACCCTCTGCCTCAGGGCTGTCATGAAGATAAAGTGAAGTACTTAATGACAGCAGACAGCACTTAAGCTTCATGGCTGGCATTCAGGAGATGATCAAAAGTGCTCAGTTGTCATGGCTCCTCCTCTTCTCTCCTTCACTTCTCCCTCCCCCTCCCTTTCCTCTTACTCTTTGCAAGGCTAGATGACCTTTCACAAGTACAACTGGCAGATGATCTCTGAAATATGCGATCTCATTTTCCTAAATTCAGATGAGGTCTCAGATATAATATCTAAGTGAAACATTGTCTGATAGCCAGGAAAAAATCATAGTGCCTGGTTTACAGGAAGAGATCCCTAGACATGCCTTTTGCCAAGCAGACTCTTTCCACAGGTTTTTAGTAGAAAAAAAAATAGAACTATTTCTTTGGAAGAATATATTAATGCGGAAAGTCCTTACAAGAAAATAGTGAAAGTTAAGACTTGCCCTCAACAACAACCAGTGCTTCTGGAGTTGTAATTGACTGTAATGTGGTGCTTCTAAGATGGTAATCATTTAATAGTACTGTGGAGTTTATCACTAAAGATGATTTGAAGAAATTCATACCCAGTAAAAGTCAAACAGGAGCTGTCTCATCCCAAAATCCTCACTTAGGAGTAAGGAGTAGTTTTAATATTTCTGTTCTTATTTTTAATAGGCATCAGTTAAATGTGACCAACATTTATTCATATAACAGAGTATTTAACAGTAACAGAGTGCTTTGAAAATATTAATATACTAACTCCTTGTGATTGAGAAAAAAATAAATTCAGTTTACCCTTAGAAGGATGAGGAAGGGAAGAAATGATTCTCTGATGGAGAAACCTATCTAACCTGAAAGGGGAGATTGGCTGTGGGCAGTCATCAGGTAAACTTCAAGTCTGTGGCTTCATATTAGTGAGTAAATTACTTTTACAGCATTATTTCTGCCTGTGTAGTCTGAGCATTGTCTGTCAGACTCACTTGGGGTCCGGTAAAAATGCGGATGTCTCATCTGATGATGTAGCTCACTGAGAAAGCACTTGCCTAGCATGTACAAGGCCCTGAGTGTGATCCCCAACACTGAAAAAGTTTCAGACTTCTGAGCCACACTCCTGTACAGCTGCATTATCATGATTGGAGTGTAGGGATCAATCATTTCTAGGGAACAGTGCTCAGTATCTGAACCTTAAAACTCTTTGGGATGGATGGTTGGTTGGTGGTTGTTCACAGACTGGATGCTCCATGCATATTTTTATTGTCAAACCTGATATGGCTCAGGTTTGGTCTTAAAAGACAGTAGCCTCCTGATGAAAGTGAAATTGACATTTTTTATTATTGTGGGAAAAATATATTTTCATTATATAATTTTAAAAGTTGCTTAAAAGTAGAAAGGATTGAGAAAACAAATAACATCTTAACAGGCTGAGTATTTTCATATGGCCGTTTGAGTATCAGTAACGTGGAATAAAGTTCATAGAATGTAAAATATTGTTGTAGTTATACTTATCATATGACCATCATTATAAAATATATTTTGGACACCAAAACGTTTAGAATAAAAGATTTAAACATTAACTGAATTCTCAACCAGAAAGCTTTCAAATAGACATGTTTCCAAAATGAGAGGGGATGTTTAAGCTTGGTTGAAGGCACAAAGACCCAGTGGCAGGTGCAGGAGAATATGTTCATGGGCTGCTTCCTCAGTACTGACTTGCTCCATGAATATTTCTGCATACTTGGCCTGGGATAAACTTGCTGGAGATCCAGGCTTGCAGGAGAAGAGCTGACTGAGAGAGACTGAGGGAAAGCAGCTTGCTTAGTACTGAGATCATTACACTGACTAGAAAGAACATCCCAGAGGAACTTAACTCCCTGCATTTATTTTTGTACCCTTGTTCTTGTTTGTTCTTCTCTGGCAGCCTTCAGTTGATGGCTCAAACCTTTGGTAGCATATTGAACAGGGTATAAAATATGCAGTAATACAGACTTTGGGCTAATATATTTTCAAAACTCTTGCATGCCTCATTTCTCACGTAAATTTTTAGGTTGCATTCAGCCTTGGGAGCGTCATTCATATTCATGATAGAAAAGAGGGATAACATTTATTATCCCTCACTGCTGCTGATATTAAACACTGTCAAGCACCCCCACCCAGGACTCAGCCTAAATAGTTTCTCCCTGAACTCTTTTAGTGAGAAAAATATCGTTGTGTAAATTATTCATTTAAAATCACATATGTCTATGTGTACAGATACATATACACATAAACATATGTGTTCTAGTCTGCATTCTTGCAGCTATAATCTAAAAGATTGACCATGTAACTTAGAGGAAAGATGATTTATTTTATTATGGTTTCGAGTTCAGTCCACATGAGCCTGGTACCTTGGAATCCAGAGCATGGAAGCGGAAAGTGGAGAAAGGGAGAGCACATGGGCTGTTCTCACATCATGGGGGCCAGTAGCAAGAGAGAGAGAGTCAGGAGAGAAGGAACCATATATATACAAGGCTGCACCTCCAGGGATCAACCTCCTCCATCCACACCCTATGGAACTACTGAGTACCACCCAGGTAAATCCATTACAGTGGATTTATCCACTTACAGGATTACAACTCTCAAGATTCAATTATATAAAAAATTAATAAATGAGCTCTTTAGGGGACATTTTATATCTAAATATAACAATATACACTCCCTTCTATGGCAGCCATAGAAGTATTGAGGGTTAAATCACTCCACTTAAAATTCACAATTCAACCAATTTTATTCATGATGTCTTTTACTATGGAATCTGCAAGGATAAAGATTTGATGTCGTTCTCTCTGCTGTCGTTTGGAGTGCCCAGGGGATCCAGTTCTGGCCAATGAAATGTACATGGAAACTCCTGGGGAGTACTTCCTTTATAGTAAAAAAAATCAAGGTGGTATGAGAATGAACGTTTGTCCTTTGTCCTCTTTCCTGCAGCAGGTGGGCATGGTATCAAGTGAGTTAGCAACTGTCTTCTAACCATGAGGCAAAAGGCAGGGGTGAAGCATGAGAAAGCAGGTGAAGGCTTAAATCTGAGCCAGCACTGGACTTCCTTGGTCTGGACTTCTACTTAGTAGAAACATAAGCCCCATACTTGGTTAATCCACTGTTAAGGATTTTTCTGTTCCTCAAAGCTGAATACACTCTTAACTGATACATCTTATCTTTAAACTAGTCACTTGTGCCAATACTGAAGTCTCATTGCTCCATCCCAGCAATCTGATGGAACTGTCTACAGAGTGGGATGATGTCCGGACTCAGCTCGGATTGTGCAACCTAGACTTGCTGCCTTGGCTTCTCATGAAATGCAATCAGCATGTAGAGTATGTTATTTAGTCTTTTAGATGAAAATCTGGTTAATAATGAATAAATGATGACCTATACACAAACCATCACCTGCATGTGGATTTAAAACAACACCTATTTATTACAGCACACTACTGTTGGCTGAGATGTGCAGGGTGGATTAGGAGCTTCACTGAGGTCCTAATGACAAATTACTGGGGAAGAACTTTAAGATTCTGGTAAAATGAAATTAAAATAACAATAGATTTTCTCATTTCCATGTTCAGAGTTATACTGCCTCTAGTATATACTTTTCCTTTCAAACCAAAGCAAAGAGGTTTAAAAAATCCTGTTTTAACTTTTTTCCAAAGAAGAAATGTTTGATTCTAACAAATGAATTATGCGAATGAACTATATTTTTTAGTTAAATCCCAACTTAAAATGTACATGGGTATTCCCCTTTTGCTCAACTGAAGAAGTTGAGAACAATTATGGAGTTTCTTAGCATTTTCTCACTCATTTTTAAAAAGAAATTATGTAATTTGCATAACAGTTAGTAAACATATTCTTATAACTTATGCTGCTCCAAGCACCAGATACTAGTTAACATCCTGAAAATGTAACACATGCCTGAAAATGTGGTGCATTTTTTAAAAAGCCATATACAGAAGCAAAATAAAATCCAACTTGGGAATGGTGGTACACACATATAATCACAGTAATTGGGAAGCTGAGACAAGAGTATCACAGGTTTGAGGATAACCTCAGGAACGTGATGAGACTCTCACAACCTAGTGAAACCGTGTGTGTGTGTGTGTGTGTGTGTGTGTGTGTGTGTGTGTGTAAAAGGTGGGGAAGTGTAGAATGCCTTCTGGATTCAATCCTAAGTACCAAATAAATAAATAAACCCATTCTTTTCACCCTTGCTTTGGTCACTTAAGCATTTTTATAAGTTTCCTGCTTCTTGCCTATGTTCCTTGGTTATAACTTGTGGCCTGAAATGGAGATTTCTGCTTTGGTTTGGACTTTATAGCAATCAATCTCCCCTTGCTTTTCTAAGAGCCTTCATCCTTGACCTTGAGCTCTTTGCTTAAACTGCTTAAATTTTCTTATTTGTAAAGTGATAATAATAAAAGTTTCTTGTGAGTGTTACAAATATTAAACAAAAGAGGACATGTATCCTGTGCCCAGAAGATTTTCACAAAACATTCATATCCTCCTCTCTCTAACACCCTCTCAATTTCATGGTTGGCTCTGCTTTCAGGAGGAAATTTTGAATCTCCTTTGTCTTACTCCACATGGGTTTGTATAACAAAATTTATTAGACTGTGTTATTTCTTTTTTATTTTTATTTTTTGGTGGTACTGGGGGTGCAACCCAGAGACCTTCTACCGCTGGGCTATACTCCCAGACCTATTTTATATTTTTATTTGTAAACAGGGTCTCACTAAGTTGCTGAGAGCCTCACTAAGTAGCTGAGGCTGGCTTCGAACCTGTGCAATCCTCCTGTCTCAGCCTTCCAAGTGCAGGGATTACAAGCGTGTGCCACCATACCCGGCTTAGACTGTGTTATTTCTAAACAACATAAATTTGTTGTTCCCAGTTGAGGAAGCTGGGAAATTCAAGACCAAGCTGCCAAGCAGAGTTGCTATCTAATGAGGCTTGCTCTTGTTTCAAAGATGGGTCCTTCTTTCTGCCTCTTCCTTGAGTGGTTAAAAGTGGTTAAAAGCCGGAAGCACAACTCCTTCCTACCTCCTATGGAGGGCACTAACCTCATTCATGGGGTAGATATTTCACTACTTAATCACTTCCTCAAAGGTCCCACGTTCTACTGCCATCTTACTGTGTATTAGGTTCCCATGCATGAATTTTCAGGGAGCTCCAATATTCAGACCACAGTATCCATCTACCTCTGTTATAAACACGATCCGTGCCCATTGCTGCAATCTTGAAGTGCTTTAGGTATCAACTGTGTTTGATAGCAGGTACCTGGAGTTTTGAAAGAAGTAGCTTACATTGCTAGTTACCAAATGTAAAAAAAAAAAAAAAAAAAAAAAAAAAAAACCTTATGATGTAAGTGGGGATGCTATTCAATTCTAAATGTACATTTATTAATTCTGTGTTTAACAGAGTTTTAAATAGAGACCTCTTAAGTACCCACTAGTGTAGGGCACTAAGGAATTGCAGAATTGACTGGCACTAAGAAGTTGCAGAGTAGACTGCCTCATAAGATATTTCCAGATCCTAATTCTTTTTCCATCAACCTTCTTAAGGAATTTAAATCATAGATTGGGATTGGAGTGAGTGAGGGGATGGGTTATAATCTAACTTATATATGTAATATATACTATATAATGTTTATATACTAGGCATAAAATGTACATGTTCCATATAGTCATACACAGGTAGTCTGTATTCATCTTCATTTATATGTACATACAGAGAAAGACAATGATAAAAGGTCAACCAGGATACTTTGAGAACATGAAAATTATAATGGAGATAGTGGACTCTGCCAATTATTTTGTTATCTTTGTAGAATTTTTATTTGTTTTGCTTTTTTTGCTTTTTTGAGGAAAACAGTAGTCTCTCCTTTTTCCTTTCCTTTATATTTATTTATTTATTTACTTATTTATTTATTTATTTATTTATTTTTGTACTAGGGATTGAACCCAGGGGCATTCTACCTCCAAGTCATATCCCAGCCTGATTTTATTTTGAAACAGGGTATCACCAGGTTGATAAGATCATAAGAGTCTTAGCACTTGCTGTGGCTGGCTGTGAACCTACAATCCTCCTGTCTCAGCCTCGAAAGTACTGGGATTACAAGCATGCACCACCATGCCTAGCTTCTTTTCTTTTCTTTTCTTTTCTTTCTTTCTTTCTTTCTTTCTTTCTTTCTTTCTTTCTTTCTTTCTTTCTTTCTTTCTTTCTTTCTTTCTTTCTTTCTATTGGTACTAGAGATGAACCCAGGGGCATTCAACCTTCAAGTCTCACTAGCAGAACTTTGCATGATTTAGGCCATCTTGGGATAATTAGGGAGACCCTGTGACTTTCAACATGATTCATATTATGATGTGAGACTAGAATGAACCAATAAAAGCATTATAAAAAATTTAAAAATAAAAAGAACTGGGAATAGTAAAGCATCATCAGTGGTAAAGCATCATCCCTGGGTTCACTCTGAAAAGAGAAGAAAAGAAAAGAAAGGAAAAGAAAAGAAAAGAAAGATTCAGCCTGTTGCTCATCAAAGGGTGAGACATCTCTTCCTAGATATTCCTATTTAAATGAATATTTTGTCTCTTTCTCATCATTAAATGAATACTGTTTTCTGTGGTTCTCTATTATATTTGTTTTCAGCCGCCACATAGAAATTTTCCTAGAAAACTTTTTTTTAAAAGCTTCTTTATTAAGAAGTTTCTTGACTAGAAGAAACATGAAGCATTTCCTTCAAAAAAAAGGTTACTACATAAAAATTTTCCCCTAAAATTTAGCAATTTTTGAGATAGAAAAAATTTAATAATATCAAAAGTATATTATCTTTGTGTGCCAACTCTCTCTTGTGATATTAAAATCCTCAGGCCACATCAACTATCTTTCTTTCCTCGTGGTGCCAATGTTAGACAGAGGTTCAGGGAAAGGACATGTTTTAGAAAGTCTGGCAAATTTCCAGAATAATCATGTACATTGGCAAGTACTATAGATTATGGACTTGACTGTATGTCCTATTTATAGCTCTTGTTCCAGATGGGTTTGGGAGAACATTGCAAATGAAATTATACAACTTATTCAATTATTGTTTCCTAAATTGGAACTGTAATGCAGACTCGCAGCTTTTGTATCAGAAAACACCTTCAACAAATCATGTTTCTTAGGCATGACTATAATAGCCTCAAAATATCTTTATTCATAGCTGCCTCCTCTCAGAAATGACTACCATGTTGTTAGCATCTAAGTTACTATAAAAGTTTTCTTCTTGACTAGTATTTTTGTCTAGGCAAGGAAAGAGGATTAAAAAGACACTATTTAAATATTACTTCTGTTCCCTGAAAAATTATTGAGTTCAACCCTTGCTATTTCTCTTTCTGTGTTTTTAATGACTAAATAACAAGGAGTTGTAAGGAAAAATAAATTTTAATATGTGCTAGAAAGACTTCCAGATGAAAGTAATAAACATATCTGGGAGGACTAGAAAATACCTTAACTAGAAATCAAAGTAAGAAAACCAAATCAAGAGACCTACCTGTACAGCTAACTGGACACTCAGGTTACTCATTTCACATTTTTGCATCTCAGTTATTTTCATTTCTTTGTTGTTGCTGTTATTGAGATCCAGGGGCAATCTACCTCTGAACTATATCCCCAGATATTTTCATTTTTTTTAAATTTTGAAACAGGGTCTCACTAAGTTGCAGAAGGTATTACTAACTTGACTGAGGCTGGCCTTGAATCTATGATGTTCCTGTCTTAGCCATCCAAATACTGGAATTACAGGTATGCACCACCATGCTGGGCTCTGTTTTCTCATTTTTTAAAATAAGGCATGGCACTCAGAAAGATTTGTTTTAAACTTTAATAATCTGTAATTAAAATTAAAAATTAAGAATTTTTGCTCAATACTTTTCTAAAATCTAAGAGTTTATGTGAAGTAACAGAAGATACTTATGCCTTTTCATATCTCTGAACTCATTTGAAGTACAATGAGTTCTTGTAATCTAGCTTCTTATTTTTGTAGATGAAGGGACTGAAGTACACAGAGGTGAAGTCGCTTGCTCAGGTTCACATGGCTAGTCACCCTGCAGAGCATCCAAGCAAGACAGCCACTTACCTGTAGAGCAGGGCTGCTTAGTGCATGAGGCCTTTCTGTTTCTCTCCTTTATATTTTGTACTTATTGCTTTATGATTTTTAGATAGATACAGAAGTTGAATATTGTCTAGATAACTTCCTATACCCAGATCTCCTTCTATTATTAAAAATCCAGTGGTACTTTTAAATTAATTAATGTTCCTATTGTTCACGTGTGTGTGTGTGTGTGTGTGTGTGTGTGTGTGTGTGTGTGTCCAGGGACCTTCTCCCTTTGAGATAAACCTCCAGCCTGATATTTTATTATTTTGAAACAGGGTCTCACTAAGTAGCTGGGGCTAGCCATGATCCTGTGATCCTCCTGTCTCAGCCTTCCAAGTACTGGGATTTCAAACGTGCACCACCACAACCGACTTACGTTTATTTTTTGAGATACTGCTCTTATGAACAGTTTTAAAAACTTCAAAATTTCACCGCAGAAGATAATACATAGCAAGTGGGGAAGTTGTAACTCCTGTGGGTTTTCCCTTAAAACAAAAACAGCTTCCATCTGAGCCTCTGGTGTAATCCTGGAAATTTAGGGCTGATTTGGCAATTCACCAGCTTAAAGGCTGACTCTCACTAACGGGGAGATGAGTAGTGTTGACTTCACCTATGGGAGGGTGGAGACATGGCCAGGAAGCCGCAAGTCCATAGTGCCATAGGAAACAGAGCCAATGTAGCTTCTGAAAAATCCCTTTCCTGATTGCCTCCCAAAGGACACCTTGATCCAAGACCAGAATTATGCACCTCAACATCTTCTTAAAGGAAGGAGAAGGAACTTGAAGCTTGTATTAGGACCTGAGTGAGCAATTTCTGTTTACATCCTGGGCTAAGATTATTACATCAAGGTCTTTGTTAGATAATGCTAAATTATACAGCTTCACTGTTCAAATGCCTCTAGTTCTCCAGTCAAATGCACTTTCCCACCCCTACCTGATGTAATCTTTCTCTCTAATGAATAACCGTGGAATTTTTATTTGTATATTTACTGTGATGCACACGAGCTTTTTCCTCCAGGTGGATTTCTAGCTGGGAATTTAACTCATGTGTATGTATTTGTGGAGCACTAAGGCAGTAGGATGTGTGGAAAGAGCTCCCCCTCTCAAGGAGGGAATGGGCACAGTCACACATGACTGATTTTTTAACATGCGTACTGAGCTACGAGTGTTGTAGGCAGACAAATGTCCCGGACTCCTTTGCGTCTCCCACAGATCAGTTGTTCAGTAAGTACATGTGTGCTAAATGAATAAACGAAGCCAGACATGGTGGCTCACGCTTGAAATCCCAGCATTTGGGAGGCTGAGGCAGGAGGATCGAGGTTTGATGAAAGCCTCAGCTACTTAGTGGCCCTTTGCAATTAAGTGGGGCCCTATTTCAAAATAAATAATAATAATAATAATAATAATAATAATAATAATAATAAAATAATGTTGGAGATGTCGCTTAGAGGTAGAATGCCCCTGGGTTTCATCCCCAGTAACTAATAAATAAATAAATAAATAAATGTCTTTTAAGCTTTGTATGTGATTTGATTAATTCAACTATGTGTTCCATCAATAACTGTTTTAAAAACTATGTATAATCCTATTTTTAAGTTTTGGTCCAGTCTTAATTTACTTTCAGGTTCTCCTACTGTAAAAACAATGAGTTTTATAGTCATAACCATATATAGCTATCTAATATTAACATGGTAACTTCCTCAACAACTGTAATTATTTCTTCAATCAATATTTTATTTGCATATTTTTCCAAGAAGAGTGTGGCTGGGTGTGCTAGCACATGCTTGTAATTCCAATACTTGGAAACTTAGAGTATATTTTAGGACATGAGTAGAGACTAGTCACTTAGTAAAACAAAGAATGTAGAGAGCTGTGCATGGTGATGCATGCCTTTTACTCCAGTACATAGGAGGCCAAGACAAAAAGATTGCTTGCCTTAGCATCTTAGTGAGACTTTGTATCAAAATAAAGGGCTGGGCATATAGCTTGGAGTAAGAGGTAGAACAACCCTGAATTCAGTCTCTAGTACTACTAGTACTACTAGTACTAATAGTATTACTACTACTACTAATGATAATAATAACAACAACAATAATAATAATAATAAAATAGAGATTAAGATTTTGAGGCTTAATTTACCATTTAATGGTTATTTTTATTTTTTGCTTTAATCTTGAAAGTAGCTTTCTCTTTTGCATATAATTTCTATATATCTTTCAATAAAAATTTACAATAAAAAATCTGAATACATCTATCTTTCATAGAGACAGAACTGATTATTCAAACCTGCATTCTAAGTATATTTTAGAATTAGAGTTTCCTCAGTTACAAAAATATCACACCTTCTATGTAGAAAATTCAAAAATAGAGTATATTATAAAATAAAAATTATTTTATACAAATTTACATTATGTTTCTATGTAAAATATTATGAGCGTAGCATTTTTAAAACCCTATGGGTTAGTATGTTTTTAATAACCCAGGTAAGACTCATAAGATTAGGAAGCTCAGAGAAAACTGTCAATGCAAAGTACAAAAGCTACCTGAAGTTTCACTTCAGAATTTCCATTATAATTTTCTTTAAAAATAAACCAAAATATTAATTAAAAAGAATAAAAAATCTTTGTTCTTCCTCTCGTTGAAGAAATTATGTAAAATAGGTATTGTATGATCAGGATTTTCTATTTTAATGCTTGCTAAAGATGACAGTAGAGACAAAATTTTCTCTAAATTAGAAAGTTAGAACAAAAGAAAGAACAAAGAGATTTTGTTTCATTGCTCAAGGTCTGTCATGTTTCTTTCCAGCTTCCTTTTCATTAGTGATGGGGCAAAGAGAACATGATTCAGACAGTTAAGTGATGTAGATTGAGTGAGTCTTCATAAACCTAAATTTCTCCTCTTTAAAAGGAAGTTATAAAATCAGAAGAGATATACCCTTCCAACATGTAGGTATGTTTCCCTTAAGCCTATATATATATTTAAGTAGATATTTATATTTAGGTCTATACAATTGAGAATATCTACTTATATCAGAAAACCAATTTTAACTTGTGAAGCAAAATCCTGAATTTGGCTAGTTTTATTTTGGTTGTTGATACTAGATAAGTAATAATTATGCTGGCTTCCAAAACTCTTGTGAGAAAGAATATTGGATTAAATGTCAGAATAGTTGAATTACATCCCCACTTTATTATTAACAAATTATCTTTTCTTACATAATCTACTAAAGATAGACTAGATCTCCAATAATTTCCACTATAGTTAATAAAACATGATTGTTAAACTAACTTGGTTCAATAGATTCATTGATGCCATTTTCTTGTTTTAAATTTTATAGATGTACTATAGTTTCACATCATGTGGATCATGTTGACAATGGCATATATTCACACAATACTTAGTGCCCTCTCTCCTTCATTTCCCCTTTTCCCTCCCTCCCTCCCAATACTGAGTGTCCATGTTAACAATGTTATATTCACAAGTATACACATATTTGAATGTAACTTTTCCATTAATTAACCCCAGGCTTCTTCCTCCCCTACCTTTCCTTTATGGCTTTGCTGAGGTTTCCCTTATCTGGAGTCCCTCTGGTATTCTTAATAATCCCTAGCTTGAGCATATTAGAGAAAACATGTCCCTTCTCTTTCTGTACTTGGTTAATCTCACTTAACATAATGTCCTTCAGATCTTTCCATATTTTTGTGAATGACATGATATTGTTCTTTATTGCTGAGTAGAATTCCATTGTGTATATTTCCCATAATTTTGCAATCAATTTATCTGTTGATGGAGACCTAAGTTGGTTCCATATTTTGGCTATTGTGAATTGCGCTGCTATGAACATGAGTATGCATAGATTACTATAGTTCTCTGATTTCAACTCCTTTGGAAAGATACTCAGAAATGGTATAGCCAGATCATATGGTGAATCCATTCCCAGTTTTCTAAGGAATCTCCACACTGATTTCCATAGCAGCTGAACTAATTTGCACTCCCACCAACAGTGTAAAAAGAGTTTCTCTTTCCCCATATCCTTGCCAGCATTTGTTGTTATTTGATTTCTTTATGCTTGCTACTCTGATTAGGGTTAGATGGAATTTCAGTGTAGTTTTGATTTGCATCTCCCTGATGGCTAATGATGTTGAATATTTTTTCATGAATCTATTGAACACTTGTATCTTTTCTTTTGTAAAGTGTCTATTCAATACAGTTGCCCATTTCTTATTTGGGTAATTTGTTTTTCTAGGGTCGAGTCTTTTGAGCTTTTTGTATATTCTGGATAAGAGCCCTCTATCAGAGTGGTAGTTGGTAAAGATCTCCCATTCTGTAAATTTTCTCTTTAGATTATAGATGGTTTTTTTGATGAGCAGAAAATCTTTAGTTTGATGCCATCCCACTTGTTAATTCTTGTTTTAAATTCCTGCACTTTGGAGGTCTTGTTGAGAAAGTTACTGCCTGTGCCTATGTTGGAGTATTGGACATATGCCCTCTTCTAATAGCTTTACAGTCTCTGTTCCAATTTCTAAGTCTTTGATCCATCTCTAGTTGATTCCTGTGCATGGTGAGAGGTAAGGATTTTATTCCATTTTTCTACAAATGGATAGCCAGTTCTCCCAGCACCATTTGTCAAAAAGGCTGTCTTCTCCAGCGTATGAGTTTGGTCCCTTTGTCAAAGATCAATTGACTATAAGTAGGTGGGTTTGTTTCTTTATCTTTTATTCTCTTCCATTGGTCTGTATGCATGTTATTGTGCCAGTACCATGCTGTTTTAACTACTATTGCTCTGTAGTATAATTTAAAGTGAGGGACTGTGATGCTTCCTGCATGGTTCTTATTGCTGAGAATTTCTTTGGCTATTCTGGGTATTTTCTTTCTCCATATGAAATTCATAAATAATTTTTCTAGGTATATGAGAATGTTGTTGATATTTTGATAGGAATTGCATTGAATCTGTAGATCACTTTTGGTAGATTCGCCATTTTTATTATATTCATTCTGCCCATCCATGAACAAGGGAAATTTTTCCATATTCCAAGTTCTTATTTAAGTTTTTTCTTTAATGTTTTATAGTTTTCAGGTATTTTACATCTTTGGTTAGGTATATTCTAGGTATATTATTGGTTTTGAGGTTATTGTGAATAAAATTATTTTTTATTTCTTTTTTTGATGATTCATTGTTGACATTAGAAAAGGAACTGATTCCTTTAAGTTGACTTTGTATCATGCCACTTTGTTGAATTGGTTAATGAACTTCAGTAGTCTTTTGCTTGAGTTCTTTGGGTCTTCTAGATATAGGATCCTGTCTGCAAACAATGATAATTTTAATTCTTCTTTTCCTATTTGAATTTCTTTGCTATAGTTTTATTGTGTTATTGCTGTGGCAAGAGACTTGAGGACTATATTGAAAAAGAGTGGTGATACTTGTCTTGTTCCTGATTTTAGAAGGAATTCTTGCAGTTTTTCCCCATTCAATATGATGTTGGCTTGGGGTTTATTTTTATTGCCTTAAAGATATTGAAATACATTCCTTCAATTCCAGTTTTCTGTAGTGTTTTTAACATGAATGGATGTTGGGTTTTTTCAAATGCTTTTTCAGCATCTATTGATATAATCATGGGTTTTTTTGTGTACATTTTATTTATGTAGTGAATAACATATATTGATTTGCATATCTTGAACCAGGCTTCTTTTCCTGGGATAAAACCAGCTTGGTGGTGCTGTACAGTTCTCTTGATATGGTTTTGATTGCGTATAGCTAGTATTTTATTTAGAATTTTTGCATCTATGTTTATCAAAGATACTGGTTTGTAATTTAAATTTCTTGAGGTATCTTTATTTGGATTTGGTATTAATGTAATTTTGACCTCATAGAAAAAGTCTGAAAGAATTTCATCTGTTTAAATTTCCCAGAACAAGTTGTGAAGTATTGTAATTAGTTCTTCACTGAAGGTTTTGTAGCATTCAGCTGGAAACCCATCTGGGTTTGGGCTTTACCTTGATGGCAGATTTTTTAATACTCTTTCTATTTCTTTGCTTGCTTTTGGTTGGTTTACGCTTTCTATGTCATCTTGGTTCAATTTAGGTAGGTTATATCTGCTTAGAAATCTATTGATTTCTTTCATGTTTTCAAATCTATTGGAGTTTAAATTTTCAAAATAGTTTCTGATAATTCTTTCAATTTCCCCACTGTGTTATTAAGTTTTTCAAAGAACCAGCTTTTTGTTTTTTGATCCTTTTTATTGTTTTTTGTTCTCTATTTCATTTATTTCTGTTCTGATTTTATTATCCTGACTTGTGCTGGCTTTGGGATAAGATTGTTGTTGTTTTTATAAATTCCCTGAGATGTGTCATTAGGTTGTTTACTTGGCGACTCTCTCTTCTTATGTGGGCATTCAATGCTATAAACTTTCTTCTTAACACCACCTTCAAAGTGTCCCATAGATTTTGGTATATTGTGTCTCTATTTTAATTTAATTCCAGGAATTTTTAATTCCTCCCCTTATTTCTGATCTTACCCACTCCTCACTCAATAGTTTATTTTTCTATCTCCATGTATATAAAGAGTTTTTTTTTTTTTCGGTCTTCCTGTTGTTAATTTCTACTTTCATTCCATTGTGTTCTGAAAAGATGCAGGGAATTGTACTACATCTTTTGAATTTGATAGTGCTTGCTTTGTGGCCCAGGCTATGATCTACTTTAGAGAAGGTTCCATGCACAACTGAGAAGAATGTGTACTCTGCTGTTTCTGGTTGAATATTCTGTTTATGTCAATAGGTCCATTTTTTTTATAATTTCCTTTAGTTCTGAAGAGTCTTTACTAATCTTTTGCCTTGAAGATTGACCTAGTGGTGCGAGTGGTGTTGTGAAGTCTCACACATTATTTCACTTGAGTCTATTTGAGATCTGATGTCCTGAAGGGTTTGTTTTTCAAATGTGGGTAACCCACATTTGGGGCATAAACATTTACTATCATTATGTTTTCTTGCTGAATTGTTTTCTTTAATAAAAGGAAGTGCCCTTGCAGTCAAATATTTTAATGGAGTACAAGATAGTGGAGGCACACATGCACACATCACTCAATTAGACCTTACCCAATTTCTGCCCCATTCCTTCCCCCTCCATTCTTCTCATGTTAGGCTTAGTGATTGACTTCAATATGTTTTTTAATGTACAACATGAACATTAGAGAATTTCCCTCTTCCTCCCTCTCATTCCCTCAGGTCACCTCATTTGCTCATCTATAGTATCTCCTTATTCTTCTCGAGTTCCTTTCCCTAATATGCAATAGGGAGAACATCTGATTTCTGATTTTTTTGTGACTGACTAATCTCACTTAGCATAATGTCCTCTAGTTCTGATGTTTTTTAGCTTAAAGTCTGTTTTATTCGATATCAGCCTTGCTACCACTGCTCATTTTTGGTCTCCCTTAGCATTTTGTATCTTTTTCTATATTTTCACTTTTAGTCCATGAATATCTTAGGCTGTAAGGTGAGTTTCTTGCAAACAGCATATATTTGGATTATGTCTTTTAATCCACATTGCCAATATATGTCTTTTAATTGATGAGCTATGTCCTTTGATGTTCACTATTATTATTGAGACATGATTCTGATTTCCTTTCATTTGTGTTTTATATTGTGTTGGATATAATGTTATTTCTTCTTTGCTTAGTTGCTTCACTGTTTAAATTCATCTCTTCTTTGATTCTAAAATTTGCTTCTATTATTCTTTGATTTATTTATTTAAGTATTTTCTCTACTGCTGGCTTAGTATTCATGAATTTTTTGAAATTCTGCTTATCTTGAAACACTGTTATTTCTTCATCAATTTTTAATAATAACCTTCCTGTGTATAGCAGTTTTGGTTGGAATTCCTTTTCTTCCAGGGTCTGGATTACATAGTACCAGTCTCTCCTGCCATTCATGACTTGTGTTGTAAAGTCTGGAGTGATTTTTATTGTTTTGCCCCTGAATGTCACCCATTCTTTTTTTCTCACTGCTTTTAAGGTTCTTTCCTTAGCCTCTATGTTGGTCATTTTGATTATTACATGGCATACGGAGGTTCTTTGATCTTTACTTAATGGTGTTCTGTATGTCTCCTGTACATGGATGTCCAAGTCTCTTTCCATGTTTGGAAAATTCTCTGAAATTATTTTTTGAAGAGATTATAAATATCTGTTCTGTACCTCTATCACTTTTTCAATACCTATTGTCCATAAGTTATCATTTTATATTGTCCCCTAGTTGTTCAAAGTTTAGTTTCTGTTGTTGTAATGTCTTCTATATACTGTTGACTGTGCTTTCAGTTTTGTATGAACTGTCTTCTAATAGTGATATTACATTTTCTATTTCATCTAATTTTCCATAATTTCTTTCTATTGCTGCCTTTATTTCAATTACAGACACTTTTATTTCATTCCAGGCCTCTTTCTGAATCTTTCTTAATGTCTCCAATTCCTCTTTTATTTTCTGTGTACTTGCTTTGAGGCCTTTCATCATATTAAAGATAAGGATTCAGAATTCTACTTCTTGCATTTCTTGTAGGGCAGTATTGGTGATTTCCCATGTTTCCTTACTGTTGCTCATTCTCATATTTTCAGAATTCTCAGGAATGTGTTTTCCTTGTCTTGCTATCTTCTTTCTTTTTGTGTATGAATCTGTTGATAACCTGTCTAATCCAATCATGGCAGCAGGGATTTAGAGGTGTCAGCAGGCTCATGCACCGATAAATAGTGTTTGTTTCAAAAATGAGGGTTTGATGAGAAGGGAGGAGCTGGGGTGATGGGCAAAGGAGTAGGGTAAAGTAGAGGATATGATTAAGTTGAGTAAGAATTTAAGTATAATAAAGTACAGATACAGTAAGGGAAAAATAGTTTTGAGAGAAGAGTAGATAGGATAGAGGGAGGAAGCTTATAAAAGGAATGGGAATGGGGTAAAGAAACTTTCATATAATAACAAAACAAGTAAGAAAACTAACAACTTTAAGAATAAATCAAAGACAAAATACCACCCCCCAAAAAAATAAACATAGTGACAGTGGGGGAAAAAAAAGCAGTACTGCTAATTTACATGTATAGGGCTGGTATAATGTCTGTTCACTGTAGTTGATTCTGAAGTATGTTCCAATATCTTTCATTTTCTCTGTAACTTATTGTAAGTTTTTGGACCCACTTTATCAATGTGCACCTCTCTTGCCTCTCACTGCTTTGTGTTCAAGTTTCAGGGCGATGAGTAAGCATTGGGTTCTGCACTTTCTGGCCCTGGGCTCTGCAATTTCCGGCCCTGGGGCTCCATGCTTTCTTGTAGTTGATTTTTGTTTGTTGCAGCTACTGAGATGTGCTGTATCTCACAGTTGTCATTTTCTTCTTTTGCCATTTTCTATAATTTTTTCTATAATCCTAATAGTCAAAGTGTCAGAAAATGAGTTTTACTTAATGTAGTAGTCTAAAAAAATTTACATTACTTAAAGAAGTGACCAAAAAAAACTAAAAGCTATTTACATTTATAGGTATAAATATATATGAAAGAGATAGTAGGTATCTATTATATGCATGTGTGTGTGTGTGTGTGTGTGTGTGTGTGTGTGTGTGTGTCAAAATTATATTTACAGTCACATGCAATTACTATTTGGATGGAGATTTACATCTTTCAAAGAGTATTCTATTTAGAAATACAAAAATAAAAAGAACCAATTATAGAGTTGATAGTTTTAATGAGGGAAAATTAATCAAGCATAGTAGTAATGAAGATGGAGACAAAGCAACAGATTCAAGATAGAATTTAGAGACGGAGTGTAGAGCCAACTATGATTTATGCGATTGCAGTTGGTAGAATGAAGATTGGATTTACTGAACTGAAGAAAGCAGGATGAAAAACACTTTTGAGGAAGCCTCAAAGCCAGCCTTGATCATACCTATAAGCCATTTTAAATGAATAATTGGTAAGCAGACCCAGCAGCACACTCCTGTAATCCCAATAGTTGGGAGACTGAAATAGGAGGATTGCAATTTTTAGGCCAACCTCAGCAACATAGTGAGACTCTGTTTTCAAAATAAAAAATAAAAAGTCCTGGGATATAGCTCAAAGGTAGAATGTCCCTGGGTTCAATGCTCAGTACCAAAATCAAAACCAAAAAAAATAGACTGTTGAATAAGTGAGTCTGAAGATCAGGATAGAGGCCTGGAGAAAAATATATATTGGGTATCATTGACATATAAATGGTATATATTGTCACATGTGTACATATGTGCACTTAATTTAAAAAAATAAAAGGAAGTGTCAGCATACAGAAGTTCAGTAAGGAATAGTCAACAAAGGCAAAAGGACACCCAGGAGAACATGATGTCATAGAAGTACAGGAGAAAAGTATTTGCAGAAGCTCCTTGTGTTCAACAAGCTGAATATCAAGTAGGAATAGTCATTAGGACTGTGCATAGGACCGGAAGGCAATTTATTTATTTATATAATTTTTTGTGGGTCTGGGGATGGAACCCAGAGGCATTCAACTGCCAAGCTACACCCCCTGCACTATTTTTTAATTCTTTATTTTGAAACAGGGTCTCACTAAGTTGTGGAGGGCCTCACTAAGTAGCTGAGGCTGTCTGAAAACCACGATCCCCCGGTCTCAGCCTTCAGAATGCTGGGATTACAAGCCTGTGACACCATGCCTGGAACCCAAATGCAATTTAAATAGAAACAGATACTGATGACTGAGTAGATGAGGTCAATTGAAAGAACAGAAACATAAAGGAATTAAATAAAAGGAAGAATACATAGTTAATTTTTTTAAATGCATGCTAGAAAAAGTAGTAAGAAAAGAGGAAGAAAAAAAGGAGTAATGGCTGGGCATGGTGGTGCACGCTTGTAATCCCTGAGTTTGAGAGGCTGAGACAAAAGGATCGTGCAGGTTCAAGGCCAGTCTCAGCTGACTTAAGAGACCCTGTTTCCAAATTAAAAATATATATAAAATAGGTCTGGGAGTGTAGCCCAGGGGTAGAATGCCCCTGGCTTCCATCCCAAGCACCATCAAAAAAAAAAAAAAAAAGAGTAGTGAATTAAAGATGGTTAAAAATTAGCACCAGGCATGGTGGCACGCACTTGTAATCCCTGCCATTGGGAGGCAGAGACAGGAGGATCACGCAGGTTCGAAGCCAGCCTCGCTGGATTAAGAGACCCTGTTTCAAAAAAAAAAAAAAAAAAAAATATATATATATATATATATATATATACATGAAGAATATCTAATAAAAGAAATCTTCTAGAATGTTTTCAAAATAATAATCTTTCCACCTTAATCTCCTTATCTGTTACCATTATATTTTCACTGACTCTGAATAAATTTTTAAATTTAGCATTCAATCAATTGACAGACTTCTACTGAGGACCTAATAGCAGGTTAAGCACTATCCCACATTCTGGAGATACAGCATTAAATATATATATATATATATATATATATATATATATATATATATATATATATATTTTTTTTTTTTTTTTTTTTTTTTTTTGGTGGTACTGGAAATTGAACCCAGGGGCATTCTACCTCAGAGTTATAGCACACACCTATTTTATTTTATATTTTTTAAAAATTTGAAACAGGTCTCACTAAGTTTTGGTGAGAATTGTTAAGTTCCTAAAGGTTGTCTGAGAATCTGCAATCTTCTTGTCTCAGCCTCCCATGAACCACCAAGCCTGACATTTATATTTCTTATAATAATATTAACTCAAACATTTGGCCCTTGTGTATATACTACCTAGTAGGAAGAGGGTGAGCTTGTATAGTAAGAAGCCAGTTTACTATCAAAAGTTTTACTACAAATTATCTACTTCGTAGAAAAAAATATATATGTATATATAAAATTAGAAGTGTGTTTATTATACTCAGCAAACATTCATTAAGCCATGCACTATCCCAGGAACATGGAATTGGAAGCTAAATAAAATGCAGTATATTGATTTGATGTCTAGTAACTCAATGATATGTGAGAGAACAGATATATTCAGTTAATAGTATCATGCTTTCCAAAGGATATTGTAAAGTGCAAAGAAAATAATAAGGGGTCAGTTTGTTTGCAAACCTCTGATCCAAAAGATCCCACTCATCTGAATTTAGACATCTTCCAAATGTTTCTCTTCCTCCTGGGGCAAATCAGTAATATAAAGTTTACTTTCCCCAGTATATAACACCTTTCTCCAAATCAAGTGCAAGCCTTTTTCACAAAGAAGAGAGAAAGTGTGAAGGCTGTTTTCCATGCCAGTGTTTCAGTGGAGCAATTAAGTTTGGCTGTAACAGGAGGAGGTTGCCATCACAAAAGAAACCCAGCAGAGGGAAGCTGGTTGTGCAATGTCAGCTTATTATTTCTGGAAGGGGCAAAAGATTAGAAAATAGCTCTTCCTCAGTTGTAACAGGTCTATTAAACTGAGTAACTCAGAAAGCACTGAAAAAGAATTCTGACAAAATAATGCGAAAAAAATAGCGATAGAAATTGTGTTGAACCAAACATGACCTTTGGAAAAGGGGAAGATTTTGCATATCTAAGAACAGCTCATCACATATCTCTTTGAAAGATTAAAATGATTTCAATATTTCCCCATTTATTTAATGCAAACAGGTATGGCTCTTTCTGACAAACTGTCATATTTTCCACGTAGGTGCTATTATGCAGAGAAAGAACATCAAGTTTATATTGGTTGTTCAAAGTCATTTTTAAAGACCAAAATAAAATCTGATTATAAAGATTGGAAGTGTTTGCATGCCAGAGAGCCTTTATTCCCAAATATTTCTTTGGGCTTAGTCTCTCTCAAAGGATTGAAGAGAATTATTATAAATATGTCTCATTCAAGCATTAATGAGGAAGCAAATCATTTGCCTTTTGAAAATTGCAGTGTGTATTTAGATGCCATTTATCAGCTCTTCAATGAAAAGAATGAATCAAAAGCAGAGGAAAAATATTTCTGAGTCCAGTGCTTTCTAGACAGAAAAGAAGTATTCCTATATATTTTGTCATATCATGTAATAAAATCTAATACAACTACTTTACCAATTACATAAAAATTAGCATACAAAGCATTAACTTAAGGTATTGTGAAATCCTAAAGAGCAAAACTTTAAAAATGACAAATAAAGCAGTATAAATAAAATTCCACCAATATTAAATTAGTGGGAAACATTTGTTATTTTTCAAAGCATCTTTAAGAGCAGTGATATTATGTTAATTCTTTTTATCCATATGTTGCTATAATAAACAAGTGACAGTGATTACTAAAACATAAGGTAGCATGCTGTGGTTATATTTTGTTTCACTGGGTGCATATCTATTAGAAATCAAGAGGCTATTTAATAAAACTATATTATTTAAAAACATTTTTTTTAACTTTTGTTTTTAACAGTCTCACTGAGTTGCAAGGGGCCTCGCTAAGTAGCTGAGGCTGTCCACTAATCACAATCCTCTGGTCTCTGTCTCCTGAATTCTGGGATTACAAGCATGCACCACCATGCCTGTTTTAAAAACATTTTATACTTTAAAAAAATGCTATTTTCTCAGAAATTTCCAGTTTCTTCCAACAATTGCAAGTAACAATTTTAAACTTGTCCTTCCATTTATATTATGCTATCAAGACCCTGATCCTTTTTATTATTTCTTTCTTTTTCTTTCTCTTTCTCCTTTCTTTCTTTCTTTCTTTCTTTCTTTCTTTCTTTCTTTCTTTCTTTCTTTCTTTCCTTCTTTCTTTCTTTCTTTCTTTCCTTCTTTCTTTTTGGTGGTACTGGGGTTCCTGGAAGCCCTTCTACCTCCGGGCTACACTCCCAGACCTATTTTTACATTTTTATTTGGAAACAGGGTCTCCTAAACCAGCGCTCTCTGCTGGCTTTGAACCTGCGCAATCTTCCTGTCTCTGCCTCCCAGGGGATTACAAGCATGCGCCACCACGCCCGGCTCTTTTTCTTTTTCTTTTTCTTTTTATGTTTTTCAGTGCTGGGGCCTGAATCCAGAGACATTCTAACCCCTGAGTCACAGCCCTGAGACTTTTTATTTTTTTCTTTGTAGCAGGGTCTTGCTAGATTTCTGAGATTCTCATTATCATATTCTAAGGTTGTCCTCGAACCTGTGATCTTATTCTCCTGTCTCAGCCTCTCAAGTATTGGGATTATAGGTGTGTACCACCAGGCCTCGATTCTATCTACTGTGTCACATTGAGCAGGAGTAAGTCATTTATAGTGGTTTTAGATTCAATTAATTTGCCACATTTTGAATTTTAAAAAATGTTTTAAAAAAACCGCATGGCTTTAGTATAATCAACTAGCATATTTTATAATTATTTTTGTCATTTACTGAGAGCTTTATTGAATCTTGTATGATACAGTATGAGTGCCCAAGAACGTGCCCTCTGCCTTTGATGCCATGCTTTGTAGCTTAAATAGAGAAGTGGGTTTTTTTATGGCTAAGGAAGGAAATATTAAAAAAAATGCTCATAAACTGACCATATGTTTTGCCAAAGGAAAGTTAGAAATGCTACACAAAGAGCCAAAGCAGACATGTCACAAAGAGCAACTCAAGGACAAAACCATCAGCTTTGGAAGGAGGGCAGCACCTGGTTATTACAAGCTCAGCCATCAGGTGGCCCAAAGCCTCCCATACCACCCTGCTGGTCCTCCTCACTGAGAACAGCCAGTGGGATGCAGAAAGAGTGTTTCAAAAAAGGCAAAAGCTACAACTGAGCGGTTAGCACCCAGCTACCATCATGTGGCCATGCACTAATACCCAGAACCACTGCAAGAGTCCGATCCACAGGCCAGGGAACCACAAGGGCTCAGGTCTGGGACCTGGCCTTGCGAGTCTTGTCAGCAACAGCAAGTCCTGCTCCAAGGCTCAGCTCACAGATGTAGCTGGAGACAGTGTACACTAGGGGGGCAGGTTCCAACGGGGGCCCTCTATTAATGAAGGACTGAAAGCAGATAGATCAATGTCAAAGGGCTGGGTAAAGCAAGATGGCCTAAGAAACTTTCCAGCTGATTTTGTGTCTGCAGAAAGCAACAACCCAGAAGAGGCTGTATGTCAAGGTCAAACCACATCTCCCCTAAGAAACTTCCAGTGAACTTGAAAAGAATCATTTGCTTTTACCAGGTGATGAAGTGGTACATTATCAGTATAGTGAGTGCAGAGAATCCACTAGCCATTCACACCAGTTTAAATAAGAGCCAGTCTACCTAGCAGCTTAACTACAGTACTTAAAATTGTCTTCCAGGATTTGAACCCAAATTATGATGAGCTTTCAAGTTACTGCTTAAACGGTCTCAGGCTTCAGCTTTTAAGGCCACATTATTAATTTCTCTTCATTTATTATCTCACCATATCTTACATTACATCTTTCATGAAGAATAATGTCTTTACCTTGTACTGTGTTTGTCTTAGGCCATAAAATCAGGTGGTGATCTGGTGGGATCAGTGGGGACATTAAAGCGACTACAGAAACTGGTATGGACCAAGAAAGCCAGGGTGCAGAGTCTGGACGAGGTGAAACGAACAGTTATAAATCTCCGTAAGTAAAAGCTCAATAAGCTGCAAAAAGTATTTTGAGGGGTGCTGGTGAAGCAAATATTAATAAAGGTCATTTCTATAAGATCATAATATAACCAGTAAAGCCATTATCATGCCCAGTGCCTATAATCCCAGTATTTGGGAGGCAGAGACAGGAGGACCAAGGTTCAAGGCCAGCCTCAGCAATTTAACAGACACCTAAGCATCTTACTGAGATTCTGTTTCAAATTTTTTTTAAAAACTTAAAAAGGCTGGGAGTATAAATTGGAGTGAGAGTACTCCTAGGTTCAATCCCCAGTACTCTTTCCTCCAAATAATAATAGCCATTAAGCTTAAAGCTTTTTGTTTTAATCCTAAATTATTTTAATACAGACATCCTAATTCCATTCCTAAATTTCATCCTACGCCTATGTTTCACCTTATTTCTA
This sequence comes from Muscardinus avellanarius, assembly GCF_963383645.1. Lineage (NCBI taxonomy): Eukaryota > Metazoa > Chordata > Mammalia > Rodentia > Gliridae > Muscardinus > Muscardinus avellanarius. The sequence continues at coordinate 30,031,844 of NC_137790.1, forward strand.
AGGCCAAGGCTGACAAATAGAGTGAGAGACCTGAGGGTGAAGCTCGGAGGGAAAATAAGAATTAGCAACAACCACTCTCCACTCTTCCTGTCTGCCTTTCTGTTTCTTGGCCATAGGGAACAGTAATTTTGAATTTTGATTTGCGTGCAGTAAAGTCTTATGTCTGTAACATGTAACTTTGATTTGAATGTATTTACTTACAATGCCCTGTGAATCATAGTCTTTCATTTGTACCACTTAAATGTTTGAATTTAAAGGGATTCGATGATTTAGATCATTATCTATAACTGTTTAATGTATTAAGGTAGTCCCTCCTTACCTATAACTTTACTTTCCACAACTTAAGTTAGCCTTGGTTGAGAAATATTTATGGAAAATTCCAGAAATAAACAATTCACAAGTTTTAAATTCTGAGTCATTCTGAGTACCTGATAAAATCTGATGTCATCCTACTTCACTCAGCCAGGATCATGAATGGTCCCTTTTTCCAGCATATCTCTGCTGTATAGGCTCCCTGCCCCATGGCAGAAGAGGTGGGGGGGGAGAGAGAGAGAGAGAGAGAGAGAGAGAGAGAGAGAGAGAGAGAGAGAGAGAGAGAGGAGATATGAAAGAGATGAAAGCGAGATGGAGAGAGAGGGGGGAGAAAGAGAGAGACTATTCATAAAACTTTGAATACAACATATGCTAATTTTTCTATTTTATTAATGTTATTCATCCCTTATTGTATTTAATTTATAAATTACTTTAGCACAGGTATGTATGTATAGGAAAAAATAACACTGTATATATGGATTCAATACTGAATAGGGTTTCAAATATCCAAGAAGGTCTTGGGATGTATCCCCCATGGACAAGGTTGAACTACTCTGCTAGAATCTCATCAAACCCACTGCCACATTTTGTAAATATAAATCTCACTAATCAACTTTATAGAACTAAAGATATGCCTTTTTTTCATTTTCCCAGTCATCTTGCTTTTTCAAATTGTTTCACTATAAGACATAATACATTTACAAATTGCATTGCAGATTGATATTAAAACAAATCATTTTAAATGGAAGTAGGATTTTCTTTGTTTTTTATGATGTTTTCTTACACATATGACCTCAAAAAATTAAAAATACTTAAGCATAGGAGCACATACTCTATATGTTAACAAGATGTAGAGAATTTTTCAGTGTGTAATTTTTCTCAAGCATCTTTCAGTAAGCTACTTGCATGTGACTTCCATTCATTCCAGTCCAACTGATGTGAATCAATAGATACAGTTTCACCAGGCATGGTGGTACACAACTATAATCCCAAGACTTGGGAGGCTGAGACAGGAGAATCATAGGTTCGAGGACAACTTCAGCAAGCTATAAGACTCTCATTAACCTAGTGAAATCCAGTTTTAAATAAAATAATACAGATGGATATGGCTGGCTTTTTTCTGATCTTCTCCTCTTCCTGTGGAGGCAGCTCCAATGGCTGTGAGGACCCTGAACCCTAAGGCAGAAGTGGCCTGAGTGAAGGTGGCGCTGGCGGTCAACATAGGTGCAACACTTGGGCTGCAGGAAGTGCTGAGAACCAACCTGGGTCATAAGGGAACCTTGAAGATGCTTGTTTCTGGCACTGGAAACATACAGTTTACTAAGGATGTCAATGTGTTGCTGCACAAAATGCAAATTCAACACCCAACAGCCACTTTAATAGTAAAATAGCAACAGCCCAGGCTGACATAAATGGTAATGGTACAACTTTCAATATCATTATCATCTGAGAGCTCTAGAAACAGGCAGTTCCTACATTTCTGAGAGTTGTCATCCCAGAATAATCACTGAAGGTTTTTTTTTTTTTTTTTTTTTTTTTTTGGTGGTGGTACTGGGGTTCCTGGAAACCCTTCTACCTCCGGGCTACACTCCCAGACCCATTTTTATATTTTTATTTGGAAACAGGGTCTCTTAAACCAGCGCAGCTGACTTCGAACCTGCGCGATTCTCCTGTCTCCGCCTCCCAAGTGCGGGGATTACAAGTGTGCGCCACCACGCCTGGCATCACTGAAGGTTTTGAAGCTGCAAAGGAAAGGGCAATTCATTTTTTGAAACAAATCAAAGTAAGCAGAGAGATGGACAGAGAAATGCTTATAGATGTGGCTAGAACATCTCACATAAATCTGAACAGATACAAGTTTAATTAGAGGGCTTCTTTTGGACCATGGGACATGACATCCAAGTATGAAGAAAAGAGTAGAATATGCATACAATCTCACATGCAGTGTGTCATTAGAATGTAAAAAAAAGAAGTAAATTCTGGCTTTTTTAAATAAGAGTGCAGAAGAGAGAGAAAATAAAACTAGTAAGAGCTGAAAGAAAATTCATTGAAGATAGAGTTAAAATATAATAGAACTGAAAGAGAAATTGTATGGTGATTTAGATAAAGGATTTGTTGTTATTACTCAAAAGGGAATTGACCCCTTTTCCCTGGATGCTCTTGTAGAAGAAGGCATAGTAGCTCTGTGCAGACCTAAAAGGAGAAATAAGGAGAGGCTGACTCTTGCTTGTGGTGGGATAGCTCTCCATTTTTTGGATGACCTAAATCCCGATTGTTTGGGGTATGCAGGACTTGTCTATAAATATATGTTGGGAAAAGAAAAGTTCATCTTTATTGAGAAATGCAGTAATACCCATTTTGTCACATTATTGGTCAAAGGTCTAAATAAGCAGTGACCCATGCAAATCAAAGATGCAATAAAAGATGGCTTAAGGATGATTAAAAATGCTATCCACAATGGCCGTGTGGCCCCAGGTGCTGGTACAGTAGAGGTGGTGACGGCTGAAGTGCTGAGTAAATATAAGTGCAGTATAAAGGGCAGGGCCCAGTTTGGAGTCCCAGCATTTGTTGATGCATTACTCGTTATTCCCAAGTTTCTTGCTCAGAACTCTGGTTTTGGCCTTTAGGAAACATTGGTTAAGATTCAAACAGAGCATTTAGAATCTGGTTAACTTGTGGGTGTGGACTTAAACAGAGCAGAAGTAGGAGCATGGTATAGGATAACTACTGTGTGGAAAAATAGGCTCTTGACTCCTGCACTGTGATGGCCACCGACATTCTCCTGATTCATGAGATCCTGTGAGCTGGAAAGTCTTCTCTTAAAGGTTGGATTTAAACTCCCCTGTATCGTCAGAATCTTGAGTACAGAACGAACCTGACCGATTTTGCTGTGGGATCTTTGTCCAAGTTTCAAATGACTTTTCAAAGGAATTTTCCCATCTGACCAAAGGATGCTTGGCAACTATTCAAGTTATGATGTGAACTGACAGCCCCAGTGTTTTTTAAACTGTACTGAGTGCAGTACATAAAGCAGGTCCTTTGCACTCAGCAACTGTTTTGTTTAGCTGCAGTGATAGTAAAGATTGTTGGAGCTGGTGGATAAAACACATGTTAGATACCTACCGATCTTTCATTATTAAATTTTCCTTGAAAATAAATTTCAATGGTTTTCAAAAAAATAAGGCTGGGGTGTAGCTCTGAGGTAAAATGCCCCTGGGTTCAATCCCAGCAATGTGCATGCACACACACACACACACACACACACACACACACACACACAGATATAGGGTTTCAAAATATTTGGGTTACATCTAATTTTCATAAAATAATTTTCTATAACAAAATAACTGTTTTAAGAAATAATTTTGTAAACTGTTTGTTAAACTGAATGACTCCATGGTATATCCTATGTTGTTCATTTGTTTTTTTGATGTAAATGACAATATTCATGATTTCTACCTGTAAAGTTATTAGTCTTATTTTTGTGTGTGTGGTACTAAGGATAGAACCCAGGGACATTCTACATCTGAGCTACACCCCAGCTCTATTTTTTATTTTTTATTTTATTATTTATTTATTTATTTATTTATTTATTTATTTATTTATTGGTAGTACTGGAGATGGAACCCTTCTACCTCCGTGCTACACTCCCAGACCTATCGTCACAAGCCAGCAAGGCTGGCTTCGAACCTGTGCTATCCTCCTGTCTCTGCCTCCCAAGCATGGAGATTATTTTTTATTTTGAAACAGGGTGTGACTGAGTTGCAAACGGCCTCACTAAGTAGCTAAGTCTGTCCATGAACTGAGATCCTCTTTTCTCAGACTCCCAAATGCTGGGATTGCAAGTGTGCACCACCACACCAGACTATTAATTTGTTTTTTGCAGTTTCTACTTTATAATTTTTAGTAAGTAGTATACAATGAGCTCTTTATTTTAAAAATCCAAAAATATAAGCATTAAAGTTAGTCACATTTAAAAATATTACTAAGAAGAAACTTCAAATACTCCTCTATAACCTTCACCCCAGATTTATCATTTGCCAGCCTTATCATTACAAGTGCTTATATTTGCATCGATTTTTCCTCTAAACTTTCTGAGAGTACATTACAGTCCACCATCATGCCCATCTTCTTCCAATACTTCAGTATATATTTCCTGTGTTGAGGACATTAAGTCACACAGTCAAGAAGTTTAATGTTTATTTAATGCTATAATTTGATTACATACCTACCTAATTTTTCTCATGTTTTCAATAATGTCCTTCATAATATATTTTTTGGCTCAGGATCTGAAACATTTCTTGCATTACATTTTCTTTTCTCTTCAGTCTCTTACAATGTGCAAAACCTTCTTAGCCTTAAATAATGATATTTTTAATAGTCCAGGTCTTTTATTTTGCAGGCATTTTTTGTAATATTTCCTCATGATTAATTTTATGCTATTTATTTTGAGTTTATATAATACTTCCTCATGATTCATTTCATGCTATGCATTTGGGGTAGGAATACTATTACATTGGTGATAATTTGTCCTCAATGTTTCTTCTTTAGGGGCACATGACCATTTGTGCTGTTATCACTGATGCCAAATTTGATCACTTGGTTAAAGTTGTGCTTACGAGGCTTCTCTTCCATAAAGTTGGAATCTTTCTCATTATAATTTATAAGTTATTTGTGAAAAGACACTGGAGACCCTATTTATATGGTGTTTTTTATTAAATTTTCATCCACTGGCTCTAGGAGTCACACAAATTCTTTTCCTGACTCAATTTTTACAGTAACATTTGCAAAAGATTAATTGTGAAAAACTCTGGTATTTGATACTTACTAGCATTCTACTATAAGAATAATTTTTCTCTTTGTATTTGTTTACTTATTGTTATCTGTATAGACTCATGGATTACTTTCTATTCTAATAAGCTAAAATGTATTTATTACTATGATTTATTTTTAACATGCAAACTGTTCCAAATTCAGGCTGCAAGAGCTCTACCAACTTCCTCTTAGTGTAAAGTTCAAGATTTGGAAATTCTAACTTTTACAAATCAAAAAGCTTTTATTTCCCATTTTTAGTAAGAAACTTATCCTCTAGATAGAGAAGAATATATTAATTTCCAACTAAAAATGTGCTGGCATTCAAAACAAACACATACCACTATAAGCCTTCTACACATCAAGTGGACTCCTGACATTGAGAGAAACAGCTACCAACCCAAAAAGGGACCATGTATCCATGTTTTTAAAAATGTGATTTTTGTAATAAATTATTTATTATTCTGTTGCCTACATGTTCCTAAATACATGCAACACACACACACACACGCATACGACTTAAAACTTATGCTTCTTTTCCATCCAGAAGATGAAGATGACTCATCTGTTTCCTGTATGAAATTATCCAGATCCCAAGAAAAAAAGGCTAACAATGTTAGCACAAGGAGGAAGAAAGAAACAAAAACTAGATTGGAGTCTAGTTCTGCATCCCTGGGTATACCCAGAACTTCAAGTGAATGCAACTTGGAAGACTTATTATCTCATTATGAAGATGACATTCACATGGGGAACAGCTGGAAGCCCTTTCCAGAAAACTCACTCTGGACATGTGTTGATTTCCAAATCACCCCAGTTGGATCCTGGGGCAACTGTGCCTCTTGTGCTCATCACCCACGACTCAAGACTTCTCACACAGATATGGATCTCTTACAGTCATGGGTAAGTTAGTAAACTATGGAGATACATCATCTTAATCTGGTGTCTGCACTGGCAGGAAAGAAGCAGATAACAAATGTGCTAAACTGTCACATTTTTTAGTTTCAGGAAAATTGCCAGAGCTAGAGCTCTCTGTCCAGAAAGCAGAACAGCTCTTGTGGGTTTTGCCCATGCTACTATTGCATGCATCCCTCTGTGAAAAAATATGCGGCTGCATAGTCTTTTCCCAAAGTTTTCTTTTAATTGAAGGACAACTCCAGATGCTGATTCAGATCAAGAAACTGTCTAAATTATTGCTATTGTAAGAAAGTTGCACTGAGAGTAGCTAATTTTCATGAGCATTTTCTGTGGACTCTTAGGCACTTTACATGCATTAGGTCATTTAAACTGCACAATAACCATAAAACATAAGGAATGTTATTCTAATATTAGTTCTTTCCTGTTTTACAATGGAAGAAACTGAGGTTCATTATGTTAGTTATAAGTGCAAAGCCAAGTGTCTAATAAGAAGTAGAACCAAGATCTGGAACCCATATAGTCTAATGATAGAGAAGCAACTTTTAATTAATATAGTGTCTTAAACATGTTATTTTCCATTATATATTCATCAATTACATATTGGCATCTCCTAATCCATTGTCCTCTGTGTTCTAAGCTAGACTCCAAGGCTATAGGATAAGAGAAAGTACAGACTCTGCAGTTGGACAAATTTGGTATGCGTTCCAAATCTGATGCTCTTTTAGCTTAGGCAACTTATTTAAACCACTTCATCTAATATTTTTCACTGAGAAGTGGAAATAGTAATATAAAGCTCATGAGATACCTGAGAAGCCAAAATTAAATATGATAAATCTTCTAGGACTTAAGGGTGTCTATCTTCTTTTCATTTTGTTTCTATATACCTTAAGGCATACGTCATACCTCAATTTCCCTTTGGTTAATGGGCATTTATGTTTGCAGTGAATATGAAGATAGCCTCAGCTACTTAGTGAGACCCTTTCCAACTCAGTGAGACCCTGTTTCAAAATAAAGAATAAAATATAGGCCTGAGGGCATAGCTCAGGGATAAAATGTCTCTGGGTTCCATTAAAAAAATGGACAAAAAAGTACCAGTAAAAAAGGAAATGAACAGTACTGCAAAAATAAAAAAAATTAAAAAAATAAAACAACAACAACAACAACAACAAATGAACAGCTCTGTGGATCCAGAAAGCTTACTGTATACCATTTTCCTCTAAAGATCAGTCTCTCATTAGACAGGGGCTATATTTCATAATGTATAAGAGATCTCTAAAGAATCTTATTTTCTTATGAAGACCTTTATAACTTTTAAGATTTTTGCACTGCCTTTGAAAATTAGGGTTAAAGTCACGTGGCCTATGTTAAATATTACAGGTGTCTAGTAACAGATTGAAAAGTAGTGACAGTGTCCAGCATTTATCATTTTAGGAATGCCTCTTCTACTTATTTAGTCTTTCTCTTCTGCGATAGCTGTCTCTACAAACTTCTCTTTGGCATCATCTCAGAGAATAGCTGGTAACATAATTAATAAGGACCTCTTTCTGAGGACTCCCTGGGAGATTGAGATGCAGGATCAAAGATGCTGACTCCTTGGCAAATAGTAGAGTTGATAAATAAAAATCAAAACAGAAATATACAGAATTTCCTTCAGGAATAAGATTTGAACTCGCTAGCTTGGATTTCTAGGTTTCTGCAGTTTGGCTTCAGTCTAATTTTTCCAACCTTATCTTTTTGCTGTTCTTTCTTTATAGATTCTTTATGCTAGACTACCAAATTGAATGACTTGATATTCCTAAAAGCTCTTTTACATTGTCCTGCCTTTGTATCTGTGTGTTTGTGGTGGCCTCTTCCTGCTGTTTTACACCCCCTTGAGAGCCATTTTAGGTTCACAATTGAATACTCTTTCTCCAGAAAGCATTCCTAGACCATGCCATACAGAAGGGATCTCTCCTCCCTTTGATCATTCAAGCACATTATTCTTTCATTATACATGCATCACTTACGCACTGGCATCTACTAAGTGCCATTTTAGAATATTAGACACTAGGGATAGAGAACTTAAATATATCTTATATATCATATATATATATATATATATATATATATACTGACAAATATATAAATATATTATATATTTATGGTCTTCATGGGGCTTATCATACTCTACCGTGTATAAGAATTAATTAGGTATTTGTTGATTTTCTATAAGTAATTTATCTTTGTATTCTTCCTTCATAGTACCTAGAAATATAATTTTAGCAAACATCTAACAAGCATTTGCTGCCTAAGAGAATAGAGTTTTGAAACCAACAGACTTTGTTTTCATACATCTAGACCCAGCATTTTTTCTCATTGTCCTATTTTTATAGCCAAAGCTTTATTCATTCCAATTGATCCAGCTACACGTAAACTCGGAGTGTATGTAAGTGCTTTGTGGATCTGTGTGTGTAGATTTAGGTAAACACACAATATATGTGGTTTTCTTTTTTATTCATATTTTTGCCTCTTTTAATACATAACTAAATTATTAAATAAATTTTATCTGCAGAAGGTCAAACATATCTGCCAAATGCTCAGAAATTCAAATGGTAATGTCCGGCCTTTGTGACAGGAAAGCCTCAGTGGATTTGGGGAGAGGGTTCAAGAGCATGTTAGAGTTAAATTGGTCTAGTAAACTTAATGAGACCACTTATGCTCCAGGATTTGAGACACTGGAGAGAAAGAAATTGGTTGAGTGCAAATTATTATTTTATATTCTATACATGTATTCTATAATAATAACAAGTGAAAATATCCACTTTCATTTTAGCATAGCTGATATTTTTCTGTCGTAATTGCAAAGTTATTATTTGGGTTATTTAACTTTCATGCTGTAGAAGGTACAGGAGGCAGGGAGCGTTGAGGGAAAAGATGAGTGCTACTATTAATGACAGGTGGTCAGAGGTGACACTTTTGCAATTTCAAAAGGTAAATGTATGACTAGATTTTTTTTATGAAAAGTATGCCAACATATGCAGATATGGTGGAGCTGGGCCTAAACCCATATTCCATGGTAAATTAATCTCATTCACAAGGACACTCACTTCTCTTTGACTTTAGAAATTTTAGGAAGAGTAGATTTCAGTGTCTCCAATCTCATTACCAAATCAGAGTCTTGAGGTGGCCTGAAGCTGACTTGTCTTCTAGAAAGTCCTGATTCACTCAGGAATGACCTTGCAAAGCCCACTACAACCTTGCATTCTGCATGCTGGTTCTAATGGATTAAATCTAGCTCTTAATTTTTTTTGGGGGGTGGTATTGGGGGTGGAACCCAGAGGCTTTTCTACCTCCAGTCTATACTCCCAGACCTATTTTTATGCTTTATTTGGAAACAGGGTCTCACTAAGTTGCTGAGATCTTCACTAAGCAGCTGAGGCTGGCTTTGAACCTGTGTGATCCTCCTGCCTCAGCTTCCCAAGCTCTGGGATTGCAAGCGTGCGTCACCACACACCGCTTCACCCTCTTTAAGTGACTAATATTAATGCTGGAAAGTGATATTAGTTTCTAACCACTCCTTTACCTCTGGGTGACTCTGCATACCCCCAACACCCATTTTTAAAGCAAGGTTGGAAAGATGAAATACATTAGTGTCAGGACTCAGTTAATATTAAGCAACATTTATCCCTGAATGTAAGAACTCAGAGGCCTACCTTAAGATGGAAAAAAAGCAACATTTTAGTCATCTGAAGTATCATAAAGAAACTGAATCAGACTGGAAAGCGTTTGTGAAGGACTCTTCACAAACAAGTCAATAGGAGACTGAGACACACAGAGATTTTTAACATGCAGATTAGTTGCTTGTAAAATCCAAGGGGTCAGGGAGTGAAGAAGAACATGTGATTAGAGAACTGATATAAAATAAAAGAGGAAAAAATATGATCTGTGAAACTGGGCACTCCACTAGAGAAATGTGGGAGGAAAAACCAGGGCTGTGAGTCTCTTCCAGTATCTAAGCTGAGTGGTTTTGAGATGGGCCTTCAGATTCATCTTAAGAAAAGTAATAGTGGAGGTAACCAAAAATAATATTTGAAGCCAAGTGTTTAGAAGGAATTCACAGGAAGAGCAATTGAAAAATACTTAAGATGTTCCGTGTACTAAGAGCTTGAAACATCTTCATAAAAAAAGGAAAAATGAAGAAAGTGAGCCACAAGCTTGGAAGAGAAGAAGAATAAGAAATCAGAAGTGTGTGTTGCAAAGGATATCAGATATTCCTTTAATGTATTATAAAGCAAACATTTTTGAAATATGAGATGTTTGCGGGTTCATAAGAAAGATAACATTATTTTATAGTACTAAGAAGTAAAAGTAAGCTAGACGTGAAAAATGGAAGAGATATCCATTCCTCTTCTTAAATGTTTATAATATTTTGAAACCTGATTTATGAAAATGGTGATATGTTTTAAAAAGTGACTATAACAAAAGCTCTTTATAGGAAGAATCAAAGTCAAAGGTCTAAAAGAACAAAAATAGATGCCTAAATAGTATAGTTCAAATACAGGCTTGGTAGAAAAATAATAATGGTGAAAGACAAAAATCACAGTACAAAATTTTAAAAACAAGTAGTTTATGTATGGCATCTCAAGGTGAGAAAAATGAACAGGTGAGATGAACAAAAATGAACAAGTCTCTACTTAAAGGCATTTAAGAAGAAGAGGATGAGGAAGTCTTGTTGAAATATCCTATGAACTCATCAGAATAGTGTCAAAAGAGAAAGTTTGGACGGTGACAATAAATAGGCAACGGCTTCACTGGGAGGAACCAGATGTGTGCTAAGACTAACCAAGAAATAAAGGAACTAAAGATTTTACCACTCGTCTTTTTGTTCAAATGAGGAGCAGTGCATAATACTTATTGACGTAGGAAAGTGCTCCTGGGATGTAGGAACATCAGGAAACCTGCAGTCTATGAAAGGAGTTCATAAGCTTTTTTTAAAAAATTTTTCACTACTGGAGATTAAACTCAGGGGCATTCTACCTCTGAGCTATACCCCTAGCCCTGTTTTTTATTCTTTATTTTTGAAACAGATCTCACTAAGTTACAGAGGGCCTCACTAAGTAGCTGAGGCTGGCTGTAAAACTGTGATCCTCCTGTCTCAGCCTCCTGAGCACTGAGATTACAAGTATGCACCACCACACTTGGCTATGATAAGCTTTCTGTGATTGTGTCTACTTAGTCACTCTATCCTGCCCTTTTGGCACTCTTGCTTGGGATTCATGACCCTTGTATTCCTTCCTTCAACATGACACATATGTTACAAATTATTTTACTTGACTAATCTAACTGAATATTTCTATTTTCCTAATAATTCTGAAGTTCATATCTAATACCATCACTGCTCTCCTTACAACCTTCAAGTCTCTCTCCAATACGAACTTGTCAACCTAATCAAATCTCTAGTCTTTTTCATATTCTTCTCACAGGTAATGTCACTAGTAGTATCCTTTTATTAAATCAATGATTTCCTCCATCTTCATATCTTAATACTATTCCCTCATTTTGGCCTTTATTTCTCCTCTACCTACTTATTAATGGTATTGTAGTCTAAAAAATATATGTGTAAGCACAATCCTCCTGTAAACTTCAAAAAAATACATAAAAAGGCATGAGTATTGAGAAGACTAGTAAAAAGAAAGGAGGCATATGGTTTAGAAAAAAGAGAAAATCTAATTTACAGATTCCCATTTTCTTTGTTCATCAGTGATGTTAGGCTCCAGCCTAAAAGCTTCTATATTTTTGATAGGGTTTATTTTCTTGAACCAATAAATGATAAGATATACTAAGAAGACAGTTGACATATCCACCCAGGAAAAAATAGGCTATAAGCCATCGATGTATGATTCTTCATAATTTAACACCTTTGGTGTGAACTGTAAGACAGCACAAACTATTTTTTAGCAAAACTTTATGCTTTACTCTCTTACACTGGAATTTCTGTGGGATAGAATAAAAAGAATTTTCAACAGATAGATTTGGACAACTTGTAAAAAAGGAGGTACATCAATGATAATCTGGACAGAAACTTTTGAAAGTAAATGTAGGAAAATATGATACAAATGTACCAAAAATTAACTACACTTACTACACTCAGCACCAAAATTAATGAACTTGAGAACTGAGATTCTAAAAATAATTTTAAGGGTCTTAAATGAACAAGAACAAGTCATTAATTATGAATAATTTACATGACAAATTTTTAATTATAGCCAATATAATGTTTGATGGAAGAAGAATCATCATTTACCTAAGAAAAGAATTTGAAAAATAGGAGATGCTCTAATAGTTTATTCATTCATTCCTCTATTTATTTAACAAATTGCAATCGAGTTCCTCCTGAACCTCTCACTTTGTGACCTTGGTGCTCCACGAGAATGTATGTGTATTTTGGGGTAGGGGAACCAGATAATCTACCATTTCACATATATAATGATAGTCTATGGGCTCCTATTAAAGGAAAAGGCTAAAAAAAAAGAACAAATATTCATAATCCTTGATGTAAAAATTCACACTGCATTATCAAGAATAAAGCCTGAAAGAAATATAACCAGATTTACATTTTGCATTTAAAAAAAGATTATAGAAGAAACACTTAAATATGAGATAGTATAATCATATAAATTGTTTTCAAGTTTATAGAAATTATTTAGGTTGAGGTTTTTTTTTGTTGTTGGTTTTTTTTTGGTGGTACTGGGGGTGGAACCCAGAGGCTTTCTACCTCCGGGCTATACTCCCAGACCTTTTTTATATTTTATTTGGGTCTCACTAAGTAGCTGACAGCCTCACTAAGTAGCTGAGGCTGGCTTCAAACCTGTGCGATCCTCTGTCTCAGCCTCCCAAGCGCGGGGATTACAAGCATGCAACACCATGCCCGGCTTATGTTGAGTTTTAGAAAAATAACTTTTTTGCAAGAAAGAGTTTATTTTTCACTTTGAAACAAGGTCTTGCTAGATTGCTGAGAATCTTGCCATATTGCTGAAGCTATCCTTGAACCTATGATCCTCCTGTCTCAGCCTACCAAGTACTGGGATTACTGGTGTGCTCCACCACACCTGGCTTGATATATTTGTTTTAAATAAGTAGCATAAATTATTCAAATGTTCTTTCTAATAAAATATTTTACAATAAATAGATAAGACAAGAAGATGCAACTTCACTGTATATGTGAAGTATTATCCTATAATTCCAGGATAATGACAGGAATTATTAAATTAGACTTTTAAGGCACCGCTGTAGCAATCAAACCAATCTAATAATTTGGGTTGGAGGTTTGTGTTTCCAAGACAACACAAACCTCATGTATGTTACTGAGAATTATAGACTTGTGACACAATTCTGAAACTATTAAAGAAACCAAGAATGTCTCTCCCTTGTGACTGTCCCTAAGGGTTTTCCACCATTTTTCTCTTTATGTTTTTCTCCCTGAGATTTTTTTTTTTACTTAAGTGTATCAAATTCAAGAGAAAATTTTATTTGGCATTCCCCCTAACAAAATCTTTCAGAAGTCATCAAACAATGTTTGTCATTTAGAATAGTTCTCAAAATAATGAAATAGTGCCCAAGATAACTAATTTTTACTATGTGTTGGCTTTCACAAAAAAAGTTGAATATTAGGTGCATACTCATTTGGAAAGAGGACAATTGAGAGTCAATCCAAAGGGACATAAGTATGCCTACTGGCCATTGGATGCCTACAGTTTCTTCTTATAACTTAACTTTCTTGCATGGTTCAACAGAGTAAGTTATCAATATCACCAATCTAGACATCAACCTTTGAGAGGAAAGCAGCCTGAATGTTAAAACCTTTTATGAAGGTGAACATATTAAGTGTTGCTAAGTTTTCTTTTGTGTTAGAGAAGTAAGTTTGTAATTCAAATATTGGCTTAAGCAAAATAAAGATTAAGGCATATTTTGTGTGTGTAGCATGGGTGTGGTAGGCTGTTATAACTCAAAGGAACACAAGTTGGAGTCAGGAGAGTCAGCTCTGAACTCAATACCTTTACATAGTAGGATCTCCTTGGGTCAAGCTGCTCACTCTCTATGGGGTCCTGCCTCTTCTCTAGAATGGGTGAGGGATAGCAATAACTTGTTAGTTTCTTTTTATTTTCAAAATTTGATAATACAAAAGTATGGTTAGGAAAAATAATCCTGTATGATGAAAAAGATTAATTTACATGCACAAAGTTTCTTTTTAGCTGGGCCTGTTGGTATACAAATGTAATCACGTTACTTGGGAAGCGTAGACAGGAGGAATACAGGTTGGAGGATAACATCAGCAAATTTGCAAGTCTCTTTCAAAATTAAAAAAAAAACATAATAAAAATAATGGGGGTTGTATCTTGGGGGTAGAGCATCACTGCGTTCAATCCTCAGTACCAAAAAAAAGTCATTTCTGCTTTTTCTTTTCTTTTTGATTGATGCACTGTAATCATACATCTTGATGAAGTTTAGAGTAATGGAGGCACATGCACACAGTACTCATTGCGCCCTCCCCCAGTAGTTGCCCTATTTCCTTCCCCTCCCCTCCTTCCTGTCCTCAGCACAGAGATTAACTTTGATAAATTTGTGTATGTATATCATGTCCACTGAGGTGTTTCCCTCTTCTGACATGTCCCTCAGTTTAGGCCACTTTCTTTACTCATCTAAAATTTTTCCTCCTTTGTCTGGCATTCCTCCTATGTCCCATTTTCTCCCCAGCTTCTGCATATTAGAGAGAACATCTGACTTAGCACTTTTTGTGACTGACTAATCTCATTTAGCATAATATTCCCCAGTTCCATCCATTTCCCTGCAAATGACATAATTTTGTTATTCTTTATAGCTGAGTAAAATTCCACTGTGTGCAAAGCCCATAGTTTTACAATCCATTCATCTGATGCGGGACATGTTGGCTGGTTCCATAGTGTGTCAACTGTGAATTATGCAGCTGTAAATATAGGTATGTGTGTATTACTCTGTTAGTTTTGTTGCCATTCTTTTGGGTAGTTACCCAGGCGTGGTATATCTGGGGCTTATAGTAGGTTTATTCTAATTCTTCTAAGGATTATCTACAGTGTTTTGCAAAGTGATTGCACTAATTTACATCTCACCAATATTGTTTTAGAGCTTCTACTTCTCCATATCTTATCTGTTGTGGTTTGTGTTTTTCATGATTGTCATTCTAATTTGGATTAGGTGAAATCTCAGGGTAGTTTTGACTTGCATCTTTCTTATTGCCAATGATGTTGAACATTTTGATTCATTTATTTGCCATTTGTATTTCTTCTTTTGTGAAGTATCTATTTAGTTCACTTGCCCATTTTCTAATTGGGTTATTTGTTTCTTTGGCAGTAATTTGAGTTCTCTATATTTTCTAGATGTTATTCCTCCATCAAAGAAGTAGCTGGCAACAATCTCCTATTCTGACAGCTTTCTGTTGAGGTTCTTAAAATTTTCCTTTGCTACACAGGATCTCTTTAGTTTAATTCTATCCTACGTATTGATCCTCACTTTAATTTCTTGTGCCTTTGTGGTCTTTTTGAGAAAGTTTCTGCCTGTGCCTATGTGTTTGGGATGTTGGACTTATGCATTCTTCAAGTAACTGCAAGGTCTCTGGTCTAATTTCCATGTCTTTGATCCATCTTGAATGACTCTTGTGCAGAGTAAGAAGCTCTTTTTTTTCCCCTTCTTCTTCAGATGACCCTTTATTGACCTTGTTTCTATGTTTGTTTATTTCTTTCTTTTATAAGCTATTTTAGGGTTATTTTTCTTCCTCTTGAGAGCTACACTTCCTCTGTCCAGGCTGCTTCCTCTCACCCTCATGTTCTCTGGATGCACCATCAGCTGAAACTCACACAATGCAAGAGAGAAACAACAACTCTGCAAATGAGTACACTTCATTTAGATTAAAACCAGTACCTCAGGCCATGAAAATATTTTCACGAACCAAAATATCTACATTTTCATTCTTAGGAGCTAAGAAAATCCCTGCCATTGAAAAAAAAAAAAGTACTTCTAAAAGAAAATCCTTTACAGTGACATTTCAGAGGATTAAATTCTGCTTTGAAAAATGAATGGGTGAAGTTTAAGTAAGATTGCAGGAGAGGGCAGAAGGGAAGGCTCTGCAGTACAAAAAGTACTGGGTTGCAGGGGGACATCCTCATCTACCACCCTTTAGCCTACTAAATAGAGCCCCTGCCTTCAAGTCACAATAGAACTTCTCTCAGGCTTTATGTTTTATTAACTCTATGAATTAGGCAAAAGATTATTGCTATGTTTCAGTTAGATAAATTGACTCCTATGAAGATAAAATGAAATAACAGACCCTATAGCTGGTGATGGCAGAAGTGGTATAAATATAAATCCCTAGTTGGGCATGGTGCCACATGCCCAGAATCCCAGGGCTTGGGAGGCCAGGATTTTAGTTTTGAGACTGGCCTTAGCAATTTAGAGAGACTTTCAGTAACCTTGCAAAACCCTACTTTAAAATAACATAAAACTAATTTAAAGGGCTGAGAGTACAGCTCAGAGGCAGAATGACCCTGGCTTTAACCCCCAAACCCTAAATCTTAGTCCAGACTTTTCCTAACACTAAATTTTTCTTAAATTGTGCATCAGATAGAGACAAATAAATATGACAGTAAAGAGAAGCAGTACTTGGTGGAAAGTTTGCAAGTACTGGAAACTAATAAGCACAGCCTTTGATTATAGCCACAAATGTCCATTAGCTATTTGATTTCTCTGAGTTTCAGTTTCTTATCTACTATATAAATAAAATATAAATTTCTTTTGGTCTCCTTGCAAGAATTGGACTAAATAATGTAGGGGGAGTGGTAAACTATAGCTGATACCCTACTGAAATTTAATATGAAAAGACTAGTATTTTTTTT
This sequence comes from Muscardinus avellanarius, assembly GCF_963383645.1. Classification (NCBI taxonomy): domain Eukaryota; kingdom Metazoa; phylum Chordata; class Mammalia; order Rodentia; family Gliridae; genus Muscardinus; species Muscardinus avellanarius. The sequence goes on from NC_137790.1 coordinate 30,048,787, forward strand.
TTTTTTTTTTGGTGGTACTGCGGTTCTTGGAAGCCCTTCTACCTCTGGGCTACACTCCCAGACCCATTTTATATTTTTTATTTGGAAACAGGGTCTCTTAAGCCAGCGCTGCTGGCCTTGAACCTGCGCGATCCACCTGTCTCTGTCTCCCAAGCGCAGGTATTACAAGCGTGCACCACCACACCTGGCAAAGACTAATATTTTTAATGGCAATTATTGCTATTTACTTATAATTATGTGTTTAGAATTGTTTATTTTTCATCCTGTGAACAGTAGTATACTGTCTATGCTATACTGGGTATTTCCCTGAACTTTGGGGTTATGAAGATCACTAATGCATGTATTTTCCATTAAGGATATCATCATGAACAATTCTTAGCAATTCTGTAACACATTAGATATTTGCTTTGAATACACATTACTGGTTTACACTACTTTTCAAGATTATTTTATATAGTTTGTTGAATTTGCTCCATGGAACTAGGAAATTCAGAACCACCTTATTCAAATATACAGATGAGCACAGGGCAAAACGCCTTTTACCTTCTCAGGGACACTCTAGTGACTATGGGTTTCTGAGGAATGCAGACAAAACATGACTCTAGGGTGTAGGTGCTGGAGTTTTGACCCCCATTGTGCTTCTGACCTCCCCCCCCAACAGTTGCTGTATTAACAATGTCTTACATATATAAAATGATATTAGGTTTTAAAACCATAATCATATATTTTATCATATACATATTTCATGATATTTTATTTCACAGTCAGAATACAGTTCTCAAGCATCATTACTTGTTTTGTAGGACAATAAAAAATGAAGAAAAGAAATTCATGTTTTTTTTCTTTCCTATCCTAGCAAGTGGTTGAATTCACTCTAAAATCCCTTATTAATATTCAGTGTAAGTTTTTTATGCATCTCATGATTCCCAGCTATTAAATACAACCACAGTGATGAATAACTGGTTTAGAAATATGCTCTTATCGCAGCTTACCTCAAGTCCAACCTAAACAAAAGCCTATGTGTCATTTATAAAAAGAACTTTCAGCTAAGGCACAGTAAGCCCTTCAAATCAAGGGCTCACTTATACACTCAACAATTTGTTTTGGAGTATTTACATAACACTAGAGAAGGATAACTATTGTGTAGAAGTGTACATTGTAAACTTCATCATCTAATGACATAGTCCCATAAAAATAACCTTGAGTTGGAAAAATTAATAATATTTGTGATTGCTACCTGTACTATGAAGAACTATATTGGCCAAATTTTACCTAGTCAAAGGGTCAGGAAACAATGACAGAGGTACAGATTATTGAGCTCAAGTTTGATTAAACAATCTAAATCAACTATCTCAAAATAGAAGGAATGAGAGAATTGCAGAATGGCTGGAGAGAAAGCAAGGAGATGAGGCACAAAATAAGTCTGAGGAAGAAGTCAGACCACAGAGGACCTTACAGATTATGCCAAATTTTATAAGATGTATTCACCCTCTAAAAGCAATGAGTTATGCAAAAGTGGTTTAAGTCAATAGATCGTTTCTTGCTTGTTCATTGAAAGTCTGAGGCAAGGTGATTACATTTATACTTGGAAAAGATCACTCTGTACACAGAGATAGCTTGGAGGGGGAAAGTAGATGGATGATGGAAATATGAACAATAGAAGGAGATTAATGAAAAGCTCTCAGCCATGTAGACATCTCCACATATACATTTTTTCAAATGAAAGAAATGTCAGTTTTAAAAGTCATCTTTTGTTATGCCCAAAATGGCCCAATTTACTGTGGGACATATGGTCACAGATGACAGTAGAAAAGTGATATGATGACATGACTGTGCAATCGAAATCTGTCCTTTAATTTTTGAAACTCAGAGGCTCCTAGCTACCACAGTGGTTTAATGGAAACATTACCAATGGTTAAGGAAAATTATCCATTTTTCTTTCCTGATTCCACTTGGACATAGGCCATTGTTTCTACAACGAGTGGCTTGGAGCCATGCAAGGTTTCAGGGGAAATTGGCCTTGCACAAGAGCATATGAAGAGATAATACATATTGCCACCATAAAATCTCTAATGAATATTAAGGGTAGCTTTCATTTGTGGTGATTGAAATGAACTCATAAATTCTCTCTCTAGGATGCGAGAATTTTTTCTTCCCTGCGGAGAGATTTAATGGATTTGTGGCATTCTGAATGATTTGGCAAGAAATCAGAGGTACCTGTGCAGTCACCCGCAAAGGGCACTTAGTTTCTTGCATGTGATAGTCAACCACCACAAAATATTTTCTGTAAGAACCCAGAATAATTGATGCAACCCACCGTAAGTCATGACAAGGTGTCAACTGAAAAACTAGAAAAAGAAGTGGTTAATGACACCGCAGTTTTAAAAAGAAATTTGACTTTTAGAGAAGGGTTATTTCCTTTTCAGAAAAAAGTTCTAGACCTGCCACCTGCAAGAAATTTAGGTCAGTTGTTTGTGGCAAGGGCCATCATATTTTGAGGCCACTGGGAGCTCCTACTGCTCTCTGTTTGGAGGAGATTAAACTGTTCCCACACAGTGATAAATATATCACAAAAAGCTGTAACAGGAATAGGGGAGTTGTAGCAGTTAATGGTACAACTTCCAGTTAAAACAATATTCTTTGGTTTCTTTGTCCAGTTCCCATTTTGTGTGTGCTATTTTTAAGTCAATTTTTCACATTTACAGAATCAATAATGTTCAAAGCTTTATAGGATTAAAGAGGAAAAATTAAAGGGAAGAATTTCAGAGAGCTTTTCTGGCTGTGTGGGATTGGGTTGACAGAATAAATTTCAAAAAGTAAAAGAATAATCTATTATAACAGCAGATAAGAATTTAGACTATTTTTTGTACACATGGACGCAAACTGAGGAAATAATCCTGAGCAGCAGTTACCCAAAATGTATTCATGTGAAGCAGCAATTACCCCAAACCACATTAATTTTACTATTTAATGTGGGAGATAATTTTTTTCAGAAAAAAAGCAACTTTATAGTGCTTTTTAATGCAGGACTTTCAATAATTGAGGTAAAAATAATTCTGAGTAATTTTTGTTCTACCAAAGGACTATATTACTTTGCGAAATGTATGTGACCATGTTTTCTGATATCATGGGTAAAATAATTTAAAGAACATTAATCCAAATGTTCAGCATTTATTTTTCACAAAGAAACCACTACTCTGATTCAAGATACTGAATTGCTTTTCAAACCTGGAAAGCAAAACTTGGTTCAGTGAAGGGAATCTTTCCAAGTATAGACTTGGCTCCCAATTAAGCTTCCTTTTGGTGAGAAACTTCTGACTTCCTCTTCGTTTACTTCTTCTTCTTCTTCTTCTTCTTCTTCTTCTTCTTCTTCTTCTTCTTCTTCTTCTTCTTCTTCTTCTTCTTTTTCTTGCAGTGCTGAGAATAGACTTAGGGCTTTATGCATGCCAGGCAAGTGTCCTACAACATATCCAGCCCAAAGTTATTCATTTGTTATGATTCTGGGCGGAAGGAGAAGTCAAATGGGATGAGCTATGGTTTCTTTATTTGTAGAACAGAGAGATAGTACTAGATGATCACTAAGGCCTCTTTTTTGAATAAATATACATTAACTCTGCAAAGAAATCAATAATAGTTGTGAATTATATTGAATCATTATAAAGGGCACCCAGTTCCCATAAAAATATTTCTAAACCCAATTTAGAAATCTACAGTGGTGAATGACTTTCAGTGCACAATTTAAAAATAATTGGAAACGAAATATTATGTGGTTTTTTTCTCATAGCCATTGAACACTTATTAGAACTCAGTACTGCTCAAATTTAAATGATAAAGCTCTATTTATGAAGTAGACTTGAAGGACTTACTATACCTGAGAATTGGAGACCTTTGTAAGCTTGAAGGTTTGAGGAGAAATTATATTGAGAGAAAGAATCATTGCACATTTGATTCCAAACAAAACAATCTTTGTTTCACAATTTTGCCTGAAAATTATGTTTTATTTATTTATTTATTTATTTATTTATTTATTTATTTATTTATTTATTGTGGTACTGGGGTTCCTGGAAGCCCTTCTACCTCGGGGCTACACTCCCAGACCTATTTTTTATATTTTTGAAACAGGGTCTCTTAAGGCAGCACAGTTGGCTTCAAACCTGCATGATCCTCCTGTCTCTGCCTCCCAAGCGTGGGGATTACAAGTGTGCGCCACCACACCCGGCCTTGAAAATTATGCTTTAAAGCTGTATTTCTCAGTGTGTGGATTTATAACCAAGTACGTGAGAAACGTCTAAGGCCTTTTTAATGCTTGCCTGCTCCAAACTCACCAAAACAGAATTTCTGAGATAGACTCTTTTAAAGCTCATTAAGTGATATTTTTGTGATCTTGTAAGTTTGAAAATAACCTCTAATAGAGAATAGCAATTCATTACCCCCTGACTTTTCAGTTTCATTAAGAGATATTTAAGACTGTCATTATTAAAAGTTATTTAATCTATAAAACTTAACTAGAAAGCTATAACTAAAATTTCCAAAGGAAGTAAGAGGGCTCTGAGAATTGAGGAAGTTGCCCAAAGTAAATTCAGTTTCAGAACTGAACTGGTATTTTAGTCAGGGACTTCTGAATCTCATTTTTGTAAGACATATTACCTTAGGGACATCACGCTAAGAACACAAGAAAAAGGACACTGGGATGTGCTGGGAGGGCCTTAGAAATTATTATCTCAACACTTACGGTTATACAGAGACTCTGATGGGTACAGCTGATAAATATCCAGAGGTAGTCTTGTGCTTTCCAATTGACTGTATTAAAATTTCATCAGAGAGCTGGGCATGGTGGTGTAATCCCAGTATTTGGAAGGCTAAGACAGGAGAATCACAGGTTTGAGGCCAGCCTGGGCTACTTAGTAAGGCCTTCTGCAACTTAATGAGATCTTGTATTAAAATAAAAAATAAAGTTGGGGTGTAGTTTAAAAGTAGAATGCCCCTGGGTTTATTCCCAGTACAGCAAAAAGGAAAAAAATTATCAGAGAATGTTAGGGACTTTTTAAAATAAATAATAGAATAGAAAAATCCCCAAACAAAGGGTATAATAAACCATGAGCCCATTTACCATTAACCTTCCAGATTTTACAAAATGTTTTTGAATAGAAGTAACTCTTAGGATTGTAACCTAGCCATTGGTTTTTGTTTTTTGTTTTTTGTTTTTTGTTTTTAATCTGCCCAAATAGAATTTGATTCTCCTAATTAGGTCGTTGTTTTGATTTTTTTTCTTTAAGTTTAACATCCAAGCTGGAGTAAAATGTATTCATGTGATTTGTTTATGACACTTTTACCAATTTATTTATGCCTCTTTCTTTGTTGCCATTTCCAATTGCCTCTTTTGACATCTCTCTCCTCCCACACACACACCATGGACATTTAAGTGGATTGATTTCTGTGGGTCTAAGAGCCATGAAACCCTCTGTCAATACCACTTCTTTATGACCTAAGGCCCCCTAACACAGCATCTTACCAGATAACTGAAGAGCAAAAGTCATCTTCTCTGTCAGAGGGTCAAGGAAAATCCCCAGCTTGCTAATTCTGAAACTTCACTTACTACGGGAAGAGTTTCCAATCTTATTTGGTCATGACCTCTAAATCCGAAGATGTTTGTACCATGCTGTGTCCTCTGAAAACGATCACGAGACACATTTTTAGTGTGGTTAGCACTGTATTTACCATTTATATTTAGAAGTTTATTTTATTGAGGTGGTGGTGGACATCATGATGTTTGTGTATGGGTATGTATATACATGCGTGTGTTTGTTTGAGTTAGATGTTAGATAACACTTAAATAGTTCAAAAAGGAATATGCAAAAGGTTTCATTTGATTCACCATGGCCAAATTTCCTCTACATTTATTTTTATATAAAAAATAAGTAGATTTTAAGTGGCAATGTGTGTTAGTAGTCAGTCACATATGATATAATAGGTTGTTTTTAAAAATGCTCTATTAAATGTCAAAATAGATTGTAGGAAAAGAAAATTACTAGGGTTAAATGAGAACAAAATGAATGATTTTGAAATATTTATGTTAAAAGGCTTTTTGAAATTGAATGCTTAGCTTCTGTAATGTGGTTTTCTGACTGTCTCGCAACCCTTGAATATCCTTATTCAACACAATTAGTAAATCTAATGTCTGTATTCATTGGGCATTAATTCAGCTGAGATGAGAGTGGAGGAGTCTCCTTTGACTAAAGTGCAATGAATTTAAATCGAACCAAAGAGCTGCAGTGAAAATACGGTCATTGCAAGGAAGCTTTCAACCAGTGAAACAGCTTGTTGTTTGTATCTGGGCAAATGGTTAGAAAGGAAAGATTATGTCTTGAAATCTAAAAAATAGAAATAATTAGAAAGTTAGTCTACATATATAATTGAAGCTGAGAAATTATGACATGTTGCTGTCATTTCCCTTTTGATAGAAATTGCGTCATTCCCATCCTATTATCATGGAGACATTGTTCTTTGGTTTTCTTTTGAAATTAAACATATCAAACAATTATCAAATATTTATTAAACGCCTCTTATTTTTCAGAGGATATTTTTATTTTAAATGTGGACAGTGCTATATTTACCATAATTTTAAGAAGGTTTTTGTAGGAGGTTATAACCATTATTAGGCTTCAAAGGAAGAAATCCTGAGTTTAAACTTAGAATCCATGGCACAGATCATCATATAACCCTCTGATATGCAATCACGTCTTCTATGTAGTGGCAAAAATATAGCCTTTCTGTAAGAATTATTACTAAGACATTAAGAGGTTTCAGTAAATTTTGTGTTGGTACAACAAAATACTTAAAAAGTTGGATTTTTTTAATGTTTGTTTTAGTACACAGTCAGTTCTAGAGACAAAAAATTCAAAAGCATGGTGCTGGTATCTGATTGGCTTTTGGTGAGGGGTAAATGCTGCTTTATCTAATTGCATAAAATGTGGAAGGGCATGTGTGGAAGAGAGACAGGAGTAGCAAGCATTTGCATTATTAGCACCCACATTCTCACAGTATATAATTCAGTTTTTTGGGGGGGTACTGGAGATTGAACCCAAGGACATTCTGCCTCCGCTACACCCCCTATTTTTTATTATTTATTATTTATTATTTATTTATTATTTATTATTATTATTATTATTGCAAGCAACAGGGTCTCACTAAGTTGTGGAGGGCCTCTCTAGCTGAGGCTGACCATGAACCTGCAATCCTCCCATCTCAGCCTCCCAAGTACTGGTATTACAAGCGTGTGCCATGATGCTTGCCCCTCTAATCCAGTTTTGTGAGAGTGAGAACTCACTTAGAAAACAAAGGCACTAATCCATTCATGAGAGCTCTGCCCTCATGACCCAAATACCTCCCACTACACCCTGCCTCCCAACAGTGCCGCACTGAGGAATGAAGCCTCAACGTGAGTTCTGGTGAGGACAACGCATAGTCAAGCCATAGCATAAGAGACATTTTATATGATGAGGCTCAGATTTTTGCCTGCTATATAGATGATGGCTAGTCACTAGTGCAAACTTTAGAAAGCCACATCTCAAAACCAGTAAGGCATTTGTAGATTCATGTATGAAGGAAGCATTAGGTTGAGCTTATTGATTTGCTTTGGATATTGAATGCTGTCTCTACACTTCTAAATATAAATTCTAGTGTAATGTTAACATTATCCATAGAGTATCAGTAGTTGAAGTTATTTTACATAGATTTCTGAGGGCTTCTATGTTAATCCCATAAAAATTAGAGAAAGAAAGATTTATTTTGGTTCGTGGTTTCAGAGGCTTCAGTTCATGGTCAGCTGGCTTAAAAAAGAAACAACATGGCAGAAAGATGTTTCAGAGAAAAGATGCTCAGCTTATGGCAGCCAGGAGAAAGGGGGGTGGGCGCAGGGAGACTGACTTCCTCCAGGAACAAGAAATATCCTTCCAGAACATGCAATGAGTAACCTCTTTCCTCCAAACATGCCCTGCCATCTATAGTTTCTACTACTTCTCTGTACTATATCTAGCTATCAGTGAGTTAATACACTGATGAAACTGAAGCCCTCATGACCCAATCACTTTTGCAAAGCTGCAAAACTCTACCTTGAATACTGCTGCCACTGAGATCAAGACATCAACACATGAACCTTTGGGGGACATTCAGATCCAAAGGATGTACACAATTCAAAATATTCCATCTGTTCTCAGCTTTGCGCATTCCTTGGTGTCCATTCTATTTTCCTCCCTTTGCCTCAAGTCATTCTTCCATACCTTCCAAGTCTCTCTCTGTCATGTAAGCTTATGTGCACTACAACTCTTCTTCTCAGTCTGATTTTGAGTGACCCTCCTCAGCCTTCAATTTCCTCCTCTGACTACTCCTGCAAAATATTCCCTTGGGTAAAAATGTTTTTTATGCTTAGAAGGAATCATAATTGAATGATAACTTGGACTTTTAAAATTGATAGTGTCTATTTTATGTTTAAAACATGATAAACTTTTTCTTCAATGTAATTATGTTATAAATATGCTTTTCCATTCTTGGTTATGTCACAAAATTAATATTTTGTAGCATTGTCAGTTATGGTCAAATAAAATAAAAGAGATAGTAAAATATATTCATAAAAATATTTACTCATACATGCAAGAACAACATATTGTGTCTCAGGAGATTATGACACAATTGCAGAGTGTGAATCAGAATGCTTTAACTGTGTCCTCTTGCTCTCTAGTAAATTCTGTCACTTGAGTAAAGTTATATCACTTGTAATGTGTGTGTGCATGCATTTATGTTGCTTGAAATACTAAAAAACTAGATCAATCTTAAGTATTTATAATAGGACCTTTTTAAACCATTCAAGACTTTAAACCATTAGAGCATATAGCCCGAGGGGTTCATAGGTTTTAATGCCACCTATCAGAATTAGGAAGAAGTCATTTGCTTGCAACAAAACTACCAATTATCATTACAGATCATGACATTTGGAGGAAACACACCTAACAGGAAAAACAGCTCTTCTCCAGTATCCTCAGTATTGATCTCAGTTATAGCATATTTCTTGAGATTTTTACTTGAATGGGAAGAGATATTTCAAGATATGGATATAAATTCGTTTCTTCAATTAGGATGAAGATCAAGGGGAACAATTCTGGGAACTCAAATGGCTTGCTACTGGAAAATTAATTTAATATATTTCATGGTTATGAGTTCTCAACTGAATTATTTTTATCAACATCAAAATGTCAATACCAAAATAATTTAAATGTCTATATCATAGTATTAGAATTGTCATTTTTTATTGTGACATTCCCATAACTAAATAAGGTGGTCTGGCAGGACTGAATTTCAAAGCATGTTCCTTTCCTTATCCAGGTAATATCATGCAGACAGAAGAGCTGTAATATAACATTGTGGGCCAAACAGAGAAGAAGAAGGGTGAAGTTTTCTCCACTCTGAATGTTTGTTTCACAAATGAGGAGACACTGAGGAAGTATAGTGGTCAATGACTTCAAAATTTTAGCAAATTCAAAGAAAGATACTTCATGTCCACTTCTCATCTCTAATCCCTTCTCCACATTCAGCCAGAGACTTTTATCTGACACACAAATATAGCTGTGTTCCTCTCTTGCTTTGGCAATAATTCTTCAATGATTCTTTATCCCATACAAATGTATTCTCCTATTAAATTCAAATCTATGGTACTTAGTGCAGTGTATTCTTTTTATATTGCTCCAATAACAAGGTAGTACAAACTGATTGGCTTAAGTCATAGATAATGTTGTCTTGTAGTTCTAGAGGCTAGAAGTCTAGTGAAGATGCCCTCTTCAAATCTCATCTCTTCCAGATTCTGAAAGTCCCAGTCATTCCTTGATTTGTAGTGAAACAACTCAATTTCTGCCTCTACCTTTACAAGGACACCCTCTCCCTGTGTGTTCCTTCTTAACCTCTCCTTTCTGCATGTGGGCATCTACATTTTTTTTCTCTCTTTCCCTCTCTCTTTTTTGGGTGGTACTGGGTTTCTTGGAAGCCCTTCTATGTCCAGGCTACACTCCCAGACCTATTTTATACTTTTTTATATTTGGAAACAGGGTCTCTTAAGCCAGAGCGGCTGGCTTTGAACCTGCTCGATCCTCCTGTCTCTGCCTCCCAAGTGCGGGGATTACAAGCGTGCGACACTACACCCGGCTTTTCTCTTCTTTTAATGACTGTAAGCCTATTGGATTAAAGATCCACACTAGTTCATTATAACCTAGCCTTTTTTTTTTTTTTTTTTGGTGGTATTGGGGGTGGATCTGGGCTATATTCCCAGATCTATTTTATATTTCATTTTTAAAACAGGGTCTCACTTAGTTGCTGAGAGCCTCACTAAGTAGCTGAGGTTGGCTTTGAACCTGTGTGATCCTCCTGTCTCAGCCTCCCAAGTGCTGGGATTACGAGCGAGCCTTAAATAACCCAATTACATATGCAGCAACCTCATCTCCAAATAAGGTCACTTTCTGAAGTACTAGGGGTTAAGACTTCAGAATTTCTCTTTTGATGGATACAACCCACAACACATGCCGTCCAACTCTTCCCAATCTGCTCTTCAGCTAATTCTTGCCAGCCCCTTCATCTGCCGTTGTCGTGAGTATCATACACACGTGCAGTAGGAAATTGCTTCTCATTCCCAGAATGTACCTGCCTTAGCATCCTAACTGCTGTATCCTAATAAACATGACCATGAAACTTAGAGGAAGGAGGATTTTCTTGCTCCCAGTTTCCTTGGAAATTGGGTTCATATGTGAGGCCAGTGTCTAGGTCTTAGAGCAGGGTGGCAGGAAGCAGAGAAAGGGAGAGCACAAGGGATCTGCTTCTCACATCAGAGGTGGGAATCAAGAAGAAGCAAGCAAGCAACAGAATCAAAGATAAAAGCACAATCCCTGGGTACATGCCCCCAGGGACCCACTTTCTTCAGCCACATTCCATGTATCTACTACTGAGATTACAACCTCGAAACTGAATCATATCAACCCTGAACATTAATAGATCAGTTCCTCAGGGTACCGTCTATATCAGACCATAACAATAGCAGACGCTCTCATGCCTCCAATTCTATGATGTTCTCTGCCAATTGCTAGATTTTCCCCTTATCTATGTAGCAAATCCCTATTTTGCTCAATATTTCTTGACAGATTGCCAGTGAAATATTACCTTACTTCTCCAGGCAATTAACAATTATCCCTGTATGCTTTCATTTTTTATTGTACCCTGGATTGGTCTAGAACACTTTGCATTTGTTTCTCATTGTTTGTCTACATATCTTTTCAATAAACAGTTGCCACTTGGGAGGCAGTGACCATGCCTTTCAATCTTGAAAACACTTGGCAGGGTGGCAGGCTCCTAGTAGACAGTCAATAAATATATTTTAAACAATAGCATAGAATCCCTCTCCAAATCTTGGAATACAAACAACAGGTTAGAGGAAGCCCATAAGCAGTATCTTATGCTTGTGGGAATTAATATTTCATTCGGTCTTCTCACTATTGACTAAATGAGAAATTCTTCAAAGGGATTGTTATCACAGTACAGGACTTAAAAAGGCCCTTAGGAGTGACCAAATTATTCTCACTTAAAGGCAAATAACAAATTCTACATTTCCAAGAAAACCATTACAATGTGATGCTGCTCAGGGGATTTTGTTCACCTACTGATAACCAGCAGAGAAGATGACCTTTGCTGGCTAAAATAAAGAAGTTGGCCTTGTATGTGCCATAATACATACTGATTGATTGCTTTATGAAATGGAAAAACAAGTCTATGTATTTCTCATTGATACTTATCATATAATAAAGAAGGTTTTGTTTTTTCTCTTTCAAAAGAGAAGGTTTAAGTTGGGCATGATGGCACACACCCATCATTCCAGCACTTGGGACCCTGAAACAGTAGGATTTCAAGTTTGAAGCCAGTCTCAGTAACTCAGCAAGATCCCAGGAACTTATAATGACCTTGTTTCTAAACAAAAAATAAAAACAGCTGAATGTGTAGCTTGGAGGTAGAATTTCCCTGGGTTAAAAGATCGATAGTGCAAAAAGAAATGAAAAGAAAAGAAAGGAAGATAAAGACAAGAGTTAGTTCCCTAAAGTACCATCTCCACAAAGATGAGTTGGCAAATTCAAGCCAAGCTCTAATATTAAAAAACGTATTGGCTCAGGATTTTAGTGGAGTTGGGCCCAATATAATTTCTTTCAATAGACAAAGAGATATTTTATTTCAATTAATGCTTTGCAGGAAAGATCATGCTTAGAATTAGAAGTCATGGAATCAGGAGCTAATTCAGTAGAAAGGGAAATGCAAATAGTTTCCTATACCTGTAAAATCAGGATAAATACTTCACGGAAAAGTTATTAGGGTAAAATAATCTATGTTAAAAGATGTCAAACCCTTGGGAAATAATTATTTATAAATCAATAGGTCATTATTGTCAAAATAAAGATTTTTGGCATATTTTATGGATTTTCAATAAGGAAAACAGTGGGGTTTCTTTGTGTGTGTGATACTGAGGATTGAATCCATGAGCATTCTTTCTCTGAGCTACACACCCAGTCCTATTTTTTTATTCTTTATTTCGAAACAGGGTCTTACTAAGTTTCAGAGGGCCTCACTAAGTAGCTGAGGCTGTCTGCAAACCTGTGATGCTCCTCTCTCAGCCTCCCAAGTACTGGAATTACAAGCATATGTCACTGCACCTGCCTAGAAAGTAGGTTTTTAAAGTTGATTGCATTTTGTGTGCTTCAAATTTCTAATACTTTTATGTAATCTAATTAAACATTTGTTCCACCCACCATATCCTTTTTGGTTTTGAGGCATATGGATTCCAAGATTTTTTTTTAAGTTTTTGGTGTATATTAATTATATAAAATAGTGGGCCTCCTCATGACATATTTGTAAATTCATGTAATATATGTAATCAATTTCATTTTTCAGTACTTCCTCCTGCTCTCCTCTTCTCCCTACTCAGACCTCTACCTAATGTTCTCACTTCTACTTTCATGAGGTCCCTCCTGCACTTTTTTTCTAGCTTCCACACAGCACTTTTCTGAGATTAGCTCATTTTCTTTAACATTGTTTTCAGCTCCATCTATTTTCCTGCAAATGACATAACTATGTTTTTATTTGTGGCTGAATAAAACTACATTGTAAACCGGGCGTGGTGGTGCATGCTTGTAATCCCAGCGCTTGGGAGGCTGAGACAGGAAGCTCAGACAGGTTCAAGACCAGCCTCAGCTACTTAGTGAGGCTCTCAGAAGCTTAGTGAGACCCTGTTTCCAAATAAAAGTATAAAATAGATCTGGGAGTATAACCCGAATGCTGGGATTACAAGTGTGTGCCACCACGCATGGCTTTCCATTCATTTCTTGATGGACACCTCAATTGTTTCCATAATTTTGCAATTGTAAATTGCACTGCTATAAACATGAGAATGCCTGTATATTTAAAGTATGCTGTTATTAATTTTTTAATAGATACTGAGAAGTCGTATAACTTCTCAGATCCTATGATCATATGGTGGTTCTATTTTTAGTTTTTGAGGAACCTCTGTATTAATTGCAATAGCGGCTGTACTAATTTACATTCCCAATAACGGTGTGTAAAAGTCCCTTTCCCCACACATCCTTGCCAGCATTTATTTTCATTTGAATTCTTGATGGTGGATATTTTTACTGGAAGGAGATGAAATCTAAATATACCTTTGATTTATATTTCCTTGATGGCTAAAGGCATTGAACATGTTTTTACATATTTGTGGATATTTTTACTTCTCATTTTAAGAAGTATCTGTTTAGTTCATTTGCCAATTTATTGGATGGGTTATTTTATTTTGGTGCTGAGGGTTTTTTTTTTTAGTGTTTTTTTTACATCCTGGATATTAATCCTTTGATGGATGAGTAACTGCCAATAATTTTCTTGCATTTTATAGGTTCTTTCTTTATCTTCTTTGCTTTACAGAAAACTTTAGTTTTATTTTATCACACTTATTGTTTCTTGATATTGTTTTCTGAGCTACAGGGCTTGTTCTCATTCTCCTAAGACCTTGTGATATATCATTATATTTTTCAATTGGAATATTTCTAACTTTTATTGATGTAAAATAATTATACACAATAGTGGGTTCATTCTAGCATATTTATATAGGCATATAAGATGTTTTGGTCAGTTTTATCCTAATTTTTATGTAGGTACTCATAGTTATAAACTTTCCTTTTAGAACTTCCTTTTCTGTTCCATAGAATTTGGTATATTAAATTTCTATTCTTGTTTGATTCTAATTTTTATTAAATTTATCCTCATTAATTTTAACCCACTTATTATTCAGAAGTGTTCTCTCCAAAATCCAAGTGTATGTATAGTTTCTGCAGTTTTTCTTGCTGAATATTTCTAATCTTATTCCATTATGAGCTGATAAGATGCAAGGAATTATTTTAATAATTTTATATTTACTTTTTTGGTTTTGTGACCTAAAATACGATCTACTTTGGAGAAAGACCCATGACCAACTGAAAAGAAATTAAGCTGTCAGATGAAATATTCTGTGAATTGCTTTTAATTTTATTTGACCCATATTATATTTTAATTCTGTACTATATTTGTTGATTTTATGTCTGCATCTATTAGTAAAGAAATATATTGTCATCACTTAATATTATTGTATTGGGACTATCTGAAATCTTATTTTGAAAAGTTTTTGTTTTGTGTAATTAGGCACACCTAATATTTACTACCATTATCTCTTCTTGTTAAATTATTCCCTTTATCAATATGTAATTATCTTTTTTTTGCCTCTTCTAACTGATTTTGACTTGATGTCTGCTTTGTCAAATATGAAAGTAGCTTCTGCTTGCTTTTGGTTTATATTTGAATGGAATATAACTCTCTACTTGCTCACTTTCATCCTGTTAATGTCTTTTTCTATGAAGCACATTTCTTGAAGGCAACATAAAATTGGGTCTTATTTTTCTAAGTTAACCTGTCAGTGTATCATTTACTTTTATTAAGAAAGTTGAAACCATTTACTTTCTTTTTTTTATAAGGAGGTATTATTACTTTCTGTAATTTTTATTTTTTTCTACTTTTTCTTAGATTCTGGTAATTATTTATCTATTCTTTTAATGAGGTTTAGTCTTTCCCAAGCTTTCTTGGTTGTTTTTAATCTTTTGTGTGTACGATTGCCATATGTATCTTCTTAGTTGGCTTAGTGGTCACAAATTTCTATAGTTTATCCTTCTCTTGAAAGGATTTTTTTCTCCTTGGATTCTGGAAGAAAGCATTGCTGGATATAGAAATCTTGGTTGAAGTGGCCATTCTTTTCTTTCAGGGCTTGAAACTCATCATTGAAATTTCTCCTGGACTTTGGAGTTTCATCTGAGAAATCTGTTGTTGTTCTTATTGATTTTTCTTTAAATATGATCTGGTAGCTCCTGCAGTTTTTAAAATTGTTTCTTTGGGATTTTTTGGCATTTTAATTATAATGTAACATGAAGTGACACCATTTTGGTTTTGTCTAATTGAAATTATAAATGCCTACACTGACTGAATGTTCATTTTATTTCTAAGGTTCAAAAATTTTTCTGGTACTATTTCACGGAATAGTTTACCAATGATATTAGTCTGTATCTCTGATTCTTCCTCAATAGTTATAAACATACAAAATAATTTGCTTAATATTTTCCTAGAGTTGTTAGATATGTTCATAGTTTCTCATTTTTTCCATAGTATTTTCTAAACGTTCAAGGCATTTCATCTTGTTTTCAAGCCCTGAGATTCTTTTACCTGACCAAATATGCTGGAGAGTCTTTCAACTGAGTTTTTATGTGGATTTATTTTATTTCTGATATTTTTGGGTTTTTTTTTCAGAATGTCCATCTATTTATTTAAATACTTTTTGACTGCCTATATTTTCTACCTTAGCTCATTCCTTGGATCATCTTTTAATTCCTCAATCATTTTAACAATCTACTTTGTTTTCTTTGTAGCTCTGTGGAACCCAGAGCTTTTGCATGCTAGGCAAGTGCTTTACTACTGAGCTACATCTCTACCCTCCAATCAACTTTTTGAATTGAATATTTTTTGTATACTATCAGTTTTCTGATGTCACTTAGTTTTGTATACTATCAGTTTTCTGATGTTTTAGTTCTCTTAGCTTCTTTTTTTGTTTGACACTCTATCCACTTAAATATCTGTGAACTCAAGCCGGGCGTGGTTGTGCACGCTTATAATCCCCACGCTTGGGAGGCTGAGACAGGAGGATCGCACGGGTTCAAAGCCAGCCTCAGCTACTTAGTGAGGCTCTCAGCAACTGAGTGAGACCCTGTTTCCAAATAAAATATAAAAAAGGTCTGGGAGTATAGCCCGGAGGTAGAAAGCCTCTGGGTTCCACCCCCAATACCACACACACACACACACACACAAATATATATATATGAATTCATTTATTGTTTGGGGCTATAAACTTTTAGAGGAGTGTTGTTTTCATGTTTCTATATGTTTTTTAAAGTTCTGGGTTATTTATACATCTTTTTTGATGGTTTATTATGTGAGGGTTTTTAGCGAGTAATTATTTCTTTACAATGTGCCCTGAACTAGTTGTATATCTGAGCATCAAAACATCCAATCATCATAATCAAAGTGCTAAGTCCAAGCACCAGCACCAGTTTGAGAGAAAAGAGCAACTGCCAAGAACAATGATAACATGAAAGCAAACCTTATATTAGCTTATACTAAAAACTTATTATTAGCCACCTGTACAATTCTAACAGAGTGATAAATAATATAGAGTAGGCTGAAAAGTTAAACATTAATGATAGGATATATAATATTAAATATACTGGAAGAAGAGAAGAAAGAAAGAAAACTGGGATATGGTAGGGAGACAGAAGATGAAAGGAGAGATACAAGAATAGGGGGTAAGGGAATGGATATGGGAAAGAAATATGGAGAAATTTTAATTAACTGAAAAAAAATACCTAAAACTAAACTATGATAAAATTAATATTGAAGAAGAGACAACAAAACACTTTTCATTAAATAGACAAAGCAACAACACTCCTAAAAGGATTAGGTTTTCTCCTTCTTACGGTATTTAAAATACAAGAAACTTCTTTCTGGGTATTCAGTTTTACAGTCTCCCATCTATGAAGAGATTTGTGGAACACAATTATTGTACTGATTGTTCACTCTCAGCTCTGACCCAAACTAGCCAAACATGTTAGGAGAGTCCATATGCTAAGCCTCAGCCTTCTTTGCCTGACAGCATGCATTTGGGGGAATGTCCATTTAAAAGCTGGATTTATACTCAGTGTCATTGTAGCTTAAATCCAGATATAAGAATATATGTAGTTTTAATTGGAGACACTGGCCAGTCCTCTTCACTAGGTAGACTATAGACTGATTGAGATTGTACCACAGTTCACCTGCAAAAAGTCTCAATCCACAGGGTTGAGGGATGGAAATATTCCTTTGAAAGAAGCTTCCGTTTCCCATGAAGCCACCATATGGGCAGCACTAATGAAGTCTATTTTATTAATTTTTTCTATATGCATAACTGATTTTTCTGGGTTTAATCTGGTTGATAGCTCTCTGAATTGATTCTGGTGTAGTGTTTTCCTATCAACTTCTACTATTCATGGAACGAGACTATTATTTTGATTCAGTCTCAGGAAGTAGGTACTACACAGTAGGTTTCTCCAATCTGCCATTTTTTTTCCCCACACAGCAAATTCTGAGACTTAAGCTCTGATATTTGTCAGTTTAAGGAGGTGGGCTAAAGTGTGCACAACTGTAGAGGTGAGTTTATTGATTCATTCAACAAGTGCACCCCTTTGTGCCAGGCCCTATAGCAACGCAAGCAGTAGGGTTGACATCTACCTTTCAAGCACCTACACATAATTATTTGGAGAATGCCTTGTATAAGGGTGACATACAGGCCAATGTCTAAGGATAGCAATGAATCAGTCATGTCAAAAGTAAAGAGCTGTTTAAGCAGAAGAACAAGCTAGAACAAAAGCCCAAGACTGAGAAGAATAGAGTGGCTGTCCAAGCACAAAAAGAAATAAGCAGATCAGATCAGAGACAGAACAAAGGAAAGGTGAGTACATAGGCTAAGGAAGAAGAGGTTCAGGCCTTCTTGGTCATGGAAAGATTGGACTGTGTGTTCTCTTATAAACCCTCAGTTAAATACTACTACCAAATCTAAGTGAAAGCAAAACTAAATTTTCCCCTAAAATTTTTCTATAGCTGGTATCTAAGGATAAAGAGGACATTAAAATATTATTATAACATATGACAATGAAAGAATCTCAAGCTGAACTAGTAAAACACATGCACAGGCTTTGGAAATCGGGTGGAACATGTTACCAGGATGTTGGGACAAACTGCGACCACATCTTAGAACAATGGTAGGACTTAAAGTCTAGAAATTTAAGGGTTTTCTACCTTTTTATAGAGGCTATAATTAGCATTTCTTATGATTATGTATCAAAAAAATTTCAAATATCGTCCAGTTTAATCCAAATAATAAGCTAAAAAGGAATTATTATTTTTTACTTGACGGATGAAAAAATCGAGAGCAAATCTTGTATCCAAAGTCATATAGCTTGTCTACATTCTAAGCTATCTCAATACTGCAAAGTCTATACACTCTCCTCACACTACAGGGCCTCCGTGGATGGTGACACTAAGAAAAACAGATCCTTTTATTCCCAACCCCTCCACCTGCTGCCCTAACCAGCTTTGATCAGTACAGGACTTAGTCATCAGTATGTAGTTGATCAGAAGTGCCACTTTATGTGGTCAGAATTCCATTCCCTTGAAAATAAAACAAGGAATCTCATTTATTTCCAACCTTATATTAGTTTTCAGTTAATCAGTTAGTTTTCTCATGTTGCTGGATTAACTTAGATATATTAGCTAATTGATTTATCATAATGCTTGGTTGAGAATAAAAATCATACATTTCATTTCTCACAAGCATAGCTGCAAAAGTTATGGAAAAGTTTTCTAATGAGCAAGAAGAATAGAACTGAGTTGCAGGTAACATACTTGAAAATCATGTAAATTACATCTTGAATTTTCCCTTCCTATAAATGACACACACACACACACAAAAAAAAAAAACCTTTAAATTAGAATGCGGGAGGGTTTCCAAGGAGCTCAGCTTCACTGTGGCTTTGCTCTTCATGTGGAAACATTATTCTAGGTGTATTGGGTGGGGGAGGGCAATGTGTACCTACTTACAATGTACATGGATTCCTAAGAATCTCTTCTTTTACCCTTCATGCTAAAAGAGAAAGGTGGAGCTCCATTTCAGGGAGGCTTGTCCACATAGGTGAATATATATGTGAAATGTATATGACATCAAAAATTATGATTTTGCTATGCCTAACACTAAAAATATTTGACATGATTCCATTATGTTCATTTATATTTAAACTAATACACAATTAAAGTATGTCACCTTATAATTATATTGTAGTAAAAGGTGAGGGCATGAACATCATGCAAGGGCTTTAATTGTTTTAATAAACAGATTATACAATTGCCGTTTCCCATAGCTTTGCAACTATAGCATAGTTTCTACTGAAAAATAATGTCACTTTGAATCTGCTATAATTTTTTCTGAAGGTAAAACGGAAGTAGAAATAATCTTTCTCTGCCTATTTAAGACTAACTTTTCTGAGAAAAGGAAGTTCCTACGTAGCTCTTCAGCAATATTTAATAAGCTACATTTTTTACTTCAGTAAGTAAAGACAGGAAATCACGGTCTATTGATCAGTGCAACTTATCTTCCTTTTGTGTTTCTGAGGAATAAAGTATGAATTAAACAAGGGATTTAAATAGTACACAAGAAGGGGACTATATGCAGACAAAGTTAATAAAAAATAAACATGGGTCTGCAAAACTTAATCCAGTTTGCTTTTGATATTTTATTATGAACGGAATTTACTTTCATCCACATGAGATATGATTCAGGTTGCCCTGAATTATATTCTAAGTTAAAATTATTTCAAGTATTACTAATAAAAACATACAATTTTTATTGTTTGTTTTATACTACCTATAAAGAGTGTAAAGGAAAATTATTTGGCAGGACACTGTTTGTTTGTCTGTGCTTGTGGGAAGAATATGAAAATGTGGAGAGAAGAGGTACGTGAAGATTAAAATGACATTGCCTGGGCAAGCCTCCGGTTTATGTTCTGTCTTCTTCCTGCTGTCTCAAACCAGCAGCCGTATCATTATACCAATCTTAAACACTGTAAAGTAGAGGTGGTACTGTCAGGAATTTATGTAATTAGCTACATTTCTTTTCTAAAATTAGGAGCTTACCCAATAAGAAAACATATGAAAATGTTTTCAAGGGCAGAGAGAATATGAGGAAATAGGGATGGTAAAACTAGATGTTGCTTAGATATAGTTTGGCTGTTGAATATGTCACCCCTGTGTTAATCAGTGTTTCATCACTGGGACCCAATATCTGGGAAAAACAGGAGGAGGGATTTAGTTTGGTTCAGTTTTAGAGGTTTCGATCCATGGTCTGTGGGCTCCATTGCTTTGTCCTGAGGTGAAGCCGAGTATCATGGATAGAGGGCATGGTAAAGAAAATATGCTCTGTCATGGTAGTTGGGAAGAAAAGAGAGAGAGAAGGAGAGAGAGAGAGAGAGAGAGAGAGAGAGAGAGAGAGAGAGAGAGAGAAGAGAGAGAGAGAGAGAGAGAGGAAGAAGAAAAGAAGAAGAAGAAGAAGAAGAAGAAGAAGAAGAAGAAGAAGAAGAAGAAGAAGAAGAAGAAGAAGAAGAAGAAGAAGAAGAAGAAGAAGAAGAAGAAGAAGAAGAAGAAGAAGAAGAAGAAGAAGAAGAAGGAGGAGAAGAAGAAGGAGAAGAAGAAAGGAGGAGGAGGAGAAGGAGGAGGAGGAGGAAGGAAGGAGGAGAAGGAGGAGGAGGAGGAGGAGGAGGAGGAGGAGGAGGAGGAGGAGGAGGAGGAGGAGGAGGAGGAGGAGGAGGAGGAGGAGGAGGAGGAGGAGGAGGAGGAGGAGGAGGAGGAGAAGAATGAGAAGAAGAAAAAAAAAGGAGGGACTGGAACAAGTCCTTTAGAAGGTGGGGCCTAATGAAAGGAAATTGAGTCTTTGGAAATGTGCCCTTGAAGGGAATATTTGAATGTTGGTTTATTTCCTCTTTCTGTTTGCTTCCTGGCTGATACAAGGTGAACATACCTCCACCATAGATGTTTCCGCTACGATGTACTGTGCCACAAGCTCATAGCAAAAGAGCCAAGTGACCCTGGGTTGAGCCTTCTAAAGCTATGAACCAAAATCAATGTTTCATCTTGTTTTGTGTTTCAAGTATTTGTCACAGTGATGCAAAGCTGACTAACACAATAGTGTATTAATTATACACATTTACCAAAAGGATGCAAGCCATGAGAGAGAGAAATCAAATAAGAGTCGGGCATTGTGGCACATGACTGTAGTCTCATTATTTGGGAGGCTGAGTCAGAAGGCTGACACATTCAAGGCTAACCTCAGCAATGTAGTGAGACTCTCAGCAACCTAGCAAAACCTTTTTCAAAACAAAAATGTAAAAATGGTTTTGTTTGTATCTCAGGAGTAAAATGCTCCTAGGTTCAATTCCCAGCGCCAAAAAAAAAGAAGAAATAAAAAAGAAAAGAAAAATAAAAAATAAAGGTGATCCATGGAACATAGGAAAATTCTAAAAATGGTAATTTCATAATGTTAGAGACATATGAAAACATATCCCATGTATTTATTTGTTTATTATCTAGAATTGAGAATATGCCAAGTGCTTTTCTACAACCTTTGAAGTTGTCTTTCACTAAATCTTAATAATGATGCCTTTCATATGGGCATTGCTGTCATGTCCATCTCATGGAAAGGCTAAGTAACTTGCAAAGGCCAACCTAATATATCTTAGAGGCAGAAATTGAAACCAAGCCATCTGGTTAAAGTCTGCTCCCTTGCAATCACATTTTACTATCTCCAAAATATTAAGAACAGAATGTTATGGAGAAGGAACAAGCAGAAAGAACTTCTGCAAGCTAAAAATATTATAGCTAAAATAAAATATTTATAACAATAATTAATAGGAAAAGTTTCCCAGAATATAAGACAAAAAAATCTAAGAAGTGAAAACAGAAAGAACTATAATAAAAATGAGAGTATAAATCCAAGATGTCCAACATTAGACTAATTACTTTTCAGAAAGAGAGGACAAAAAGAGATGAAGAATTTGCCAAGGAAATAGAAGCTCATGCAGAGTAAAAGAATAACTCTTATCAAGATATTTTAGGTTATACCAACAAGAGACACAACAAGATGGCTTGGGTTGAAAAATAGAAGCAGAGTCTCTATGGTCCTGAATCATAAGTACAGAAGAAAATTTTGAATTGATTGCAAACTTACTGGTTCTAATATTTTTTAACACATATAAAGCTCAAATCAATTTTCTTTATAACCAGCTGCCAGTAGCTCAACATTACTTTCCCCCCAGCCCTTACCATTACTGACCCCAACCACCAAATAAATCACTCCAATTTTATGCCAGGTCCTGTAAGTGTGCCAAGACATAGTTACGACATAGAGTGATGGTTATGAGCTGAGGTTTTGGATTGAATCCTGACTCCAGCACTTCAAGGATGATAACATTAGTACCAGCTCATGAAGGTTTGTGAAGATTATACGGGGAATATGTATATATATACAGTATGGCTGAATTATTTCTGGCCTATATCAAGCACTCATCATTACAACCATTATTATTAATATTATAATTTGAGAAAAGATTACTTCATGAATGTTATATCACCTAATCATAAATGAATGAAGTTTTATTGTATCTCATTTATTGTGACAACCATTGTAAAGTCTCTATATGGCTTTAAAAGTACTTAAAATATATATTTACAATTTATTGATGTAATCTGAGCAATTTACATTTATTTTTAACTTTATTTGCTCCCCTTATTTCTTCACTCACTTCTGAACTTGTATTTATTGTTTCTTTTTGGTGTTGTTTATTTTGCTGTCTTCTGTTACACCATGTTTTCAAATATCTTATCAAGTACAGATGTGATCTAATTTCTCTCTTTTAAGGGAGTTTCATTCTGTATGATTCTTGGAGTCACCATTTAGTTTAGATCATTGATCCTTTTTTGTTTACACTTCAGTTCTTGACTCTTTCTTGTTGTCAACCAACAATGCGCTGCTGTCTGATCTCTTCAGACATTTAAAATAAGAAATAATGCTGCAGAACCAAGCTCTCTATAAGCATCTTATCAAGATGTCCAGGACCTCACCAGCACCTGTCATATCTTAGAAATATATTTGAAGAACAACATAGGTATATTTTTTATTGAAAACATACTCTAATTAAACACCATGGTATATTTTAAGCTGATGATAAGAAATAACAATTACAGGGTTCCAGTTACTTGGCATATATATGAATGTTGCACTTGATGCCCTGTCGATGTATAATCTGCTAAAGGAGCCAAATCATTATTTTCTAATATAGAAGAATTTAAACAAATTTATTGTTTACTGAAATGCAGCTAAATATTCTGAATGCATCCATCTCCACATGGTGAATTTTCTTATCAGGAGAATTAAAATACTCAAAGTTTACTAAAGCTTCCTTTTTCTTGAACTGACCAGCTTGAATGGATACTACTCTTACCTCTGATACTCTCCTCTATCTATGCAAGGTGCATCTGATTTAGATTCTCCCCTACCTTCCTACTTATTTAGAAGAAGTAGTTTTAGGTAACACCCTACCACTGTTAGCAAGCATCTGGAAACTGCAATGAGGCTCAGCAAGGCAGCATATTATTAGGAGAAAATAATATGCAAGGTATTAATTTCCCATGTAGATTTAAAAGGACTACAAGAACTGGGGAAGAAGGACAGTACCTTCAATAAAAAGACTGGAAAAAGAAATTCCAGAGACAGAATGGGTAAGTGATTTCAGAGAGCAAAGAAATATGAGAGGTCCACAGAGAAGCTACCTTTGTCTAATTTACCCTTCCCATACGCCTGGGGATACTGCTATCCCATCATTTCTCTGTAAAACCCCGAAACTTAACAAGGAGATATTTTAATCACCACATTGTAAGAATAAGCTATATAATGGGAAGAGGGTGCAACACCCGGCTCCCACTTTTTTTCTTTTTTCTTTTTGAGGTATAGGAATGGAACCCAGGGACATTCTATCTCTGAATTGCATCCCCAGCCCTATTTTTTAGTATCTGTTTTGAAACAGAGTCTCACTAAGTTGTGGAGGGCCTCTCTAAGTAGCTGAGTCTGGCCAAAAATTTGGGATACTCTTGTTTCAGCCTCCCAAGTACTGGGATGATAAGCATGCGTCACCATGCCCAGCTCCCATATCGTTTTGAAACTATCCTCTGAATTACTGAATATAGAACTGCATAGAACTTCTTCAGCGCCTGTGTGTAATTGCTTCCAGAAATTCTAAGTAGAAATAGAGTTTTTAGGATGTTGTAGAATCTCCACTTTTACTAAGCCATATAAAAGAAGAAAAGAATACCTCCGCTGGACTCTTTCTCTGAATTTCCCTTCCCTGTACTGAAAAGAGAAGCCTGCTCAGAAGGGCCAGGAAGAAGAGAGGAGCTATCAAGATTAAGTTTCTTTTATGATTGAATTTTTTTCTTTATCATAGGTAAATGATATTCTGCATATTTGAATAAAATGTCCATTTTTAAAATATCATTAGTCTATTTTACATTAAATGTTCATTTTAGCGATGGAGCCCACCATAGCAATATTATTTCTCTTATTTTTAAGTTTTCAAAAGATGTATGTCTGTTGTCTTCTTCCAACATAGCATTTGAGGTATAGACATTAGTATTTCAGACTATAGTTACTAAGATAGCTCTTGTCAAGGTCATCCTGATGATACATGGAGCTCTAAGTATGAAGGCAATGCAGAAAACCTAGTCTCATTATGAAAGGTTTGGTTTTGAAATTCCTCATTCATTCAAATGTTCTAAAATAAAATGTAGATTGGATTCATCTAAATGTCACTAATTTGGCTTTTCAACTTGATGGTAGGAGACAGAAAAATATATATAGAGGTCTTGGGCAATCAATGGCTCAGAATCAAGGTTATCAGACAGAATTATCCTATGACACCTGCTTTTCTGACCTCTATAATTTGAATTTGATTCCTTCTTTAATTTGGATTTGATAGTGTATTAGCAATCCAAGAAATATTTGTTCTGCTAAATGTGCTAAAAAGTGCTACAGAAAAACCCTTTTATGACTCGTGTTAGTTTTATATACAATACACTTCTATTTCTGCCTTGTGGTTGCAGTTTCTTTAAAATTTTGAGTCACCATCCATGACGCAGATAGTAACCAATATATATGCCACAAAGTCCCAATTTTGTTTCATCCTGCCTGGGTCATGTTACTGTTAAGGTAATGTGAAAACAAGCACAGACACTGTGCTTTTGCAATTTTCTTGTCTCAGCTCATACCTTAAGCAACATGTAGCCAACTGATTTAATTATTATCTGGAGTTAGAAGTACTCAATATTGATTTTCGTTTTCTTTTTTCTTTCTTTCTTTTTTTTTGTTTGTTTGTTTTGGTGGTACTGGGGTTCCTGGAAGCTCTTCTACCTCCGAGCTACACTCCCAGACCTTTTTTTAAAATTATTTTTATTTTGGAAACAGAGTCTCTTAAGCCAGCAAGGTTGGCTTTGAACCTGCGCAATCTTCTGTCTCCACCTCCCAAGTGCAGGGATTACAAGCGTGCGCCACCACGCACGGCCTCAATATTGATTTTCTAACCCAGTCCTATTGCGTATGCCTTTGGCTTTGAGCTTGCTGGATCACCCTAGGTCACTCATTAAATACTTACGTATTCTTTGAATCATAAAATAGAAGTGGATTGATTTTAAAAAAGCATTTGAGACCTAGTTATCTGGGGTTTCTTGAACCAAAGAGTTTAACATGGTTATACTGTAATAGGACCTCAAATGTCACATTTATCTTTTAATCCATAGAAAGCATTTTCTCCAGTAGAAGTCTGGGAATTGTATCTTCCAACTATAATCTGGAAGGAAAATATTTCACATGCATTCTAAATGTTTCTTAGGGCCTTAATGATGATCAAATGTTAAAGATGATGAGCTGAGATTATATCTAAACTGCTTAAGTATGACACTTGTAGAAGTGCCATACACATATGTAAATATGGGCACTAGGAATGTGTTTTCTATTCATTGGTTATCATTGTACAAATGCAAACAAGGAAAACACCACCTCAAACACAATTTTTTGATATTGCATGCTTCTATAGGATCCACAGTTTTTAGCACAAATCTTTTTTTTCAAGTGATGTCATGTAATAATTATGGCTCTTTTACCAGGCATAGTAGTGCATGCTTGTAATTCCAGTACTTGAGAGGCTGAGATCTTAGCCAGCCTCAGCAAGTTGTGAGGCCCTCTGCATCAAAATAAAAAATAAAATAGGGCTGAGGGTGTAAGTCAGAGGTGGAGTGCCCCTGGGTTCAATTCCTAGTACCAAAAATATGTATGGCCTTTCTTTGGTGTTAGCTTTTATTCTCAACAAAATATTATATTGTATGCATAAGTATTATCATTCCCATTTTACTAATTGGACTCCACCACATTGAATTAAATTTCTATTTATAGATACAGAAATAGCAGTCATAGGATATAAATGTTTCAATGAATAAATATATTTTTCATGATTTTCCATTTTTCAAGAGATGGAACAAAATATATGTTTAGTTTTCTGCCTCAACTAAATCTCAAATAGAAAGTTTTTTAAAAAGGTATACTTCTAGGGAATTACCCAACCTCAGAGTTCTCAGATTTTCCAAAGTTATTCCCCTACTGGTATTTTAAAAATACTAGCCCATTAATTTTCAAAGTAAAATTTCACTCTGTGTGTGTGTGTGTGTGTGTGTGTGTGTGTGTGTGTGTGTGTGTATTTTTTTGGTGATACTGGGGTTCCTGGAAACCCGTCTACCTCCAGGTTATACTCCCAGACCTATTTTTTTTTTTTTTTTAATTTTGGAAACAGGGTCTCTTAAGCCAGCACAGCTGACTTCGAACCTGAGCGATCCTCCTGTCTCCGCCTCCCAAGCACAGGGATTACAAGCATGCACCACCATGCCTGGCCATTTTTTATATTTGATACAATAAGCCTATTATCTATAAACTTGACAAGTATATATATTCAATCTAATTGTAGGGAAAAAAAAGTGAAGTGAATTTTATTGGGTTTTTTTGTTTTTTTTAGTCAAAAGGCTTGATATAATGTCAGATAGCACATAAACTTACTATTTCTTAAATGAATTAGTAAAATTTGAACACCAGAACTGGGCCTCAGGAAAAAGAGACTTAGAGGTATGATAGAAAATTGAAGAAATAGAGCTGGTTGATGTGGTATCTGGGCAACCTGTTGACTAAGAAGGTAGGACTGTGGCTTTTCAAACTAGGGAATTTATAAACAGAAATATGGGTTGACTTTCTTAAACCAGCCTGTTTTACTAGAACACACAGTCTAGATATTCTGCACGTCTCTTTTTGGTCAGTCCTCAGTAACAAGAGAGCTTGAAGTTCTTAATTTTAAAGCTGGATATCTTGGTTTTAAGTTTATAATTAGAAATTTTAATGTGAAGAGGAAAATCTCTAAATTATATTAGTGCTATTCCAGGTGTAAGAAGTAAAAACTCTTAGCACTTCATTTAAAAGGACCCTTGAGCCAGGTGTGGTGGCACACTGTAATCCCTGCGCTTGGGAGGCAAAGACAGGAGGATCACGCAAGTTCGAAGCCAGCCTCGCTGGCTTAAGAGACCCTGTTTCCAAATAAAAAAAAGTATATATATAATAGGTCTGGGAGTGTACCCCGGAGGTAGAAGGGTTCCATCCCCAGTACCACCAATAAATAAATAAATAAATACAAATAAAGGACCATTGATCCTTTGGATCATCATTGGAATATTAATTATCATAATATTGCATTATAGTTTGTAGTAGAAATACAATTTGGTTAATTGAGGATTCATTTAAATGATTTTCTTATTAATCAGAACTTTACAACATAGTAATACATTTAAAAAGTAACCTATATAATAATCAGTTACTTCTAGAATCAAGTTTCCATTTATATTTAAGTGAATTTAATCCATACTCTTAAGTATATACATACATGTTTAACTAGAATACCTATTATTTAAATTATAGTGCATTTTATCTTCTAACAGTGTTATTTACAAATGTAAAATTGAATAATCTGAGCATTTACCTGTTCTTTTTTAATAAGAATTTAAAATCTCAAGTTTTATTTCATTTATTGGCTCACATAGTTTCTTCACTGTACTCATAGAATGTGATAGAGGTTTTTATTTTTATATAAGAAGAGAAAGTGAGTTTTGTTTTAAAATCATTAGGGCCCTTAATGATCACTTCAGGCATGTTAAATTGTAAGATTTGAGAACCTATCTCAGAACGGAACAGAGGTCATAAAGAGTTACCAAAGAATTACGGTAAGAAAGAAAGGAAAAAAAAAAAGAAAGAAAGAAAACTTTACCCCTGTAGATGTTGAAGTCACATCCTGATGAAAGGAGGAAGTGACAGATCTCTGGGTGCAAACTTATCTGATGCTGTACATCACAGACCACAGACGGCACACTGCGAACCGTTTTCAGTTGTTTTTGTAACAGCAAAGAGCACACTCATTAAGAGCAGTTTGAAGTCAAAATGCTGAAGAGAAAACCATCCAATGTTTCAGAGAAGGATAAACATCAAAAACCAAAGGTAGGTAATTTTATACACAGTTAAAGCCAAATCTTTTAATAGAAAATACACACAGACAAACACATATGCAATGTTCTTGTCTGTCGGTCGTAAGTGAATTCAGGCATAAAGCTGAATGCTTCATGGCAAGTGTAGAAACAAGCAAATTACAAAGTTGGATGTTGACATCCATCCAGCAGTTACTGTCTCTGAATTGTGCCTTGTATGTGATCATTAACGTCTGTAAGGAAAGTTTGAGTTCAGATCACAAACTTTGAAAATCAGTTTGGTGGTCTTTGTTTGAAAGGCTGATACTATGAATCTAGCATATTTTACATGACTCTGAGTTTTTCAGTGTCTAATAGTCCATAGAATGAAAGCTTCTCAACATTAAGTAATGAAAATGTAATAAAACGGGAGATATTTTGACTTAACTATATGATTTTCCTCACTTATAAATGTTAAAATATATAGATTGTTATAGATATATGCTTTATTCCTGTTTTCTTTCTTGAAAATTATCTCTAGAGAGGATTGGGCTATGTTTTGAGAAATATCAAAACCCCGTCAATTGCTATATTTGACAAGTTAGCGTTATGTAGAATATCACTCTATTCTTTGTCTTGAAAATAATGTCCATTTTTTTTTAAAAAAAAGTGGGACATAGGATAACCAAGTTTAGATTCTATTATAGAACTCTAAATTAGACGTAGCATTAAATACAAATATTTATGAGATACTAGTGCCACAATTTTTCCAATACTTGTATGTTCCTTGACTTTCATAGGTAAACTTGTTTGTGAGATTAAAAATGACCAAGTTCAGATATCTATTTAAACAATTGATTTATTGTTTGCTATCAGCATTTATTTGTTGGAAACATATTTTCAGAGAAAAGGGTTAGGAATTGATTGTGACCTTTTGAATTGATAGGGAATTGGAGAGTGGTCACTGTTTCTGAAACTCTGAAATTTTCTATCTAACATCTCTGGAGGAAACTGAAAGTAAATTATTTCCTTTCTTTAAAAACTAAGAATAAATGATTTTAATACTAATTATTTTCTGATACAAAAATCTGATAAAAGATATATAAGCATGTTTAGTTAAAAATATGGCCAGATAACATCACAATTTCTTTTCTCAAATCAAATAAAAATTGAAGGTAACATTTTCTAAAAGGTACAAAAAAAAGGTATTTTTTAAAGAAAGTGTCACTTATTCTTCTATCTAGGATTAATTTTACATAAAATTTGCCTGATTAGATGTAATGAATATTTAATTGAAAATAACATATTTGGAAAAAAGTTAATGTGAAACAGTAGTTTTCTTAAAAGTAAATAAACCAAGCCAGGCATGGTGGCGCATGCCTGTAATCCCAGTACTTGGCAGGCCGAGACAGGAGGATTGTGGTTCTTGGCCAGCCTCAGCTACTTAGTGAGGCTTTTTCAAATTAGTGAGACCCTCTTTCAAAATAAAGAATAAAAAATAGGTCTAGGGATGTAGCTCAGAAGTAGACTGCTCCAGGCTTCCATCCCCAGTACCTCCAAAAAAAAGTAACTAAGCTATAAAGTATCTTATCATCACTATTATATATTATAATGTAGTCACTACATATGTATTATGTACTAAATATATTAGTCTTAATCCATAATTTAATAATATATAATTTAAAATTATTTTGAATTGTTTTTAGAAGAATTCTTTATCATTTGTTTTAATAGCAGTAACTATTATAATACTTGTGAAATATTGTTAATTTTTCTCATTCATAAAATAAAAATGTTTGATAAAATATGCATCAGGAAATAAGACATATCACAAAAATAGCCACATTGAAAACATAGTAACATTTTTATAAGCAAATTCTTATTTTTTTAGATACATGGTTTCATTCTATGTGAATTTAAAGGGATATTTGAGTTTATATGCTCAAGTGTGTTTTTCTTAAATTCCAGATCAACAGGATTCTTTCTTTCAATATGAAAGTAATATTTTACAATTATTATAATT
Source organism: Muscardinus avellanarius (assembly GCF_963383645.1). Classification (NCBI taxonomy): domain Eukaryota; kingdom Metazoa; phylum Chordata; class Mammalia; order Rodentia; family Gliridae; genus Muscardinus; species Muscardinus avellanarius. The sequence continues at coordinate 30,079,631 of NC_137790.1, forward strand.
ATGTCTTAGAAACACTCTTAATTCATACTTATTCTATTGTGAAATTTTATTTTCATATTTTAAAATAAAGAGTAGAATCTATAAGGGATAGCAAAGATAGGTGTTATTATTATGATCCACACAAATAAATCACTAGAAGAAAAAGAGAATACAAATGTTTTCATATGCTGGAAGGGAACGTAAAGTTTATGTTTAGAAAGACAGACTAGGACCATTAAAAAATTGGTCTGGATGGGAGTGGTGGCACATGTTTGTAATCCCTGCACTGGCAGAGACTGGAGTATCGCACAGCTTTGAAGCCAGCCGCTCTGGCTTAGGAGACCTTGTTTCCAAATTTAAAAAGTATAAAATAGGTCTGGGAGTGTAAACCGGAGGCAGAAGGGTATCCAGGTACCCCAGTACCACCAAAAAGAGAAAAAAAGAAAAAGAAAAAATTGGTCCGAAATACAGAATATCACTTTCACACTGATTACCCCTGACCAAGAAATATGCACTATTGTACTATACGCTCAAAATTTTGAAGATGAATTTATTTTTTAAATCATAAATGCAGAAGTAGGTAAAAAGTGACAATAATAAAAATATGAAAAGTATATCTAGTTTATGTAAAGTTCCATAGGTTATAGTTCAGGTAACTCAGTACTTAGCTCAAATGCAATGTATATTATATTTAATGTTACCTCAAAATTTATAAAACTGTTTATTTAAAAGGAAAATCAATGGGCAAAAGTTAAGTTCTGGCATTCTCTTGCACAATAGGATGACCATAAATGATGATAACTTACTATACACTTTAAAAAGCTAAAAGAAAGGACTCTAAATATTTTCACTATAAAGAAATGATGAATGTTTGAGTGTATGTTTAATTTGATCTAAATATTACACAATGCCTATATGCAGCAAACCATCACATAAACCCATAGATAGATTGTTCTTATGTTTATATACTAGTTAAACATAAATTTAAATTAAAACGGAATAAATGGAGAAATTTATTATTACTATTTTTAAAAAGGCCCTACAGTAACCAGAAAGTTAAAATCATTTATGAATATACTATGCAGTAATGGATTTTCGTCTATATCCAAAATAATATATTATTTTCTTATATTCACAATACTTATCAATAACCATATTGAACAAAAACATAAAAAACATATTAAGATACTGTTTTACCAACTATAATTTTATCATTAATGGACATTTTTCCCTTTATTCCTCTGTTTCTCTATTTTTGAATAGCTGATAAACAAAAGCAATAACATTTGGATTTGCTGAAAAGCATTCATAATATAGGCTGAGAGTCAGAGATCAGAGATATCTCATAAAGAAAACTAAAAAAATTTGTTTAATAATTAGTATATAATAAACCCATTACATACTGAAAACATACTAAATTCCAAATAAGTTCAATAAGTTATGGTGTATGAGAAAATTCCAAATAAGAAAGAAATTTGGCAAATAGTGATTAAGTATTCTACATTTAGATCCATTAAAATAATCTTGCTTAACATATTATATTTTCCTTCTTGAATTTTTTTAATCTTCTTACTACTATTGCCCAGTACTGATACTGATCATAATTTTAGAAACTTTTAAGCATATCCAGGATTCATATCTGATAAGGTACTATTACAGCACGTTCTATAAATGCTTAAATTATAGAACACAGTTTTACTTAACCAGGCATCAGAAAGAAGTATTTGCATGCATTAGTGCTTACTTGAATGTTGCATGAGAGGCCCAGGCCCATTTGTTTTCTATTTCTTTCGTGTAATGGTGCCGTACCAAAACTGTAACGGTGCCCTTGTTGGGTGCCGAAACTGTAACAGTGTGAGATGTAGCCGCAGGCTCTTGCTCTTAGCTATTTGTAGAAAACTGCCAGAACTGCTGCAAGCTTAAGAAACTTTTATTATTACAAAGGCAGAAAGAAAAAGACAGAATACAAAGCACTACATCAGAAGTATGTAGTAGAGTAACTTGAAAATAAGTCCCTGAAGTTTTTGAATACCGAATAGTTTTTATAAAGATACATTATCCTTCATCTAGCCCAACCCATAATCTCTGACCCAAACGCCCACTAACTTTGTGCAGGCTCCTTTTTTAGGATTATGATTATGGAGATCTCTTGCTTGCCCAAAAGCCTTCTTCCTGCCTTGATGGGGTTTAGGCCCTGGTCTATCTGCCCCTCACCCCAGGCCTGTACCCTCCTCCTGCATTCTTGGAGAATGTTAGCCTATCTGTTAGAAGTTATTTATTATATAAACTTGTCTTTAAAATATGAAGGTCCTGGGTCCCAGCTCTTCTATGTACTTAACAATTATTTTGGTGAGGGAACTCTGCATTATAACAAGTGGCCTGAGTGTTTGGCAGCAACCAGACCCTGACTACTTATTTACACTTGGAATTGGTACTAGAGCAATTTTCCACTGTATTTTGAAATTAGCACCAAAACCATTTCTGGGACATTATTTTATGCCAATTGTGCTCAGAGATATTTGCATATTAATTTATTAATATTTGTAACAACTCTGTGAAAGAATCACTCTTAGCCTTATAAAGAAGTCTAAGAGAAAGAAAAAGTTGATTGCCTTAAGCAAAAACAATTAGATAATAAATAAAGCTGTGTACTATAAAATACATATGATATCAATTTCCAATATTACTTTTCTTAATTATAATATTGTCACTGTAGGCAAAAGGATTATTGAAATTGTTTCTGTTTTAATATCCTGATATATTTGAAGGAGAAAAGAGAGATCTTGAAGGACCAAAGTGACGTCATGACAGGCTTCAGTTAAAGCTTTAAGTAGAGTAGGCCTAAGTTTCTGTCCAAAATTAAGTTCCTGATGCCCTGTAACCTTTTCCCTATTCCCTGGAATGAAGCTTTTAACTGTGCTAATCTGATCTTCCCCTAGCAACAGCCAATCGGTGCAGCGTATATCTGGGTCTGGTGGAGCTTATATCTGGGTCTGGAATTTGCATGTATCCCAGGCAAGGTCATGCTGCCTGGAGTTAGAGACCCCCACTCATCCTGAACATTCCTGAAATAAGCTTCCCAAGGCTGAAAGCTAAGGGGGGCGGGGTGGCAGCAGATTTATGTTTTAAAATATCCAATCAATGCAAAGGTGGGTTGGGCAGCCTTTCTTAGGGAATATAAGCTTTGTTCTTGTGAGGCAAAGGGCTCTCCCCCATGACCACTGTGTTGGTGAGTGTGGAGAGACCAAGCTCAAGCTTAAATCAACAGTCCTTATGCCTTCTAGCATCAGACTCTCCTGGTGATCAATGGTGGATAACTGACTGGCATAAAAATCTTTAAGGGCCTTTGTAAATTGGAAAGGAATTTAAGGGTCCTCTATTCCTTTCTGTGACTAAGCACAGAAAGTCCATGTAAGAAATCTGTCTATATATCTACTCAAATTTAAACATTTAAAATTGAAAACAAAAACAAAAACAAAACAGTACTTTCTTAATATTGAAATAATAAAAATTATGACAATTTTGAAATAAGTATAGATGTGTTTTTTTGCACTTAGCTTAGCACTTTTAATGTGGTAGACTCTTAGTAAATATTTATAAAGTGAATTAAGTTTCTTGAGTATAGTAAATGAAGCATTGTTCAGGATGGATATCCACTAGGGCTATATAATTTCATTACTTTTTGTACCAAGTCTATCAGTGCGTATTTAAAAAAATAAGCCATGTGTATGTATATAAATACAACTATAATTCATTTCTGAGTTTTAAGAAGCCTAATTTACCAAATATTGTGCAAAATCCCTAGAGGGGCTCATTATGACATAATAGTAGAGCTTTGTTCCAGGTTACAGAATATGGTAGATACTTTGAAAATAATTTTAAAAAAAGAATAGATTCCACAAATAAAACTTGGTAGTTGTAATTAGAACAACTTGGCCTCTCTTTGGCTGGGATTAATGATCTGTGTTAATAATTATTTTAACTGAGCTTTTCTTAGTTAAAGAAATTCCAGTTATTGTAAAGGGAAATATTGGAATGATGGCACTTCTTGAAATAGCTTTTTTTTTTTTTACTGTTCTTTTTAATCTAAAGTGCATACTAAATGAGACACCATTAGTGTCACAGATGCTAATTTTCACTAGCAATGACTGAAGTGGCATTCTTCCCCATTTGCATTTGATCCTAGCAATGATGAGAGGTGATGAGTTGATTATGAGCTGTTTTCACTGCGCTGCCCGCTGTGCAAATTTATGCTCCTAGACAAGGATGACACATAGTTGTGCCATTAAAGAGCTTTCTTCACTTTTGTATCAGGACTGTTAAAATACATTTTAACTCTTATTTAACCAGGTATCAGGAAAAAGTATTTGCATGCATTGGTGCTTACTTGAGGCCAGAATGTTTCATGAGAGGCCCATGCCCATTGTTATTTTAAATGTTCTCAAGACCCTTATGAGATAGGCATTATTTTCCTCCCAGTATATAAAAGGGAAGTCTGTCCTGCAGATGTAAAATACTTTGCCCACTGTATCGTGCCTGGTTAAAAATAATTTGATTCATATTTTTTTTAAAAATTAAAAGTTGATTCATGAGACATCTTTTCTGCTCCTGTTTCTCCTTCATCTGGGCTGTAATTTTTAGACATTTCTCTGGATTTGGTTGACTAGATTTTCAACGTAATATGTTGATTTGCATTTTTTCATTTTAGAAAATGTTAATTTTGAATAAATATTTATTAATATTTATTATTATTATTCCCCCTAAAAAAAAAGAGAGCTATCTCAAAACTTTCTCTTCTTTCTATGAATCTACTTAGTACTGAATGTGGTCCTATGGACCAATAACATTGGCATGCCAGGAAGACAGTTTCTGACCTGCTCCAGGACTACTAAATCAGAATGGATATTTTAGCAAGATGCTCAAAGTTCTGTAAGCATTTTAAATTTTGGAAATGAAGTAATAATTGGTGATTCACCATCTAGGTTGACTATTTAAATCACTGGAGAGCTATAAAAATACTGATGATTCACCTGCATCCCCCAAATATTCTGATTTTCCTAATACAGAATATGGCTGAGTACCAAGAATTTTAAAAAATTTTCAAGTCCAAAAGTGTTTTTTTTTTATTTTCAAAAGAGCTAAAAGTTAATTCATTAATTCATTCACTCATTTTCCAATGCAAAAAATATCAATTGAATGCTCACTATGTATGATTTTTAGGGTAACTTAAATCTGAATGAAAGATGGACCTTACTTATTTCACCATATTTAATTGACTCAAAGTATTGAATAAATTTTATTCATGAACACATCTTTCCAGCAAAGTATTTATTTATAGCTTTTCCATTTTATAAAGTATAAATCTGTAATTTAGTTTTATTTCAAGCAAGTAGTAAAGGTTTGGGGCCTTTAGACCGGAGACTGGAGCTTAAAAGTGCCTAGATAATATTCCAAATGGCCAGAGGATAAATAGCTGAGAGAAATGGCAGGGTATAGTCTCTCGTTTGTTTTGAAATTTGGATTTTGTAGCCCATAGGAAGAGTGTAATGTCATGACCCTGATTACTAATGCATTTGATTTGATCTCTTAAAAGTCAATTTAATCAGGCACTTCTATCCCTATTTTTTTCTTGCTTTGCTTTGGAAATAAATGGCTTAATTATCCATAAACATTGTAGTTTTTTTTAAATAGTGGAACCAAATCTGTACTCTATACATCTAAGTTTCCATATTTAGCATTACCAAATTGATGGATTTCTCATCCTGCTGGTGTTCAGGACTTAGGTGAGCTTTCAGAAACAAGACTTTCATATGAGCTGCTTAATTGAGAAAAAAAATGGTCTCCATTAAGAATTGGTTAATAAGAATAGAAAAATATGTAGCTAGCAATGGCGCCACATGCCTATAATCCCAGTACTTGGTACATGCCTATAATCCCAGTACTTGGGAGGCTGAGATAGGTGGATTGAAGGTTTGAGGGCAGCCTCAGCAATGACGACTCAGCAATCTACCAAAATCCTGTTTCAAAATAAAACAACAACAAAAAATGGGTGAGGGTATAGTTTGGTGATAGAATGCCCCCCAGGTTCAATTCCTGCTACAAAAAAAAAATGTTTTTAAGCCATCTTTGATGGTAGAGGATATGGTTTATGTATATAGAGAGCCATTGTGACCATAGGTAGTAAAGCCCTTTCTTCTCATGAGAAAAGTTTTGAAAGTTGTTACCTCATATACATTATTTTTCTAGGGATGCTGTAACAAAACACCACATTAAGATGTGAGCAGGGATGGCTTCTCCTTTGGGCCATAAGGGAAGTCAGTCTCTCTCTGTCTCTCTCTCTCTCTCTTTGTCTCTCTCTTTGTCTCTCTCTCTCTCTCTCTCTCTCTCTCTCTCTCTCTCTCTCTCTCTCTCTCTCTCTCTCTTGTCTCTCTCTTTGTCTCTCTCTCTCTCTCTCTCTCTGGCCTATGGATGGCCACCCTTCTTCTACCTCTTTCTCTTTGTTTTCAGGCTTCTGGTACATCAGTGTTCAGATATTCTTTTTCAAAGACATGACATGTAGAATTAAATTAGGGCCCACCCTAATGGCCGCACTTTTAACGTAATTATCTCTTTGAAAGTCTTATCTACTCATACAGTCACCTTTTGAGGTTCTGAGAGTTAAGACATCACTACATAAATTTTCAGGGTGGGGGGGATGAGGACACAAGTGAGCAAATAGCATAGTCTATTGCTCCAGGTAATTGGAAGTAAGGATTTGAATTCCTTCCTTTCAATTACCCTAGATCCCTCACCTTTTCCAGGTAACTAGTACCCTATGTCGCCAGTCTTGCATCTGACTCAACTCTCACCAAGGTGCCTCCCTTTTTGCCTACTCTCTCCAGTCTTTTTCTTATTCTTTCTCTCTCCCAAATGTACCCGTTACATCTCACTCGTCATTCATTAGGAATCATTTGAAAACTAGTAAAAATAAAACATCTGTTCTACCCCACTGGCCAATGCTTTCTGCCTACATATTAGAATCACTGAAGGTGTTTTCCAACAATTCCTATGCCTAGGCCCCTCTACCAGGTATTCTGGTTTAGTTGGTCCAGGCATGGCTCATATTCTTGATACTCTGATCACTCTGTCTCTGGTTCCATTAGTTTTGAATGCCTCTGTGCATTTTTTTTAACTCATAACCATTTAAATACCTAGCTAGACTTTCACCCTCTCAAGAAAGCATGGACTAGATACTCTAAGACAGAGTGTTAGGAAGTTGACAACTTGAAGTAAAGTCTCATAAACGTGGGTTTGAATGTCAGCTTTGATATTTCTTAACCAAGTGGCTTTGAACATTTTTAAACCTCGTTTGCGCCTCAGTGTTGTAATCTGGAGGAGAAGTTTTAGACCATTTAATTACTGTATGTTAATTTACTAGCCCACGTATGTTTTTGCTTAATAATCTCTTCTTTTCTAATATCATAGCTCTTATTCTATGCCTCTGTGTTTCTCTTGCTAGAGTTTATTTCATTGTGTTCTGCAGCTAGATCCACTATCAAGAACAGGGGATATGTTTTTCATATTTGTGTCCCTGAGATTTGGGAGAACTCAAGAGAGATTGAACCCAGTGTGTTTGAATTTTAGACTCTATATACTTCTATCATAGAATGGCTGTCACCAAAAAACATTTCTAGAACAGTGCATAGTAATGATTTCTCAATGCATATATGATGAGTGTGGAATGACTAATGGATAGTATTACTCATTTACAGACTGTAGTTTGTAAGTAGGTCAACACTTTCATCAAAACAAAGTAACTGATTCTCGAATCAGAATGTAAGAAGCAAAACAATATTCAAAAATTGTGTAATCTATCTGAAGGACAGAAAAGTGTTAGCAAAAGAGTATTGCTTCAAGAGCCTAGAACTGTGTGGTAGAGTAGAAATGTGCCTTCTTGTTTGTGGAAAAGTACAGAGTAGCTAAAGCAAATATTCCGTTTAGCTCAGCAGACTTACTCACCTTGATGAGATGTGTACTTCACACTATTATAATAACTTCTTATCTCTAGCCTGGATACCACCTAACTGACTCCACTGTGACTCTACTACACTAGTCAAACAAACTCCCAGCAATAATCTGTCCCAAGAACTGTTTCTTCCAGGGGAGATAATTCTGTACCATAGGCATTCTTCTTGACTGGAATCTATCATAGCAAATCAGTACTTGGTATTGCCATTTGAGGTATCTTATCAGTTTGGTTTATGAGTCAGTTACCCTGAGGTTGCATATTGCTACAAACTTGAGGTGAGGGCCTGATAATAGACATAAAAACTGCCCAAACTGTTGGCTTTCTAAAAAGACTGACCCAAGTTGCCAAAAGGTAACACTTCCAGTAACTTTTCTCTACATAAAAAAAAGTGAAGAACTGATAACCATGACATTTCTTTTCTGTAATATTCATAATTTTACTAGTCTAACTTTCTGAAGTAAGATTCAAGGAAGATTCACATTGCATGAAATTTTGTTTTACAATACGTAGTGCTACCACATTAGATCTTTATTTTCCAATAACAATAATTAAAAGAAATGGTAACAGCTATTGTAACAGTTTTCTAAGTTAAGGAAAAGTAATAAAATACATGATTAAATATATTTCTTACACTTGTGGTTGCATTTTATTTATATTGTTACTTATTCCATAGCTATCACCTTTTGTTTGTTAGCAGCATTTGTTTGATTTGCTTAAATTTGAACATATACAAATTTTAAATCAGTTTAAGATTGTATCTCATTATAATTTCCTGTCAATTTTAAAGCAGCCATTACCAATGAAGCAAATGTTTATGATTTTAAAAATATACTTCTGGGGTCTGAGGTACAGCATCTAAACAGCATGTGTGAAGCAATGGGTTGGGTTCCCGGCATTGCAAAATAAAATCATTTGTATATGTATTTATATATATACATATATATACACATATGTACACATATACATACTTATACACACATATGCATATGTATGCACACACATATATATGTATATATTTATGTACATATGCATATAGGTATATACAGAGAGAGAAAGATCCTTTATAGATTAATATTGTGCAAATACTGGACATGACATTGTAGATCAAGGAATTTTCAAAAACCAACTATTTATACCATTACTATATCATTAAAATGAGTTGATTTCTACTATATTTTGTCTCTCAATAGAGTTAAATATCCACACAGTCAAACCCAAATTTGCTGAAAAGAAAAATAAAGAAAAGAAAAGAAAAGAAATGTTAATAATGAAGAAGTTAGAGAATTCAGTCATTCTTCCAAGTACCCTACTACAAACATACTACTATTTTTTCCACCCATTCTTTCCCTGTTTGGGATTACATACCATATATTTACCTTACATAAACATGTCTGTTCTTACCAAGAAAAAATGTTTAAATTCCTGAGGCTGGTGGCAGCGGGTGCTGGTTGGAGAAGGGAATGTTTATAAGCTTTATGATATTAACTGCGGCACTCAACCTCAGGTGGCATAAAGCATGCAAAAAAGAACTTTCTGTCAGTTTTATTATTTCTAAAAAGGTTCCCCTTGAAGCAGAAGAGTGACCTTGCTCTGCTGAGCTGACATATGCCACTGGATTAATGGTTGAGCTCTGCTGGAGGGAAGCTCACGGAAACATTACAACTCCAGAAGCTGGGCTGGCGGTGACCATTAATCAGGGGGACCAAAATCATGCATCAAATACACTCATTTAAAAGTAGTAAAAATGACTTTAAAAAAACTTTTTGAGAATTAGCTTATTGTTTGTCATTACTTGTGTTCAAGGAGATGGCTGCATGACTAAAATATCCCTGGGGAGACCTTTAGAAAGGTTTCTATGTACCCAGAGAGCAAGAAAATGCAGAAGGCATTTAAGACTAACGAAAGTGACAAGAAGGTTTTGTTCCTGAGAGTACGATGGGAAAGTTTATTAAATGGACTCTATTTTCTAAACTCAATTTTTATATTTCTATTTAACCATGATTTTAAACTAATGGGTAATAAGACTATGTGCCTATTTGTGATTGTTTATCAGATTTTTTAAAACTGGGGTAACTGGATTTCATGGTCTAATCATGTCACTGTTAAATTTATTAGGAAAATTTGCAAGGATCTAATGTTTGAGTCAACATATCCAACCACAAAATACATTAAAAATATCAGAGACTTGAAGGTACTGGACATTCTTCTATTGTGTTGCCTAATGAAAAACACATTTTATCTTTCTCATTGAAAAGAAAAATGGACTTACATCTAAGATACTTAAAGATATTGTTTAATTTAACTAAGGTGGTAATAAGTTGCCATTGTTTTTAAACTCCATTTGATGTTAAGCTTAAATGACATAATTTTGCTTTAATACTTTAATAGTTTGTATCATATATTAGTACTATTATGCTTAACATATATGATTTAATTTCACTAATAGGTTGTAAAATAGAAGAATCAAACACTTATTAAGAAAAGCAGCATAAATTCAATATTTAAGTTTTCAGTTAATTTGGTAAGGCCTGTTACAATCAGTGTTTCAAAGTTATTCCTTTTTTGTGTGGGTCTGGGAATGGAACCCAGGGGAATTCGACCTCTAAGCTTCACCCCCTGCCATATTTTATATTCTTTATTTTGAAACAGGGTCTCACTAAGTTGCAGAGGGCCTCACTAAGTAGCTGAAACTGTCCATGAACTGCGAACTGCGCTCCTCCAGTCTCAGCCTCCAAAACACTGGGATTACAAGCGTGCATCACCACACCTGGCTGTGATTCTTCTTACCTTCTTTTACCATTACTACCAATATACCTTTTGTTATTAGCCATAATCTACATAAAACTACATATTCAGAATTACTTGTTTGCAGAAATATTAATTTGAAAATTATAGTTATTGAACAAAAATAGTTAATAATGGTGGGACAAGTTAAAATATCATTTAATAGTTGATTATAAACAGAAAAAGTACACGCAACAAAAAGTTTCTAAACTTATAGGAGGATTAGACTTTTGTAACTGGAAATTTGAATCACCCATTCTCAGTATCATCCTCTCTTAATCAAAGCATCTGAAAATAAAATAGTAACACACAATTTGCTCAAGGAAATTACTTAGGGTAAGGATGGCAAATACACGAAACATATGTAATCTGTATTTCCTGATTTATCTCCTTACCACTTTCCCCCCAAACACCCACTCTATGTGTAACAATTGTTGACAGGGTAAATCATGGCCTCTTTAAACCTGGAAATGGCTCCAGAACCCTTCTCAAACACAACTCTCCACAGGCTTTTAAAACTATTAATTAAAAACTTCTTTTTGGTTTGAGGTTGCAGAGATAGTTGATATAGACAACAGAAAAAACTAGTGAAATATTCTTGTACCAAATTTGAAAACACTTTTTATGTGAAAAAAATGATCATGTTCACAAGACATGATATTTCACTCTCTCCTTTGGAAGTATGGGAGGGGATTATATTAGATATTAGATATTTTGTTATTTCATCATTAATTTAGCTATCAGCATCTTTGGATTTGGGGATTTCTCAAAGATTCTTTCTGCCAACAACTACACAATCTCTAAAAGTAATTTTTGAATGTAGCTAAACAAATTCATATTATATTGATTTCAGCGAATTTAATGCTCATGATATGTGATAATTTTAATGTATTGTTCTATAGACTATAAATAAGTTATAGGCACATACACATAAAATCCCTATCACACACTAAGTTTATCAGTATTGTTCAAATATTTGTAAATGAAGCGGTATAAATTTCCCAGTTGACATCTATTATACATCTATAAAGTATCTTTGTTTTATGTAAAACTATAATTTCCTTATAGTAATTGCAGTTATATTTGTGTACTTTCATTTGAACATATCTCCATTGAGCTCTTATGGGATGAAATGATTGAGTCAATGGTACCCACAGAGTAAAACATTTCTCTAGGATAGGTACTTATTTTATTCATACTGAATCCCTGACCCCAAGTCCAAAGTATAGCCATACATGCCACTTAAGTTTGTTCATGCCAAACTACATGATAAAAAAATCTTATATTCTCTAGTTAAACACCAGTAAATTATTTTTATCAGATGTGACATGATTAAGTTATGATTACTATTTGTATAACTATAAAACATTTGCTATTTGATATTTAACTTAAAGAATAATGTAGGACTTCTTATCTGCTATAGTTTTTTCTCAAATGTCATAACTAGATTTGTTTTCTCTAAAAATGATACAACACTTAAGTTACCCTTAAGGTAATCAATGTGCACTGAAATGACATCAGTAAATAGCTTCACAGGGAAGAGAGGCCTTGTTCTTGTCCTTGGCTGGGATTGAGTAGGTGGATGAAAAGAAGACTGACATTCCTGGAATGAAAAACAAAATGAGCAAGGGTTTAGCAACATACCTGAATATATCCATGCTAGTCAGAAAGGAATGTGAAAATTCGTGCTTGAACAGATTGACGAACATCGTTAGTCTCTCTACCTTGGAGAGTCATGAATATGCCATATCTTGAGTTTGAGCTTTATGTTGTAAACTAAGAAAGAGCTTCTTAAACATTCTGGACCACAGTTTTCTCCATTTACAAACTAAAGAAATACTGCAAAGGGATAGTCATTCAGTGAAATAATTACAAGTCAGCTTGACATGGAAATTGACACATAGCTTCCTCTCCGTAACCACCATGACCATTTGGAGTAGATTTTGCATTTTGAAGGAAAGAATGGATGATAAAATGAATACCTTAGGAAAATTTGGTTAGATGCTGGAAAGGCAAGAATTTGAAGATGAAAGAGTGAAATTTGACGCATTGGTTCAGGAATTAACATATATTTTCGTAAACACTAATTGGAGAAAAAAGTTCTTCAATAAGATTTGGGGAAAAAAGCCAGGTGTGGTGGCGCATGAGTGTAATCCCCGCACTTGGGAGGCAGAGACAGGAGGATCGCGCAGGTTCAAAGTCAGCCATGCTGGCTTAAAAGACCCTGTTTCCAAAAATAAAATATAAAATAGGTCTGGGAGTGTAGCCTGGAGGTAGAAGGGCTTCCAGGAACCCCAGTACCACCAAAAAAGATTTGAAAAAAATATTAAGCAGATGCGGAAGCTAGAAGTGTGTGTATGTGTGTGTGTGTGTGTGTGTGTGTGTGTGTGTGTGTGTGTGTGCAGTGCATTGCATGTTGTGTTGTGTGTTCAAATGCCCCAAAGAAAGCAGTGAGAAAATTCAAGTTGTAACGGCGTAAGAGGAAGGTTCAGAGGGAGGTCAAAACAGATTTCCAGGAACCGCAGGACAGAAGTAAAGCTTCCTTTGGCTTATTCACCTTCCAAAAACAGGTAGAATGTGACTGTGAACTACATAAGCTAGAAAAAGTATTTCCATGCAGAAATTCCTGAAGATTCCAGGAAAGTGGTAGCACAATGAAAGAATTCCAGGAAGATCAAGAAGGAGCATTTATTGTCGTTCTTTATGAGTTTAGTAGTGAAGAAAAGAGAAAAGAAATAAAAATTTTGCAACAAAATAATATAGGAGTGACTAGGCCCATTAGAAGTTTTCTAGTAGGGAAGTCAATAATCTGAGCAGGTTAAGGTTGTATGATTGTGGTCACTTTTTAAAGCTTTTTATTTCTTTTATTTTTATAAGTTTTTAAAGAATGTGTTATAACAAATGACTCAGCTTTTGCCACGTTATGCTTTTCACTTGAAAAATAATATTTAAGAGATATCCACATATTATTTAAGAACTTTCAATGAAAAAAAATAGAATATTATTATTTCTATTCGGTTTATAAAAGCATAATATGACTTAGTCTTTGGGTGTACTGTAAAAAAATTATCTTTTGTTACTGAGGGTTGAATACATGGGCATTCTCCCTGTGAGTTATAGCTCCAGATATTTTATATTTTTAAAATTTAAAGCAGGGTTTCATTAAGCTGAAGAGGCTGCTCTCTAATATACAATACTCCTGTCTCTCACTCCCAAGTAGTAGCACTATAGAAGTGTACCCATGGGCCCAGCTTGGATGTAGTGTAAATAATAAGACTGATTGTAAATTATGGGAAGGTATAACAATGTTTTAAACATTTGAGGATTTTTAAAAACGTATCAAATGTGTAAATGTTTTGTTATATTGAATAGAATGACATGAATAGCCACTTTCGTTGGTTATGGGTCATTCTGTCTTGTTTTTTTTCTTGTTTTTTTTTTCCATTTAGGTATTCTGTGAAGCACTTTCAATTAGCAGAGAACATTGTAGTGGGACATCAACTTCTGAAAGTAAAGTTTTAGCATGGAAATGGGGACTAAACGTTTAAAAACCACAGTAGACTCAGATTCTGCAATTCCTTTACATATTTAGGAGTTGACTTGAAGGCAGCACATCAGAGAGATAAGTACACTCGCTTTCTTCTCAGAAGCCACACGTACATCGAAAACCTGTAGGGCACTGATACATGTCTAAGCTTTGGGTTGTCATTGTCCAAGGTTAAAATGTTAATGTGGAAAGCAAGATTTTTCCAGTTCTGATTGTGCTTTAGACGTTGCTTCTCTTGACACCCCATACAACTTCCATGGGCACCACATGATAGTGTCATTATTTGACACTGAGGCAATTCTAACAGATTATTTTCAGTGAGTTAAATTTAATTCACACTCTTCTAAAGATCTTAGCACCTGAGTTAGTTAAAACAATTAAATCCTCGAATGCTTTTGGATAGTCTGACAGGCTTATTGAGATTTAGTATTTCATAATAGAATATTCATACAAGGGTGTGCTGAAGCAGAATTCTGATCTTCAAGAGCATATTACTAACCAACACTTGGTGAGCAATATTTAGAAGATGTGAGAACTTGTTGGCAGAGCGTGTGTAATTTTTAATTTGCCAGTGTATTTCAAAGCGCTGCAGATGTCTGACTCACATATGCAAATTTTTCTTTGCAAAAGACCGTGAAACTTTTCCACCAGTGACTTACCCAAACATGAAACAATGCTGAAGACATAGACCCCCCCAAAGTTGGTAGCTGGTAAAGAAAGAAAATAAAGGCCAGTTGTGATTTTTGCCAAAAGCTTGATTCACACTTCTAGAGAGGAAGACTAATACTAGTTTTCCTGCAAGTTGACAAATGTAGGCTGGTCGTTGTTTTAGGAAATTTAATTAGTTCCACTTCTTGTCAAGCTAACTTGCCACATCTCCCATCCTGATCAGACAGCATGTTTATTTGAAAGAAAGATCAAAATTCTGTAATGAAATAAAGTTTTTCTTTTTTTCTTTTTTTTTTTAGTACTGGGAATTGAACCCAGGGGCATTCTACCTCCAAGCTACATCCACAGCTCTATTTTATTCTTTATTTTGAAACAGGATCTCACTAAGTTGCAGAGGGCCTCACTAAGTAGCCGAGGTTGGCTATGAACCTGGGATCCTCCTGTCTCAGCCTTCCAAGTACCAGGATTACAAGCATGTACTACCACACTCGATTCAGAATATAAAATTAAAAAAAAAAAACTTTTCCCGAGTTGTAGTTTCTACAACAATTTCCTCGTTGAGAAGGATTAAGTTATTTCTAAGAAACTGCTACCTTTATATCTTAAAAAGATATTCTATAATTTATTAAAATTTTATGTGAGCAGGGCGTGGTGGCACACGCTTGTAATCCCTGTGCTTGGAAGGCAGAAACAGGAGGATCACGCAGGTTCGAAAACAGCCGCGCGGGCTGGCTTAGGAGATCCTGTTTCCAAATAAAAATGTCAAAATAGGTCTGGGAGTGTAGCCCGGAGGTAGAAGGGCTTCCAGAAACCCAGTACCACCAAAAAAAAAAAAAAAAAATTATGTGAAATTAAAGAAGAGGTATAATTAACAAAAAGAACAATATTACCTTCAATTACTTTATGATATTTATTGTGTTGTGTAGGAATATATATAT